>NC_047039.1:90307321-90993557 GCF_011762595.2 Tursiops truncatus
GAAGGGCATTGTGGATACAGAAATAAGGCAGCCTGAATCCCAGGCCTCCACACAAAGGCACAATCAGTTCTGCTGTGTCCTTCTTCTCTGTCAAATGTGTACAATGAAGGTGTCTTTCCCTGAACAGAGAAAGTGCATCTCCCAATACTCACTCATCCCTAACCCTGAATAAGAAAGAGGAATGTTAACGTCACTGGGCACCGCGACCACATTTAACTCTGCCTTAACAGCTATCCTCTTACAACAGGTTTAAAGACATTGCTGCTTTTCAGATGGGAAAACTGAGGCCCAGAGGGCTGAGCGGACTTGTCTAAAGACGTTGAGCTAGGTGGTGGCAGATCCAGTGTGGAACTCAGGTCAGCCCGACGCCTAATCCTGAGCCCTTTCCTCCATTCCCTTGATTTACAACATCCAGATTATGCCTGTAAGTCGTAAATGGAAATTGTCCCATTCAATCAATATTTTAATTGATTTTGGGGGCTCAAATATATAGCAGATATAGATCATGCCCTTAAAGCACTTAGTATTTGTGGGAGGTGTTAATCTATGCATAGAAAGTTTTGTTAAAATGCAGAAAATGCCAAGGGACCCCAAAAAAGGCAGCAGAGAGTATTGGGAGAACTTGGTATCTGGGTAGCATGAGATCACTTTCTGTAGGGCGCAGGCACCTGAGCTGACTCTTGGAAGGATCTGGAGGGAGATGAGATTGAGAGAAGACAGCATAAGATCATGCTTATCTCAGGGGCAGGTGGGGCACCGGGAGGGAAAGGCTGGGCTGGGTAGGAACTGGGAAAAGGCGTCATAGAGAAAGGAGCGAGCATAAGCTCAGGCTTAGAGGTCTAAAGGACTCGGCATGTTTGGAGAAGGCTGTTGTTATCCAGCACAACCAAGAAGGATTGGAACGGTGAGGCGGGATGCTCCTTCGAGTGACTGTATGGATCAGTGGAAGCACACTGACCCAGGGAACTCTCTGGAATGGTTGGATTTTGACGACTTTGCATATCTCAGGTATATCTTCTGGATTCATCTCTGGGCCACATCTCGCAGGTCTTTTCTAGAGGACAGTGAGTAGGTCAGAGTTCCTGCCCTTGGCTCTATCTTTACCGAATTTTCAACTCAATTCAAGCTCTGTCTCCGTGGTACTAAAGAGCTTAATAAAATGTGACACAGAGTTGTTTGGGTCATATCAGGGAGGACATCTGGATATCTGGAAACATCTGGACAGCTCGCCAAAATAAATAAATAAATAAATAATACTTTGTATCTGAGAGTGTTTGGTATTAAGGGACATAAACAAAGTCTGAATCACCAGCATGTCTTTTAGAGCTTGTCTCTTGTCCACTTTCATCTTCCCTGTTTGTTGCAGGTATGACAAGCAATTCCACTTGAAACGTTATAGAACTGGTTGGTTCATCTCTTACTGTTATATCTTGGGGGAGGAAAAAGTAGGCCATCTCCTTAAAAAGAAATCCAGTTCATTTATTAAACCTGAAAAATATTTATTAAGACCCTTCTTAGTTTGAGGTCTTGTGCGGGAGTTGAGGACAGAGCGATGACCAGGATGCAGGCCTTGCCCTGCAGGAGGTCGCTATCTCACAACCAAGTAATCTCAACACAGAGTGATTGGGGCTAATAAACATGAATGCAGAAAACTTGCGGGCGCAGATGAAAATGTTATTGACAGGGGAGAAGGAAAAAGGCGGGGGAAAGATCTGGTGATGGAGTAATTTTTGCCTAGAGTCTTCAGGGGTAAATTGGAGTTGTCTGGTAGAAAAGGGGAAGAGGCATCACAGGCTGAGGAGACGGCCAGAGCACAAGCATGGAGACACCAGATGACTAAGAATGTTGCGGGAAATGTACGATGTTCAGATGGCTTCTGGGCAGAGTGAAGGAGGGCTGTGTTGAGAGATAAGTTCAGAGAAGAAGACAAGGGCAATAGGATGGAAGGTACCATGGCTTATAAAGCCCTGGCGTCATCCTGTGGGTCATGGGAAGCCCCATAACCCCAAAGCACCCTGTCCTTCCTTCCTACAGCTAAACACACACCAACCTGTCCACCTCACTCCCAGAGTTACCACCAAGAGAAGAAAGTGCCTATGACCACCAAAGACATTCTAGAATGTTCAACAGCACCGTCATTTGTAAGAGCCCCAAACCAGAAGCAATCAAACGTCTACCAGTAGGATAATGGCTACATGGATTGCCATATTTTCATATGATAGAATACATGACAGCAATAAATAGGAGTGAACAATAAAAAGTGAACAAAATAACGATACTCACCAGACATGGATGAATCTCACAGACATTACGGGGAACAAAAGAAGCCATTTATGTGTAATTTCATTTATATGAAGCCCAAGAACAGGAGCCTTAATCTGTAGTGCCTGAAGTCCGAACAGCGGTTATGGGGGTGGGTATTGACGGGAGAGGGCGTAAGAGAGCCTTTTGGGGAGCTTGGGAGTGTCCTGTATTTTGTACTGTTGACAGTTAATGTGGGTGTATATGTATGTAAAAATTCAACTGGCTCTACTGTGAGATTAGTATACTTTACTGAGTGTTTTAGTTCAATAAAAAAGTAAAACAAAACAAAACTAACAAAAAATGTAAAAGCTACTCTAAATAGAATTTTCAAAATCTTGTTGTAATATATATATTGCATATGTATATACATGTAATATATATGTTGTATATTGTACTTATACAATATATTGCATATGTATATACGTGTAATATATATGTTGTATATTGTACATATACAATATATATTGTATATGTATATACATGTAATATATATGTAATGTATATGTATATCGGGTTCGGTTTTTCTGAACCCGAACGAACTTTTTAGCCAACCTGGTATTTTCCATTATGACCCAATCCTCTACCAACAAGTCCCTTTCCCTGTGACCAGCCCTCCTGTTACCAGGTGATGTGTACCTTCTATGGGAGTTTGTTAGAGACAGTACTCCTTAGCAGGTGAGAACAAAAAAGGCAGCTACTTAACGCAAAAGCAGCAAAGTGAAGCAAACTTGGTAAATTCCATTCAGAACCTCACTCTCGTCACCTCTTGAGCGAAAAAACCCCATGGGTTCCTGGCATCCTCTTTACTATATGTTCATCACTTAGTCTGCACCAGTTTTCCTGCACCGGTAAGGATGAATTCAAATCTCTTTTCAGCTTAAAAAAACAAAAAACAAAGAAAATCTCCGTTGGGCTCTGTTTTTTTTCTCCAGCTTTCTTTCTCATCTCCCTCTTCCTCTCCTAAACCAAACTTTCAAAAGAGCTTTTTCCAAACTAACTGTCTCACATGACATTCATTCGTTTTTTATTTTATTTTTTTTGAACGTTTGCATTAGGCGTTATTATTTTTTGAATTTTATTTTATTTTATTTTATTTTTATACGGCAGGTTCTTATTATCTATTTTATACGTATTAGTGTATATACGTCAATCCCAATCTCCCAGTTCATCCCACCCACTCCCGCCCCCATCGACATTCATTCTTCAGATCAATGGATCCTTTTCCCTCCTTATCTTTGAAGTCTCATCTTAGTTGACCTCTCAGTTGCATTGGACGTTGGTGATAACTTCCTTGAGCTGAGACTTTCTCTTCCTTGAGTTTCGTAAGAGCCGTCTCTTCTGGTGAGCAGACATGGTTACTGTATCCGCCTCTGTGAATGCTTGTGATGGAAGGAGTAGTTTGGAAACCAAAGCGATTGAAGGAAAGGCCGGCTGGACCACCTCCCAGGGCACCACTCCTTTGCAGGCCAAATTGCCCAGGAATGAATTGGAAACATGGACTCAGTTTATTTAGAAATTCTGTGTAACGCTTTACGTAAGTGGCAAAATGTAAATCGGGCCCTCTCACACCCAAGTACAAAATGTCTGAGTGGGAGTTAAAAAAAAAAAAGGCCTCACCAGCAATTGCCTCGCTCAGCTGCATATTTCTGTGACATGCTCCGGCAAGAGCTGTCAGCTGAGACTCTGCAAATGAAGAGGATGTTAATGTGGCGTGCTTTATGTTAATGGTTCATTTTACTATCTAAATTTAAACCCTTTATCAGTCCTCCCAAGGAGTTAGTTTGATTCAGAAAATCACAAAAGACAACGAAAGGGAGGGCCAGAACCACAGAAAAGTGAGATTAAAAAAAAAATTTTTTTAAGAACCTTCACTATCCTTTGCCCATGGGAGAGAATGATCAGAAGAAGCTGTTTCTGAATATAACTTGTATGAAGAGAAAATAAATTCCTTCTCATCCCCTTTAAATAAATGCTAAGTATCTAAAGAATAGTTTGAAGGTGTCACAAATTAATATCCTGCCAGTCCCCACCCACCGTCCCGTGAAGATGGATTGAATGTGAGCAAACGTTGCAGTGAGGAAAAAAATCATGCTGAGAACATGGGAGGAGGAAGGGGACTCGCTTGATTCAGGTTAGAAGGACAGCTGCGATTGCCAGAAGGGCCGAGCAAACTCAGGTTTGTGGAAAATAGGTTTGAGAGTAGTGTTCTTAACCTTGGAATCCCCTGAGCAGACTTGAAAATGTTCATGGCCTGGGTCCCATGGCCAGATCCAAGTGTAATTGGTCCACAGGGTGTGGACTGAAGTGTGGGACCTTTTATATAAGCTCCTCAGGTGATGATAACGTGCGGCCAGATGGAGGGTTGCTGCTTTAGAGAACCGTGCATTCGCTGGGAGCAGGCCTTTTCCCAGAGGTCAAGAGCGGTGGTTCTCAAAGGGTGTTCCCTCGGTAAGCAGCAGCAGCAGCACCTGAGAACTTGTTAGAGATGCAAATCCTTGGGCTCCACCCCAGACCTACTGGATCACAATCCCTGGGGGTGGGGAGCCCCAGTGATCTGTATTGGTCGGGCCCTCCAGGTGATTCTGATGCACTAAGTCCGAGAACCACCGATGTAAGGAAAGGTGGCCTTGAAGAGGGGCTGGGGAGGAAAGCGTGTAATGGTGAACAAGAGAGTAAAGGCGGGTTCCCTTCAGAGCCAAGGGGCGGGGCAAAGACAGCAACCTGGGAGCACGTTCTCTAAGGAGGGACTTCACGTAAGAGGGGAGCATCTGGGGGAAATGAAGGAAAGACCCGGAAAGTCCAGACTTTGTGACTCTCAACAGGTCCTCTTCCCGGCCGAGGGACCCGCCATTGCCTCTCGGTCCCACGTTCTTCAGCTGAGCGGCTGCTGGGGGATGCGACACGGGGGCGCCTCTCCCTTTTGTGCAGGGGCTTGGGGCTGCTGCAGTGGCCTGAGGAGCAGGGCTGGGGTTTCCCCTCGGAGCGGAGCGAGCCGGATCCCGTTCCTAGTCGGCAGGGTGTGCCTTTTGCACCGTTCCGCCGTCAAGTGCGGGCTAGGGAGGGCCTCTGCTTCTGGCTGGCTTCACTTCTGCTTTCCTCTCTCACGCCCAGCACAGGGGCTCTGGAGACAGTTGTCCCTTTCCCTGGAAGAGTCAGAGCTGGGGAACGGCTGCCTTTACGGGGAGTTTGGGGAAGGCAGACTCTGCAGCAGAGGAGATGAGTTGCCTGGCTTACTCAATCTAGTTCCAGTTAGCAAATATTTTCAGCCTGTCTCCTCCGAGGTGGGCCCTGGACCAGCCACTGGGGAAGCAGAGAGGGGACACGGAGCTGGTACTTGGGAAGCTTTCCTACAGGTGGAAAGGATTTTCTGGTGGAGAAGGAAAATCCAGAGATCAGTGTCTTCTGCCTGAGAGCTGCTGTAATTAGGGCGATTGTTTAGGTTTACGTCCAGACCAGGACCCATTTGATAGTAAAATCATGAGTTACTAACAGTCACGCCAGGACAACCAGGTGTGAACTGGGACCCTCCTGGGCATCCAGGAGGCATGGCCGTGCTGGCCACACCATGCCGGGGGCGGCAGTGTGGGTTGGCAGCAGTCGCTCTCAACAACCTGGGGCTAGACCCCACTTGGCACGCTGTGCTTCTGCAGCTCCCCTGTGTGTACCATGCTCCCCCCACAGCAGCTCCTAGAGTTAGCACCAGCCCCGCACAGAGCAGCACGTCACTCCAGCGAGGACCCAGGCATGGCTCTGATGCTCAGATGTAACGGCCAGGCTTCTGCCTTGGCCACTATCCCTGGCTCTGCCTGATGCTGTGTGCAACGTGGTGCAGGGCACAAAGCTTCTCAGATCCTCATCTGTCTCCTCCATAAAATGGTGCTCCGATCTTACAGAGGTTTGGTGGGTCTGAAGGGGCCATTTAGACCTGTTTTAGATGCACATCTTTTCTCCTCTTAAGGTCCAAGTGTAATGCCTGCGTTTCCATTACACTGTACCGTTTGTGAAGATGTTCTGCTGAATGTGGACATCAATTTCCCCATTCAATGTCCTCACACAATGATTAAAACTGACGCAAAATGATTTCTCTAGCTCCAATAAACACTTCTTGAGTGCTCACTATGCTGCAGGCACTGAACTAGGGGCCATAACACACTCAGGCTCTTTCACATTAAGCCTCACACCCATTTTACAGATGAGATGAAACAAATTTCCCAAGTTCCCTATCTCAAAAAATAGCAAGACTCTCTCTATCCCTAGATGAAGAGCAGCTTAAGGCAAGGACTTAGACCAGGGTCCCAGAGAGTAAGGCTGGATTCAGGAAGAAACTTGGGGATCCGGGTCCAGGATCAGGGTGAGGTGAGCAAGGTCATCCTGCAAGTGCAGGGTCAGGTCTTGTCTTTATTGAAAATTTTGATATTTTGTTCATCATGGATTTTTTTTTGCATTAACTTTGAATTTTAAAGGGACTCTGTTAAAATGTTAGTTTTATGTTTATGACTGACTTTTGGCACTCCCTTAAATTTTGTGCCTGAGGTCAGTGCCTCACTCCCCTTACCCTAGTCCCAGACCTGTGGAGGTGCCCCTACAAGGCAGGATTGGACTTGCTATGTTACACAGTCACTTACCACCTGTGGACCCCCGGCCCCCTCCCCACTCCCTCCACCCAGGCCAGTGTGGATTTGTATTAATAAACCACGTGGTCAGGTCTCAGGCTCTCTGTGCTCCAGTAATTTGCACAGGCTCCGCCTCCTCTGCTAGCCCTGATCAGGACCTAGCTCTCTCCTCTTGCCCAGCACCTGGTCTGTGCTATCAGACACTCAAGGTATGTTGAATAATGAACTCAAGGCGAGGGCTTGAACTTTTTAGTCTGTACAGCCTTTTGGAGAAAAAATGCACACACGCCTGCGGACTTTGTAAAATGCTGATAAAAGCTTCTAGCCCTTATTTCTCCTTGGTAAAACCCATCTTGACCTATTCCTTTGTATTGTCTACCACCTCATCCCAGCCGGGACCCAGTGTGTTAATGGGTGTCACAATTAACACGTGTTGAGCATTTATTATGTACCAGGCACCATTGAAGATCGTTACATACGTTCACACAGTAAACCCTCATAACAAGCCTACCCGGTGGAGATTACTATTGACGCCACTTCATAAACGAGAAAAGTCAGCTACAGACAGAATAAGCAATCGTTGCAAGGTCACGCAGCTAGTAAGTGGCAGAGCTGTGATTTGAACACTGGCAGCCTGACTGCAGAGCTCGCCCACTCCCCGTTCCTGGCTTTGCCTGTCGCTGGTGGGAGATGAATTCTTCTTGGACCATTGAGGAGGCCCGGAAAACTGCCTGATTTTACTCTGGCTTGGGGTGGGTTTGCGTGACATTAAGCATGTGTGTGTGGGGGGAAATCTATAAGTTCCACTGTTATGGGCTGACTTGTGTGCCCCCCAAATTTATTTGTTGAGGTCTTAACCCCAGTATCTCAGAATCTGACTGTATTTGGAGATATGGTCTTTAAGGAGGTGATTAAGTTAAAATGAGGCCATTCAGGTGGGTCCTAATCCAGTATGACTGGTGTCCTCATAAAGGAGGAATTTTGGACACAGATAGGTACAGAGGGGAGACCATGTGAAGACAAGAGAAGATGGATATCCACAAGCTTAGGAGAGAGGCCTCAGAAGAAACCAATCCTGCTGACACCTTGATCTTGGTATTGTAGCCTCCAGAATTGTGGGAAAATACATTTCTATTGTTTAAGCCACCCAGTCTGTGGCAGGTCGAGCAAACTACTACATCCTCCAAAGTAGGTATCTAAGGTGAGACACAGGGACGTCACCCACCAGTGCTTGGGAAACACAATCTGGGCAGCACCTTGCTGACACGTGGCTTGCCCCGCAGCCTCTCTCATTTGAGCTGCTGCTGCTTCTCCTTTGAGGAGGAAATAGTCACATGCGGTCATATTTTTACCTTCTGGGCTCTCTGTAATGCATATTCTCTGCCCCTTCCACCTCTACCATCAAAGGCTTCCCTTCCCTTAGCTTGGATTGCTGTACCATTGGTCAGCGTGCCCCTCCACCTCCCATCTACTTCATCCAAAGCTTTCAGTTAAATCTCTGAAAACACGTATCTGACCACGTAGGTCATGTTCCTGCTCTAAAACCTTCCGTGGCTCTCCATTTCTTGAAGGGAAAAGCCTAGCTCCTCAACTTGCCCTGATTTACTACACATCAGCACTTAGCGTGATCTGCCACTGCATCCCCTTTCCATACCCATCACTGGAATCCAAGGGAAACTACCGGCTATTCCCTGCTTGTTCCTCCTGCTTTCCTGACCCTATATCTTTGCTCACCCCGTCCGCTCTGCCTAGAATGCCCTTCTCTGCTTTTGCATGGTTAAGTCCTATTGATTTCCCAAGCACAGCTCAAATTCCACCTCTTCCACAGAGCCTTTGCATCCTACCAATCGGTGTCTCTCTTTCTTAAATCCCACAGCACTCTCATGGCTCCTAAGTCCTTTGCACCTTACATTATAGTTATTTATGCATGTGCTCCACCCAACCCCTTCCCACAGCAGACCTCCTTGGAGCTTTCTGGAAGGGAGGCAGCATGGTGGTTTAGGAAGGGAAAGGCACGTGGAGCTGGTGAACCTGTGTATTTACCCCTCTCTAAGCCACTTGGTAACCACAGTGGGGTAGGGACCCTCATCTCTGTAGCCTGAGCGGCCAGCACATAGGAGTTCAGGAAATAATCAGGGAGCAAACAGGCAAATCATCTCATCTCTCTGAGTCTTAGTTTTCTCATCAATTAAATAGGAATGAAATCCACTTCACTTCGCCATACAGTGGAAACTAACACAACATTCTAAAACAACTATACCCCAATTTAAAAAAAAGATACAAAAAAGCACATAAAAATAATGATAATAACACAAGCTTAAAGGATAATATCTGTGAGGAGTAATGGGTAAAGAAGAAATTTCTTTATAAATATTATTTGAGTATTCTACTAGAAAACGGACATCTCTATCAAGAAAACCATTCATTTCCTGTAAAGTCCTAACGCTCCACTTGCTCCACTAGGTTTTCTATTTTGACCCATAATAAGTGCACGATGTGCTCAGTTGCTCTGCTAAGTGCTCTCACATGTTCCCCCATTTAATCTTCCCAACAGCCTTTGGAGGGAGCTGCAGATATTGTCCCCTTGTTACAGAAAACCAGGGCTCCTGACTTGCCTGGGCTGGGTCCGAGCCTTGGACTGGACTGGATTGGAAGGAGAGGAGTGGGAAACTGAGTAGTGATGGGTTAACCGGACAGTGCCTCCAGCTGGGGAGTGGGATGGAGTTCCAGGATTTATTGGGACCACGATTCCCCAGCTTTGCCTGGACACAGTCTTGCATCTTGGCCTTCGTGGGCCTGGCTTGGTGACTGTGAGGGTTTGGAATTTCTGGGCCTGAGCTGGCAGTGGTCTCCCCGAGCCAGGAGTGGGGTAGCTCTGATGAGTAGATAATTAGGATGCTTCTTTCAGCTGAAGATAAAGTCCAGAGCCTCTCTCCAGCCATTATCCTGCCAACCCTAATAGAGCCAGATTGATGGATACAGCGCGGAGGGAATTTGGAACATTCTTGTGCACACTATATCACACTCAATAACCGCCCGTGCACAATGTGGGACTTTTATAAGCCATTACAAAATCCATTTTGAAACATCTCTGGGTGCGACAGCCAGCTGCAAAGCATCTGAAGTATCCCTGACATTTGGGCTTTGGTGGAGCTTGTGAAAAGCGAGGACTCCAGAGCAATCGCGCGCTTACACACAAGCCAAGAGCACTCGATCGTAAGGGAAACAGATGCTAGCATTACAACCCACTGTACATCTTATACTGTATTTCAGCAAACGCACTAATCCTTCTTGTTAGACAAGAACAGAAACCCCCCAAATGCTTTCCATATGTCCCATTGTCTTCCAGGCTCTTTAATTCTATCTCAAAAGCCCCCAACTTAGCGACCTTCATATTAATGCTAAACATATTACATCAGTTCTAACATTGATATGTTTAATATGAATACAATTAAAGTTGCTTCAACATAATCCTGGTAAGATAAACAGCATTGCTATTATTATAAACATCCCTGCAAGGTCTCTTGTAAAATATTATCAATACTAATAGAAGCACCTCCCACCACCCCGATACTCGGACAAAACAATGCCACTGCCTCCCTACTAATAACAAATATGTCCAGTGATTTAAACATCGGTGCATCCAACGTAAACACCATTATAGCTAATGTAAAACAGTTACCCAACCAGGCAAATCTTTAACCAGAAAGTTACTGAAGAAAAAGAACAGTTTCCTCGGCAAGAATGCATTACAGCCTGCCGGTGACATTTGCAATAGATTACTTAAGCCCATAAAGAAATGAAAATTGCAGGCCCATTCTGAGCCAGAAATGATGAAATTGGAGAGCCCAGGCTAAGTACAGTATGGCACTGACAGGCTTCTGCCCAGTGTCTGCAGGCCCGGTGTCGCTTGGAAGGCAGCCTCCTTGAGTCTTTGTGCAGATGTGGCCTCAGGTACATCGTGTCCGTGAGGTCTTGCTTCCAGTCCGAGGTCTCCACACGTGAAGGCATGAAGCTAAGGACTGGCCTTTGCCGAGCTCAACTACTCCCAGGGCTGGGGTTGGCTGAGCGCGAGCACGTGGGTGCCTTTCTCCCCACCCATGCAGGTCTCGCCTGGCCAGCGTGGCGTAGGACAGACGGTGTTATGGTTTCCACCTCAAGCTGTGGAGGTTTTCTTTCAGATTATGGAGAAGGCCAGGGCTTTAGGGAGGAGACCTAGAGACTTCTGCAGAGTCAAAGAGGCAGGCTAAATGCGTTCATCTGATCCTTATCTCACCTGGAGCCTCTGAAATAAACAGACGGACCCCCAGATGACAAGCCCTGGCTATGTTCACAACAAGCTCTTGTGCATTCTTGCCTGTTTCCCCCTTTCTATCCAGTTCCATGATTTATTGACTCCTGACATCTTTGCATCTCCTACTTCTGGAAACTTCTTGGGTGTGGTTCCAATGATTCCAGAGTTGTGCTCTCTCTCTGTCTTTTTTTAATCCGTCAAGCCCACTCCTGATAAACACCCCAACTCTCCAAGCTCTGTGTTACCGGGTCTTCCAAAGGAGGATTCCAAAAAGCAGCAGCTCAAAACGCCACCTCTCCCCCAAATGCAGAGGCCTCCATGCCGCACTGTGGGCTGGTGCTCTCGACCTCCCACTCCTCTCAGGGGTCTCCCTAGGAAAGTTTCAAGTGTCCCCAGAATTGTAAGGATCCATTGTGATTCAAAGAAAGGAAAAGGAAATTGCCCAATTATTTCTTCCCCAAATATTTCAGTTGAAATTAGCCACCTCTCCCTTAAATAATTTTCATGAAAAATGGAGGTATTCTTTTCTACTGATGACAGCACTTATCCATTATCAGGGAACTCTCATCCTCCTGGTGTGACCGTGGGGACATCTGTATGTGTCCTTCAAAAACGTCACACGCTGAGTATTCACCTAGCACTTCGAGTCAGCTCAGGATTTCTAATCTCAAGACTAGTGACACTGAGGTCAGATAATTATTTTGCTGTGTGTGGGGGGCTGTTCTGTGCTTTGTAGCTGTCTCCTCAGCCTCTACCTATTAAATGCCAGCAACACACACAACACCCCCCGCCCCCGCCCTCTGCCCGGGGTTGTAACAAACAAACATGGCCAAATGGCCCCGAGGAAGCAAAATCTTTTTCTCTCTCTCTCTCTCTCTCTCTCTCTCTCTCTTTCACATACACACACACACACACACACACACACACACACACACACACACATACGGAAAACCACCAAGTCAGCTGGGTGAATCAAAGCATCTGACAAATGAATGAAGGCAAACTCAGATGCAAATTCTTGTTTCCTGACTCACTGCCTGTGTGGTCCTCCTAGGCAAGGAACTTACTCATCTGAGCCTCAGTTTCCCCATTTGTACAGTGGGATCAATGATATCCATGTACCAGGGGTGTGGGAAAGGTCTTATCTATGTAAATCCATGATGTCAAATCCATGGCGGATTCTCGTTTGCATCCTAAACCAAGCATCTCCTCCTTGAATGGGTCCGTGGAGGCCCAGAGCACGAACAGGGTGTTCTCACTCCCCCAGAGTCTGGAGAGATGGAGAGCTGGAATTCCATTCCAGCTAAACATCATATTATTAATTCTGGGCAACTCTTTCCTAGAAAAACCCCAAACCATGTAAACACCAGTATAGTTTTCAATTTGTAGTTAGATTAGATGCCAGGAGTGTTGGGTTCCATTATATTTTATTTTATTTTTTAAATGAAACCTTTACAGTGGATTTGAAAGAAAGCTATTTTCTACCTCTCTGGAGAAGTGTAAGTTTTGGAAAGTGAGTTTCCCTGGAATGTTTTAGCTTCAATCAGGGTGGATGGAAAAAAAAAAAAAAAAAAAAGCAGGTTAAGTCACATGATAGAATTTCTGGACCCAGATTCATCAACTCATTTAGGAAGTGCCCTGTGGAACAAAATATGCTCGGAAAGAAGGCTTTGTGTCATTCTAAAGCTATTTTATGTCCTTGGAAAAGCAGGTGGGTGTTTATATTCGTACTCTTTTGAGTGTTCTGTTTTAAGTATCAAACACTTGCAAATGTTGTATCTCCAAAGTCACCCCCGGAAAAAAAACCTTCCTGTTAGGGAGGGGAGTGTAATTCTCAACTCTCCACGTCCTCGTGTCTGTGCAGTACAGAATCCATACCATTACTGTTACTTTTTTTTTTTTTTTTTGCGGTACGCGGGCCTCTCACCGTTGCGGCCTCTCCCATTGCGGAGCGCAGGCTCCGGATGCGCAGGCTCAGTGGCCATAGCTCAGGGGCCTAGCCGCTCCGCGGCATGTGGGATCCTCCCGGACCGGGGCACGAACCCATGTCCCCTGCATCGGCAGGCGGACTCTCAACCACTGCGCCACCAGGGAAGCCCCCATTACTGTTAACTCTTGGCGTCACTAGCAAAGACCCCTACATCCATTGAGCATCTCCTGGTGGACTCTGGGCATCCAAGGATGAACAGGAACATTTCCCACCCCGAGGGACACATAGCCTGGCAGGGACAGAGAGAGGACAGACCCAGTGGGAGGACAGACCCTGCTCTTCCTCTTTCCTATGACAAGGAATTAGGTCTCAGGGGGCTGCTTGGAATGGAGAAACAGTTCTCATTCCTGAAACTCTGGAGACAGCTGAGCTCTGAGCTCCACTGAGGCCCAGGGACCAAGGCACAGAGGTTCCCCCACAGGGGAACCTGAGACCAAACTCCCCATGTACTTGATAGTGCATTTGTAAATGCTGGCAAATCTGCAAGGCTGCTGAGCTGACCTGAGGGGCTGGCCGGCCCAGAGCCTGTCCCGGCCCAGGGAAGGGGGCTGGCAGAAGGAGCAGCCCTGGGGGATCAGGCCTCTTCCTGCCCTAGGGCTGGTCTCTTGGAAAGCAATGAAAGGCCCAGCAGGGCTCCTCTGTGACCTCACCTCCCATCCATTCGCAAGTACACCCGTAATCAGTCCACAGATATCTCTTGAGCACTATTCCGTGTTTGGACTAAAGGCCTCACACGGGCTGCCTTCTCTTCTTATTCCAACTGGCCCCAGGTCAGGCCTTCAACCCCCTAATGCCAGTGACCACTATCATGCAGTGGGTCTCCTTCCTCTTTCTCTGCAGCCGAGATCTCCTGGTGGAAAGCAGGCTGATGCATCCACCAGCCTCCTGGAAATCTCTGCTTGGAAGCCCGTCAGGCAGTTTACCTCCATCAGGAAGCCCCCTCTGACCCCCAGGAGAGTGACGGAGACTCCTCCACTTCCCATCATACTGGGTCTCCCCCCTCCTGCATCCGCCAGGTTGTCCTGTGGTTCATCTGTTTGCGCATGTCTCCACGTGACTGCGAGCACCTGAGGGAAGGTGCCACGTCGGATCTATTTCTGCCTTCTTAAGGCTTGAGCACGAAGGCGCTGAGTGAACTCTTCCGAGGCAAAGCATCTTCGCTGATTAGGACTCCGAAAAGAAGACAGTGCCATGAGGAGGGGTCTCATGTCTGCAAGCGAGTACATGCCCGTGTATGAACTGAAGGAAATTTGTGAAGTTGAAGTGGTCACACGTGAACACTGACAACTTCCAGCTGCCTGTCTGTGACAAGGAAGCTCACAAAACATGGACTGCATCCTCTCCCTCCATCCCGCTTCTTTCCAAATGCCTCTGGGGCACAGAGGCCCACAGGAGATGGCTTGCCCAGGAGGCAGAGGGCCCAGGGCAGGACAGGGCCTCTCTGATTTCACGTTTATTACTGCTTAACTACCTCTGCACTTGGCTCAGGACCTAATACAGAACAAGTAGACGAAAGGGGTCAGTGGGCATCGGTGCTGTTTGGGAAGACCATCTCCCCGCCTTGACAGGTGACTGAGAAAGGATATTAAAACAACAAGGAGGGGGATCGTAAGGTGAAAACATAGAGCTTTGAGCCAAGAGGAAAGGCCTGCCCTTGCCCCAATGGCAGGAAAGGGAGTGTTGATTGACTTGCTTAGATTCCCAAGAGAACTGGTTGGAATTTGACAGTAGGTGAGAGCGATGAGCCTGCAATTCCTGCCGGTTATGCTGGACTCAGAATCGGAACCCACTGGGTAGGGGGGAGAGAAGAGGTGTTTCAAACCAGGCCTTGGCAGAATACCCAGAGAAATTATTTGGAGAGACTCAGTGGTTCCACTTGAGAACTTAACCCAACCAAGGAGGCCAGGACTCAGTCTTTGCAAAGCAGAACTCTGTAGGGAAGTGGCTCTCCTGCGTTTGCTCGCCCTCAGCGCCATGCCCCTGCGCACAATTACCAGGGGAGCACCACCTATTTGTAACAATGCTTAGGTGCAGGTATGGAGAGAGAGTCTCTAACTAGAATTAGGAAGAGGGCGGAAAGGGTTTTACTAGGAAGATTGAATTCACATTATGGAATGAAAATGAAATCTGTTCCTTTATGACAAACAACTATATCGCATTTGCTATGTGCCAAGACCTCTCCTTAGCGTTTTATGAGTCTTGACTCATTTAATATTCAAAACATCTCTGTGAGATATATACTATCAGCGCCCTCCTCTTACAAGATGAGGAAACTGAGGAACAGAGAGTTTGAGGTCACCCAGCTTGTAAGTGGCAGAGGCAGGATTTGGGCCCAGGAAGTCGGCACCAGCCTCCACGCGCTTAGGCGCTGCAGCGCGCTTCCTCATTTCCACAACATACATGCGTGCATCGTGTTCAATACATTTCAAAAATGGGGTTCAAATATCTTCTTCCAAATTCCTCCTCAGTTAGGGATTGATAAAGTCTCAGCCGGGTAAGCCCAGGTGTTTGGCGTTTACACAGGTTGTGTGTGAGTTTTCCTTCTCCATTGTACGAAGTTGGTTGACCTTTCTCTGTGGACCTCACCATTACACCTGGAGTCTACAGTCCTTTTGTGTTAGGATAGTTATTATTAGCTTTGAAACTTGGCAGTTTGTTAATCCGCTCACAGATCACTCTAAATACTAGATCAGTTATCAATAGTGTTCCTGAGATCTGTTTTCTCCAATTACTCCGAAAAATACCTACTACAAATAAGTGATATCATGTAGTATTTGCCTTTCTCTGTCTGACTTGTTTCACTGAGCATAATATTCTCTAGGTCCATCCACATTGCTGCAAAAGGCAGAATTTCATCCTTTTTTATGGCTGAGTAATATTCTTTTGTATGTGTGTATATATATATATATATATATAAATATATACCACATTTTTTTATCCATTCGTCTGTTGATGGACACTTAGGTTGCTTCCATATCTTGGCTATTGTAAATAGTGCTGCTATGAACATTGGGGTACATGAATCTTTTTGAATTAGTGTTTTTGTTTTTATCCAGATGTATACCCAGGAGTGGGACTGCTGGATCATATGGTAGTTCTAGTTTTAGTTTTTTAAGGAACCTGCATACTGTTTTCCATAGTGGCTGCACCAATTTACATTCCTACCAATTGTGTAAAAGGCTTCCCTTTTCTCTACACCCTCACCAACATTTGTTACATGTAGGTTTTTTGATGAAAGCCATTCAGACAGGTGTGAGGTGATACCTCTTTGTTGCTTTGATTTGCATTTCTCTGATACTCAGCGACGCTGAGCATATTTTCACGTGCCTGTTAGCCATCTGTATGTCTTCTGTAAAAATACTGAATCACTATGTGTGCACCTGAAATAATATTATATTGTAAATCAGCTATACTTCCGTTTAAAAAAAAAGCAATATGCAAAAAATCCACTACATGCTAATAAATACTTTCCTCTGTGTTTTCATAACCTTGTCAGTTTATGTTTTTCTCCAGTCACCACACTCCATGTCTGTCTCACACGTGCCGCGGGTGTGGTGTGAATGATGTCGCGGTTACCTCTGTGCAGCCACAGCGTCTGTGGGTCTGCAGCCCAGTACCTGTGGTGAGCCTGCAGAGGAACAGGTGGATGTGAAGCCAGGGAGAGCTGAGGAGGGGTGGGGACCCACAGGGCACCTCTGTGCCTGTCTGATCACGACTGATTTCTGAAAGTGACAGCTGCTGCTTCACCTTGGTCTGCCCCATCCCATACAAGTTCTCTTGGCCCTTTCTCCTGGAACCAAACAGTGAAGGAGATTCTGGGAAAGCTAATTCCAGCTGACCTGAGTTGGCACAGCAGAGAGAAGCACACCACTGTGCCCTCGTAAGACTTTTCTGTCAGCCACATTGGTGACTGCTGTGTTGGAATGAGGTGATGCAGAAGTGAATAATCAGAAATCTACTTGTTGAGCAGGACATCTGAGCAAGGGTGGTTGGATGGGTGATTTGAAGAGGGTCCCTTCAGCTAAGACGGCTTGATGCCTCCCCCAGACCCCCACCCCTGACGTGGCTAACCCTGAGAGTGGGACCCTAACCCTTGAGATCCACTGGTTAGAACACGCCCTTATCTCTGGAAAGTGCTAAAATGAACACTGCCAATGCCTGGTGAAAGCAGGATATTTTAGTCTCTGTGTTGGCTCTTCGGGTGAGCACCAAGTACCTCCAGATCTTAAATCCAGGTGCCATCCTACAAGGGCTCAAGGGAACGGAGGGCTCGATGTGTGTCCGCTAGAATGTGAGGCCGGTACTTGATTTCCGCTGGTGTAGAAATGCTATGACTGAGACCCCCTTGTTCAGAACAGCACGAGAAGCCGACTGTGCCCCTCTGCCGCCATAGGTGTCCACTCTGGGAGCAGGTCTCCCTGTTTTTCCTCTCCTGCTTCTCCCTCCTCCCTCTCCATCGCTGTCTTATCCATCCCTCTCCCCGCTGCTTTCTCTCCCTCTCTTTCTACCCAGGTCCTCCCCTGTCTCTCCCCATCTCTACTTTCATGTGACTCTGCACATTCACACAGAGGTGCTTTCTGCACCAACACTTTCCCTCCACTCTCCTTGGCCATTTGGCTGCATCGCCAGGGTGCCAACCAGGCCAGCTGCCAGTGGGAGAGGCAGGAATGAAGACAAGAAGGAGAGACATGTCTGCCAGCCCACTGGAGAGAGACAGAAATTGCCTTGACAGTTGTCTGTATCCCTCTGTATCATTTTAACCAGAGCAGAACCTGCCTATTAGAGAAGATAACTTTTATCTTGGACACGGACAGTAAATCAGTTACACACACACACACACACACACACACACACACACACACACAATACTAATCCTAAAAACCAAAACCAAAACAGAGATTCAACATCTCCGTCCCCTGGCTAGGAAAAACTACCCTCACATTTGGACTTCTCTCCCTCCTTCTCTTTTTCTGCCCACTGGGTTCAGTTGATGTTCTCTTGGAAGTGAGAATGGCCCTTTGCTGAGCATGAGTCAGGAGGCAGGTTATTCAGGAGAGCTGGTGGCCAGGGAGATTACTTCAGTCCCCAGTCCTCTTTGCCTGGCACCTGCCATAGAAACTGGCATCGCAAATTTTGCTGGCAGTGCACTTGAATCTGTAAGTGTAGATATAGAGCTAGTGAGGTCTGCCTTGCTGCCTGTCTAGCAGGTGAAGTCAGGTGCTTGAGGATTAAATGTGATGACATATGAGGAAGGCCTGGCGTATTACCTGGCATAGCGGAGAGCTTCAGAAATGCTAGTTTCCTTTCCCTTAACTTGTAGACATAATGAGGAATCACAACCCGCAATCTCACGGCATCTTTGAGGTGGGGGCACTGCCCAGCTAAGGCAGAAACCCACGTCCAGTGGTGTGACCCTGAGAGCTACAGGAGCAGACATTGCTTGACCCTCCCCTGATGGGGACTCAGGCCCTCACTCCCATTGCACCAATCAGCTGTCATTGCTAGAAGGTATTTTTCTGTCTCATCACTTCTCCCCCAGCCCCACCACCAAACCTCTTTAGTTTTCTAGACCCACATGGAAGAATTCTGTTTGTTTGTCCTTGTGGCAGCCCTTCTGAAATTCGAGGCCACTTTATGTGACTTTTGTTGTCCCTTCTCCAGAGGAGACATATGCAGTGTGCTGAGTCACACCTTAAATGACTCAATTTCCTGACCCCTCACTTTCTTAGGGTCTGAAAGGTAACGTGATGCAAAGGAAGTATCAGGCATAGACAGAGCTGTGTGTAGGACTCTGGCTAAGTCACTTCTCTGCCTCTGTGTCTCAGTTGTTTCATCTGTCCAATGGGCATATCAGTGAGATAAGCCAAGGGCTCAGCACAGCGCTGGGCCCACAAGACATTAGGAATCATTGCTTTCCTGATCATTCTCTTCAGATACGGATGATTTACCCACATCACTATCAAAGCGTGACTTGGAAGTGAAAGTGACCGCTTCCAGGGAGCCTACATTAGATCCAGTAGTGGACACCACTTGCCTCTGTCATTTTGGAGGTATTACTCCAATAACAAGCACTCGGGGCAGCACTGGTTTGCGGCAACATAGGACACCCTCTCCTAGCCCCCAGCTGGGTGGGGAGTATACGCGACCTTTGAATCATTTTGTGTAAATTGAAATTTCTCTTTCGGTTACAGTTCTGTTCACCTCAGAACATAATATTCCAACACAGTTTGCACCCACCATTCCCTTCTTCCTTCTTGAAGCAGCTCAGGTGGGGCGGGGAGATCACCAGTGTTTGCATGGCAACCAGGATTGCAGACAAGCTGCTGGTTCATGCTCTTTTCCTGGGAAGGCAAAGGGTGCTTAATTCTATTAACTCAAACAGAGGACAAACTCCAGACTTGAAAATATGATCAGTAGACAATAGAAAAATCACAACCACAAATGAAAAAATAACTGCCAAAGGTAACACAATTATCCTTTTCCAAGCTCTCCTTTCATATTCACGTGTGCTTGTACACTTTTTTAGCACCTGTGAGTGTTTGCCAGGTGGTAGCATGTGCCAGGGGTTTAAGAAAGGAAAGATCACAGAAAAATGTAGCATTGAGAAGACTCTGTCATTGGCTTCATTGTCTCTGTAGTTGGAGAAAAGGTGTCAGGGATTCAGCTGCAGCTCCCGAGTACCTTGGCCCCTTGAGGAATGCCAGTTCGCTGGAAAAAGTGAGTACCTTCTCATCAAGGAGACCCACGCAAGTTCTTCTGAGAAGTGATGCTTAGACCCTTAAAGAAGGAAGTACCCCTCTCCAACTTCTATCTTTGCATATTGTGTTTTTGTTCTGGACTTTATGTGCATATATTTTTACTGTGAGAGGTTATGAAGAATTCATGGAACAATCTTTGTTTTATCATTTACCATCATCTCACAAAGCGCTCTCTGTGTTACTACAAGATCTTTACAATGATCATTTTAAAATTTGAATATAATTACTCACGTAGATGAATAGCACTGTATTAGGTTTCTTTCTGTTGCTGCTGCAAATTTAGAAGCTTAAAATAATATAAATATATTATCTCACAGATCCAAGGTTAGAAGTCTGGGCCTCACAGGCTGGAATCAACGTCAGTGGTCTGGGCGCTTATCTGGAGGCTCTGGGGGAGAATTTGGTCCCAAGTTTATTCAGGTTATTAGCAGAATTCAGTTGTTTACTGTGGTAGGGCTGAGGTACTGTATCCTGGCTGGTTTTCAGCTGCGGCCAGCCCTTATCTCCTAGAGGCCTCCTTGGATTCTTGCCTGCAGGCTCCTATATCTCAAGAGGCAGCAACGGTGCATCAAATCCTTCTCATACTTGGAATCTCTCCGACTTCCCCTCATCCACATTTGTCTGCTTCAGTCAGAGAAAATTCTCTGCTTTTAAGGGCTCATATAATAGTCCTGAGTCCAGCTAGATAATTCAGGATAATCTCTCTCTTTTAAGGTTCCTAACCTTAATTATACCTGCAAGGTTAAGTCCCTTTTGCATGTCATGTAACAGGGCATGGACATCTTTGGGAGGCCATTACTCTGTTTACTGCAAACACTTAAGCTTTAACACTTAACCATTACCTTTTGCTGGATATTGAGACAGTCAGTAGGTGTTTTATTTCTTTCTTTGTTTACTTTTGTAGATAACACTGCAATGAATACTCCTGACACTTGGTTTTTGCTTCAATAGGAATAGTTGCTTGGGTAAAGACCTACGGTGGGATTACTGGTCCAAATTATGGACAACTTTACAGCCTGGCATTTATTACTCTATTACCTCCCCAAAGGGTTGCACATGATTATATTACTACTGGCTTTAGATTTAATCTGTTTACCTCTACGTTTTCTCTAGCTGAGTTTTAGCACAAACTGTAGAAAAAGGTTACTGAGTGTTCTACTAAGTGGGCATTTTTGTCTTCCAAATAAACTGTAAACAATGAACAAACAAATTTGAAAACAGGGACTGTGATCATCTCTTGCCCCAAAGTGCTTTGTGGAATGCTGAGATCCTGGCTGAAGGTGGTGGTGTGCTGGATCTAGCATGTGCTAGCTTGTGACAGCTGGTTGTGGACATCTCTTTCTAACTTTGCATTCAGTGATATAAATTGGTAGCTTAAATCAGCCATGCTGGTTTATTTACATGCTAGAAATATTTACACCATGGAAATTGGCAAACACTACAAAGCAATTTTTCTTTTTCTTGAGAGCTACCCATGGGTAATCAATGTATTTTTTGGTTTTGTAGTTGTCCCTGGGGTTCTAGGAATTCAATTTTGGTGTCATATAGATTCTGGAGGGCACAATTTGAAAAAGGAATAAGAAAGGTGTGAGAGGGAGGACCATACTTTGAGACAGAAGTCTGGCACAGAGGAACAAGTACAGATTTGGGAATGAGACAGATCTTGTTTCAAACATTGGTTCCACAAAACTATTAGTTTTTGCATTGGAGGCAAGCTGTCAAACTTCTCTAAATCTCAATTTTTCTTTACCTGAAAATGGGGAAATTCACAACTACCTCATGGGATGTTTGGGGAAATTAAATAATATATTGATATAAGTAATATAAAAACTATACAAACAACAAATATAAATTATAAGTATAAATCCTTGAAGTGATTGCCAATTCACTCCCATGTCAACTGAATAAGTGGCTCTATTATATTTTACCATTCCCAAAACACTGTTATTCCTACCTTACATTTGAACAGCATTCACAGCCCCCAGAGAAGCAATGGTTTATGCATTCACCAAGAATAAGGCCTCTGATTCCCATTCTCTTGCTCCAAATTCTCAGGGAGATCTGTAAATTGAGAACAAGGATGCATGGCTAATTTACATCAAGACCTGGGCACTACTAGAATTTTTTATATTTCACAAGCAGTTAGTTATTCATTCAACAAGTATTTACCGAGCTGCTACCTTTCCGGTAATAACAATGACTTCCTTCATTTCCATAGCACTTTAGAGTTTACAAAGCACGTTCATATGTATGATTTTATTAACACCTCATAACAAAGAAAAATAAAACCTCATAACAATGAGTGAATTAGATATGGTTATCCCCATTTTAGAGATGAGGAAACCGGAGCTCAGAGAAGAGAAGCCACTTTCCCAAGGTAGCCCAGCTAGGAAAAAGACATGGTGGTGAGTAAGAGCATGTAAGCCGGTCCCCCACATGAAAGCAAAGTCACTGAACTGGTTATCCTCACTGTGTCAGCTACTTTGTAATGATGCTTTATACTTGTGCAGCATAACTGCTTTTCACAAAAAGAATTCATAAAATACTTCCTCATGTATTATCTCAATTGGGCCTCATAAAACATATAAGGTACAGGAAGAACAAGATATGTGGCTAAGAGGGAAGAAAGAGGATATTAATTAAGTGCCTACTATGTATCCAACATAGGTCACATTGATATAACTTGGATTTCCCACAGTGTTGAGTCAGAGGCAAAGCTCACTTGGCGATGTGTCATTGACAAGCATAATCCAGGGAAGCAAAAGTGAGGGAAAAAAAGGAAATGAGACAGAGAAAGATGAATAGCAAATATGATACTTTATCAAGCTGGCTATAGCTTCTCAAGACAACATAGTAGGTTGCTTGTCGACGTGGGAAATCTCAGAAAGGCTTATGGAACTACTGTGACTTGGCCCATCCTTTCTTGTCTCCTGACTCTAATGACAGACAAAATCTATCCCAGCAGCACTAACTCCTCCACTTTTCTGGGTTGTGTTAGCCTCTCTGGGAAGTCATTGGGAAGGTCAGGGCCTTCATGGGCACTGTGACCATGAGCATGATGTCTATGTGCCCCTTTTCATGTTGTTTCTTTCTTTTGGAAATGCCTCTTGCCTTGTCCTTTGACTTTTGTTCATTCACCAAAGCTCTCCTCAAATGCTTCCTGTTTTCTAAAGCTATTCTTGGCTCCCCTGTTCGATCAAAACAAAAGATTCAGATACTTGTATTTTCCTAAGGCTTTATTAATACCCAATCCAGTAGTGATGATCACAGAATTTCATTTGTATGTTTATTCATTTTAGGTGTTTTTCTCCCTCTAGTTAGGGCAGGGATTATGTTTTATTCAAATCACTACCTATGATGCTTAGTACAGAGACTGGATCATATCAGGAGCTCAACAATATTTGGTTGATATGATTTAAGTGTCTAGATTTATCCCTGGGTGGCCAAACCTGAGCCCCCAACTAAAAGCAGATGCTTATGAATTTCCATTGCATTTTGTGTCCCAAGACTCAGTACAAATTCCAACAAAAGAGGCCTCCGAGATCCCGAACGGCTGCTCCAGCAGCAGACGATTATTTGATGTATCTTTCATCCCAAAGACACTCAAATCCACTGCAGGTGTAATTTGGGTTATCAAGTGATCATGTCTCCATCCTGAAGATGCATAGATGTTTCCTCGAATATTTGACTAAATATAAGTTTACACATGTAAAGGGTGAAACTGCACAAGACCAAGCAAAGGAAAACTATGCAGGAGCATAAACTAAACAATCCCAGAGCTCACACAAGGATGGGAGACATTGTAGTTCCAACCAGTCACAGTGGAGAGACCTCACTGCACACCTGGGACATTCAGTAGAGGCCCCAGAAGGGTCACTTCTTAGTGGTAGGGAATCATGGAAAAGAATGAAGAAATGGAATATGCTATTATAAAGTTATTACATTAAACATGAAATGATTCAATATTTTTCAAATATAGACTGTGATAGGTTAAGATAAAATTATAATCTGAACCCTAGAACAACCACTAAAAATTAAGCAAAGGGAGGAGATAAAATGTAATACTACAAAATACTAAGTTAACCCAAACGAAGACAGGAAAAGAGTGGAAAAAAACCCAGAGACCAGATGGAACAAACAACAACAACAACAACAATGAGCAAGATGGTAGATTTAAACTCAAGCATATCAGTAATTATATTACATGTAAATGGTCTGAACACTCCAGTTAAAAGCAAAGATTGTCACAATGTGTTAAAAAACAAGATACAATATGCTATCTTCGGGCTTCCCTGGTGGTGCAGTGGTTGAGGGTCCGCCTGCCGATGCAGGGGACACGGGTTCGTGGCCCGGTCCGGGAAGATCCCACATGCCGGGGAGCGGCTGTGCCCGTGAGCCATGGCCGCTGAGCCCGCGCGTCCAGAGCCTGTGCTCCGCAACGGGAGAGGCCACAGCAGTGAGAGGCCCGCATACCGCAAAAAAAAAAAAAAAAAAATGCTATCTTCAAGAAACACAGTTTAAATATAAAAACACATAAAGTTAAAAAAGTAAAAGTATGGATAAAATGTACCCAGAACACTAAGTATAAACAGCTGGATTTACTATATTAACACAAGGATTATTAACAGAAATAAAGAGGAATGTTTCATAATGATTAAAGGGTGGATTTGTCAGGAAGACCTGACATTTGCAAATCTATATACACCTGATTACAGAACTTTATGAAACAAAAATATACAGAATTGAAAAAAGAAATTGACAAATCTATAATCATTATAGTATTGAACATTTCTGTCTAAATAATTGGTAGGCTATATGGAAAGAAATCAGTTTTAAAATTCTGAGCAATACTATCAGCCAACTTCATAATTGAAACTCATAGAACATTATGTCAAATAATGAAAGAATACACTTTCCTTTCAAGTACACATAGGACATTCACTGATATATGTTGTATTATGGACCACAAAGCAAGTCTCAATAAATATAAAGATTTCAATCCTACAGAATATTCTCTGACCTCAACAAAATTAAATTAGCAACCAGCAACAAGAAGATATCTAAAAATCTTCCAATATTTAGAAAAAATAAACACACTTCTAGATAACGCATGGATTAATATAGAAATCACAAGAAAAATGAGAAAATATACTGAACTGAAATACAATTTCAAAAACCCAGTATTTGTGGGATGCAGTTAAAGCAGTACTTCTAAGAAAAGTAATAGCTTTAAATGTTTATATTAAAAGAAGAAAGGACCAACCATAAATGCGGTGAGTGGTCTGAGATTTTTCCCTCCTTGCAAGCTAACAAATTAGCTCCCACGGTTTCATGAAGGCTGGTGCAAGACACAACACTCCTGAGTCAGAGGCAAAGAACTTGATAGTATACAGCAATAGCAGTAGCCAGAATATCAGCATTTGTGATGATTCCCTGAGTCCCAATTCCCACAGGGTGATGAAGAAAGGGCCAGATGACACCTGAACATGCAGTGAGTTACGTTACAGGAGAAGAAACCCAAGCTTAGGAAACCTGCATCTTTTATAATGGATAGTAGCCTATGCCCCAGAGGGAGACATTATATTTATAATACTGAACAGTAAACACACCTGTCTTTTGCTTTGGCAGGAGACACTATATTCTCCACAACTGTTTACCATACAAATATCCTGGAAAAGATGGTCCAGACCAGGACAGGTAGTGCTTCTGCTCGTAAAATGTGCAGAAACATGAGATATCCATGGAGAATTGTCTTTAAAAGGGTCTAAACCAATTATCTAAACTTACATTTAAGATATGAAAAAAGAACATACTTAATCCAAAACAAGTTGAAGGAAGGAAATAATAAAGGTCAGAATAGAAGTAAATAAAATAGAAACAGACTAAAAATAACAAAAACTAAATTAAAAGCTTATTCTCTGAAAAGATCAGTAAAATTAATAAGCTTCAAACTCAAATGATCAAGATATAAAGAGAGAAGACAGAAATTATCAAATCAGCAATAAAAGAGAGGCTGTCCGTACAGATCCTATAAACATTCAAGTGCTAAAAAGTTTATGTTATGAACAATTTTATGGAACTAATTTGATACCTCAGATAAAATGGACAAATTTATAATATGCTCTATTACTTTTTCATTGCTGCTGTGACAAATTACTCTAAACTTAATGGCTTGACAACACACGAATTTATTACCTTAGAGTTCTGGAGGCAAGAAGGCTGAAATGTGTCCCACTAGGCTAAATGCAAGGTACCAGCAGGATTGCATTCCTCTGGAGGCTCTAGAGAACAATCCATATATTTGTCTTTTTCAGCTTCTATAGGCCACCTACATTCCTTGGCTCATGGCCCAACTCTCCCATCTTCAAAGCCAGCAACATTGAACCACTTCCTTTTCATGTTGCCATCTCTCTGGTTCTCTCTTTTCGGCCTCCCTCTTCCATGTATAAGGACTCCTGTGATTGGACTGGGTCCACCCGGCTAATCCAGGGTCATCTTGCCACCTCAGGGTCAGTTTATTAGCAACCTTAATTTCATCTGCAACTTTATTGCCCTTTGCTGTGTAACACAACATATTCACAGGAACTGGGATTATGATGTTAACAGCTGTGGGAGGCCATCATTCTGTCTACAATTCACATGTGGAATAGAACGAGAAGAAATGGAACAAGAAGAGATAGAAAATACATTTACTAAAAAAGTGAATTAGTGACTAAAAACCTGTCCACAAAAGAAGTCTGGGCATAAATGGTTTGTCTAGGGAATTCCATCAAACAGTTAAGGAAGAAATACCAATTCCACAAAATGTTTCAGAAAGGAGGAGTAGAGAGACTTCTTATTTTTATGACTCCAGTATTGTCTTGATATTAAGACAAAGATATTAACCAGACAAGATATTAAGAGAAAAGAGACTAATATTTAGAGAGTAATGTCTGGGGTAACTAACCATGTAGGTTTGCCTCGGGCTGTTCCCAGTTTTATCACTAAAAATCACATGTCCCATTTTATTTTTTCCTTTTGTGATATGTTTGTTTATATTTTTTCCTAATAGGTTGTTTACCTTTTTCCCCATTGATTCATAATTCTTTATGTGTTAAGTATACTAATTCTTTGTTAATTAAATGTAGGCCGATGCCTTTTTCCAGTTTGTTGCTTGTCTTTTCCTTTCATTATGTTGTCTTTAATGAAAAAGTTCTTGACTTAAATTAGTGTATTTACTAACCTTTTCTTTTATGGTTTATCTACTTAATCTCTACATGGTTTGTACTTTGGAAAGCAGCTTGATAACTACTTTGATAGTTAAACTGAAAATGCTCATATTTACAGCAGTAATTCTACTCCTAGGTATATATTCCAGAGAAATTCTTGTATTTGTGTAACTGTTCATATAAATGTATATAAATGTTCGTAAGAGGCATTTTTCTTGACAGCAATAAACTGGGAACATTTCAAAGGTTAAAAAAAAAAATCACATGGCTCAGGAAACCCCTCAACAGACACAAATTCCTTAGCAGAGTAGTAGGGTACTAAATTCAGCAATATGTCCCACTAGGGATTATTTCAGGAATGTAAGATTGGTTTAACAATAAAAATATCAACAAATGGTATTTAACATATAAAGAATAAATGGGAAAAATCATATGATTTTCTCAGTAGATGCAGAAAAAATATTTGATAAAATTCAACACTCATTTATGATTTAAAAAATTCTTGGCAAATTATGAATAGAAGGTAACATTCTCAGTCTGACAATGACCATGTATAAAAACCTAACACTTACATCATAATCAATTGTGAAAGATTGGATGCATTCTCTCCTAAGACTGGGAACAAGGTAAGGATATCACCACTATTTTCAAACTTGTACTGACAGTCTTTTAAAACTATATAACAGATAACTATAACAATAAATACAACAGTAAATATAACAAAATATGTGCATGATTTCTGCATTGAAAACTAGCAAGCATTGCTGATAGAAATTAAAGAAGACCAAAAAATCAAGAGATATACCATGCTCATTAATTGGAAGAATCAATATAGTATTTCAGTTCTTTCAAAACTGATCTATTGCTTCAACATAATCAATAAAATTGCCACACTTTAATTTTATTCAACTCTAAGATTTATTTGAAAATGCAAAAATCTAGACCAGGCAGGACAATTTTGAAAAAGAACATATATGGTTGATTGATTTTCAATAAGGAAATTCAATGGGGAGAGGATAATCTTCTCAATAAACAGCATTAGAATAATTGGATAGCCACATTAAAAAAGTAAACTTTGATCCTTACCTCATACAACAATTAAAAATTAATCTGAGATGGATCATAGACCTAAACATGAGCTAAAACTTGAACTCTCCCCAGAAGAAAACATTAGAGAAAACCTTTTTAATCTTGGTGTAGATAAAAATTTCTTTGACAGGATAGAAAAAAGCATTAAACATAAAAACTTGTATTACATCAAAAGTAAAATCTTTCTGTCACAAGACACCATTTAGAAAATGAAAAGGCAAGCCACATACTGGAAAAAAATTTTTTTGTACAACATGTATCTGACAAAAGACTTATAGCTAGGATATTTGTCTATCTATCTATCTATCTATCTATCATCTATCTATCTATCTATCTATTAATCTCATAAGTCAGTAATAAGACAAATAGCCCCAATTCAAAAAGTGCAAAAGCTTTTAACAGACTTCACAAAATAAGATATAAGAATAACCAATAAGCATAAAACAACATTAACCATCAGAAAAATGCAAATTAAAACTTCAATAAGAGACCACTACAAGTCTACTAAAATTAAAAAGACAAACAATAGTAAGTGCTGGTGAGTTTTGGAGAAAATAGGAATTCTCTTATGGTGTTGGTGGAAACATAATGATTAAACAATATTGGAAAACTCTTTGGTAGTTTTTTACAAAGTTAAACATACATTTACTATACAACTCAGCAATTTCACTCTCAAAAGAAATAAAAATATTTCTTATACCTCAGGATTGTAATTGCATGTTCATAGCAGTTGTATTCACAAGACCTCAAAATTGGAAACTATACAGATGTTAATTGGTGAATAAATAAGCAAATTGTCACATATTCATATAATGGAATTCTACTTTGTAATAAAAAGAAACAAACTACTGATGGAAGCAAAATCAAGGATGAATCTCAAAAACATTATGCTGAGTAAAAGAAACCTTACACAACAGAATATATATTATAAGATTCCATTCACCTTAAACTCTAGGGCTGGTAAAAAGCATGTATATCGATGACTGCGCCCTGCTTGATTTCAAATACTCAGACTCCACCTTTACTTTAACCTACATTGGTGGCCCCAAAAGATGGACATGTCTAAAATATCTTGAGGAGGACCTTCAAGATGGTGGAGGAGTAAGACATGGAGATCACCTTCCTCCCCACAAATACATCAAAAACACATCTACAAGTGGAACAACTCCTACAGAACACCTACTGTACGTTGGCAGAAGACCTTAGATTTCTCAAAAGCCGTGTAGCTGACAGGGTCTTGGTGCTCCAGCCAGGTGTCAGGCCTGAGCATCTGAGGTGGGAGAGCCAAGTTCACAACACTGGACCACCAGAGACCTCCCAGCCCTACATAATATCAATCGGAAAGAGCTCTCCCAGAGATCTCCATCTCAAGGTTAAGACCCAGCTCCACTTAACAAACAAGTAGCTCCAGTGCTGGACACCCCATGCCAAACAACTAGCAGGAACACAACCCCATCCATTAGCAGAGAGGCTGCCTAAAATCATAATAAGTTCACAGACACCCCAAAACACACCACCAGAAAGACAAGATCCAGTCTCATCCACCAGGACACAGGCACTAGTCCCCTCCACGAGGAAGCCTACACAACCCACTGAACTAACCTTATTCACTTGGGGCAGACAACAAAAACAACGGGAAGTATGAACCTGCAGCCTGTGAAAATGAAACCCCAAACACAGTAAATTAAGCAAAATGAGGAGACAGAGAAACACGCAGCAGATGAAGGAGCAAGGTAGAAACCCACCAGACCAAACAAATGAAGAGGAAATAGGCAGTCTACCTGAAAAAGAATTCAGAGTAATGATAGTAAAGATGATCCAAAATCTTGGCAATAGAATGGAGAAAATATAAGAAATGTTTAACAAGGACCTAGAAGAACTAAAGAGCAAACAAACAATGATGAACAACACAATAAATGAACTTAAAAATTCTCTAGAAGGAACCAATAGCAGAATAACTGAGGCAGAAGAATGGAAGTGACCTGGAAGATAAAACTGTGGAAATAACTACTGCAGAGCAGAATAAAGAAAAAAGAATGAAAAGAATTGAGGACAAGGTCAGAGACCTCTGGGACAACATTAAACACACCAACATTCGAATTATGGGGGTCTCAGAATAAGAAGAGAAAAAGAAAGGGACTGAGAAAATATTTGAAGAGATTATAGTTGAAAACTTCCCTAATATGGGAAAGGAAATAGTCAATCAAGTCCAGGAAGTGCAGAGAGTCCCATACAGGATAAATCCAAGGAGAAACATGCCAAGACACGTATTAATCAAGCTATTAAAAATTAAATACAAAGAAAAAATATTAAAAGCAGCAAGGGAAAAGCAACACATAACACACAAGGGAATCCCCATAAGGTTAACAGCTGATCTTTCAGCAGAAACTCTGCAAGCCACAAGGGTGTGGCAGGACATACCACAAATGAAAACACCTACAACCAAGATTACTCTACCCAGCAAGGATCTCATTCAGATTCAACAGAGAAATTAAAACCTTTACAGACAAGCAAAAGCTAAGAGAATTCAGCACCACCAAACCAGCTTTACAACAAATGCTAAAGGAAATTCTCCAGGCAGAAAACACAAGAGAAGGAAAAGACCTACAATAACAAACCCAAAACAATTAAGAAAATGGGAATAGGAACATACATATTAATAATTACCTTAAATGTAAATGGATTAAATGCTCCAACTAAAAGACATAGACTGGCTGAATGGATGTAAAAACAAGACCCATATATATGCTGTCTGCAAGAGACCCACTTCAGATCTAGGGACACATACAGACTGAAAGTGAAGGGCTGAAAAAAGATATTCCATGCAAATGCCAATCAAAAGAAAGCTGGAGTAGCAATTCTCATATCAGACAAAATCGACTTTAAAACAAAGACTATTACAAGAGACAAAGAAGGACACTATGTAATAATCAAGGGACCAATCCAAGAGGAAGATATAACAATTGTAAATATTTATGCACCCAACATAGGAGCACCTCAATACATAAGGCAAATGCTAACAGCCATAAAATGGAAATCAACAGTAACACAATAATAGTAGGGGACTTTAACACCCCCTTTCACCAATGGACAGATCATCCAAAATGAAAATAAATAAGGAAACACAAGCTTTAAATGACACATTAAATAAGATGGACTTACTTGATATTTATAGGACATTCCATCCAAAAACAACAGAATACACTTTCTTCTCAAGTTCTCATGGAACATTCTCCAGGATAGATCATAACTTGGGTCACAAATCAAGCCTTGGTAAATTTAAGAAAATTGAAATCATATCAAGTATATTTTCTGACCACAACACTATGAGACTAGATATCAATTGCAAGAAAAAAACCGTAAAAAATACAAACACATGGAGGCTAAACAGTACACTACTAAGTAACCAAGAGATCACTGAAGAAATCAAAGAGGAAATCAAAAAATACCTAGAAACAAATGAGAATGAAAACACGACAACCCAAAACCTAGGGGATGCAGCAAAAGCAGTTCTAAGAGGGAAGTTTATAGCAATACAATCCTACCTTAAGAAACAAGAAAAATCTCAAATAAACAATCTAACCTTACACCTAGAGCAATTAGAGAAAGAACAAAATAACCCAAAGTTAGCAGAAGGAAAGAAATCAAATATCAGGTCAGAAATAAATGGAAAAGAAATGAACGATAGCAAAGATCAGTAAACCTAAAAGCTGGTTCTTTGAGAAGATAAACAAAATTGATAAACCATTAGCCAGACTCATCAAGAAAAAAAGGGAAAAGACTCAAATCAACAGAATTAGAAATGAAAAGGGAGAAGTAACAACTGACACTGCAGAAATACAAAGCATCATGAGAGATTACTACAAGCAACTATATGCCAATAAAATGGACAACCTGGAATAAATGGACAAATTCTGAGAGAAGCACAACCTTCTGAGACTGAACCGGGAAGAAATAGAAAATATAAACAGACCAATCACAAGCACTGAAATTGAAACTGTGATTAAAAATCTTCCAGCAAACAAAAGTCCACAACCAGATGGCTTCACAGACAAATTCTATCAAACATTTAGACAAGAGCTAACACCTATCCTTCTCAAACTCTTCCAAAATATAGCAGAGGGAGGAACACTCCCAAACTCATTCTAAAAGGCCACCATCACCCTGATACCAAAACCAAACAAGAGATGTCACAGAAAAAGAAAACTACAGGTCGATATCACTGATGAGCATAGGTGCAAAAATCCTCTACAAAATACTAGCAAACAGAATCCAACAGCACATTAAAAGCGTCATACACCATGATCAAGTGGGGTTTATCCCCAGAATGCAAGGATTCTTCAAGATACACAAATCAATAAATGTGATACACCATATTAAAAAATTGAAGGATAAAAACCATATGATAATCTCAATAGATGCAGAAAGAGTTTTCAACAAAATTCTACACACATTTATGATAAAAAGTCTCCAGAAAGTAGGCAAAGAGGGAACTTACCTCAACATAATAAAGGTCATATGTGACAAAGCCACAGCCAACATCGTTCTCAATGGTGAAAAACTGAAATCATTTCCTCTAAGATCAGGAAGAAGACAAGGTTGCCCACTCTCACCACTATTATTCAACATAATTTTGGAAGTTTTAGCCACAGCAATCAGAGAAGAAGAAGAAATAAAAGAAATACAAATCGGAAAAGAAGAAGTAAAACTGTCACTGTTTGCAGATGACATGATACTATACATAGAGAATCCTAAAGATGCTACCAGAAAACTACTAGAGCTAATCAATGAATTTGATAAAGTAGCAGGATACAAAATTAATGCACAGAAATCTCTTGCATTCCTATACATTAATGATGAAAAATCTGAAAGAGAAATTAAGGAAACACTCCCATTTACCATTGCAACAAAAAGAATAAAATACCTAGGAATAAACCTACCTAAGGAGACAAAAGACCTGTATGCAGCAACTATAAGGCACTGATGAAAAAAATTAAAGATGATACAAACAGATGGAGAGATATATCATGTTCTTGGATTGGAAGAATCAACATTGTGAAAATGACTATACTACCCAAAGCAATCTACAGATTCAGTGCAATTCCTGTCAAACTACTGATGGCATTTTTCACAGAACTAGAACAAAAAATTTCACAGTTTGTATGGAAACACAAAAGACCTCGAATAGCCAAAGCAATCTTGAGAAAGAAAAACGGAGCTGGAGGAATCAGGCTTCCTGACTTCAGACTATAGTACAAAGCTATAGTAATCAAGATAGTATGGTACTGGCACAAAAACAGAAATATAGATCAATGGAATAGGATAGAAAGCCCAGAGATAAACCCAAGCACATATGGTCACCTTATCTTTGATAAAGGAGGCAAGAAAATACAATGGAGAAAAGACAGCCTCTTCAATAAGTGGTGCTGGGAAAACTGGACAGGTACAAAAGAATGGAATTAGAACACTCCCTAACACCATACACAGAAATAAATTCAAAAGGGATTAAAGACCTAAATGTAAGGCCAGACACTATAGAATTGTTAGAGGAAAACATAGTCAGAACACTTTATGACATAAGTCACAGCAAGATCCTTTTTGACTCGCCTTTTAGAGAAATGGAAATAAAAATAAACAAATGGGACCTAATGAAACTTAAAAGCTTTTGCACAGCAAAGGAAACCATAAACAAGACGAAAAGACAACTCTCAGAATGGGAGAAAATTTTTGCAAACGAAGCAACTAACAAAGGATTCATCTCCAAAATATACAAGCAGCTCACGCAGAGCTGCTTTTTTCAAAAAAAACAAACAACCCAATCCAAAAATGGGCAGAAGACCTAAATAGACATTTTTCCAAAGAAGATATACAGATTGCCAACAAACACTTGAAAGGGTGCTGAACATCACTAATCATTAGAGAAATGCAAATCAAAACTACAATGAGGTATCACCTCACACCAGTCAGAATGGCCATCATCAAAAATTCTACAAACTACAAATGCTGGAGAGGGTGTGGAGAAAAGGGAACCCTCTTGCACTGTTGGTGGGAATGTAAATTGATACAGCCACTATGGAGAACAGTATGGAGGTTCCTTAACAAACTAAAAGTAGAACTACCATAAGACCCAACAATCCCACTACTGGCATATACCCTGAGAAAACCATAATTCAGTCACATACCACAGTGTTCATTGCAGCACTATTTACAATAGCCAGGACATGGAAGCAACCTAAGTGTTCATCGACAGATGAATGGATAAAGAAGATGTGGCACATATATACAATGGAATATTACTCAGCCATAAAAAGAAATGAAATTGAGTTGTTTGTAGTGAGGTGGATGGACCTAGAGTCTGTCATACAGAGTGAAGTAAGTCAGAAAGAGAAAAACAAATACCGTATGCTAACACATGTATATGGAATCTAAAAAAAAAAAAAAAGGTTCTGAAGAACCTAGGGGCAGGACAGGGATAAAGATGCAGACACAGAGAATGGACCTGAAGATGCGGGGAGGGGGAAGCGTAAGCTGGGACGAAGTGAGAGAGTGGCATGGACATATATACACTACCAAATGTAAAATAGATAGCTAGTGGGAAGCAGCCACATAGCACAGGGAGATCATCTCCATACTTTGTGACCTCCTAGAGGGGTGGGATAGTGAGGGTGGGAGGGAGACACAAGAGGCAGGGGATATGGGGCTATATGTATACATATAGCTTATTCACTTTGTTATACAGCAGAAACTAACACAACATTGCAAAGCAATTATATGCCAATAAAGATGTTAAAAAAAATCATGTATATCAACAGGAAGCAGATCAATAGTTGCTTGGGGCCAGAAGTAGAAATGGAAACTGATGGCAAAGGGGCACAAGGGAACTTTTGGGGTTGATGAAAATGTATCTTTATCTTAGGGTTATGGCTACATGGGTATGTACATTTTGTCAAAACTCATTAAACTGCACAGTTAAAATGGATGCCTCAGGAAGGAGAGAATAGGTGCTCATGTTTGGTACAAATTGAGTAACCTGAGGCTGGAGAGAAGGGGGTTCTGAACACAGCTTAGATGATGCCACTCAGACCTCCTCTTGTGCAGTCTAGAGAGATGAGGCTGAAGTGCAACTGGGTGACATCGTACAAGACTCTTCTTTGTGATTCCTGTGTGAAAATGAACCATAGGGCATTGGTGTTTATGGCTTTCTCTGCTTGGGAAGGCTGGAGGAGCACATTGGGATGGTCCAAAGTTAGGTAGACATGGCAGCTGAAGAGAAGAACCGAATGGTCATCTCCAGAGAGGAGGGAAGAACAGCCATCATGCTGTCACAGGTATAATGGTAGAGGCTGTGCAGATGTCTGAACCCAGACCTCAGAGCAGACAAGGAAGTGAATAGCAGACCACAGGGCACTGGACAGACTCAACACAGGGCCTCCCAGGTGGTCGGTGGGAATTTGAAGGGGACTGAGAGGTTAGGAGCAGAGCCTGAGAAATACTGATAGCAATGTTTATATTTTACAATATATTTATTACATAGAATTATAGCTCCTAGGTGAGTGTGCATTTGCCAACCCATGATGGGGCAACAGGAGATTCCTTGAGAACAGGCAAACAAGACTGAAAGGAGGACTGTTTGCCTTTGTCTGAAAACCGCAAAGTATAAGCAGTTCAGAAACACTAGATGATACTTTAAATAACTGATGTGCTAACTGATTTTTAGATCAACAAAACAGTTACTTAAGATTTATAGGGCCCCCCAAAGTGTGGGTCACACACTCAGATGGTCCAGTCCTTGGTAAGTTAAGTTCAGACATTGAGAGTATGCATTCGAGACGGTGGTGTCAATTGTCAGTGGACTTGTATTTTAGAGCTCTTTTGTTTCCTTTTTCCTTTTTCTAGCAGCCAATTTTGATATAAAATTACAAAAGTAGCTAACTTAGAAAACTTGGAAATTAAAAGAAAAATTCGTCCTTTACCATATATAGCTCGAGAAGCATGGCCACAGAACAGAGGTTGAGAAAATATAGCCCGCAGCCCAAATTCAGCCCATCTGTTTTCTACAGTCTATGAGCTAAGAATGGTTTTAAAAAATCAAAAAAGAATATTCCATGACATGTGAAAATTATACGAAATTCATATTTCAGTGTCCGTAAATAAAATTTTATTGGGACACAGCGATGCTCATTTATTTACAGATTGTGTATTCCTGCTTTCACACTACAATAGCAGGTTGAATAGTTGCAACAAAGACCTTTGGGCCCACAAAGCCTAAAATATTTGCTATCGGTCCTTTACAGAGAAAGTCTGCCCACCCCTGCTCTAGAAATAGTTACAACTCATAAGCCTGCATCCTGGTAATCCAGCTGTTTGAAAATCATCAAAACTAAAATCTTTCTATAAGAATTGTCCTTGTAAGCCCTGGGCTAATTCCGATAGGTCTGCGCCCAGGAGGGACCCCTCCCCGCCCTTACTCACTGGGGTCTGCTGCTACTGTCCTGCCCATTGTTTCCCCATGACTCCCAGCCCGTGACTTGGCTCGACATCCCCCCTTCTGTCCTAAGGGAAACCGCTTGCTGCCTTTGTTGTTCTGGGCATTCCCATTCACGTTTTCACCAGGCCTGACCCTGCCCGGCTTGTCAATCTGATGGGACACTTGCCCAACAAAGGATGACTGAAGGCGGGTGGAAGTACCACTCAAAAGAGGTGGTAACATCTGAGCAGAAGGCGGGCTGCACAGAGACGGGCGGCACCTCGTGCCTGCGCTCCTGGACTGTGATTGCTGAGCTCCTGGGTTTCCTTTAAATTCACACACAGCTTAAAACAACTCATTAGCATGCCCGGGAGAGTTGAACAGTTCTGGCTTCTCAAGAGTCCAGTGTTTCCCCAGGAAGGAATTTTCAGGGGAGGGAGTGGGACTGGGGGTAAGAGACTCCTCTGCGTGAGCAGGAACATTGCACTGGGTACCTTGGCAGGAGCTGAGCTGGATAAACAGCCTCATTGCACGTAAGCCACACAAGGAGGAGAAGTAAGTAGATGTTAGAGCTGGGCTTTGCATTTTGGGTACTAGCGCAACCCCTGGCCTGGCAGGGAGGTGGCTGAGATGCAGTGGAAAGAATACCATGCTTGATGCCAGAAGGATATAGCGCTTCCCAGCTGTGTCATCTGGGGTAATTTGAATTGCCTCTTGGGTCTTTGTGAAGTATGTCGTTCATGGGACAATTGAGAGGATCACAATAAATACAGCAAGTGACGACTTTTGTCAACTGCAAAGCCCAGGGCAAATGTGAAGGGTTATTACAAGGTAACTTGTGCGAATCACACCTTTTAGTGCCCTGTATTGAGCAGAGAGCACATTGATGGTTAGGATTTGGGCCAAAAGTTTTTGGACTTTTATGAAAATCATTTTAGGTCATTCATCAAGTTAGATGGTCAGACTGAAAGGGATCTTAAAGTCCTTTGGATATCCCATCCCACCCCTTTCCCAGCTTCCTTTGGTACTTGGCTTCTTCTCTGCAACCTCCTTACTAGATGGTTCGCCAGACTCTGCTTACATCCAATGGAGAGCTCACTCCTTGCCACAGCAGTATTCCTTGGATGGGTCCCTCAGATCCAATCTGTTCTCTTATACTTGGCAGCTCCTGTCTGCCTTGCTTTTAACGAGTAAGCTCACTGGATGATCCACAGGGCAGGTAGTTGGCATCCTTAGCTTCTCCCAATATTTATGTTCCTCCTTGGAATAACTTACTATTTACTATCATCTGAAGTGAAGTCTCAGGGAATCTTCCCTCCCTTCTGAGCTACCTTCTCCTGCAGCGTCTCCTCTCCCACATTTAAAAATGTGTCTCCTTTCAGTGTCAAGCTGACGTCTCTTCCGGGACCGTCACGAGGGCTAACTTGATGGTACCTGAGGATACTACTTGACGCAACTGACCAGCTGCCCTACCATCCAGAAGGAGGTGCAGCGTCAGTTCCCCGTGAGCTTCTGCTCTCTAACCAGGCAAGAAATTAGAGTTTCTGCTTTTGCCAAGACAAACATCGAGAAAGCCAGAAGCTTTCTCAGGCCTGAAGTGTTTTTTCCTTCTGATGTGAATTCTGCCACTTTATCAGTTGCTTTGGTAAGTTACATAATTGTTTTTAGGTATTTCAAATCATACTGTGACACTGCTCCTTTACCAGAATGCCTCTGGGAAAACTACCAAGAAAAGGCAAATGAAAAGAAAGCTAGCATTTAAATGAGCATCTACGTTACTTCAGGGCCTGTTCTTAGCCCTCAACTTACAGCATCTGATTTAATTTTCATAACAACTGTTTACTAGATGGGAAAACAGGGACTGCACACACACATATACACAGTCTTTAGGAATACACATATATACAATAAAACCATATATTCAGGAAAGCAAGGGAATGAAGAATACAGGACTTAGGGGGATGGTTATTATATGTGAGGGAAGGGAGGGGAAGGCATTGATAGAAGGACAATGTAGTTAGATGAATGTTACTGTCAAGGTTCCAGTTCTGAGAGGCGGTTTCATGAATACATACATTATTTAAAATAGCTAATTAAATAGCGGTTGAAATAAAAGCGGGCTGTATAAAGATCAATGATCAAAATGTGTCATGAACCATTAGGATTAATTCAGTTTGTATTTACCTGTGGTCCCCTAAGAACAAAACAAGTCTCCAAAAGGCAGTTTCCCTGGCTTTGCATAATAGGGCTTACTTCTCCTGTGAATAAAATCTCATGAAGTCTAGACGCTGTCCTCCATCGTGTAGTCACACCAACTGGACTATGTGACCTCCCAGGTAAATAGGGGCAGAGAAGGATAAAAGAAACACACTGGCTTTTTAATCTCAGCCTGCAAATAACACATATGTTTGCTCACAGTTCATTGGCCAAAACTAGTCACACGGCCCCAGACTAATTGCTGGAGAGACTGGGAAATGTAGAGGAGGAAAGGAATATTTAGAGTACTGTCTCTGCCACATTTCATTTTTTTCCCCTTGTTAGAGTAAAGATGAACAATTCTGGGTAAGATTCTATTTTTATCTATCCTTCCTGTGAGCTTTCATAGAGAAGATAGCTCCCTGAAATGGTTTAGAGTCAGATGTGTCTGGGTTTGGGTCTTAGCTCTCCTCTAACTGACTTAGGTGAACTTGGGCAAGTCATGTTCCTTCTCTGAGGCTGTTTTCTTGTTTCTAAATTGGGGATGATAATATAAATGTTGCAGGATTAGTGTAAGGGTGAAACTGGCCAAGGCTGTAAGGTGTCAAATAACACACTGAAATCTGAGTAATTTACTAAATGGTAGTAATTACTAGGAAAAGCTGCTATGAGGTCATTGTTTAAGTTATCCAATTCTCAGTGTAGCTTTAGGGATTGTCAAGTATATTTTCCTTTATTGTTGTTTCAAAATAAAGCCACAAAGCCCTCTCTGCGTTGCTATCTTGAACAGCTCCTGTTTGGAATGTGGAAGGCAACTATATGTGCCTGAAGCATCATCCAAACAAATAGAACAGCTATCTCTTTCTCTGACCATAAGAATGCTTAGGATTGGTATCCTCAGGAAAGCAAGTCAACGTATTAGGTCAGGGTGTGTCTTCAGGAGACTCATGGTATCTTTTCAAAAATTCTTTGTATTAGTCAGGATAAACTAGGTTATGCTGCCGTAACAAACATTTCCCAAATCTCAATAGCTTAACACCAGAGATTTATTTCTTGTTTATGAAAAGTGCACGTAAGATCTAGGAGACTTTCTAAGCCACTTCCACTCCACATCAACAATTCAGTAATCCATATGTCAGCAGCCTCCACTGTGTTGTAGCTATACTATTCGGAAAACACAACCTTTTCGGTTGACATGGCAGGGGAAAAGGTGCTGGATATTACTGCACTGGTGATTTCCCTGGCCAGGAATTGACACTTACCACTTCTATAGGCAATGCATTGACCAGAACTAGTCAGATGTCCCTACCTAATTGCAGCGTTGGTGGAAAAGTAGAATCCTCTCTTGTGTCTAGAAGAAAAAGAAAGATCTGTCACATTCTTGTTCCCTACCCAAACTCCACTATAAAATGACTGTCTTCCATGAACAAGGGCACAAGAAAGTTGTGTGTATATAGGGTGTACTACATAGTCCATGTGTATCAAACTCCTTACTCTTTAAAATCCTTTGAGTGTTCTGCTTCCATGTCTTTGTTTATGTTGTTCCATTGGCCCCAGAAAACACTTCCCTTCCATTTCTACACTTTCAAATTCTACCCATTTTTCAAAGTTCCATCTTAATTGTCACCTCCTCATTCCTCATCTCCTCTTGTGTTTCATTTTTTCATCTATTCTCCTACAGCATATTATGCTTCTCTTGAGATCCTCCGACCCATTTGTTTTCACTCTCTAATTTTTTGTTCAAACGTTTGAATGAACCAAAACAGAGTACTGAAAAGGAACAGGTGGAACTTGGAATTACAATCAAAACCTTAAGTCTGTAGATCAGGAAGTATAACTGTGTTCTTTACACGGGTTAGATTCTGCCTGCCTTTTAAAGTCACAATTTGGCTGGAAATCGAAAAAAGAATGAGCAGAGAAGCAAGTATAGCTTCCCTGAAGAAGCTCTTCCTTGACTTAAGATTGCATCACTTAGGTCAGTCAACTCATCTGGCTGATGTCTGCTCCTTACCTAGGATGGATGACAACTGGCAGTCAGCTGCTACTAATCAGGTGAGCCAAACAGTGAGACCCAGCTCAGCATCAAGATAGCAGTTCCTGGCAATCACTAAATTTCCTTTGGAAAGTGCCATTGCTTTACCATCCAAATGAAACTTGGTTATTAATCATAGCAAGAGCTGGCGTCCAACTAGTTTGCTAAAAATGGCAGTGTTCTTGGATTTCTTATACTTTGGGGGTCAGATGCAGAATACCTACGGGTGATCTCTCAATACTTTTCCTGGGGACAGACATTCTTCTTCAGCAGCACTTGTGATGAAGGTTTTCCCATAGATTTACACATGGGAAGTGAAGCCCTTCTTGTTCTATGCCCCGGTGGGATCTTTCCTTGTGAAAAGCAACAGCACACTGTGGACAAACCAAACCAAGTTTTCAAGACTAACACATGAAGGACTTGAACTTCTGTGATGTTCTGGGCACCGTGCCAATGTGTTCACACATTTTCTCTTACTTAATCTTTACAACAGCCCTGTAAGGTAAGGTAGCAATTACCAGCTCTATTTTAGAGAAGGGACTGAGGTTCGTAGAGCTGGTGCAGCAAATCACACAGCTAGAAGGCACAGCAGCCAGATCGAGACATGAACTCGCCATCATAGTTCTTGTGATCACAGTGGACCACCCAATTCCCGCCCTCAAGTTGTTCTGTATTAGGCAAGCAGATCTGGTCAGGCTGGACTTCAGTAACTAGGTCACACTCTGGGCATCCTCAGTTCTTCACTGAATAGCAGCGTGATGCCTGCCTCTTTCAGAAGATGACTTGGAGTCTGAGTGAAGAGCTTACGGTGTTCTCTATGACTGCAATAACAGCCTTCCCAGGTGTTGAGTGCCTCATGACGTAAGAGAATACACATGTTTTATCTCAGTTAAACCGCACAAACACATTACACACGGGCAGAAGTTAAACAGGAGGAAACTATGGCTCAGAGCAGGTTAAGGCGAACGTCCAAGGGCACACCGTTGTTTGGGGTGGTGCTCGGACTAGAACCATCTTCTTACCATCTAGGGTCCCCTCTTTGAGTAGCCACAGTCATACTAATAAAAGCCAGGACAGGTGCTATAGATAGCAAATTGATACTTGGAAGAGTCTGTGCAGAGAGTATCGGTTTCCCCTCTACCTCTTGGCTGTGAAATGGGAATAATAATTCTAACATGGCAGGCTGATTGCGAAGATGAACCAGAGACAATGTCAACAGGAAAGCCCCTGGCTCAGCTCCTGGCACAGAGGAGATGCCTGCATTAACATGGGCTGAATATTAGCTGACTATTCCCAGATGATTTTTAGGAGTCTGGAAAGAGACTGCTTTGGGCTCTTCTCTATAAAGCCTAACTCATCATCATATGGGCCTCCGGGTAGGGGTAGGGGAGGAAAAAATGAGGGGAGGAAAGATAAAAAGGGAGTAGATTAGCCACTCAGGGATGCCCCTTGCTTCTCAGTTACTCCTCTGGGTACGTTGGTTTGCAGGGCAACTGGGGAGGGCGAATAGAATTCATTCATGACCTTGTGAGAGTTTTACCGTGGTCCTGAGAGGGGCGGGCCTTGCCAGAGCCCTGGGAAGCAGAACTGCTGGGCTTTCTGGGTAATGGCTGTATTTAAGCACTATTTGGTTTTTCACAGCCAGCTGACTGATAAAAAGGGTCTTCACAGTGAACCCACCCCAGCAGCGGGTAGTTAATGGCACTCTCGGCTGAGCTCATTTCTGGCACGAAATGCAGAGGATCATAAACCAGAATTCTAACCTCAAGATGGATTCGATTTTCCAGATAGGGATGGTGGTTTCTAAGCCTTGAGCAATGTCGCAGCGTCCTGTTTCCAGGAGAAGTTCTGTTCCGTGTGGTGCTTCCCTGTTTGCAGGGCAGGTTCCTTCACATCAACACTTTGATCCTCCTGGCAGCTCTGTAAGGTAGATAAACTCCTCGGAGGTTACTGCCCTCTTTACTCCAAAAAGAAACCGGGGCTCCGCGAGGGTAAAGGGTGTGCCGGACCTTGCACAGTTGGCCCTGACCCTTGACTACAATTCCTTTCCCTTATGATTCTGTTTTCAGAGTAGGATTCCAGGAGGTTTTCTCACCTTTAATCAGTACTTTTGGTTCCAGTAATCTAAAATGAGGAAATTGAGGCTTCAGAAGAGATTACGTTCCCTGTCCCAAATCACACAGCTAGTAAATGGCAAAGCCAGGATTAAAATCTGACTTCGGACTTCTTAACTGCCTTGTCAGTGTTTCTCAAAAAAGGACTGATTTGTGGCTCATTCTTGGAGAGCCCATGGTTACACAGCTTTAAACATTCTGCATTTTTGTTTTGATGATGCTCTTGAAAATAATTTTACCCATTATACATTAAAAACTACTTTAAACAATGTTAATGATCATTTGAAATGTAAGATTTTTTTTTTAATATACAAAATAAGACATTCATTGCTTCACTTTGAGGCTCTTAGAGACGACGTCCTGAAGTCATTTTCTTAGGGTTCTATGAGGAGGTGGTTTTTTTTTTTCCCATATGAAAGAGTTTATATATTATACAAGTTTCAGGAACTCTGAACTGTGAGTCCCAGCTTCCCTGTTGAGTTGTAGAAACATTTCAACATTCTCTCCTTGAAGTATGTGAGTGATTACCACAATCATTTTGAAGATTAGAAATCAGAAGCGAGGTTTATATTTGTACCCAAGGTCACATACCCAGGAACTAACAAATTCTAGCTCCAATCTCTGACACCAAATCCATCCACGCTACCTCCTAGGAAAATGAAAAAAATCCAGTTTCCTAGTCAAAGGATAATTAAAAGTCCCCAATTTCTCCCTGAAAGACCTAGAGGGGCACAGATTCAAAGTGGGAGGGATTACAAATGAGGAATGTTAAACTCTTCCTGGGAGTCAGTAGGGTCCTCCTAGTAGGAGAATGAAAGGAGGTTTCTCCCACTAGCTTTAGCCATTCACCTGTCCCAGAGCAGGGCCATCTCCGTCTCCAGGCTTCTACATGGTGACGATTCCCAAATTCCACTGCGGTGTTTACAATTCTGCAGCCAAGCACTTGGCTTACTTTAGCTTTAAGCAAAGGATGGCCAACGTTTGCATCCACTTTCTTATCTGGACCGGTTCTCCCACGTCTCCTCCATGTGGTTTTCATATGGCTTTTATGAATGCCCGAAGTCTGTTCCAGCTTGTTCTAATGTTGCACTGTTTTAACTGCCATAACACAGTGGTATCAACAGATAAATCAACTAGATATGCTGAAAAAATTATGGGCAAGAATCCTGTTTTCACCCGGCCTAATTCATCCACGAGAAGAATCTGCCTTGGGAGTTGCAGGGAGAAGAGATATGTGGAGTTACAGACCAGAGAAATAAGCCAGTCCAACGACCCTATTATTCCTAAACTTCTGGACTGTTTTCACTTAAATCAATAGCAATTTTCTTTAGAGTTGCCCATTCTCTGAACCTCGTGATTCCTCCGGTTAGAGTGCTTGCTGAGCTGCTTTTCATATTCAGCTGTCTCTTCTTTCTCTCTCAGTGATTTCATTTGCTTAGTGGGACTTTCTGCTACGAATCATGGTAGTTCAGGATGTCGACTCATAAGACTTTTGTATCCCTAGGGATGTCCTTGTCCAGACCTCAGACTCACTCCTCTTACTTCCCGGGAGGAGAAAGTTTCTGAGCGATTGTTAGAGTACATGGCACAGGAGGCTTCTCTCCCTGACCTCCACGTTCCAGCGTCCAGAGCTTTCCTCTTTGCCTCACCCTCAGCATCCTATTTAGATTGTGATGCGGAGACCTGGGGAACATTAGCTTTTGGGAAGTAGACTCTGTAATCCTTGGTCCCTGAAGTGACTTTCAATAGGAAATCTGAATTCCTGCTCCATGTAAAATGGGTCTCAGATGCTGAGAAATGAGTATTTGAGAAGAATTTACGATTTGCTTTCCATAAATCAGTGCTATTTTGCCTACAAATCATTTTGAGAACTGTATATGGCTTTATAAAAATATGAGTCTGGGCAGAGAAGACTGATTGGGAATTGAGGGTTGTATGTTGATCCTTGGTCCTGTCACCAATTAGTTATGTGACTTTGGCAAGTTGCCCCAAGTTTCTGACTTTCATAGGGGGTTGTAAAATTATTAAATTACATCCTTCAGCAATTAATTCATTAGTTCAACAAACATTTATTGCCTGCCAACTCCCCGCCAGTAACCATACCGGTCCTTTCCAACTCTTGCATGTTATGAGAACTCTGGTCCTGTGATTGTTACATTCTTATAGGATGTTGTTCTTAAAGGGACAACAATTATTTAACATTTACTAGGAATCAGAAAGATGATTTTCTTTGCCCTTTGTACTAGCTCTGCAAAGTGCTAGCTCCATTTTACAGATGAGGGACTGAGGCCCAGAGAAGTTGAACGGTATTTGCAAGGTTACATTTCTTCTAAGAGGTAGCACTGGGTTAGAACTCAGATTCCACTGGTCATTTCGCTGAGGCTCACTGACTCCCTAAGACAACTAAAGCTTTCATGTCCATTCTTAGTATTTTCAAGTGTTTTAAGAAATTTGGGACACAACTCTGTCTTCAGGTAAAAACGGAGATTGAGTTGCTCTCTCTGATTGATTTTGCTGCCTTCTCCTACCAGGGTAGATTCCTTCCCATACCTGAAAATGGCGCTGCATCCTGCCCCGTGAATGGGCAAAGGGAGTAGCTGGTGGGCGCCCTAGGGCAGGGCTCAGACTCTCCAAGATGATTTTACATCTGGGGAAGGGAGTGGTTGGGACAGCAGCTGAAGTTTGGGGTCTATCACAGTCTCCACTCCGCCTTGTGAGAATCATTTCACGAGTCATAAGGGTAAGTCCCAAGAAGTTAGTTTTGGGGCTGGGCTGTCACCCAAAGCACTGCACTTCCTAGAACTCTATTTGTGTTTATGTAGGAGATGTTGACAAGTTAATGGTTTTGAGTTCCAAACAGAAGGCTTTAAAATGGTGGATTTCAGATGACAAAATATATATCAGTTGGTCTAAATACAGGAATCAGAAATCACTCTAGGTATTTGAAGCAGAATAAGGTTTAATATAAACAATTGTGTGCTTACAAAATAGTTGTAAGGGCTGAAGGAGCAGGCTCTAAGCTAGGTAAGACAGAACCGATCCTCCAGAGGAGCTAGTATTTCTGAGGGTGCCACTGGTGCTAGGTAGACCTTGGGTGGGAGCCACCACCATAGCAGGAAACAGGAGAACGGCTGCCCAAAGCTGCAACCCAGGGACCAGGAAGTCACAGCACTACCTCCACTGTTTGTCAATACCCAGAACCCTGGAGAGTAAACACTGCAACGTACTGCAAGAAAATTACAACTTCCCTAACAGTAGTGACAACCAGGGGCTGAAGAAATGACCCCTACTCACTTCTTTCTTTCTTTCTTTCTTTTTTTTTTTTTGCGGTACATGGGCCTCTCACTGTTGTGGCCTCTCCCGTTGCGGAGCACAGGCTCCGGACGCGCAGGCCCAGCGGCCATGGCTCACGGGCCCAGCCGCTCCGCGGCATGTGGGATCTTCCCGGACTGGGGCACGAACCCATGTCCCCCGCATCGGCAGGCGGACTATCAACCACTGTGCCACCAGGGAAGCCCCTCATTTCTTTCTTTCAAATCATATGAGTGCATCTAATTGGCTTTCCAACCTTTTTAAATATAAGAAGGGTAACATGAAGTCTGCAAGTATCTACTATGATGCGGGAAGGTAATTCTCTAAATAGATCCTTTTTCAGCACTACAGAAAACTCCAAGTATAAAAGAACTTCCTCCAAAAAAAAAAAGCAAAGCAAAACGAAACCACTTAGACATTCAAGGTTTACTCCTTTGAGAGTAGAAGTTATCCCAATAATGGAGTCATTCCTGTTCAGAATTTATGTTCTCTTTGTTCTATTCAGGAAAGGCCAAGCCATCTGTGCCCAACCCAGGGCCCAGTGCCTTTCCCTGCTTAAGCTCTACTTAGATGGCATCCAATACCACTTCAACCCAGTAGGAAATTTTCTTATCAAAGAAAGCTGAGTCCAGTGAGAAAAGTGGTAGCACTGTCACCTTGCTAGACCAATAGATGGCAAGTGTGGTTTCAGTTTCACTTATGACAGGCTCTGAGGACCAGCTCTGTCCTAGGCCCTGAAACACTGTCAAATAGGAGAGAGACAGTGCATTACATAAATGCTATGATGGCTGTAAGCCAGAGAGAGTGAAGGCACATGGCTACACCTAGAACTCGGGGTAGACCAAATGGGAGGAACCAAAACTCACCACTCCTCTTTGTGCAGTCAATCTGCTCTAGTTGCCCACAGTCCACACCTTGAGACAGGGGTAAATTTTTCCAGGTGGCAACGGTTCTGAAGATCAAGGTGCTCTGCTCATGCCTTGTGGTGGGCAGCTTCTGCAAAGGCTCTCCATGATCCCTGCCTCTTGGTGTTCATGCCTGTATAAAACCCTTCCCTAGACTTAGGGACTTGTTTCTAACAACTAGAATGTGGTAAACCTGATGGGATGCCACTGCTGAGATGAGGTTACAGTCATCAAAACGTGAAATGTGCTGACACTGAGAAACCCTGGGCTGGAACTTGCTCTTTCTTCCCTGGCTATGACCTTGGTTTCCCTGGTGGACCAGATTCCAGATTCTCCCTCTGACTTTTCTACCTTTAGCCACTTCTGGTGAAGCACCCATCCCAACCAACACATGCTACCCTACTCCCAGCCCCAAGCACGTGTGTCGTCCCCACTCAGCCTGGCCCCAGGAGAACATCTTCTCCAGCCAGCGTTCTCAAACAGCACCCATTACTGATGGAAGCACATGTAGTCTCCTCTCTCTGCTTCTCGCAAACATCGTCTCTCCGGCAACCTAAGGGGCACAAGGTGGTGGAGGGCTCAGCCCCATGAGTCGGTCCACCAAAAGTCAGTCCCTTGAGTGAAGGTCTGTTTTCAGTTAGCCCTCCACACGGCGGCCTCAATTCAGACCCATTGAGAACCCTGCTGATAGTTTCGGGCAAGGACAAATGCATTTTCCAGGAGAACACAATGTAGCCAGGCTTTCTGGAGAAACCAGAAAGACAACATTAAAATGCAAAAGAAAGGGCTTCCCTGGTGGTGCAGTGGTTGAGAGTCCGTCTGCCGATGCAGGGGACACGGGTTCATGCCCCGGTCCCGGAAAATCCCACATGCCGCGGAGCGGGTGGGCCCGCGAGCCATGGCCGCCGAGCCTGCGCGTCCGGAGCCTGTGCTCCGCAACGGGAGAGGCCACAACAGTGAGAGGCCCGCGGACGGCAAAAAAAAAAAAAAAAAAAAGAAACATACAAAAACATTCAAAACAATCTTTTCTGTTTGTTAAAAGCAGAAAAGTTCATTGTTAACTTGCCATTCCCTTTTATTTCTTCTGAAAGCATCAACTCTGAGAAGAATGACTTGACGCTGAAAGAAGGCTCTCCTTATTGTTACTGGGATCTATGCTTTGTTATGAGACATCTTCCCAAAGTTTTTTTTTTTTTTTTTTAATTTATTTTTGTCTGCGTTGGATCTTCGTTGTTGTAGTTGCGGCGAGCAGGGGCTACTCTTCGTTGCGGTGCGCGGGCTTCTCATTGCAGTGGCTTCTCTTGTTGTGGAGCACGGGCTCTAGGTGCGTGCGGGCTCAGTAGTTGTGGCTCGCGGGCTCCAGAGCGCAGACTCAGTAGTTGTGGCACACGGGCTTAATTGATCCAGGCATGTGGGATCTTCCTGGACCAGGTCTCGAACCCGTGTCCCCTGCATTGGCAGGCGGATTCTTAACCATTGCGCCACCAGGGAAGTCCCTTCCCAAAGGTTTTTTGTTTGTTTGTTTGTTTGTTTTTTGCGGTACGCGGGACTCTCACTGTTGTGGCCTCTCCCGTTGTGGAGCACAGGCTCCAGACGCGCAGGCTCAGCGGCCACTGCTCACGGGCCCAGCTGCTCCGCAGCATGTGAGATCTTCCAGGACCGGGGCACAAACCCGTGTCTCCTGCATCGGCAGGCGGACTCTCAACCACTGCGCCACCAGGGAAGCCCCTTCCCAAAGGTTTTTAATGAACTGCAGTCTTGTTTTTATTTTCCCTTCTTGAGAGGGAGACAAGCACTGTGTACCAGGGAAAGGTCTAATCTACACTCTGTGGTCATCTCGTAGCTCTCTTCCACATCCGAGGTCTGCTCCTCAGCACCGGCACCTTATCTGTCAAGCTCAGGGCCCAAGAAGTAGACCATAGAGAACGTTCCACTCTATGGCAAGCTGTGCACTGAAGCAGAAGCTCAGTCCCTGAGTCCATGCTCCTTTCCCCACCCTGGGATGGCAGAGGAGATACTGGAAGGTTCCTGTCACCTTTGTTTGGTTCATTCATTCTTTCATTTAATAAGCATGGCATGTCTAACATATTGCAGGCTCCATGCTAGATGGTGGAGGTTCAGAGGTGTCTCAGATACAGTTTCTAACCTCACAAGTTTACGGTTTGGGGGATGCACTTGGGGTATGGACGAGGAGGGGTGGACTGGGGCAGTGACAATGAAGGGGATAGAGTCGGGAGATCACGGATGGCTTTCTGGAGCAGGTGACACACGAATGGAGACACGAGATTTCTTTCCCTTCCTTGCCTGTTCTTCTTGAGCACATGAAAAGTTATGGCATGATTGCATTCTGACAACTTCTATTTAAAATACACATACATACTCAAATACACGCTTTCCTTAAAGACAATTTTTTAAGAGCAGTTTTAGATTTACAACAAAATTGAGAAGAGGGGACAGAGATTCTCAGATATACTATTAAACCAAGCCGTCTCCATTCTGGGAATTTACAGCATCGAAAAAACGCTAATACATAATGGCATGAATATACAGATGTTCTTTGCAGCAACTGCTTAAACTGACAAAATAACTGGAAAATAAGAGAATTACTGAGTAACTAATCATACATTCATCTCATGGGATATTTTGCAGCTACTTAAAGAGAAGAATAAAGAATAAAAAGAAGAAGAAAGAATGAACGCAGCTCTACAAAACAACCTGGAGGGTTAGTCTATGAGCCACTGTTGAATGTAAAAAGCAAGATAAGCAAAAGTGCGTGCCATATGCTGCCTTTTTGGTAAAAAAATGATAAAAATCTCATGTACGGCAAATGTGGATATCTAGAGAGTTACATGTCTGCAGAGAAATCTTTGGGACAACGCGTATTAGGTTGTGCTGGGTTTTTCGGTTTGTCTCGCAAATCCATTCCCTACCTTCCCCCACCAGCTCTGTGCCCTGGACCCTGACCTTGATGGGCTGTATCTATGGACCAGTGTACACTTTGGCTTCCGGTTGGTTTGGTATGGGAAGTACCAGCAAAAGATGAGAAAGAGGGAGGAATGTGAGGTCAGGGTAGATTCCCCTGGCTTCGTTTCTGCCAGTGGTGGTGGCTGCAGGTGGATGCCATCCCTTTATTGAAGACCATCGTGAAGACCATCTGGAGGGGACTCCAGATGACCATTCTCTTTGTTTTATAATCTTTATTTTTGGCCCTTCAAGCCTAGAGGTCTATCTGCTCTTGCTTCACCAACTTTTGCTAGTTTTTCTTGGCCCCGCTCACACCTTTAAAATTGTCCCTTTAATAAAAGCTCCTTGAATAGCCTGTATGAGTGTGCCGTCTGCTCCCTGCAAGGGCCCTGACTCATCTTGTTAACATGGGGTATCTAGGGGAAGGGACTGTAGACATGAGAGACAGTGATGGAGGGGAGAGGAGAGAGAGATGGGGAAGTCACGCCAGAAAGAAAAAGAGAAAAAACACACTTATGGAGTCAAGTAGTTTATGTAAATCATGGGGACATATAGAATGAAGTTAAATAAAATACTAAAAAAGGAGAGGATTTAAAAAGCACTACCAAATGTAAGGTAGATAGCTAGTGGGAAGCAGCCACATAGCACAGGGAGATCAGCTCGGTGCTTTGTGACTGCCTGGAGGGGTGGGGTAAGGAGGGTGGGAGGGAGGGAGACGCAAGAGGGAGGAGATATGGGAACATATGTATATGTATAACTGATTCACTTTGTTATAAAGCAGAAACTAACACACCATTGTAAAGCAATTATACCCCAATAAAGATGTTAAAAAAAAAAAAGCAGCCTGGAAAAAGAAATAAATTAATTCAGAAAAGGTTCCTGTCTTCCCTACACCCACCCTTCTGCTCAACAACAACAAAAAAAAGCACTCCCCTGTCCCTACCCCTTCTCTCCAGCAGTGGCGCTATAAGGAGCCTTTCTCTCGCTCACTCCTGTTTGCCCCGCCTTTCCCTAAGCCCAGAATAGGAAGCTCAATGGGCTCCACTTCGTGCTCTCACCCCAGCTGAATGGCATGAAAGGGGCAAGGTCAACATGAGTACACGCAGGACAGGGAAGGAAGACACAGCCCTGGACACGGGGAACCTCCTCGGATGTCCACAGCAGGCTTTTCTCCTTTGTGTTACACACTCAGCGCTTTTCTCCCCACAGGCTTTATTCCTGCTGGTCCTTCTGCTCGGTCCTTCCAAAGTCCTGTTCATTATCTTTCCATCCCCCAAAAGTTCCCCCAGAGCTCCCCCTCCCTACTTTTCAGATGTTAATCACTTTTCCCATCTCTTCCCTTTTCCATAGATCTGTTATCCCTTTTTTCAACGGTAGGCCAATTTTTGGTCTGTTTTAGGCACTAAAGTGGGAGCTCTTTAAAGGCAGCCACTGGGTGCAATGCTCACGCATAACTCTGGCACCTAGCCCGGGGCCAGGCACTCAGAAAGTATTCACTGATTGTGCGTTGACTCGAATTGATCTGTAGAGATTTCTCAAGGGACTAGATCTCTAAGCTGAACCAGGCCACTTTGTTACCTTATGTATGATGACTTATAGAGAGGAGAGGTAATTTGCTTGAAGTCTCGGAGCCAGCATTAGCAGAGCTGGTCTGGAGCCCCTCGTCCAGCGCCTGTTTTGAGGACACACACGGCCTCTCGCGGTCGGAACCCTCTCACTGCCTTCTCGCTCATGCTCTCAGCCTTGGGGGTCCCAGCTGGAGAGGTGAATGGCTACACGTGGTTCTTCCTCTTGCCACGCTGAGCACTACCTGGCTTCTCATTTGGCTTAGACTTGCTCCTCTGTGCCCGACAATCTCCACTCCAGGATGGCTGCCTGTTACCAATCCCGCAGGGAGGGGCAGTGGAGGTGCCTGTCTCCTGGGCCCTGACACGTTATCCTTTCCAGAAATCTAGAGTGAAGCATGTGAGGTCGACACTCCTGTTTTATTTCAGGAGGGAGAGGGGCAATTCACCCTGCATGGATAACCAGAAAAGAAATGCTCAGGCTTCAGAAAATTTATATTCCTTCTAACCCAAGGCTTGTTGCAAATATCTCCCTAAAGAAATGATGGCCCTGGTGATTTATGGCCCAAAGCTGACTGCCATCCAAAAGGATTATTAGACACTCTGGGCCTAAAAAGTAAGTTCGTCTCATACATACATATACACCGATACACATTCTTCCTCTCTCTCTCTCTCTCTGTCTCTTTCTCTCTTTCTCCCAATAAAACCTAGACACAAACTCCCTTATTAGGCTGCAGACTTGCCAGGGTCCATGATACCACTGTGGCATTAGAATTCATCTCACTGTCACTTAAAAAGACTATCCTTATGGGTGTCCTGATCTCCTGAACAAGAGTCATTCTGGGCTGTACTTTGAAAACCATGAAGAACTGTACAAATATAAGCTCTTAAGGTTAAGGTGATTATCTAGGTGATTCAGAAGGGAAATTCTCTTGTCTCAATGGAATAATTTAAGGAAAAACATTTTGACTTGAATCGCTCGGATGATTACTTGAGTTCTCCAACAACCATTGTTTGTATTGACACAGCTTTTGAAATTTGGAAAGGAATTCTGCCACAAACGTAACGTTGGAAACTTCTTTTTCCTGGATGTGAGTTTTTGCAGTATCTTTTAATAATCCTTCAGACTCTTCAGACTGGCTTTCCTATGACCAGGGTTCTCAGGTTGGTTAGAAGTAAAACCCAGCGCTTGTTAACCAACCCTGTTCCTCTTTACCTGAAAGAGAAATGAGCATAGGCACGCAATACCTTTAAACACATAGGGTGGTGCACACCTTTATTTACTAGCTAGAAAAGAGAGTTATCTGCTGGGCAGTGTGACAAAATTGCATTGTGATTTCTGGTTCTCCAAAGAGGAAGAGGGAACACAATTCCTCCCCAAGAACTCTTTGGTTTGGCAGTTGGGATTGTTTGAGTTGTGATAAAGGCTAATATTTATCCAACCAGCTTCCCAAATCTGACCTGCTACTTGGAATCTGCTCAGTAGTGACCAATTGGTTATCTCAGAGCCCTGTTTGTTATCACAGCCAAGAACCCAGGCTGGTATGAAATACCAGTATATCATCCCTCCAGGACTGGATTGTTGAGTCATGTGGCAAGGCCTGAAGGGAGGTTTCCAGTTTAATTCATTCTAGTTCGCAGAACGATAATTTACAAAACGATGAAATCTAGGAGTTGACTGTGGGTTTAAAAACCAGTTAATGGTCCCAAAATATAACAGATGAAGAATAAGATGCCCAGAGAGGATTCATGACTTACTTGGGTCACGTGGCTGGTTCCTTGCAAAGTCAAGCTGGAGTTGTCTTGGCTAGTGTTAACATTAATAAGAACTGTGTACCAGGCACTGGGCACTCTGCATTGCAAGTGATAGAAGATCCACCTTCAAGTGGCTTCGTTTATAAAGGAAACACATTTACGTACGGTCCCAGTAGGGCTGGCTTCAAGGTTTGATTCAGTGGCTCAAATGAGTAATTAGAGTGGAACTTGGCTTCTCTCTCTTCTTTCTCAGCCCTCCTTCCTTAGCACTGGCTCTCTTCCAGGAAGACCTTTTCCCTTATGCTTGCAGAATCACTGAGACCAGCTTGTGGGGCTGTAGACTCCAGGGTTCAAATTCAGTAGATAGTAGAATGTGAGCTTTGCATGTAGCTCCACGATAAGTCTCCACGGGTCCCACTGGCTTGATTTGTTTTTTGTGCCCATTGCTGAACCAGTCACTGTGACCAGCGGGATGGGATTTGTTGATCTATTTAAGTCAATCGGGCGCCCTCCTGGGAATGGATTCGGATCCCAATCCATCTACATCCCCACAGCTCAGTCCATGTTAACCTGACTACTGTTGGGCTGTCTTCACTAATGTGACTACTGTTCCACTGTCTTCATCCATGTAGTGATGAGGATAAAAGTTGCAGTTTATTGTTCATTTCAGGAAATTCCTGCCTAGTCTTTATAAACAAACAAGCAAAACAAACACAATTTAAATAAACATCAAACTTTGAATTTTCAATAAATAGCATCAAATGACTGTCAATTCTCTAAGACTCTTCGAAACTCTGCCTCAAAATACTTGATTGTCCACCAATCCCAAACTCTTATATCATGATCCTTATCTAATCCTAATCAAGCTTCCCCCACATTGAAAGCCTATCTTAAACCAGACTTCAGAATCTTATGAACATTCCAACTTTGCCCCTGTGATGTTAGTAAGACTCTCTCATGGTGGCATTCTCCCTTACCTTGATAAGAATATACTCAGCTTTGTCTTATCCACTGTTTATTTTGGTGATATTTCCAGGGAGTCAGCATTCAGGATTCATTCCACTCAAAACACTTTACTAGGGAATTCAGGGTAGAGTTAAGAAGAGGGGAAGAGGGATGGATGATGGGGACAACCAACAAATGTTTACACATGCTCCATGAGTGGGGCTACAGCCTTTCCATCTTACACAGGTAAATGACTGAGGAAATGGAGTGGAGCGATCAGGCATTTGGCATCACTCATTTGGCATTTATTTTAGGGAAGGAAATGAATGAGAAGCCAGATGAGCAACAGGGTGATAGATGACAACATAGACTCAGCTGGGAAGATATGAATGCATGGTCTTCCCTACGGTGTGTCCCCACTGCCCCTCAAGAGCCCAAGGGATTTAAGACAATGTCTTTAACATTAGGAAGAGTCTGGGTTTGTTTCAAGGCAGCAGGAAGAACACTGAGCTTGAAGTCAGAGACCCTGGGTTCCAGCTCTGGTTTCCTTCACTTACTAGTTGTATGGTCGTAGGTAGTCATGGCACACTCCCTCTCTGAACCTAAGTGTCCTTCTTTGTAGAGTGAGAAAGGTAAAACTCATCCTATTTTATTTTGGAGATGGAAAGTAGATAATAAACATGAAAGGAAAATTTTAAATGCAGAAATATCATATAGATGTTCTTACTCATTATTAATTTTGCTAGCCATCAACAAATTCTTACCCAGTTGCTACTGTAACCAATTTGGCCAAACTCTGGCAGGATTTAGAACGTAGGCTGCTAGGACAGAGAATATCTAATTGCCCCAAACCAGGTCCACAACCTTGGCACTGCACAATTTCCCCATTTGTAAGGAACCGGATTTCTCCTGCTTTAATTCCCAGGTTGGTCAGTGGAAAGAGCACGGTACTTAGAGAAACAGGGTCTGAGATCTGATACGACATTTACTGGATATCTAGTTTTGGGCAAGTCACTTACCCTGTTGAAGACTTAACTTGTTTATATGTAAAATGTCTTTTTAAGCAGCCAGTTCATATGCTGTTGCAAGGATTGTGTATGAGTAGACTTTCAATACAGGTTGTCCAATTTGAATCTGATAGTTAAGTCATGTTCTGTGTGATGTTTTTGTGACAAAATTACACTTTTGTGTTTGGACATCTTAGTGCACCAGTGACCCCAGAGAAAGGAAATACATGAGGGAGTGCCTCCGTGTCACCGTGAAGCTAATTGATTACAGCAATGAGAATTTTTGTAATCCTAAGGATGAAACATCCGGTGACTATTTCAGGGATAATTACTATGTCTTATAATTGTAGGTATTCCTGGACAGGACATTTCCTAGTACTCTGGAATTCTCACGAAGTGGCAGAGGTTGGGATAGTTGCATTTCATGAGATAGTTTTACATAGCAAAGCATTTCACAATGGTACGTGTTTCTCCCTCCCACACAAAGAACCCTGGTGAAATGTCCCTTCCCTTCATGGTAGACCTTATTTTCCCTCAACAGACTGCTCAAGGATGCACATGAATTGTCTTGAATGTTGGCAGCAGTGTGGTTCTGTCTGTACAATTAGCAGAAAGCATGGTTCTGTCTGTATGGCTAATGATTTGTGTGGGTTATTTAATTAACGTGATAGTGTAGATTTTGTGGTAGAACAAAATGAAAGTTGTATTCAGTATAAAAATTTAAGAATCATAGAGAAGAAATTCATTTTACTAAGGGCTCTGTGTTCTTCCCTTTAAGTGGAAGGAGAGAGGACCAGGAACATGGAGCCTTGGGGTTCTCTAGTTATCGTGGATCAGCTCAGCATATCTTGTGCATGGTGAAAGAAATTCTGGTGGTCACTGCTGGTCAAGTGTCAAGATGGGACAGCCCAATGGTCAACATAATGATGAAGGGGTTAAAACAGCATGGCATTGAGATACACAGGTTGGAAATGAAGGGAAAAAATGAGAGAGACGGAGAAAAGGAAATCATGTCTAAAGAAGATTTTGCTTTTTTGTTGTTGTATTCTTCCAACTCTTTGCATTGATTCCTTTGAGAAAACCTAGAGTGCAGATCTGCATTAATTCTTAAGGCTTTTAGAGTTTAAAGCTGTTACTGAATACACTTTCATGTAGAAATTGGTCCATGTAAGGATACAGCCCATGGGAGGGTTGTGATTATGAATTCTTAAGGGAGATCCTCCCCTCTACTTTCTACCAGAATATAAGATGTGCGGTTTTCTTTGCAGTCCTCTTTGAAGCCAAGTTGATGGAATGGAAGCCAAGTGGATGTCTTGCTCACCATTACAATGAGGGTGTAGACATCTGGAAGCCCAACTTCATGTATTTCTATTAGACTCCTTAGAACCCTAGGCTTATCTTCTTTCATTCACTTACCATGAGGCAGCAAAATGATGCTCATATTCATCAGGCTTGGCGAATGCCTTTGAAGTGAAAGCTGGTTCCAGGGCTCTACTGGTCTTTCTGAGTTTCCACCTTTATTCAATCCCTCATATGAATATTCCTTTATTTCTTAACAGCTCAGTTACTGGATGTCCTAGCCAGAGCAATTAGGCAAAAATAAGAGAAAGAAAGAAAGAAAGAGAGAGAGAGAGAGAGAGGGAGGGAGGGAGGGAGGGAGGGAGGGAGGGAGGAAGAAAGAAAGAAAGAAAGAAGAAAGAAAGAAAGAAAGGAAGGAAGGAAGGAAGGAAGACAGAAAAGAAAAGAAAGAAAAGAAAAGAAAAAAAGGCATTCACATTGAAAAGGAAGAAGTAAAATCATCTCTGTTCTAAACAACAAAAGAAAAATAGACTGAAAAAGAAAATGAACAGAAGCTCTGGGATGATAACAAAAGACCTAATTGGAGTCTTGTAAGAAGTGTCAACACAGAATCCTACACTCTGCAAAAATATCCATCAATCAACATGTTGCAACTGACACTTATCGAACAATACACATTCCTTTCAAGGGCCCACAGAACATATGCAATATATATCCTAAGACATAATACAAACCTTAAAAAATTTAAAAGAACAGAAATCATATAGAATGCATGCCTTTACCACAATGGACTCAAAGCAGAAATCAATGACAGGAAGATTAGAGGAAAATCTCCAAATACTTTGAAACTAAACTACACACTTCTAAATAATCCATGGATCCAAGAAGAACTCTCAACAGATATCTTAAAAAATACATTGAACTGAATGCAAATGGAAATGCAACACATCAAAATTTGTGGGACACAGCTAAAACAGTACTGAAATGAAAACTTATAACACTGATGTACAAAATAGAAAAGAAGAAGAGGCTCAAATCAATAATCTAAGCTTCCATCTCAAAGACCTAGGGGGAAAAAAGCAAAATAACTCCAAAGCAAGCAGAAGGAAGTAGATAACAAAGACAATGGCAGAAATCAAAGAAACTGAAAACAGAAAAATGATAGGGAAAATCAATGAAACAAAGAGCTGGTTCTTTGGAAAGATCAATAAAATTGACAAAATTCTAGCAATACTGGCAGAGGGAGAGAGAGAGAGAGAGAAAGAGAGAGAAAGGAGAAGATTCAGATGATCAATATCAGGAATGAAACAGGGGGTAACATTACAGACCTTGCAAATAACCAATGAATAATAAGGAAATACTACAAACTATACACATACATCGGACAACGTGGATGAAATGGACCAATTCCTTCAAAAATACAAAGCACCACAACTCACTCAATAGGAAATAGATAATTTCAGTAGCTTTGCAACTATTAAGGAAATTTAATTTGTAATTTAGAAACTAAAAAAAAAAAAAACTCTCCAGGCCCAAATGGTTTCACTGGAGAATTTTACCAAACATTTAAAGAATTAACACCAGTTGTACACAACGTCTTCCAGAAAATAGAAGAGGAAGAAATACTTCTCAATTCATTTTATAACATATGCATAGTGCTGGAATTCTAGCCAGCACAGTGAAGAAAAAAAAAAAAAGGAAATAAAGGGCATACACAGAATACGTGGAGATACCAACCTCGCATATTTTGCTGGTGAGAGTATAAAACGGTACAGACACACTGACAAATATTTTGGCAACTAAAAAAAATCTAATATGCCAATACTATGTATCCCCGCACTCCTGGGCACTTTTCTCAGGGAAATGAAGAACTTATGTTCGCCCAAAAACCTGTAGACAAATGTTCATAGCGGCTTTATTCATAATGGCTCCAAACTGGGAATAACCCTATTGTCCTTCGACAGGTGAGCGGTTAAACAAGCTATGGTACAACTGTACCATGGACTACTACCCAGCAATCAAAAGGAACAAACTACCTATACATGCAACAATGTGGATGAATCCCCCACTGTATCACACTGAGTGAAAAAGCCAATTCCAAAGGTTATATACTGTTCGATTCCATTTATCTAACATTCTTGAGATGAAAAAATTATAGAACTGGAGAATAGATTAGAGGTTGGCAGCGATGATAAAAGGGGTAGGGGCAAGAAGGAGGTGAGTGTGGTTATAAAGGGCCCACATGAGGGATCCTTGTGGCGGTGGAAATGTTCTGTGTCTTGATTCTATCAATATCCTAGTTGTGATACCGTACTATAGTTTTTCAAGATGTTACCATTGAGGGAAAGAGCGTAAAAAGTGCATTAGAGATCTCCCTGTATTATTTCTTACCATTGTCTATGAATCTACAATCCTTTGAAAAGAAAAAAAAGTTTTTAAAAAATTAGATCAATTAGGATACCCAACTTCATGTGACAAAAGGACTTGCCAGCTGCCGCTTGACAACAAGTACATGGACTGATCTGACAGTGCCAACAGATGTCATTTGTGCAGCCTGTTTCCTAATTATATATACTTCATGGATTCCATCGTAATTACAGTGGGACTCACACTATATTTCCCATGCCAGAAATCACCGTATTCCCTGAGTAATTACTCAGGGTCAAACACCTTTGGCAGTGAAGGGTTTGCAATTGATGGCTGACAAACTGTCAAGAAATCAAAAACTCAGCTTAATTTGGAGGCAGGGTTGGGCAGTGGTCCACACTCCTTATATGTCAACTAAAATAGCTGGGGGAAGTGCAAAGAGTGTCCCAACAATAAGTGGGTAGTTGGTTTTCAAGAATGATAGATGCCAGGTAGTGCTTACTTTCCCTATTTATGGCAAAAAAAAAAAGCTCAAGGAGGACATGATGATAACTCATTTGCATATGGTCATTGCCCATCTTCACTTGTCTCCCAAAGCGGAACTTTGGCAGGAATCCTTAGCACAGAGTTCTCCAGAAGAGAGGCACTACTTGGTTGACTGCCTTCTGGGTTCAGAGTATGTCACAGACTTCATTGAAGCCTCACAGCACTATTATGACATCCATTTTCCAGAAGGAAAACCTAAGGCTCCAGGAAAGTAAAGCGACTTCCCTGAGGTTGCAAGTGGAGTTAATGAGAGCTGAAATTTGATCCTAAGTCGCTCTCACCACAAAATTCCATGGGTCATTTTTTGCCCCGTGGTAGCAGGTGTTGCTCCAACTTCTTTAAGACATTGGTCTCAGAGCTGAGAATAACAGCAGGTCTATGGGCACAGTCAGCATTAAATAGAAAGGAAGCGCCTTGTCTTGTGGAAAGAGCACTGGATTTTGAGATCTAAATTTCAGATTCGTGTACTGCCTTCAGCTCTGAGGCTTTTACATAAAGCCCTTCACTTCTGTGAGCCTCAGTTTCTTCGTTTGTGAAATACGTATTGCAACAATTAAATTAGGTAACAAATGAAGAGTATAGTACAGGGCTTGGCCCCTAGTTTAATACACGATGGATATTGCAGTTGCTGTTGGGAATTCCTTGAGCTTAGGACAGGGCAGGGCAGACACTCTGGCTCTAGCTAATCATTAACCTCTAGCTTGCAACAGGTACCTCTAGGCCACCTGCTTCTCAGGGATCTGTTCCAGGAACACACAGGGTAGGAGCCTCCGCGTTTCCTCTTTGGAGGTTGCAGCCTCAGAGCCTAACGTAGGTCTCTTAGGTTCTTCCAATCCGTGTGCTCCAAAGGGAACCTCACTGACCTAAATGTTGTGTTTCCAGAGCTGGGATTCCTCAGCTCTTTGCTCCTCTCTCTCTCAAGCCAAGCTCACATGGCATTCATTTTGTGTCTGCCCCCCTATAAGGACGCCAAGGCCCTGAAAGCCGTTGTTGGCTTCAGTGTTGTGGTTTTAGGCCAAGCACAGGGCCTAGAAAAGCGAAGGCAGGAAATGCATGTTTAAAAAGAAATTGACAAATGACAAGCACACATACGATCTTCCGGAGGCTGTGCTGGCTATGGACCGGTACTGGTCTGCGGGCTGTTAGGAACCGGGCCGCACAGCAGGAGGTAAGCAGCAGGCAAGCCATTGAAGCCTCACCTGCCACTCCCCATTGCTCCCAGTCGCTCGCCTTACCACCTGAACCAACCCCTGACCCCAGTCCACGGAAAAATTGTCTTCCATGAAACCAGTCCCTGGTGCCACAAAGGTTGGGGACCGCTGCTTTAGAGTGATTAATGTCGGTACTCACTGCCCTGGTGGTGTTTGATGTCAGAGGGAGAATGGGGATGTGGGTTGGCCCCAACTGCAGGCATTTTGTGTTGGGCAAACAGGAACCTTTCCAGCGGAGCCGATGTTATCTTATCACACCTGTTAATTTTCATAGTTGGCATTGAGTATGTATAAAGAACTTTTCACATGAGACTCGAAGTGCTCTGACACCTGCTCTGTAACATTCTCTTGTGTTGTTAGCATCTATTTTTTATTTCCTTCCTAGAAGCAGAATCACAGCCTGCTTCTCAGCTTGAGCTCCTAGACTGTTGGCAGGACCCACAGCAGCGGCAGAGGAGGTCTTCGACCAGTTACTTCCACAATTTTCTGATGTCTTGGTAGAAGACAGAGGCCATGCCGGTTGCGGCTGCTGGGGGGGAGTGTGGATCTGGGAGAGCCCAGTATGGGAGAGGCATCCTTTGCCTCTTCCTCTTTCCTCTCTTCCCCGCTGAGGAGACACTGTGGTTTTGAATCCCAGCTTGGTCACTCTCCAGTTATTGACTTTGTGCAGAAAATTCTGACTGTGAGTTTCTGAAGCCTTAAAATGGGGGTAATAACAGTCATCCTTATAGGGTTGGGGAGAGGGTTTATCTATCAGCTCTGCAGTGTCTATTGACACTGCTACGTGCCTGCTATGTGCCAGGCACTGCCGTAAGTGATGGGAATACTTCAGGGAACACATGAAACAAAAATGTCTGCCCTCATGTTCCTTACATTCTAGAAGGGGGAGACAGGCAGGGAACAATACAATAAGTAAATTATATAGTATATTAGAAAGTGATAAGTGATGCTTAAGAAAATTACGGCAGCAGGGATGTGAGTACTGGGAAGAGGGGGTATGCAGTATTAAATAAAGTGGTCAGTGAGGCACGGGGCTCACCGAGATGACATTGCCGCAAAGACTTGAAGTTGGTAAGGAGGTGGAGAGCGTTCCAGGCAGAGGGAACAGCAAGTGCAGAAGCCTTGGGGCTGGAGTGTCCCTGAGTGTTTGTGGAACTGCAAGGAGGCTCACAACTGCATATGAACATATAATTACCTAACCCCCCAAAATTTAAAAGATAATTTAGAAGTTCAATTTAAAAACTCAGATCAATTAGGATATCCAAGTTCATGCAATAAAAGGGCCAGAGGCAAGGTAGTAAAGGGAGAGAAGTGAGACATGAGGTCCAGGAGGTGGGGGGCAGAATGCATAAGACCTGCAAGTCATTTGAGCATTTTGTTCAGAAGAGAGAACTGATCTGACTTGAGATTTAAGAAGGCTCCTCTGATTGCTAGAGTGAAGGAGGCTGTAGGCTGACAAGTGAAATAGCAAGGAGGCCACTTAGCCAGTGAGGGTTGGAAATGATCCGTGTAGAGAATATGGTACAGTGTTGAGAATGGAGCCTGGCAGGTGATGCGGTATCAGTAAATGTTAGTGTGGCTATTCTACTGTTAATAAGAGACCACGTTACTATTCTATTGTTAATAAAAGACCACTACCTGGTGTACCTGGTCTCCATCCAGGTGATGAATACACTCCAGCACTGGCTCACCTTGGCCATGGAAACCTGATGTGCTCTTTAGAAGAACAGTCTCTTTTGCCAGTGGGGCAAAGTAATAAAATAAATCCATGATTTCTGTAGTTAGACAAGTCTATACTAGAATCCTGGCTCTAAAACTTTCGCTATGACCTTGGGAAAATTCTTTCACATCTTCTTGAGCTACAGTCTCCTCTCTGGCAAACTGAATAATAACAGTCCCCTCCATATAAGGTTATTGTGAGCACTTATTATAATGACACACATAAAGTGTCTGGCAACAGTATACACTCAACATGCTAGTTTTATCCGCCACCCCTCATGCTCATTCAGGCTGAACTCACTTAGACTCTATATTTCTCTAAGTGGTGCTCATTTCTTTTAAGTATTTTCTGATTCAGAGTCCTTCGGAAATAAAAAGTCTTTAATGTTTACTAAACGTTCATGTTCGATAAAATAGTCTCTCTAATTTTAAAAGGACGAATGTTGGAGGTGTGTACTGATCACTCCTGGCCAAATGCCTGTGGGAAGCTTGTTTGTTCAGATTATAAGCCTGACCCAGCACCGAACTGAGTGCTGGGCACATATGAGGTGTGCAATAACTGTTTGTGAAATGAATGTGTCAGGCTATAATCAAGGGCCCACGACTCACGTAACTGATGGCATCTTACCCTAAGGATAGGCAAAAGGGAAGCTAAGGGATAATTAGAATAATCATACTTTGTACCCCTAGAAGTTTTCAATGTATTCATTAGATTGATTCTTGATTTGTTTTTTAAAAATTGGTCTTTTAAGATATGTTTCTACATGACACAATTTTAGACCCTCAACATGAGAGCATTGGATTTGGAGTCCAGAGCTCTGGGCTGCCACTGAGGCTTCTCTCTTGGTGCCTCTGCTGTGTGGCTTTAACATGTGACCTAGAGTGTCTGGAAAAATAATTAAAATATAAATGACCCTATATCACAGTGAAGCTGAGAATATCCCTGAAGCGAATGGTCTATGAAAGGCCTTCATGGATCCAACCCGGTGCGTATGCGTGGTTGAGGGGGGAGCACTGAAGCAAAAACCACTCTTCCCCTTTTCACTGTTTAACACTGAGGAGAAGCTGTGTGGGCAACACATAACTGTGGGACATATTTATTTATTATAAATCATTTTCTTCATTTGATTGTTTCCTAGTATGAAAGAGATACATGCTTGTCATAACAAGACCAATGCGCGAAAGCTCTCTTTGCCCACCCTACTCTCTCTTTTCCCTGCCAGACAGCCAAGGTCAACAGACCAAGGCGAATCCTTCCATTCTTTTCTCTTTTCTCATTCACACACAAATATAAAGACACATATAGAGGGCTCTATTGTTTTCCTGAAATGGAATCATACTATGCTTGTTAGTATATATGCGAATATATATGCACATATACAGATAAGGGGTTTATTTCATTGGTAAACAAATGTGGGATCATATTATACACACTTACCTGTATCTGGCTTTCCTCACTCAATAAGACCTCTAGAAAAATCTCTTCCTAACTCAACTGGTATAGTTTGAATTTACTCTTTGCAATGACTGTTAGTTTATGGCTGAGAGAAACCATAATTTACTCAACCATTTCCCTATTCTTTTATTTTTGGGTATTCTTTTAGTTTCTAGTTGCGAGGCAAGTTACTTCGTTTCTTTGTGCCATTTCTTCTTCTACCTAATCCAGCTTAAAAGCTTTTGCACAGCAAAGGAAACCATCAACAAAATGAAAAGACAGCCTATGGAATGGGAGAAAATATTTGCAAATGATGCAACCAGCAAGGGGTTAATATCCAAAATATACACACAGCTCATACAACTAAATATCAAAAAAACAAACACCCCAATCAAAAAGTGGGCAGAAGACCTGAATAGACATTTTCCAAAGGAGACATACAGATGGCTAACAGGCATATGAAACGATGCTCAACATCATTAATTACTAGAGAAATGCTAATCAAAACCACAATGAGGTATCACCTCATACCTGTCAGAATGGCTATCATCAAAAAGTCTACAAATGTTGGAGAGGGTGTGGAGAAAAGAGAACCCTCATACACTGTTGGTAGTAATGTAAATTGGTGCAGCCACTATGGAAAACAGTATGCCGGTTCCTTAAAAAAACTAAAAATTAGAAACACCATATGATTTACCAATTCCATTCCTGGGTATATACCTGGAAAAAACAAAAACTCTAATTTGAAAGGATGCATGTACTCCAGTGTTCATAGCAGCACTATTTACAATAGCCAAGACATGAAAGTAATCCAAGTGCCCGTCAACAGATGATTGGCTTAAGATGTGAGACAGATAGATAGATAGATAATGGAATATTACTCAGTCATAAAAAGAATATCACCATTTGCAGCAATGTGGATGGACCTAGAGAATATTATGCTTAGTGAAATGTCAGACAGAAAAAGACAAATACTATATGATATCACTTATATGTGGAATCTAAAAAATAATGCAAATGAATGTATATACAAAACAGAAACAGACTCACAGACACAGAAAACAACCGTATGGTTACCAAAAGGAAGAGGGAGTGGGAGAGGGATGAAAAAAGAAAAGAAACTTACAGTGTTTAATGGATAATAAACCCATTGTTAAAGCCCCCCCAAAAGTGGGGTTACTAATAGAGCCTAAGGATTAAATAAGAAAATGCATGTAAAACAGCAGAATTCTTGGCACATTCTAAGTATTTAATAAATATTAGCTAATATTATTATTTTCCACAAAATTCTTTAATAGAGCCAGCGATCCCTTTTTTTTTTTAGATTCAAACATTGAAAGACCTTGATATTTTGGTTCTCTTAGAGTTCTCATACCCAATTACAGGTTTCTCTTTTCTTATGTTTCCCCTATCCTTTCAATGGAACTCCACTGAAGTCTTTCTCTGTGGCTATTTTAATTGCCCCTTTTTCCTGTTATCTCGACTTCTCCCTGGGGCATGGCAAATCTTCAGCTCAAAATTTCGATTTGTCCTTATTGAGTAAAGTTTGTCGGGGAGGAAGAGGCTTCCAGGGCAAGGCAGAGGCCAGGGGGCAGCCTCCCTTCTCAGTTGGAGGAAACATCTAAGGGTGTGGTCTACAGTCCAAATGGGCAGACTAGTCCAGGAGGGACGTTCAAGTCAACAAGTGGGGAAGGAGGGCTAAGGATGCTCAGGTACGAAGCTTCATTGTGCTCAGTCACAAGAGCCCTTGGATCAGGCAACTACAGTATCAGCTGGAAGGTTCTTGGTCACAAACATTTGGCAAGCAGAACCCCATCCACCACTGGGGCTCTCTGGAACAAGTCTTTACCTCTGGCCTGAGCCAGGTAAATTGGAAAAATCCAGACACATAGACTCCATGGTAACAGTGAAATAGCATGCTTGGCAGGGAGACTGAGATAGAAACCCAGTCATGTGAACCAGACTAACGCACAAGGGCCGAGGCACAGGACAGGCAGGCACTGGACACAAGAGTACGTCACCTTCCCTAGGGTTCCCTGAGGCTGGATCCAAGGCTCTCGGGTGTTCTGGGCTGGGCTCAGAGACAGAAGGCAGAGGTCACTGTAGCTGGGTGGGTCTGGAGAAAGAGGAAATAGTGCCATTGTCTTAACCAAACAATCCACACGGCTGGCTGTCACCAGGCTGTACCTTCCAGACAGGTAAAAAAATAATGATACCCAGTGTGACACTTGCTGTAATAGATGTAAGTGTAGGGATTGTGGTAGCACAGTGCAGAGTTTATACTAGGCCTTCAGCAAATGTTTGTGAATTGACTGCTGTGCTTCAGAAACCAACAGGAGAGAGCCTTGCCTTTCCCTGGAGGAGTCAGGAAGTCTTCCAGAATAGTTAGGATGGAGAGGGTCTTAGGGCAAAGACGAAATAAAGGAAAGTTTCTGCAGAGCGGGCTGTGCCCCTGGGTAAGGAGATAAGAGGGAGTACGAGTATCTGGAAAAAAACAGAAGTTTGATGTGGTTGGATCACTGTGTGAATGAGACTGAGAGGAAGCAGGAGAGAGAGTTAGAGAAGTAGCTACGGTCCTGCTATAAAAGGCCTTAACCAACAAGCTAAGGAATGTGAATTTTAGAGCAAAGAAAATCACTGTCACCAGGAGAAGACAGTGAGAAAGTCAATGACATGGTCAAATACATCAAGCATGTATTTCTGAGAAGCTAAGTATGAGTCAGATAGAGACCATATCAAATTATTTTTCTGTTCTGTTGTGGTACAATGTTTTTATCTTTATGGCTATTTGAATAAGTTTGACTCCTAACACTTTAGCATTTCATGTCTTGGTCCTTGCCACCCTCAAATACTACCAAAATAGTAGGGTGGTCATGACCTAGTACAAGAAGGCCTACCAATGAGGCCATCAGAAACTAAGAAAGAACTGAGCATCAGAAAGATTCAGAACACATCAATCAGGAGAGACGTAATACCACTCCTGGGGGCCCCTGAAAGGTTTAGCATTTTTATTGGTTATTTATACCCTGCGGCAAATGAATTTTCTGAGGGTCAGATTTGACAAGGTGGCAGGAGAATGCTAAGGATACTAGCTAGGGAATCAGAAAACTCGAGTTATCCTAATACAAATAACCCAAGAGTAACATGGGACTTGGGCCCCATGCATTGAGAAACAACATCCTGGGAAGTTTACTGAACCCAGAAGTTTCTGACAAACGTGTAAGTTCTCCTCTATTTTTCACCAGAGTTGGGAACTGGAATGCCACAACAGGACGGGTAGATCATGAGGTGTCCAGAGCCACCCCTGGAGCTGGTGGTCCATCAGATGATATTTTGGCCACCAATTACAGCTCACTTCTGCACATCAGGTAATACGGATACTTAATGGAGAAGGAACTATTCGGTCTTTTATATGCTAGGCTCATGGCGCTTTCATCTCCTCTTTCTGTTTTGTTTATTTATTTGTATCTACTTTTGAAAGTAGTTCACTCTCACTATTTAAAAAGAGCACAACAGGGCTTCCCTGGCGGCGCAGTGGTTGAGAGTCCGCCTGCCGATGCAGGAGACACGGGTTCGTGCCCCGGTCCGGGAAGATCCCACATGCCGCGGAGCGGCTGGTCCCGTGAGCCACGGCCTCTGAGCCTGCGCGTCCGGAGCCTGTGCTCCGCAACGGGAGAGGCCACGGCGGTGAGAGGCCTGCGTACCGCAAAAAAAAAAAAAAAAAGCACAACAAAATGGAAAGTAATAAAAGTAGAAAGAAAAAGCACAGTTTTTTTTAACCTTCATACCAGAGACAACCGCTGCTGACATTTTGTAGTATTTTCTTCTCACACATTTCCTATACAATTTTCCTGTAGTTGACCTTATAAAACTCCCATACTCCCAAGAGAACACCTAGAAAGGACAAGCTCAACATAAGCATAAAATATAGTAATGGCATATCTTTTAAAAACTTATGAAAATATAGGAATCAAGATAGCAGTTGAGTTTCATAAAAATCAATAGAAACAATTACATTTGTTTTCCCTTTTTTATTGGCAGAAGCTAAGATTTATTTAGTGTTCATCGCCTTAGTCTTAGAAATAAAACCCTGGGAAGTAGGCATTGCGTAGTCACTTTTCAGGTATGGCTCAGTGAAATTAAGTGACTTACAGAGATCAGACAGCTGAGAAGGGGCCGGCCCGGATTGAGACCCAGGTCTGGTGGACTCCAGAGCCTGTGCGTTCCACCTCACCACTCCTGCCACTCTTTAAACACCGTGTGGCTGCTTTATACTTCTAGAGTTAAAAAACAATTCCTCTTAGGGGGACTTTTAAAATTAGCAAGTTCCATTAAGTTTTATTCTGAAATTCTATAATATATTTTAACAGTGGATGTTTATTATATTTGTGGCTGTCCCTCATCTTTTTTTAAAAATAGACTTTAATTTTTAGAGCAGTTTTAAGTTCACGGCGAAACTGATTAGAAGATACAGAGATTTCCCACATACCTCCTGCCCCGACACATGCACAGCCTCCTCCGTTATCAACATTCCCCACCAGAGTGGTACATTTGTTAGAATTGGTGGACCTGCACTGACACGTCATTACCATCCAAAGTCCAGAATTTACATTAGTGCTCAGTCTTGGTGTTGTACGTTCTATGGGTTTGGACAAATGTATAATGACATGTAGTCATCATGATGGTACACAGCGTAGTTTCACTGCCTTAAAAGTATACTGTGCTCTGCCTATTCATCCCTCTGTTGTGGCCTCTCCCGTTGCGGAGCACAGGCTCCAGACATGCAGGCCCAGCGGCCATGGCTCACGGGCCCAGCCGCTCCATGGCATGTGGGATCTTCCCAGACCGGGGCACAAACCCGTGTCCCCTGCATCGGCAGGCAGACTCTCAACCACTGCGCCACCAGGGAAGCCCCACATCATCTTGTGACTAGCCTTTCTCTGGGGGCATTCTCCTGATTCCCAGTGTAGTGATCAGAAATCACATTTTCAGGGGCCCTGGCAGCTAGGTCACAGTGTGTTCTTGGTTTCATCAGCTGGATACGTCCATACGGGGCTTCAAATTGGAAGTGAGCATTTTGAGGAAATGGAATCTTCCCAGGCATCCCGTGTACTCCCGTGAGTGGTGGCAGAGGTGCAAGGTCTTCAGGGGAGCCAGGGATTGCTCGGCTGAGTCGGCATCAGGAATGCCAAGAGTGGAGGTTGCGATAAAGCTAAGGTCTTGGCGTTTCCTCTTTGGCATCGGTAGTGGTGACAGTGAAGATCATCCGCCCATCAGCCTTTCTATGGAGTGCGTGTGCGTGCGTGTGTGTGTGTGCGTGCGTGTGTGTGTGTGTGTGTGTGTTACAGCTTTATTGAGCTCTATTCACATACCAAATTCACTCATTTAAAATGTACAATTCCATGTGTTTTTTTTAGTATATTCATAGAGTTATATATCCATCGTTATAAGTTTTAGAACATTTTTATGAGCCCCCCCCAAAACTTCACACCTCTCAGCTGTCACCTCCCACTTTCCCATCCCCCCAGCCCTAAACAACTATGAATCAACTTTCTGTCTATTTGCCTACTCTGGACATTTCATATAAATGGAATCATACAATATGTGGTCCTTTGTGACTGGCTTCTTTCACTTGGCATAAAGTTTTCAAGGTTCGTTGATGTTGTAGCCAGGATCAGTACTTCATTTCTTTTTGCTGCCAAACAATAATCTATCCTATTGTGGTTTTGAACACTGTTCCTGGAAGTACAGCCACGAATCTGTTTCTCTAGCTTTTCTAAGGATTCTTTGACATCCTTTTAAATATCTTTTAATAAATCCATTTTCTGCTTAAATTAGCCAGAGTGGATTCTGTTGTTTGCAACTAAGAACACTCACTGACACATTTGGGGTCTATTAAGATTGTGATTTAAAAGTTACTTAGACCAAGCCAACCATAAACTATATAGTCTCTAAGGGCCATTCAAGCTCTGGTGTTCTATGAGTCTATAAACTTGAGACCACATGAAATGGTAGCTGGCCTCTGAGAGCAGGCTCTCTTAAGACTGAACTTGGCTAGGACAAGAACTTCTCTTCCCTTTGTGCTGACTCCTTGCTGCCCACCTTCTTCCCTAGGAGATCCCAGTCCCCACTCATCTCCACACCTAGCTCCTCTACCTTTAGCCAGGGCTCTCTTCCAAGCCCCAGCCTCATATCTCCAACTCCTCAGCCTCTCTTGCCTTACTTCAAATCCCACTTGGCCAAGGCAGAACTCTTCACCTTTCCCTCCATACAGTTTCCTTTCTACCCTCTTCATTTTCTTTGGTGGTACCAGCCAGCATTCTCTTGGCCAAGGATTGAAATCTCACAGTCAGCTTTGTCTCTTCCTTTTTCTCTAGTAACTTGCTCTTTATGTCCCCAAATTACCAAGTCCTGCCTTTTCTTCCTGTGTGATAGGTTCCTTATATTCTTTCCTTTTTGTTCCCATTTAAACCACTGTTATATCCAGGCTTCCATTAGCTCACCCCAGATGCCTTAAAAGAACTTTCAAATGGGATTCTGCATCTAGTTTCTCTCTTTCTAATGCAGTGAGTGGACTCCAAACTTTAGATCATGTGCCCCTATCAGTAAAAATTTTGATATCTTTCTGTCTCTCTTGCTCGGTCTCTCTCTCTCTATGAGACAGAGAGAGACAGAGAGAGAGAACATAAATATAATACTTTAAAAATATATTTGCCTTTAAAACATATACACAAAAATACTTTTTACAAGGATGAGATTTAGAAAATAGCAAGGAGATGTTATAAACATTTTCTTCCCATGACATAGTGGATAATCTTGCCCATCAGCTGCAAAGCCTGTTGCTCTCATTGGTTCCCTATGCTGGTGCCAGAGAGACCTTCACACTGCAGATCTGTCTAGGGTGGTTCCCTCTTCAAACCTTCCAAGGCTCCCTTCCGAGGTGAAATGAACTCCTAATCATCTATTGCACTCCTTTCCCTCGTAGCCCCTTCTTCGGTTTTCGCTCAAGACAACTCTGCTCAGGCTGGTTGGTTGGTTTCTCTGCACAAGCCCAAGACAGTGCAGTCTCCAGGACCTCCTTCCTGCTCCTGCCAGCCCACCTCAGAGAGCCATCCCCATCCGTCCACACCCGAGCCTCACGCATCAGAACACACACCCCATATTGTGTCAAACGTCTGGTGAGCTTTAACAAAAATCTCTTAGATCTAGTTATTGAAACTTCCAATAATCAAATGACTTTGACATGCACATGACATTTACATTTCTTATCATCAGCCCCTTTCCCAAGGGAAGACTGAATTTCACAAAAGTTGAGGGACTTGCCCCAATTCACAAAGCCTAGCTAGATCTGCTATCCAGACTTAGCTGGTTCCAGAGCTCATGCTTCTCCCACCATCCACTGTTCCTCTGGTAGAATAAGAAACAAAAATGACTATTCAATTTAGTCCAGCCCCTGGGGCCTCTCCTCAACCCTGCACTAGTCACCAGCCAGAGCCCCTTTTCCCTTCAAATTCAAGCTTCCCAAGTGGGGATAAGACATTCACACTACCCACTTCACAGGGCTGCTGCCGGTATTAATGAGCTAATGTTTGCAAAATACTTTGAGCTTCAAGAAAAGCCAGGTGCCAAAGAACTACAAAGGGTTATTAAGACAGGTAGACTTTAAATCCCCTTAACAAGCTCCCTCCCCTCAGAGCTAATCTGCTGTGGATCCTCCTTTCCCTTCTAAAGCCCTGGATAGTTGCTCACCTCTGTATCTTGAGGGTGAGAGTGATGTCTTCTCTGCTTTCTCCAACTTTCTTCGCTTATTAATCCTTGAGCCACAGGTATTTTAATATGGCAAGTGGAATCCTTCTAATGTTTAGAATCTTATCATGAGAAGGGCCCTTCAAGAACACGTAGCCCATGCTTAGATCAGGACAAAAGGCTCAAGGCGAAACAGGTGTCTGCCCAGAGATCATGGCAGGATCAGAGGCCATGAGCCTTGAGTTACACGCAGCCCACGCACTCAGGAGCGAGATTGGAGAGGCCACACCACCTGTCCCTCACTCCTTTCTCAACTCCATCAGTGGGAGCTGGGATTGGGTCTAGGCTGGCAGGGTCCCCAAAGACATTTAGCCAGTCCTAGCCCAAGTCTAGATCCCCAGATGGGGAAGAGCAGTGTGTTGGAGGGAGAGAACACACACACTGGATCTCACACACCCCTGAGTTCCTTCTCCAGCTCCCTCACTTTTTCACTGTGGAATGTTGGGATGGAATTGGTCGATGGGCTCTAATTTTCTGACCCCTGTTTTGAAGCACAAGCCTGAGCATGTCACTTCCATGCTCAGTGCCCTTCAATTGTCCTCCCATTGCCTGCAGGGATCAGAGCTTTGGCAATAGGGATGCCTGCCTCATCGCTTGCCTTTGGCATTTCTGCCAATCCCTGGTGATCCTTTGAACATGCATGTTCGCATGTTTCCCTCAGCCCTGCCTCTTGTCTTCTCACGTACAGCTCATTCTTTTCCTCAGAGCAAACTTCCTCATCTTATTGGCTTGGAGAACTCTTTAACTCAACCCGAAGTTCAAAAGTTCCCTTCTTTGTTGACCTTTCTAGAGATTCCTCCACTTATAAGTTAATTTTGCAACATGCGTCGTGTGTCAGAATCCAGGGGAGCAGGGATGAGTGCGACCCGCCGCCCTCCCGGAGCAGATGTGTAACTGGGTGTCTGTAAGAGTGCTGTGACGGAGGAGAGCACAGAATGTGGGGAAAAACAGAGGGGCTGGGCCTAAGCTGAGTGTCAAGGAAAACTCTCTGAAAGAGGTGGAGACTAAGCTGGAGTCTGAAAGGCATATAGGATTTAGCCAGACGGACAGAGGATGAGAAGTAGAGTGAATCAGACAAAGCCGGCAGCACATGTGTAGATGAAGGATTCTGGAAAGGTTTTTAAGTCTGTACGTCTCCCCCAACAGGATAACAATTCTTCCTTATTCACTAATGGAGAGACAGCGCAGCTTAGGCCAGGGATCAACAAACTATGGCCCGACACCTGCTTTTGTACGGTTTGTGAGGTAGGAAAGGTTTTACATTTTTTTAAGTGGTTGAAAAAAACCCAACAAAATATTTTATGCACATAAACATTCTATAAAATTCAAATTTCAGGGTCCATAAAGATAGTTTTATTGGAACACAGCCATGCTTATTGGTTTTCGTACTGTCTATGGCTGCTTTCCTGCTACAACAGCAGAGTTGAGTAGTTGTGACAGAGACCAGATGGCCCATGAAGCGAAAATATTTACTATCTAGCCCTTTACAGAAGATGTTTGTCGACTCCTGGCTTAGGCTGTGGAATCAGACTGCCTGGGATCCAATCCTGACCCCTCTTCCTACTGCTTATGTGACACTGGGAAAAATTCTTAACCTCTTTGTGCCTCTGTTTCCTCATTGGAAGATTAAAAATGTGGCTGTTATAAAACAACTGAGTTAACATGTTATTAAACATAAAATATTTAGAATAGTGCCTTGCACGTAGTAAGCACTCAGTAAATGTTAATTATTATCACCATTGTGGCTTCAGAACCCAGCAGTGGGCTTGGCACGCTCTGTTATTACTCAAAGGACGTCTGTTGAACGAATGAGTGAGTAAGTGAATGGAGGTGTGCTCTGCCTCATCTGATTTGTGTAGCCTTATTCCACTTGCCTTTCCCCTTGCCAGCACCCACTGAGCATCTGCTAGCAATCTGGGTCTTGTGGCATTTTCCTTCTTGTGCTGTTAATTTTTAAATGAATTTTCAGGCTGTGGATGATGGAGGGAAGAGCAGAGGGTGTGGGGAGGGGACCCATGAAGTATGGACGCTGGAGCCATAATTGTGGGGTGTATGCATAAGAGATCGTGTTTCCAGAGAGTAAGGGCCCCTAACATAAACAATTTCTACAAGGAAAAGAAAAGAAATAACCATTTCTCGGAGCCCCCATTGTGAGTCCCGTAGGGAAATGGTCCTCTTCAGCATCTGGAACTTGCTGCAGCCTCCTAGGGAAGCCAGCACCGGGACCACGGAACAGAAGGGCAGCATCGCTCATTTGTGAGCTGAATGCTTTTGTGGCTGCAAGGCTCTCTTGTGGTTTGGAATAAGGCTCCTGTCCTTGGCGGGTCACTTGTCCTTCAAAAACTAGCCCAGAACGCTTTGAACACCTCCAGTGAAGCTCAGAACTCTTCCTTCAGGGAAAGTTTTATCTTTAAATTGACTGGAACTCCAATGAATCTGAGCCAAGCGTTTTGGGTCATTGCAGACCCTACTTCTAACTGGTTTCATTTTCCACATTCACCCCAGTATTACTTTGGGAGCTCCACAAAGGACAGAGTGTGTACATTCATGTCTGCCTTATCTATGTGTTCATAAAGGTTACTAGCACGGACCAGAAGAGTAAGTGCCACCAAGTATGTGCTGAGCTGGAAAACACACACAGACACACACGCACACACACATACACACACACACGGACACACAGACAGACACACAGACAGACACACATGCACACACACAGACACATACACACGGACACACAGACAGACACACAGACACAGACACACACGCACACAGACACACACACACACACATACACACGGACACACAGACAGACACACAGACACACACGCACACACACAGACACATACACACGGACACACAGACAGACACAGACACACACGCACACAGACACACACGCACACAGACACACACACACACATACACACGGACACACAGACACAGACACACACACAGACACACACGCACACACACAGACACACACACAGACACACATGCACACAGACACACACGCACACACACATACACATACACACGGACACACAGACAGACACACACACGCACACACACTGAAACACAGACACACGGACACACAGACACACACGCACACACACATACACATACACACGGACACACAGACACACACACAGACACACACACAGACACAGACACACAGACACACATGCACACACACATGCACACACACATACACATACACACGGACACACACACACAGACACACACAGACACACACGCACACACATACACATACACACGGACACACAGACACAGACACACACACAGACACACACGCACACAGACACACACAGACACACACGCACACACACATACACACGGACAGACACAGACACACACACATACACATACACACAGACACACAGACACAGACACACACGCACACACACATACACATACACACGGACACACAGACACAGACATACAGACACACAGACACACAGACACACAGACATACACGCACATACACATACACACAGACACACATACAGACACACACGCACACACACATACACACATACACACAGACACAGACACACATGCACACAGACACACACACAGCACAGCTAAAGCATCCTTGTCAACGTACTGAATCCGCATAGGCTGAGCCCTGTCAAAGGAGAAACACCACAGCCTGTGGGCCAACTGGTGGTCATACTGTGTTTACTTCCCTTGTTTTCAGCCCAACAGCCTATCCTGAGACAGGAAAGGATGCAGCGTGTGATTCTTACTCACTTACCTCCTGGTAAATCGAGAACTGGAATCTTGCTTCAATAGTAATTACTATGATTATAGTTCCCTGTGGAACTCGTAGGGCGAGCTCCAAACACACCTCCTCAAGCTTGTCAAATCATTGCATCGATTTGCTTATGAAAGGTAGTTCTAATCAAAAGGCGTAATTACAATATTAAGTACCAAGCCTTGGTGTGCAAACTCTTGAGTCATAAGATATTAAGCTTAATTTAACTCCACTGAAGGAGGCGTGCGGCGTCATGCACTCAGCTTTCTGAACTGTGGTGAGCCCAAGCTGAAAACTTCACCCCAGGAAAGTGGACAAATTACTTGGTCTATTAGCCACTCAACTATCACACATGATACAAGCCAGTACACCTGCCTTAGGGAGCTGTTTCCTCTCTGAAGTCCTAATACTTTAGGGGTTGCTGAACAAGATCCCACACTGCCTTACAGCCTCTTTTGGGGCTGTAGCCACACTTAGACCCGGCTCTGCACCCCAAACCATCTATTCACTCATGCATTCATTCAATATATGTTGAGATTCACAGTATGCCAGGTCCTGTGCTGGGCACTGTGGATGCTGAGATAAACAAAGAAGACATGCTCTGGGTCTTCAAGGAGCTGACCATTGGTTTGGGAGGTTAGGCTCATAAACAGGTGATTAACCTACAACGCAAAAGTGCAATAATTAAAAAAATTTTCAAGAAGAATAGAAAAAGGAATGCCTCCACCTGACTGCAAGAAGTCAGAGAAGGCTTCAAGAGGAGGTACCACCCCAGCTGGTTCTAAAAATGAGTGAGTGTGAGAGACTGTCCAGTGTCCCAAGCAGAGGGAATAGCACAGCCAAGGTGTGACAGAGTGAAAGAGCACTACACACAGTATTTCAGAAATTTTAAATAGTTCACTGTGATTTTTAAAAATAATATGCACACATACACGTACAAATAACATAAGTGCTTGGACAGAGGCTGTGACGAGGCCCAGGAGAGGGAAGCTAGTAATAGGACATCTGTCATATTAGTACCATCCAACCCCCTCCCCCCAGAAAGAGGGTCAGGAACCAAGTGCTGTATTTTGAGGCATCTACACAAACATATGGTGGCAATCAAGCAGACTCCACAAACCCGAACCCCGACACACGTCACACACGTAGACACAATCACCTTGGCCCGCAAAGCACACAGGTCCTCCTGCTGGGTGTGGCAGCGACCAAATGAAGTGCATCCTTTTACACATACAGAAAATGACCCTTGTACCCTGAGGGATACACCCTCATCTCACAACCAAGTCTGATCTGGGGTTCATTAGCAGCAAGGGGAGTTTTCCCATACAATAAGTGGAGTGATCAATCATGCTAGCTGATAGATTGCCTAGCAGATAAGTGCTGCTTTTAATCACCTGTTTTCATTAACATTTGAATCATCCTTCAATTTGGCTAAGACACTAAAAAAAAAAAAAAAAAAAGATTCTAAAAACAAAGACAGCACACATTTGAACCCATTTAGTTTAGGACTTCTGTGTTTTTGGTTTTTGGTTTTTGTTGTTTTTTTTTTTTGCGGTACGCGGGCCTCTCACTGCTGTGGCCTCTCCTGTTGCGGAGCACAGGCTCCGGACGCGCAGGCTCAGCGGCCATGGCTCATGGGCCCAGCCGCTCCGCGGCATGTGGGAGCTTCCCGGACCGGGGCACGAACCCGTGTCCCCTGCATCGGCAGGCGGACTCTCAACCACTGCGCCACCAGGGAAACCCTGGGATTTTTGGAAAGACTTAACTGATACACAGCGACATTTAGAAAGGAGACCTGCTGTGGATCCTTGCCTGAGGAGGTTCTGTGGCTAAGAAGGCCAAATACATGATGAGCCTGATCTTCTCTTCATCCGGTTAGCCTCACCATGTTGTTCCTTTGCTAGATTCCAAGAGAGAGGCTGGAGAGAAAGTATACTGTTGTGCACAAAGCCATCCATCGACATGAATAATCATTCTGAGCTTGAGGTCAATGACCAAGATATTAGCCCCCAGCACAGGCCTAATGATTTGAGACAGAGATGTGGACCATCTGACTAGTTTTCAAGGCTCGAGACTTCCAAAGTAAAACTTGGTAGTCTTTTGCATCTTTGATGTTAGGAACAATTGGAGATGTTTTTGGTTTGATCAGATTGGAAGGATAAGAGTTCATTTCTTTTTTTTTTTTTTTTAATATTTATTTATTTATTTATTGCTGTGTTGGGTCTTCGTTTCTGTGTGAGGGCTTTCTCCAGTTGTGGCAAGCGGGGGCCACTCTTCATCACGGTGCACGGACCTCTCACTATTGCGGCCTTTCTTGTTGCGGAGCACAGGCTCCAGACGCGCAGGCTCAGTAGTTGTGGCTCACGGGCCTAGCTGCTCCGCGGCATGTGGGATCTTCCCAGACCAGGCTCGAACCCGTGTCCCCTGCATTGGCAGGCAGACTCTCAACCACTGCGTCACCAGGGAAGCCCCAAGAGTTCATTTCTTTAAGTTCTTCGAATGAGTAAATAATTGCCCAGAAATCTTTTTTTTTTTTCACTTCAGACTTTCCTTTTGTTACCAAATGAACAAAGGCAATAATTACTGGTGCTTTCATTACTTTCTAACATCATAAGCAATGCTAATATCTGTCCTTATTTAGAACCACTTCTATTCCTAGGCGATGTTAAAAAAAACTATGAACTTTCATTTGATTTTTCTCTATTTCAATTCAAAGTGAGTTGGAATATGAGGAGAATAAGTTCTTGCTCCTTCTGATTCAAGTTTAAAAACCTGACTAGTATAATTCCATCCTAGGAATGTTCCAGTACTGTCAAGCTTTTCCTTGGGAGGTTATCAGAGAGGCTTAGAGATTTGACAACAAGGTTACACTGGGTCACATCGTTCAGACCTTTCTGAAAGCAGATTTTCTGAGAGGCTGGGATCTCAGATTGGCCTGTCATTTCCGGGCTTTAATATATATATAGTATGGAAAGAGAAGTGGGAGGTTAGTCAAGTGACAATGTTTCTAGATTCAGGTCTGCTCCTGTTACTAACTCAGTGACCCTGGATAGTTCATGTCTACTCTCTGGACTTCAGTTTCCTACTCTGTAAAGGAAAGGAGCTGTGCCTGATAGAAAACTCTCATAGTTACGACATCATAAGTTTAACAATATGGCCAACATTTACTTGAGCATCAATACTATGTTTGGGACACTGGGCTAAGTGTCACAAATAAAAAGATGAGTCATAAATGGTCTTATCTCCTGAGCTTTCTGGATCTAGAGGGAGAGGCAGATACAGTTAGCGTTGACATAATATGGATTTGAAATTTAGACAATCCATTAGTCTATGAAATGTTCCCATTATATCCATTTACATGGACAAAATGGCTTTTGAATCAGTGGAGTAAAGAGGAGATTACATTGCAGAGGTGTTCAGGAGGACAGCTGGAATGAAAGCTTAGGGAGAGATTGACTTATTGGGGGAAACTCATTCAGTTCTCAATGTTGTTTTTATCCTCATGCAACAGTGTCTCCTGCGTAAAGGCAATGACAAGCTCTGGAGATGGAAGCTCCATAAACAAGCTGCTATTAGTCATTATCATAATGATCTGAACCAACCTGCTGAGCCTTTGGATGTTTGCTCAACTCCAAGGATTAAGATGCAAATCTGGGTGTGATCTCAATCACCACTGCATTAGGATCTGTGGTCCATTCATCTCAGGCTACCAGTGAGCAGAGGTGACCTCAAATGAACACATGGCATTTCACCTTCCACCCCAGGGAGGGGACTCTATGCACCACTCCTGCCCCCTTGCCCTGGCTCCCACAAAACCTGGGGAGGGTTTTCTGGGTGGAATCCAGCCAGAATGGTATACTTTCCCTTCTATTCCAGAGTCATCAAAAAATATTTTCCTAGTGCCTCCCTTCAAGTTGAAACCCCAGTGGCCATGGGAACTTGCCAAACAAGATACTTTCCAAGAGGAACATCTCCACAACAAAATCTGTAAAAGATGAAAGAAAAGGAGGGAGGTACTCAAACATGAAAACTCCAGGCATGAACCCAAGATCTAAACACACGGCAAAAGGATGTCAGGTGATTGCTTCAGTCATTCAGGAAAAGAGAACTGGGTTCGGGTCTTAGCCCTCCTCCTGCTTCATGTATGCCCAGATGGTGGGGCAGTCAGGACCACAGGATTTAGAAACAGGTGAATACCCAGGTTCTGTTACGTGCTCTCTGACCTGGCTCACATAACTTGACTTCTCCGTGCCACCTCTGTAAAACAAGAATGTTAATAGACACACCCTCTGTAGGGTGGTTGTGAGATAACAGTATTTCTGTAACCATTAAGTATAAATTGTAAGGAAGGTGTCTCACAGGTGGGAGCTGTCTGTGTGCTCAGAGCAAAGATAAAGGGAGCAAACGCATCACACTTATAAGCCTGTCACCTCTGCCCACTCTTCAGGCTCCCAGGAAGGTTCAGTAGGGTTTCCTCCTCCCCAGATTCGATCACCCAGCTCCACTTGCTCTGAGGATGTGACCATGCTAATGGGCTAGCCTGGGGGAAATGGTCTGGCTTAAGTTTCGGGCTCCTCGGGGTGGGTGATGATGTGAGAAGGTCAGATAGTTAACACTCCAAGGGTCTTTCCCAATGTAGATTCCTTGACATTTGCTATTTAGATCAAAGAATTTGTTTACCTCTATTGCTTCCCCATTAAAAGCTTCCCTGACTGCCCTGGCTTTCCTTTAGGTTAAACATCAGCCAGTCGTCGGTGGGCATCAGCGATTTTGCAAAGACTTCTGGAATAGTCACCCTTGTACCTACCCCACGATGATGTTTTCTTAGGTCTGGCCTTTGTTTTTGAGGCAAGCTGAGAAACAAACCACCACAACAGAACAACCCTAAAACGGCTAACAGGGTAGCAGCCGACAGAGTTTCATGAGAAAATGAGAGGAAAACATAAAGGCTATGCAAACCAAAGGTTAAAGGAATATTCTACCTCATAATGTATAAGAAAGTTTTGTAAACTGTTGAGTGTCTGTCTGTGCAGGTAGATGTCGGGGTAGATGTTGTTTTACCATTGTGACGTAGGCTCTTTGGGTCTCATGTTTCGGCAATCTGAATGAATGCACTGCGTGCGAAAACCCTGAAATTCTAATGAACAGCCTGATTGTAAGCTGTCTTGGATCTAATTGAAGGAAGATGACTCAGTTCAGACAAGCAAAAGGTATTTCCCCAAGAAATTCTCTTTTTGCATCTATCCCACCCTTTTCCCAGGCCTAGTAGAGTACCTGACACGAAGTGGGCACGCTGTGAATTAAGAATTTATCTCATTCTGTCAGTTTGTTTAGGATACTTTGTCAAGAGCCTTCACATTATCTTATATTCCTCTACTCCCACTAACGAGGCTTAAACATCCTTTCTGTGATTCTTTCCAACAGAGCAACGCTATAGCTCACTTTTGAGAGAACGTGGACTGTGCAGACTATGTTATGCTTGGTGGTTCCTTTAAGACCACCAAGGATTTATTGTGGCAGGCCTGTTCCCTTAAAGGATGTCTCCCTTTAAAACTCCCAGAATACAGAGTGTGCGTGTGCGAACATATGCTCAGGTCCCCACATTTTATGGAAATGACACTGAATCATTTTGCAACAAAGGAAGGGTTTTAGATGCTTTCTGGAGGTGTGGCGGAGCGGCAGGATCTGGGCAAACCAGTCAAATGGGTGTGCCCCTAAGCAGCCAATGGCCTACCCTGGAAGGAAGTGGGTTCAAACTGTGATTATGGAAGAGCCTAAGCATTCCTACCTATAATCCAGGGATGTTATATTCTTCATGACCATGTAAGGAGGTTCCTAACCAGTGGAGAGCCTGTTGCTCACCAGACTGAGAGCTACTCATACCTTTGCACTTGGAGTCTCTTGGCCAAAGAGCCCTTTACAGAACTTCCAGCCTAGTAATTTTGGGTTTTCTTTCCAAGGAGCCCTAAAGTTCCCCAGAGCTGCCTTTGTGTCAACTGCAAGGGCAGAGATGGGACTACATAAATTCTTGAAGTCCCTGCTTCACCTACAACAGTTCTGATTTTGCTCTCTTTCATATCTTGGGATCCTTTTAATGATTTATTTCAAGAAAAGGAGTAGTTCTGCTTAAAAAATGCTTGAATACAATTTCATTTTTTTTTTTTTGACATAGACAAACTAGGTCCAAGAGATGAACAGTGAAACTGATCGCTTCAAGGTCACCAAAGACTTCCGTGTTGCCAGATCCGATCCTCTTCCTAGAGGACTTCGTGGCAGCATTTGACCCAGTTTACCACTCCCTCCATTTTGAAACGCTTCCTTCTCTTGGCTTCCATGACAACATACTCTTCTAGAATTTGTCCTTTGATACTGGCTTCTACCTCTTGGTCTCTTTTGTGGGCCTCCAATACTTCATTTCCAGATGCTGTTCTTTCCAGGACTCTGCTCGGGGACTATATCTCTTCTTCAACTGCATGTGCTTCCTGGGTGATCACACCTACTCCCATTGCTTTAAATGCTGTCTGAGTGCCACTGATGCCTACTTGCATATCTGCAGTCCAGACCTCTCCCACTGGACTCAAGCATTGTACATCCAACTTCTTGTCTTTTGCACTTGGACATCTGCTGGGCGTCTCAAACTTAACATTTTGAAGACCTCTTGAACCTCCCACCTCCAATGTACACCTTGTCCACCTGTCCTATCCAGTAACTGCAGCCTTCCATGTCACCTTGTATATGGACTAGAGTAGTATTCCTGGCTGTGGAATGTGTGGTCAACAGAATTGCCTCAAATCCTCTGGACAAAAACTTAGTAGCCATCCTGGATTCTTCTCTGTCTCTTGCTCCTACATTCAGTTGATCAGTATCAGGACTCTGGTTCATCAAATCCTTCTCCACAGATGCCATCTGAACTTATGCTATTCGTTTCTCACCTACACTAATGGAACAGCCTCTTAACTAGTCTCATTGCCTCTTCTCATGCCTCTCCTTCCTTCATAATCCATTATCTCTACAATAGAATTTTCTAAAAGTGTAAATCAAACCATATTCCTCTCCTGCCCAATACATGTCAATAACCACCTGCTGCACTTAGTATAAAATCCTCATTCTTTCCTCTGGACTATAGGGTCTCTGCTTTCCTCAATGACCTCAGACGGTGCAACTCTTATCCTCACTTCCCAAGTTCCAGGCAAGAAGGCTTTCCTCTGATACCTGGAGCACTCCAAGCTCAGTTTCACATTGAACCCTTATAGTAGCTGCCCCTTATACCTGGAATGTTCTTCCCCTAAGTCTCAAGCTCAAGTCTAAACGTTATTGTTGACCTTCGGAGAAGCCCTCCTTGACTTACTTTTCAATTGTAGCCTTCCCAGACACTTTCTAACATGTTTTCTTGTTTCATTTCAATCATAGAACTTACAACTCTCCAACTTTTCTTTTTTCTTTCTCTTATTCATTGTTGAATGCACTTTGTCCCTCTAATCAAGGTCTATGAGAATAGAAACCTTGCCTATATTGTGCAGTGCTTTCTCCCCAGCCCCTAGAATAGTGTCTGGCACCTGACTGATATTCAGCAAGAATATACTGAGTAGATGAATGAAGGTGACTTGTCCAAAGACACACAGCCCTAGTAGAAAAAAGACTCATCAGGCTTCTAGACCCCTACTTCACAGAGGGACTCATAAGATTAACTTCAAGCATCTCTGTTCAGGGTATTGTTTCATGGATTTACATAATGTTTTCTTTCCATAGAGTGAAAGAAAGAAAGAAAGAAACTTCCTTGAGTTATAATCTCTGGAGTCATGAGGGTATTTTACCGCCTAGAAAAGAATCAACTTATTCAATAAACATTTATTGAGAGGCTAGTACCTAGAATTGTTAGGCACGAAGAATAAAAGCATGAATAAGAAACAGTCCCCACCCTGTTCTCTAGACAGGGAGAGAGAGACACCTAAACAGATGATGACAGTCTTAAAATTTTAGTGGACACAATAATACTAGCTAATACTTACTGAGCACTTATTGTGAATGGGGTACTCTTCTGAATGTTTTAAGAGCTTAACACGTTTACTCTTCATAGCAATCCTATGTAGTATTCACTATTATTCCCTTTGTTTTGCAGCTGAAGAAATTGAGGCATAGATTAGTAATTTGTCCAAGGTCAGAGAATGAGCATGTGTAGAGACTGTTAATCTACTCTGGAGTGCATCCTGTTAGTCACTATGCTATACTGCCTCCCTCATAGAGCTGTGTGGAAAGTGATAGGAACATAGGGAATTATTCCCTCCATCCTTGGTGCAGGAAGGGAAATTCAGTGAAGGCTTTACTGTGGAAATGACATATGAGCTTGGATCTTAGGAAGAGGGGGATTCCCCCAAGGGAGAAGTTGTGGGAGCATGAAAGGTAAAGAGAACAGCTCGTGCAAAGCCACTGAGTTGTGAAAGGGCCTCTTTGTCTCAGAAACTGTGCAATTCAGTGTGGCTGGCACATTGTGAGTAGCAGGGAAGGGATGGGAGGTAAAACTGGAGAGAGATGCGGGGACCAGGATGCAAGGCTTCTTCTACTGAGGGTTAAGGAGAATGAGTTTTCCACCCAATGAGAGCAAGTGGAGACTTTTAAACCAGTGAATTACACATTCTAAACTTGCTTTACAAATGCCACATCCTTCACGCAAAGGGTGGACAGGAGAAGGGGAAAAATGAGTAGAGACACTATTTAGGAAGTACTTGCAGTGGTGCAGACAGGAGATGCAGCGGGACTGCAGGGCATCGTGGCCCCTATCTCCTGCAGGTGAGCAAGGTGTGTCTGATGCTACACGTGGAAGGAGAGGAAGAGCGGCTGCTTGGGGCAAGCTAAGCATGTTTGCCTAAGGCGTGTCTGGGGCCATTTCTCCAGCAACCAGGGAGGTTAGCAAAGGCTCAGCTGCCCCACCCTCTGACTCCAGCCAGATGTTGCAAGGGCTCTGGGGACAGAGCCTCTTAGACACTGCTGTGGCTTCAGGCCTTGTTAGGAAAAGGCTGCTATCTTCTTGGTAGTGCCTGTGTCTCAGCCCAGGCGCAGAGTGAGGTCAATGCATTTTTCTCCTGCCTGCCTGTCACTGTTCTTTCACAACAGGTTTGAAAAACATGCTGAGGTCACAGGAGAATGTGTTAACGTGTCTGGTGGATTATTATCATTCTGTCATTCCTGTAATTGGTTAGAGGGGATGAGTTCCTTTGGTATTTAGACAAGCAAGCATGGGAATTACCATTATCTCTCTCTACAGCTGATGCGTGGAAATGATCCGAGAAGCAAATATCGGTATCAACTGATATCTCATCAGTTGTCTTTTCATAAACTTCCCTTACCTCTCCTCACCTGAGGATTTCACAGACCCTTATCTACATCCCCATTGCCCTCATGGTAAAACATCTGAGGACAACATCAGAGAGTTTAGAGGAAAAATGGCTGAAGGGGATTTGCTCCCAGTATCCCTTGCTGGTTTTAAAGAAATTATATATTTTTTCTACTAAGCACCTGGAAGACTGGATATTAGCTCTATTTCAACTCTTGATCACAATGTCTAAAAATATAGTAGCTGCTATTGATACAGTGATCATAGCAAAATCTCTCTGTCTTTGACTTGGTTGTTTTTGTGCTTCAGTATATTGTGATTTTTATCTACGTAAAACACGCTTGTAGATAGCTGCAAATGTTTTTAGACTTAGAGATATTCTACCAGCCTGGGGACTCCACTGATTTTGCCACGTTAGGAAAGGATGTGAGCTATGATGTTGGATGATTCCAGTACATTGAAGGACTGTCACATAGATTAAATACGTTAAAAGGATTGTGGTTAGGATTGTTTAGGGCAGAACTTTTAAAAAGTGTGTTTGAAACACCAGTTATAGGAGTCATTTTAAGGAGAAAAAATTCCATTATGTACTAACTTTGGGATGTGGTGGGTATTTTTTTGTCTTGGAGATTCATAATATAACAAAGAAACTGTGTTTTGTCCAATTTTGTTTAAACATAGCATTTGCTTATGCTTATAGAGACCATGGTGTGTGTGTGTGTGTGTGTGTATGTTTGTGAAGGAATTTGTAATGAATGATTTTCTAATGTTTCTAAAAAATGCAAGGCACATGACCACAGCCAATATTCTGTCCTAGGTGTGGATTTTCCATTCAGGTTCTACTGACATTAGCTCTTTTCTTACAGCTCTTTCCAAGCTTTGGGTGGTCGGTTGTAAGTTCACTTTCATGACTATTTCCAGTCTCGGATCTCCCATACCACGTATCACGTGTGTGGGAAGAATGTTCTAGGTTTTATTCTACCTCTTGTTCGCTTTCCACTTGCTAGTTACTTGGACTACACCATCAGCAGGTCCCCCTCACGCCACTTTCTCAGGCCATAATTAAGAAATTCAAACGCCAATTGCAAAGATTTTTCTCACATGCTTTTACCTTTTTTTGAGCCAGTTGATAATTGTTTCAAAATCATTTCACTCTGGGAATGCCAACTTAAGGTTTCAGGATATTAAAATACCAAAGTTGTATTCCTAGTATCTCAACCACCACTTCTCTGCCTCTATACGTCCCCCTTTCTTTCTTCCTCATCCAAATAATAAACGAGCTGCTATCTATTAAACATCTAGTCATGGACATATACACACTAACAAACGTAGTAAGGTAGATAGCTAGTGGGAAGCAGCCGCATGGCACAGGGATATTGGCTCGGTGCTCTGTGACAGCCTGGAGGGGTGGGATAGGGAGGGTGGGAGGGAGGGAGACGCAAGAGGGAAGAGATATGGGAACATATGTATATGTATAACTGATTCACTTTGTTATAAAGCAGAAACTAACACACCATTGTAAAGTAATTATACCCCAATAAAGATGTTAAAAAAAAAAAAAAAAAAAAAAAAAAAACATCTACAATGCACTTTATCTATTTTATCTCATTTGACCTTTATAATGGAGATTGGGAGCAGAAGCCCCATTTTACTGTTGAGAAACCAAGGCTCAGAGAGGTCAAGATACCTGCTTAAGGTCACACAACTAGTAAGTGGCAGGATAAGAAATTGCATTTGGATTTGTCACACTCCCAATTTTGTATCACTTTCCGTCCTCCTGTATCTCAAATTTGGTATGGGTACCCCTGGATGAGAGCACAGGTAAAACTATTAGCAGTCATGGGGAATCTGCTGGACCATCCACATTACACACTACCTAAACATTATGGGGAGGAAGTAAATATTTTAAAATATTCTCATGGTAAAACAAACTAGCTCATAATATGGGCTGGAATACATAGTTTCAAAAGAATTTTTAAAGATGGAACTGAAACTGCAATGAAATCTTGGGCTTTTTGAGGGAGCTTTGAGTCAAGTTCCTAGACTCCTAAGAATATCAGTTTGTTCTATGTGGTTCTGTATACCATTAGGGTTACACCATGGAAAAGAAACTTTGCTTATACCTTGCTACTGCCCCTTGCAGAAAACATTATGTAAAGTTCTAAACTCAGTTCTTGTCTAATATTTTTCTAAATTTTATTATAGTGGTTTCCTCCATTCACATGGTCCTGTCTGTAGCTTCCAACCTCTCTTTTGACACATACCATTGATTTGCTTATTCATTAGTTCATGAGAACTTGACTGTGCACCTATTAATAACCTACAGGGTATCTCTACCTCCAGGTGTGGTTAGAAACATCTAACAAAACACGTAAAAATGAAATTCCTTATTCACCCCTTCTAAAATGTTCCTTCTCAAAAAATTTTACTGCTCTCTTTCCAATCATTCATGCTTGAAACAAGAAAATTCCCTTGGACTCCACGTTTGCCCTCATGATGACGTTTGTAGAGTTGGAAACATCAGCCGTCACCCTCCTTTTCCTTTGTGGCTGCCCCAGGTCAGTCCCTTATTGGTCCTTGCTTAGATCAGTGGTTCTCAGATGGGCAATTTTGCCACCACCACCCCCCCCCCCGCCCCCCAGGGAACAGTTGGCAATGTCCAGAGACATTTGTTTGTCACAACTGGCATCTAGTGAGTAGAGGCCAGGGATGTTGCTAAACACCCTGTGATGTATAGGACAGCCCCCTACAACACTGAGCCCCCAAAGTCAAAAGTGTTGTGGTTGAGAAACCCTGGCCTGGTCCATGGGAAAATCTTGTTCACTGGGTTCCTCCTCTCCGCTTCTGCTTCATCTTCCATGCAGCTGCCACCTTAAGGTTTCTAAAGCATATATCTTCTGATGTCATTCCACTGATGACACCTTCAATGGTTCCTAGCAAACTTCTAAGCCTGTCATTCAAGATTTTCCAAAATAGTTCTAGTTTTAGTTCCCACTCCCTCCCTTCATGCCACACCATCATACCACACTTCTTACACCTGGTCTTCTCCCAGGCGGTATCCTCTACCCTTGAAGCCTTTATTGTTCTCTTCCTCACCCTCACCCCTCCTATCACTGTCTATCAAAACCCTGCCCCTCCCTCCAGCCCGACCTCAAAGGCTATCTTACTTTCTAAAGCCTTTCCTGATTCCCCCAAATGGCATTAACTCTTCCCAACTCTTCTCTCTGTGGGTGCCGTCATCGCCAAGTTGTATTCCCTTGAGGACAGCAGCTGCGCCTGGATGCTTACACTCAGATCCCCACGACACCGAGCCTCGGCTGGCGTGTTTCAGAGTGGCCATTAAGAAGGGAGAATTGGGAGGAACGCGGAAGGAAGTGGGCATTCACACAAGGAGGGGCAGAGGGGAGCGTGCAGGAGCACAGGGGGTCTGATCACAGTGCTGAAAGCTGACGGCTCAGCTACATCTGCTTTTTGAACTTCCATCTTCCATCATGAGGTCACTGCAGCTGCCCCAATTCACTCCTCTTCTCCCCCCCTTCTTCCTTCTCTCCCTTCCTTCCTTTCTTTCTTTTAGAACATTCGTTCTCAAAGAAAGGAGCAGTGATATTACTACCAAGGGGATAAAAATTAATTCTTTGAATATGAAAAAAAACCTTTAGCTATGACAATGGTGTGTGGCCCTCCAATGCGCCACCCTACCCAGAGAAATCTTATTAATTTCTCTCGTTAGGGATAATTTACATTTTAATTTATGTTTTCTCTTTGCGGGTGGATGGGGTGGTGGCAATAATTTTATTTAAAGGTTGAGAAGCATTGTATTAGAAGTATTAGAAACACTGTATAAGGTGAGGGGTATAAGCATGATGGGCCTACACACACATATGTTTTTAAAACCCATGGAAAATTTTTAAAGGCTCAATTCTTTCATTTGTAAATAATTAGAGAAAATATAAAGTATTGCCACTTTGGTTGTGATTCACTCACATACTGCTTTCTCCGTTTTGTCAATAAGAAAACTGAGGCACAGAGAAATGAGTGTATTCATTCATCAAGATCTCAGTGGAGGAGGGTCCTGTCTAGCGTGAGCCTGGCCCGTGTGCCAGCCGTTCCTACCGCGGGTCACATCTCGCCCTCTCTTCTGACCGTGTCCCCTCGCCGGCCCCGCCATGGTATTTCTCGATTTTTGGATGATGATGTGCAGCGGATGAACAAGCGGCAGCTCTATTATCAAGTCCTAAATTTTGGAAAGACTGTCTCCTCGGCACCAGTGCCCTGGAAGGGGTTAACGGTTATAACTGGAAGGGAAAGTCCCGTTGCCGTGGTGCTCGGCGGCAGCACGGAACGTGCATTTCATAGAGGAGATTTTCTCTTGCTAGCAAGTCGAGTTGAAGATCATCCCGTAGGAGTGGAAGAAATTGTTGTTTTTAGGATAGAAGGAAGAGAGGTTCCTATAGTTCACCGAGTCTTGAAGATTCATGAAAAGCAAAATGGACCTGTGAAGTTTCTGACCAAAGGAGGTAACAGTGTGGTTGATGCCCGAGGCCTGTATAAACAAGGACGACATTGGCTAGAGAAGAACGATGTTGTGAGGACAGCGAGGGGATTTGTTCCTTACACTGGGGTTGGGACCATCCTCATGAGTGACTATCCTAAGTTTCAGTGTGCAGTACTCTTCTTGCTGGGTTTATTTGTGCTGGTCCATCGTGAGTAAGAAGTCTGCCTTGCTGTTCCTGGAAGACGCTGCACTTTTTGTTCCTGAATGTTTGGAGCAGATATCGATCTGTGGTTGGTGGAATGGAGAACACATGTTGGTGCTTCTTGGTAGCCCTGGTTTGCATTAAGTTTATGTTTCCACGCCAGAGTACGTGTGGGCGGGTGCATGTGCACCACAGTGTGCACTCGAGGGGACTTTCAATCACAGAATTCCATATGTTGTCATTGTCACACTTTCGCATTTTTGTACATCAGTGAATTTTTTCTATTAAAAAGTTGAGCCAAAAAAAAAAAAAGATCTCAGTGGACTGCCTATAAATTCATAGAGTTTTCAAGGTTTAAGAGAACTAACTCGTGTAAAGTATTGATACTTAGGAGCAAGACACATGCTAGGCATCAGTAATATAGCCACTAGCATCAGCGTCATTATTATTGTTTTTACTACATTCCAGGCTCTGAACTGAGGCGCTGGGAATAAGATGATGGTGGGGAAACAGACATAGTCTCCACCCTAATGTAGCTCACACTCTAGTGGGTGAGACAGAAAATCACCAAAGGATGTATAATTGCAAACTGCGGTGAGTGCAGGGGGAGCCGTGAGAACATATAACAGGAGGGACTGATTTAGTTGGGGGAGGAGGAATGAGGAAGGCTCCCGAGTGCAATGATAATGAACTGGGATCTGAAGAATGAGTTAAGTGGGTGAATGAGGATGTGAAAAGCACTCCCCTGGGAAGGACCAAAGTATATGGAGGCTTCTGCGAGGAGGGGAGCGTGGAGCGTTTGAAAGACAGAAACACCAGCGTGCCTGGAGCCTAGAAAGCGAGGCAGAAAGCGAGTCGGGATGCGTCTGCAGAGGCCTAGACCATGATAGGAGATTTAGTTTTATCTGAAGATAAATGGAAGCTGTTGAAGGGTTTTAAGTCAAGGATTGATGTGCTATGACTTAGGTTGTTGTGGAGAAAATGGATTGGGAGAGGATGAATGGAAGGGGAGTGATCATTTAAGAGTTCTTGCAATAGTTCAGGTCTAAAGTGATAGCAGTGAAGATGGAAACAGGTATACAAATTTGAAGATACTTAGAAGGCAGAACCAGTAAGGATGGATTACATGTGGAGGGTGAGTGAGAGGGAGGGGTCTGGCTTAGGGAACTGCATGGACTGTGGTAACATGTCTGAGGCCACTAGTTAGTAAACAGCAGAGCCAGGCCTATAATCTAAGGCTTAGATCAATGTCCTAAAACATCGTAGCTGGTTCCCAGTGGCTGGGCTTCATTTACTTCTGCCCAAGTTCCTGTTGAAACATTGTACCCTGGGATAAGAACCTCATAGAAAAGGTCTTCCAAAGTTGGAAGCATCTAACAACCTCGGATTGGATTTAGGGAAAGTGAATTAAAATTCCTGTAGCATGGGCAGGCCCCTCAATATTGCTGAGCTGGCATCCTCATTCTGTTAAATACAGACGGTTAAAATACCCACTTCAAAAGGTAGTTCTGAGGTAGGGGTTAGAAGCAGTAGCGCCAGTCTACAATGGGCACATCTGAACTTGGACCCTGGGCACCACGCTCCATCTTGCTCCTCAAGTCACAGTTGTGTCTTTTTCTTTGTGGGTTGGTCCTGTGACATGTGGGCCAAGAGGAACTTTGGGCTGGGTGTCTTTTTGTTCTGGTGTCCCAGGTGAAGTCAGCTGCATTTTCCTGCATGTTAGAGGCTCAGGAAATCTGTCCCTCACCATCACCAGGTGGGCCACCAGAGTGTTCTCTGTGCTTGAGGTCTGAAATCAAAATGGTAAGTTAAGGGCCTAAGGCAGATGGTCTCGAAGTTTATAGTGCATAAAAGTCACCTTCACCTGTGATGGCTTTTTAAAATATAGATTCCTGGGTCCCACCACCCTAGCTATTCTAATTCAGAAAGCCAGGATGAAGCTGAGGAATCTGTATTTTCATAAGCTCCCAAGGGTGAATCTAAGCCTGGAAAGTTGTCCATTTGGTTGCGATTCTTTGAGGGAAGAAACTCTGTCAGCTTCACTAACCCAGGGCCCAGTGGGGTACTAAATAAACATTTGAGTTCAATTGAATAAACACTGAATTTTGTCAAATTGAATTACTGTGTTGTGGCCTTATTTTCCTTCCCATCGATCCCAAGTCAATTGCTGAGGAATCTGCTAAGATTTTAGGAACGATAAAGTTTAGAGAGAGGAGTGAGGTTCAGGAAAATGTGTGTGTGTGATATGAGGAGTTATAGCAACCCGCAAGTTACTAACAAGCAGGTTAAAAGGATGTGGGATTCTCATTGTTAAGGACCTGCTGCTGCTGGGACTCCATTTCATTCACCCAATATTTTTGTGAAGCTATGTAATTAAAAGTAAATTAAGTCAGCCCCAGGCTGAACAAGGCACATTATCTCACCCCAAGGCATCCTCCCTGGAGCCAGGTGGCTAAATTCCAGGGGGCCCCTGTGCCCTGAAGGCAACTGCTTGAGGGCTGTCCGGCTTCTTCTAGACCACGTAGGGTTTCATTCCCTTCCCTATGCCATCTCTTCCACAGCAGCCCATCCATACATTCCCCCCGCCCCCTGCCCTGTCAGTATTGAAATCTTTTATTGCTTGTGAGAGTGAAATATTCCAAGACCTGGAGCAGAACATCCCTCCAAGCTTGCTCTTACTATCCCCACACACGTGGCCCCTGACCAGCTTTCCTGTATAAACTCATGTCCTGATACATATTTGAAAAGCAAAACTTAAATTATACACTTGGTAGACATATGATTTTAAAATACCATGAACAAGAGGATGTACTTAGAGGGAACTCAGGGTGATGAGCAAAAAGCCCTTTGAGAGGACAAGGAAAACAATTCTAAGTAACTTATCTTTTACCTTTATCCCAAACAAGCTACCCACTAATGTTGCTTCTCATCACTTACTCCTTTATTCCCACAATCACTGTTCCACTTCTTTCTTCCAGACTGGTTCATGCTTTCTGAAGGAACCTGATTTTGCCTGTGACCTTTGATTGATCATGGGGTCAATGTTGGGTTATAGAAGGCCACCAGATGGATTGGAAGAAATTGAGAGCAGAAAAAACCACGTTTGAATCCTGGATCCCTTACGTGAGTGACTATGGATGAAATCTTCCACTTTAATAAATACCTGTGTTATGCTCCATGCTTTCCAGATGTGGAATGAACATTAGGGCAGAGAGAAGAGTTTAGAACTGAGTCTGTGACTCAGAGGGGGCTGGAGGCCTGTCTTTTTATTAGGGGAGACGCTATGAGCAGGAGGTAGGCTTGCTGGCTTAAAGGAGTTGTTTGCTAAGGTTTATTTTAGCATCAGAATTCCTGCTCTCCCTTTAAAAAAAATTTGTGTTTAAATAAATGTGTTTGTTAGTTTTTCTCCATTGTATTCTGAAACTTTAGAACATACCCCATTGTACATCTGAAAACTCTTTCTAGAGACATTTGTTGGGTGGGCAACTCACACACTCACACATATGTGGAAAGCCATTGCATACAGTTTACAGAGCAAGTTAACTGAAGGTGCACCAATGGTAACAATCTTTCCTAATATGATGTTTCCCCTGGCATATGAGAGAGACTTGGTTCCCCAAACTGAAAGTCACTCAGCAGAAATCTCCTGTTTTTCTAAATTGTGGTCAGTCTCTGGATGAATATAAAGCAGTTCTGAGATGCCATAGAGAGAAGTAAGAACAAGTTCATTTCCACTGACAACTTTTCTTGGAAGTACAGTTCACTTCCATCTCCTCCCCACCCCCAAATTTCCCTGTCTGAATCCAGCCCACGCTCAGAAAACGCCCTCTCCTCTGTAATGTACTTTAGAACATGAGTGCTTTAGGAAAGGAATGACCGATCTCCCAAAGGTCCAGAGGTTCTATTTGCCAGAGAGGTTGGATTGAAGAACATTCTGGGCTCCACCCAACCCCACATGAGTAAGAAATGCAGTCTCATATAGGACAAAGGGAAGGCATCTTATCATACAGGATTTTACTGACTAGGAGTAAACTAACGATTTAACCCAGAGAGGGTGACCTGAGGAAAGAAACTACTACTCTATCAACCTGTAAGCCCCATTTCTAACATTCCAGCACCAGCTATACTATCCAAACAACCAGATTCCTAAGAGCACTTGTTTGGCCTATAACACGAGTCATTTATTGAGAACTACTCTTGCCTTATGCTACGTTAGGCACAAAGAAAAATGAGAAAAAATATATTAATGCCGTAGAATTGTATCAAGGTCTGGGACATAGTAACCATTTAAAAGTGGTATTGTTGTTGTTGTTATTGTTGTTGTTGTTAGTTGTTGTTCCTGGGCAAGTTTTCCGCCACGTACCAGTAGTGTTGACATTATTGATTATTGACTTTTTAGACCTTGCTTGTATTAGGTTCTCCTCCTACTTCTTGATCCAGGACTCCTTTCATTTGTTTTTATAATAGATGTATATCTTTATCTGTCTATCTATCTATCCATCGATCTATCTATCTATCTATCTGACATCTCCCACATATTATTCCATTCTTTTCTCTCTGATTTTACTATGATGTAGTCTGGATTATAGCAAAAGCTTCTTTAATCTCTCTCCCTCTAGTCCGTGAGCCCATAGAGGGCAGGGGCCAAGGATTACATCTTTCATATATCAAGTCTGATAGGAATTCCATAAATATTTTTTGAGGGCACATATGACCAATGAATTGATAAATGACTGAATAAACTAGCATGTTAGCCTTTCCACCACTAGTCTTTCTGTTTCTGGCTGGTCAGGCCCACTGCAAGCATACTGTCTCCTGAAAATTCCATCTTTATCTCGTTACTCCCTTGCTCAAAAATATAAGTGGCTCTCCATTACCCTTTAAGCCAGATTTGAAGCCATCCCCACCCTGTTATCTTGCTCGATCTGATGTGCTGTCCAATGCCCTCTCCTACTCCTGTGTGCATAAATCCAAGCGTCTGGCAGGTTGGACTCCTCTCAGGCACTGAATTTCTGTATAGTCATTCTTTCCAGATTCTTGCTCATGACTTGGCCACCTTTCTCTTTGAATATCCAAACCTGACCCATCATTTAATGCCCACATCCTAGACCTTAGCAACAATTCAGCCCATATAGACAGAGCCCCTACTCAGAACTTCCCATACCCACATGGTTTCTGCTTGGCTCCTTGCCGAATGTTACCCTGTATTACTATCTGACGATCAATTTATAAGGTCCTGAGAGCAGGAGCCATGCCTTATGCTTCTTTGGATCTGGACCATTTTTAGGGAATCTTGTCAAAGTGAACTCAGTGCAACACGAATTTTACAGAAGAGAATTCTCTGAAGTATAAAGCTGAGCTTGGTCCTTCTTGTTTCCATCTAACCACTAAGTTTACTCCTTTAGATATAGAGTGGATCAGTCAGTTCTTGGGGTCCCCAGTGTATATTGTATAACATGTATGTCCTAATAATGGTGACAAAATGGTAGCTAACATGTGTGAGTACACATATGTGTGAGTAACATATGTGTGCATATTTCAGTACTTAATACTCTCTGTGCAAGGCCCTGTGCCCAGTACCTTAATATTTTAATTTAATCATCAAATTCCTATGAAATAAGTTCTATTATCCTACTTTACAGATGAGGAAACAAATCAGAGCTTCAAATATCATCAAGCCCTGACTCAGTTTCATGCCCAGCACTAGATTCTGGGGATGCAGGTATCAATCACGCACAGTCTCTACTCTCAAAGGGTTTAGAGACTAGGAGAAAAGAGGAAACGAATAATTATGATTCAGTTCAATAAGTGCGGTATCTGAACTAGTATAAGCCTTTCCTCTATCAGATGAAGGTGGTGACCAACCCTCTCCGATGTCCAAACAATGCCTTAAATTTCTTAATATCAGCATTTAACTTCTGCAGTCTTCCTCCTAATAACTTATACTCCCAGTTTAGTCATGAGAAGACATCAGTAAATTCCAAAAGAAGGATATTCTAGAATATACTTGAGCAGCACTCCTCTAAATTATCAAGGTCATCAAAAACAAGGAAAGCCTGTGGGATTGTCACAGTCAAGAGGAACTAAGGAGACATAACAACTAAAGGTGATGTGGTATCTCGGTTGCGGTCCTGGGGCAGAAGAAGGATATTATATAAAACCTAAGGAAATTTGAATAAAACATGGACTCTAGTTAATAATTATGTGCCAATATTAGTTTATTAGTTGTAACAAATATACCATACTAATAAAAGATGTTAATAATGGAAACTGACTATGGGGTATAAGGGAACTCTCTGTACTATCGTCTCATTTTTTTTTTTTTTTGTAAATCTAAAGCTGTTCTAAAATATAAAGTCTACTAAAAAATAATAATGTTAACCCTTAAAATAGAGGTTGTGAGTGACTGTCAGGATAATGAGTCTAGGAAGGCAAGGAATCTGAGCAAAGGAGTCCATTTATGGTGGGAGGTAAAGAGGGGAAGATGGTGAGTTTGGTTTTGGAGCTATTGCCTCGGAGAGTCTGGCGGGAAGCCCAGGTGCCCAAGAGGCAGCTGAAGAGCTTGACTTGGAGTCTAGGGGAGTGGAAGAGGAAGACCTGGGCTGAAGACACACACTTGGGAGTCATCATGCACACAGGTGAGAGTTGAAGCATTTGATATTCTAAACACCATTCTGGAGATCAGTAGCCAGCGAGTCTGTTATTCCTGTGTGACGGATGAGCCGGAGGAGGCTGGGGGAGAGCCAGTTTGGTTATAACTACAGAGCAGCTGGAGCTTTCATCCTCAGGGGGAGCCAAAGCAGCCTAGTGGGCACAGATGCTGTGTTTTCCTTATTCCGGAAGGCAGTTTCCCGAGATAAACTCTGGATATGATCATTATATTGGTGAGTAAGTTGATCTAGCCTCAACTGCATAGACAGGGATCCCACAACAGAATGCTTCCACGTTATTGAATACATTGGTTTTTCTTTTAAAAAAAAAAAAAAGGAAAATTTTAATTCTTCCATTGCACGCTCAGGGTAATTATCTTAGTTGAAACTACTTTGATAACCATCTTTCTTGAGGACACAGCACCTCAGTAGTTTTAAAACCTAAGTTAATTAGATATCTGATGTTAACAAAAGCTTCCATTAAAAAAAAAAAAATCCTCAAGAGCTGCACCCCCCAGACTCTTGCTACAGCAGAAGAGTCTATGCTAAGTACAGTTTTTATCATCAAACTGGCACTTTTGTGTAGTTAATCATAGCTGTCTGCAGCCTCTGGGATGGAGAAGGTACACCCCCCAACTCTTACCCCCAAGGATGAAAGACTCGTCACTATGGTAAAATCCTTGTTTTTCACATGACAATCCTAGCGAGCTGGGTCTTACATACACTAAGATATTAACTTTGCTTATTGTCTAGTTTGTAGGGAAAGGATATTTCTTGGAAATTTAAGGGGGGATAGTCTTAGTTAACTCTAAGATAAGTATCCCAATGAGCATGAAAAGATGAGTAGAATTATCTAGATGTGTGCAAAATGACCAGCCTCCTAGAAATGTTCCTAGCAATAAATTCCCAGAAATGTAAACTCTCCTGACTATAAGGAAATGAAGTTTAGAAAAGACTGCTATATCCTTTAGAATCCTTCTACCCCACCCCAAACACGCAAGCATGTGTAAGGGAACATGTACACACATGCGCACACACCTTTGACTTCCAAGCTGAGCAATGCAAGGGCAATTTCATCAGCTTTCTTTAGGTCAGAGAAAGAAAAAGTTGGTAGCTGGAAATGCTGCAGCTTTGGCTCCTGGCAAAAGGCAAAGAGTGGGATCTGTGGCCACAGGCAGCCTGTGTCTGAGCTCCTGCTCTGTCTCTCATGGGCTCTGTAATCCCAAGCATGTTGCCTAGCTCCTCTGAGCCTCAGCCCCTTCTTTAAGAAATGGGGATAGAGATGCTCATCTCAATTCAATTAATACACATCAAATGTCTTCCAAGTGGCAGGTACTGTTCTGGGGATACAGTCATGAACAAGAAAACACAATGGCCTCGCTCAGAGACAAGTGCATTTCTGGGAGGTTGCCGTAAGTACTCAGGTATTCAGGATACTTGGGTTACTTGTGGCTTGGAGCCTGTGCACTGAGTACACAATATTACTGTGCTTTTCTCCCACCCCAAGATGAGCAGTTGAACTTGAGTAAAAGGTACAGTCGAACTAAGGGACATTTAGCAGCACGAGGCCTAGGACTGAAGGGTGTTAGTTTATGAGCGTCAGAATGCTTTAATAGTAAATACATTGAAAATCCAACGTGCTTTGGAGTCATAAAGAGCTGGCCCTGAAACCTCTGCTTTGTCCTTCACTACCTATATGATATTGTGCAAAGAGATTCTATAATCTCTTTGAGGTTAAATTTCCTCATCTGTAAACTGGAGCTATTGTTAGCGATACCTACCTAAGGTTGATGTTATAGGTGATAAAGGAAACATTATATGCGAGAAGGGCTGGTTTTATGGCAAAGTGATAGCCACATGTTAGTTATTATTATGTTCATTGTTATTAATGATTAAACTCCAGCTATGACAACAGCCCCCAGGTGGTGCGTTTGGGGCTGATGTATTGCATAGGCTCCAGGATGACATCCAATTACTGGAAAGATTTGTAAATAAGTCCCGATCTCATTAGGAGCGGATCCAAGGGCTGTGACTTTCTTCCAAATAATCGCAGCAGAGACCACGGCACAGAGAGGAGGCCTGGGTACAGCCTTTCCCAAGTTCTCAAGGGCAACCTGTGGCTCCTACTTGGTCTCTTCCTCAGTTGACTTGATTCCTCTCCACATCAGGGATTGGGTGGAGAGCACTTAAGCACCACAATTGTACATCAATCTTAGAAACACCCCTCACCGGTAGTCAACCAGAATTCTAATCTGAGGCCAGTTTCTTTTACTTCTCACGACCCAAGAAGAGTTCCAGGCTCACCTGAGGAACCACCACTGAAGCACTTGGGGAACCTTCATAATGTCCACAAAGTAGCATTTTAATCCTGATAGTCCTGGATGCCCGAGTCAGTCTGAAGAAGCGGTTTCACCATGTCTTGTAAGAGGCCATGTAAATATGCAAATAGGCTCTTGGAGAGTATCTCAGATGTTCCAGAGTTTTAAAGGTAGGCTTGCAGGAATTCCTCTGTGTTAGGACAATATGAAATGACTCACTAGGGCTTAGTTATGCCAACTACCTTAGTTTCATGAATTCATCATACAGTTTCATACCCCAGTACCTTTGCACATGTTTTACTCTGTTTGGGGGAACAATTCCTCCTCTGCTTGCCTGTACATTCCCTATTCATCTTTTAAAACCTAGCTCAAGCATCCCTCTGTGAAGACGTTCCTGATTCCTACTCTCTCTCCACCTCACCAACAGGCCTGGCTTCAAGTCCCAGGACCAGGCCCATTTAGTGAGTTCTCAGGAAGTGATTATTGTTTTCTCAAATTCTTGGAGTTGACCTGGTTTCTTCTCCAGTCTCTGACAATTAGACCAAGTACAATGTGAGAGGCTGGAAATCAACTATGCAGTTGTGAAACCTTTGATTGGCAGCAAGATTCTAGGTTGCTCAGATGTGAGTTATGTAACCTACACATTGTGCAATGGGCAGGAGGACCTCAGTGTGAGCGCAGATTTGGAGGTTATTTCTATTATAATAGCGCATCTGTCTCATTTCTACTGAGGCATCAAACCTCCCAGCCCCAGCACAGCTCCTGGTCCAAAGCAGGAACTTAATACAGATTTGCTATTTCTGGGGGACAAGAAAAGAAGCTCAAAGGGGAGAGGATCCTGGGAGTCCTTCCCTTATCTTCTCTATTAGACTGACCTACTTGCGGAAACCCATGTTGGCTGCCCTGGAAGCCATTTCCCCATTCTAAGACAGTAATTAGGTCAGAGGAGGCAATCTCATTGCTGATGATGAGGTTGACTCTATGTAGCACTATGTGTTTGGATGAAAAATGCCATCACAGTTCAAAGTAGTCACTATTATCTTATTATGTTACTAATCAAAAAAAAATTTTTTTTTGCTTTTTTATGGTATGAAAACCACTATTTTAATATTCTTAGAAAACAATTCCTGTTTCATATTCATTCCTTCTACTTTTCCTATTTGGATATCCTTCTGCCAAAGATTTCGACCAGAAGAAAGAGCTGAACCAAGCAAAACTAAATCTAAGACGGCTACACAGCAGTCAGGCTAAAGGAGATTAGGGCTATGGTCACCCCAAGATGTGGAGCCAGCGGGGGGCCGTGGTTGTCAATCCAGCTCAACCCTGCTCAACACCTCCTTCCCCTGGAGGACTCCCTGCTCCTCAACCAGAGGTGGCCTTTCTTCCTCCACACCTTGTTTCTCTGAAGACACTTACCATTGTGTGTCTTAACACTCTTAGTAAATTAAGAACTCCTTAAATTTGAAGACTGTGACCACACAGTTTGGTGGAAAGAAGATACACTCTGGAGACAGACAACCTTGGGTTGATTATTTGGTGGTTGTTGATGAGCTGTGTGCTATTAGATAAGTCACTCAAAGTTTCTGAATGGGCTTTATCATCTCTGAAACAGGGATGACACCACCTACTTTGCAAGTTAGTTTTGTTGATGCAGTAAGACCACATAAACACAGGGTTTGGCAGTACAAGTGAGTGCTGTGGGATTAGACAGCCTCTCCCACTAACCAGCTCATCAGTTCTGTCAAGCTACCTAACCCGCTAAGCCTCAGTTTTCTCTTCTGTAATATAGGGTCAACAGGACCCTCCTCGTAAGGTTTTGAGAGGATTAAATGAGCTAATACATATGAAAAAACTTTCCAGCTAACTTGACACAAAGAGAATGCTCAATAAATGTTGGCTATTATCAGTGCTTCACCCATTGTCATTTCTCTCCCTTCCTCCTTGCTCCTCTGAAGCATCCTACACAGTGCCTGGCAGAGAGGCAGGAGATACTGCTGAAGTGAAATGATGTTATGATGCACAGTTCATCACATAAGCTTGGGTGTTCGTTTCCCCTGTTCCAGTATTTTATAGTCTCAAGGATTTTTCCTTGAAGTTAATTTCCATGTTTAAAAGGAAGACCTCGGCTAAAATGTCCAGATTTAATTAGTTTAGAGGGGAAGGGAAATAAGTGTTATAAGAAGAAGGAAGACAGAGAGAGAGATAGGAGGAGAGGAGCGACTAAAATGGGAAGGGACAGAGAACATTCTGGAAGACGATTGCTAGGTTACCCTAGCACGGGTCACTATACTCCTCCTACACTCATGTGTCTTGGATTTTGGAGATATGCTCATTGTCGCTAGAGTGGGGATGGCTGGAGGATGGTTGGAAGTTGGCACATTTCTTACCTAAACCAGGAAAGTTTAGCATCCAGGAATCTGCGACCAGGACAGACCCAGCCGCATAAGCATTTCTCATAAGAAGTGCAGTGAGGTCCCTGTTAGCCCTGCAAGCTGGTGGCCCCAATGGCCCAGAGCGTGCTTCTCCAGAAAGTGAGTGTGTCATTCTTAGTCAGAGTTGTTCCCTCTCAGAGTCCTCTGGAGTCACGGCCAGGCCCCTCCACACTTGGTCTAGCAGCAGAAACCAATCCAGGGCAGTTCCTGGGCCGTGGGCCATGCTGTCCTTGGCCAGCTCTCTCTGCTTCCATGGAGTCAAGCCTAGCATGCAGCCTGCAGAGTGGTTAGAGCCCTGGGTCTCTGCTGCAATTAGAGCATGGGATTATAAATTCCAAGACGATTCTATTTGGGACAATTCTCTTTTCACCAAATCCCAAACAATTCTTAAAAACCACCCAGAGATCCACACTTGCAGCAACATTTCCTTTGTCTCAGAACCATCTCTGGGGGTGCCAGGGGCCAGCAAGAGAGTCCTGTCTTCCTTTTGTTCTTTGATTCCTGGATGTGAATAGAAACCTATGCTACTCTGGGAAGGGCTCCGAGGTCAAGGACATGGGATGTTTACACAGGAGGTTTCACCATATCCAAACTTTCTATCAAAAAGTTAGGTAATGGCATGGACATATATACACTACCAAACGTAAAATAGGTAGCTAGTGGGAAGCAGCCGCATAGCACAGGGAGATCAGCTCGGTGCTTTGTGACCACCTACAGGGGTGGGATAGGGAGGGTGGGAGGGAGACTCAAGAGGGAGGGGATATGGGGATATATGTATATGTATAGCTGATTCACTTTGTTATAAAGCAGAAACTGACACACCATTGTAAAGCAGTTATACTCCAATAAAGACGTTAAAAAAAAAAAGTTAGGTAACGGCTTTGGCCCACCCATTGGACCCAATAACATTTCCTTAAGGATCCTGCAGGAGACCCCATCTCCTTATCCACACAAAATGCTCCAGATTCTGGAAATCATGCTTTACGGTAAAAAGCGGTTTAACTTTTCTAAAACTTGTAAGTACATTAGGTCATGTTTCACTTCTTTCTTTGACTTGTAACTCTCCCAAGAAAATATGGGGGCTTAGCATCCTCCCCCTCCCCAGGATGTTTGGGAAATTGTATATTTGTGGTTTCCTTATGTTAAGGAAAATTTCCTTTCTTCCCTCCATCCCATCCTGGAGTTGGGCTTTGCTTGGCAAACTTTTACTGAACAGAAGAAGGCCCTCATCCTATGGTCTTGCCTCCCATGTTTCTTGACTATTCTCTTCTCTACAACAAACGCCCACAAGGAATATTCTTTTTATGCTCATGCTTCCACATATCAGTCCCATGCTGGAAACAAACACTTCCGAATGTTTCCCCCTCCCTTTTCCTTCAACTATAACTTAAAAAAAACTGAGATGTAATATACCTGCAATAAAGTTCACCAATCCCAGATGTACAGTCCAGTGATTTTTTGCATATATATATATACACCTGTGTAACAACCACTCTGATCAAGACATAGACCATTTCCAGCTCCTGGGAGCCTCCTGTGTGCCACTTGCCTGTCAATATTTCCCCACCCAAAGCCATCACTATTCTGACCTTAATTTTACCTTTTCTTGAACTTCATATAAATGAAACTGTACAGCATGTACACTTTTGTGTCTGGTTTCCAATGTTTTTCTACTGGGAATTCACCTTCTTTTTTGACACGTGAGGGGCACTGAACAAATATTCACTGAAATAAATATATAGAAGATCCAAGTATGAATCTGATTTTTAAAAGAACATGTATTATGAGGAAGAGAGTTTCAGGGCCAGATAAGATCTCCTCTAGTAAGGAAAGTAAGGGCAGCAGCAAGACCATTGCTCATAGGTAATATTACAAAGGAAGAATATGAAAGATATTCTTCACATACTTCCTCCTCCTCAGCACCCGTAATGGTAAATTCTTTCTGCTGTTAGGTTCACATTGGATTGTTATTTTTGAATTATTATTTTCGAGGAGGAGCCTGACCCCAGGGAAGGGGCACAGCTCTGAGTCAGGGGCTGGGTTGGTACCACTGTGAGCATGGCACAGTGGAGAGAGTCAGGGGACCTGGTCCAGATGCTTCCTGGTTGTGTGTGCTTGGAGAATCACTCAGCATTTCAGCCCCCGTGTGCTACCATAAAAAAAACTATTGAGTGGATTAAAGAAAATGATGGCTATGACTGTGCACTGAAACCTACAAAGCACTAAGCAGATTAGCTCCATAAACTAGTTGTGATGGTTCCTTTTATGTGTTAATCTGGCTGGGTCATGGTGTCCTGATATTGGGTCAAACGTTATTCTGGATGTTTCTGTAAAGGTGTTTTTTTAGATGATATTAACATTTAAATTGCTGGACTTTGAGTAAAGCAGATTGCCCCCCATAATATAGGTGGTCCTCATCCAGTCACTTGAAGGCCTTAGTTGAACAAAGACTGAACCCACCCTGAGCAAGAATGAAGCCTGCCAGCAGATGGCCTTTGAATTTGAACTACAACTCTTCCCTAGGTTTCCAACCTGATGGCTTACTCTGCAGATCTTGGACTTAATAAGACTCCATTATCACATGAGCCAATTCCTTCAAATAAATCTCTCTCTCCCTCCCTCCCTCCCTCTCTCTGTGTGTATGTGTATATTTTTGTGTGTTTGTATATATATATATATATATATATATATATATATATATATATATCCTGTTGGTTCTGTTTCTCTGGAGAACCCAGACTAATGTGCCATTTTTCATGTACTTTATTGATACGAATGATTTCTTATTTATTTTGCTTCTTCTTTCATTCCAAACGCTATCTAGTTTATTGTTTCTTTTCTGTATCACTGAAGAATATATTTAAATCACATTTTCTTTGTTTTGCTTGTTATTAAATCTATTTCAAGTAATTTTTGTCATCCATGAGAGAGGAAGGTGGAAGTCACTTTTCTGCAGACACACTACACGTTGCACTCTGAGCTAGGTTGTTAGTGACATTTAGAGACATTACTTCTTACCGCCCCATTAATTTCAGCATGCTATGCTTATTGGTCATGTATTTAGACCTACTGGCTCACTGCTAGGCACACTCCACCCTCTGTGACACCAAGGTCATGCTAAAATTTCCCTAGAAGTTTCGATGTAAACGCCAGTATCTGAATTGAGCACACCCAGCTTTGTCTGACATCTAGAATCCTTCTCCCTTCCCACCATAGTGAACTGATCAAATCAACATGTGAAACTTTCTGACATCTCTTTGGCCCTTCCCTAACACAAAGTTTCAATCCAGAATTATTTCTTCTAGACCCTTCCTTATCTTTCCTTGAGGGCCTCCCAGGCAAAGAGTACACCCAGTCCTGGCTTACTTTCTATAGGACCTGAGGAAAGGGAAGTAATAGGATTTGGAGGAGAAATTGTATCTTCTTCTTCCTTCCTAGTGAAGGCCCCACCCCAAATAATGGCCAGTTGTGTGTCTTTGAGGACCACAAAGCGGGTCAGGGTGCTGTCAGACAAAAGGAAGCGGGGCCATCGTGGTCTGTGTCTTTTGTCATTAAAATTCCTGCTCTTGTCCTTGGATTGCTTCACCGATACACGCATAATTTCAGATTTTAAAAATTCCCATGTGATCAGATATCTTTAGCTTTATTACTTTCATCTGACTTTGTTGAATCATGACTATATGAGAATATGATGGGTAGAATTTCAGTTTATATCACTGAGTTCATCTCAGGTCTCTATGCGCTCTCTTCTTCCTCCCTCCTATCCCTTTCTTCTTCTAAAAAAAAGTTATGGGGGGGACTATTTCCCAGATTTTAAATATAGTTTTTCCTGATATCTATCAGTTCTGTATAAGCATTTCCTCTTTTATTAGTAGGAGATGTTCTTCAGGTCTTTGATCGCACACTGGTTTTATATCGATAGATTCTGAGACATGCTCATTAAGCCATTCACTCATGTATTAATAGCCGAAAACGGCATCATTTGTTGTTTGGTCTTAGATGGTAACTTATTCTCTCCATGCCTCACCTTCTTCATCGGTAGAGAAGGGACAATAATATTCATCTTTCAAGGGGTTTGTGGTGAGGATTACAAATAATGATTATTTTTCATTTACAATAAATGACTCTTTATATTATTATCAGCTTTGAAAACTACTGATGCATTACATATATGCTTTTGTCTACATCAAATGTTTTATTTAAGAGAAAATAAATAATGTTTATGAGGTGCTTGATGTGGTGCTGGATATAACAGGTACTCAGTAAATGGTGGTTACCATTGTAGTTATTACAAGTTCAAATCATGGGTCTACGTATGAGAAGAAATGTCTGAAACAAGCATTTAAAGCACTCAGTTCAAGCCCTGTGTGAGGCATCATAAGACATCATAAGCCCAAATAACAACTTCCCACCCCAGGGGAGTAAGTTTATAATCTAGCTGTGGTAGCACACGAACGTGGCTGGCAAATGAAGGCACAGGCCCAGTCTGTGCTCTAGAGCAGTGCTTCCCAAACTCTTTAATGTCATATCACACAGAGGAAATAAGAATATAATAAGGTTGAAGGGGACTGGAGGTGTCTATATGGAGCTCGATTTTTTAAAAATCACTAATGTTTTCTTTTATGATAAATTGTGATGAAACAAAGTTTTTAAGAATATATTAAATATTAAATTTATATAAAACTCCCAAATAAATGTTTTTAAATTTTTCAGTGAGTAATTCAGCTTGTGTTCATTAGCGTAACTTTTAAAAATCTCAGTCCTTATGCTTGAAATGACTGCACAATCCCTGACCATGATATTTTAATAATTGTCTCTTCAAATTCTTGACCAGAAACTTTTCACATAGATGTGGTTCAAATTATAAGACATTTGCATAACAGTTAAAACTTTTCTACAGTTGAAATTGTATTTAAAGAACCTAACAACTCTTCCTCTTTTATTGGTAATAATGGATTGTTTATAATAATGCAAATGGATTTCAAATCCAACTGAACTTATGTCAGAGTTTCAAAATAATGATGAAGCTCTAATTTGTAAGACATGCAGGCATTCTTAGAGCACACACCCTTCAGCCAGCTAGTAAACCACTGTCAATGGAAGCATCTTGCTTTACGGCTTTAGTCCGATTCAGGGTATCTCAACGTTGGCACTAGTGACATTTGGGGGCAGATAATTCCTTATGTGGGGACTCTCCTGTGCACTGTAGGATGTTTAACAGCTTTCTAGCTGCTACGTACTAGACGCAATAATCCCCCACATCTCCAGACATTACCAAGTGTCCCCTAGGAAGCAAAATTACCCCGTGTTGAGAACCACTGCTCTGCGTATTAAATGAGAAACTTGTAAGGCACCTGCTTGCACACAGCATTGCGGTTATGACCTGGGTTCAGACCCATCTCTTCCCCTTGCAGGCTGGATGACCTTGGAAAAGCCACTCAAATCCTCTGAGCATCATTTCTTCACTTTAAAATGGGAGCATCATCTCTACTGGGTCTGTCTCACTGGGTAATTAATGAAAATCAAATGAGATCTCAGATACAGCAGTGCTAAGCCATCTACGCCGTCAGTACCGGCCTTGACACACTAGAACCGTGTGAGGGATAGTGTGGCAATGAGGCCTCATGACTCAACTAAAATCCCTTCCAAGTGACTTGTGACGTCAGAGCGCTCAATACATTTTTGCTTCTATTGTTATCATCCCCATTCTTCAGGCGAAGAAGCTGAGGCTCTAAGAGGTAAAGGAGCTTGCCCGATATTGCACAGCACAGTGCAGGGAGACAGGGTTGAGTTCAGAAAACATGAACTCCAAAGTTGCTGTGTGTCTACGACATTCACGTGCTTCCCAGTGAACACAAGTGCCATGATTAGAAATAAAAAGCAGCTCCTTCTGTGAGCAAAGGGGGGTTGCCACTTACAAAATAGATCTCTGTCTTATGGCAGGGGTTGAAGGAAGTACCACGGGACAACAGGATAAGATAATTTAGATACGTTTCTCCTGCTTTCAATTCGGAAAAGCCAGATCTCCTCAAGAACTGCTTGAAAGCAGCTGAAAATGAAAGGGCAGAGCCAACCCTACCTCCATGCTATGAATCATTCACTCGGAGGGTTGAGTTGTGCCTTCCGCATCTGGGCTCTTTTATTTTTAACTTTGCAAGCCTTGGTTTTTCTGGCTTCCTAGGGGAAACCCCTCTGGTGCCAGCAGCTTCGCTTCAAGCCCTGGTCGTCCTGCAAGCCTCTGGCTGGCGGAAGGGGAGCACAGAGGACGGCTGTCCGCTTAGCTGGCTTCCCTGAGGGAAAGTTCCTGATCTCTGGAGTTCTAAAGCCTGAGCCCAACCGCCCCAATCACTGCTACCTGCTGTGCTCAAACACATTCAGTTCAGCTGCCATGTAGAGGGAATTCTCCCCTCTGGGTCTTGCCTGGCCTTGCAAATTATACTGAGCCAGGGGTGACTTCTCAAGCTCCCAATTCGTGGTTTGTGGTTACAGAATCATTAGGAGGGCAGCCTCTGCAGGGTGCAGGTTACACCCAACCGTGCACCTCTTCTCTCCTAAGCCTCTGCTCTGGACACAGGATTCCGGATTCCAGGCAGCCGAAGGTGGGGACAGTGCACGAAGATCAGCTGCAGCTCTTTCCAACAGAGTCCCAGCCACATGAAAAAAGAAGTTTCGATTAGCTTGGGTACAGTGCCCTCCAGGAAGATGCCTGGCAAAGTCCTAAATGAATGTCAAGAGGTGGGATGTAGGGAGGGGAGCATCAGGTTTGGAGTCAGAGAAATCTGGGTTTGGAATCCCAGATCTGTCATCCATGAGCTGTCTACCTTCTACTAATCATTCAAAAGAATGAGCTTTTTCTCCTTTTTTTTTCTTTCCAGATGCATATATATATTCAAAAAGACTAGTTAATTAACTTCTTCAACTCTGTACAATCAGGTAATTCTCTCAAACACAGTTGAGATGAGAATGTACAAAGAACATAGCACCCAGCACAGATGGGCGCTCAGTAAGTGTTGCTTCATGTCTTTCCTTCAGCAAGTCTTTGTTGAGCACCTGCTATGTGCCATTGTCCTGGGCCCAGTCCCAGATGGTCATTACTCTGCACTTTATAATGCTGCAAGTGTGGAATCTGCAGTCAGAACCCAGCCTTCACTCTAGTTCCTCTTCTTACCAGCCTGCAATGCCAGGCAAGTCATTTCCCTTCTCTGAGTCCACATCTCCTCCCTTGTAACATGGGGAGAACACTTACAGGATTGTTGTGGTGATGCCATGAGATCACACACCTAAGGCAGTGCCTGGTACAGTGAATGAGTTAATACATCTATCTTTTTTTTGCTTCTTCCTTTCTACTCATCTGCTAAGTACTTGAAACTGCTCAGAGGTGAGGAACTTCTAAAATGCTTCTGATTGTTGCCTAAACAGTACAAATATTGCCCCTCACACTAGCTGACTGAATATTAATAAGACTGGGTGTTCCTCACACCAGCTGATACCTACAGGTTACCCTTTTTTTTCTCTGTTTTAGCAGCACTAAACTCTGTCTATTATATCACCTGGAGAACTTTAAAAAGTATCAGTGCCAAGGCCTTCCTGTGGAAGTTTCTAATGGACAGCCAGAAATGAAAGCCACTGTTTCTTTGCCCGTTGTTCACTTTTCATTTGAAAAGGTCAAAGCTCAGAGAGGTTAACTGAGTTGCTGGAGGGCAATCAGCTAATATGGAGCCTGAATAGGAATCCAAGCTAGTTGTCTAGCACAACAATCTTCCCATTACTTTATGTTCTCTCTCGTTGTCTCAGCGACCTTTAGGCATCTGGTTGGCTTTTCTGCTTTAAACTATAAATGAGGCTTGAGGTGGGCTCCCCAGAGTTGGTCTCCACAGAGCAGAGAGAGTAGGCCTCTCTGCTGGGCTTGGAATTTCATGGAGTATCTTCATTCCACAGATAATTCCTGAGACATCTGCTGTGACCCACAAGCTGGGCTAAGCCTGATGATGCAGTGTGAATGAGACACAGCACCTGCTCTTGAGGAGTTCATGGCTGCTTGTTATGGGCTGAATTGCACGCCCCTCAAATTCATATGTTGAAGTCTTAATCCCCAGTGCTTCAGAATGTGACTGTGTTTGGAGATAGAGACTTTAAAGAAAAAAATTAAGTTAAAATGAGGTCATTAGGGTGGGCCCTAATCCAATATGACTGGTGTCTTTTTAGAACAGGAGATTAGGTCACAGATACACACAGAAGGAAGAACATGTGAAGACACAGGGAGAAGAAGATGGCTATCTACAAGCCAAGGAGGAGGCTTCAGAAGAAATCAACCCTGACACCTCTTTGATTTCAGGCTTCCAGCCTCCAGAACTGTGAGAAAATAAATTTCTGTGTTTAAACCACACAGTTTATGGTACTTTGTTATGGCAGCCTGAGAAAACTCATACACTGGTTCTAAAAGGGAGACAAGTAAGGAATTAGTCAACTAAAATACCCTGTAATAAACATCAGGATGATCATGAGATAGGGTTGCTATAAGAGCCCAGGGGAGGTCCCCAACCCTGGAGGAGGGGTTGGGAGGCTGGCAGAGATGGCTCCACTGGGGAAGAAACACAAGCTGTGTTTTCGAGAACAAGGAGTTTGCTGGGGGAAGTGGGAGAGTGTAATGCAGAAAACCAGACTAGGGAATGTGAAGGTGCAAAAGTAAGAGACAGCATGGCCTGCAGTGCCTGTGGGGTCAGGGGATAGGGGCATGCGTGGTGGTGAGAGATGAGGCTGTGAGACTGTCAGGGGTAGGTTATCCAGAGGCTTGGGCATGTCCAGCTAACAGGCCAAGGCTAGGTGAACAGGAGCCAATGAAGGGTATTTCCACAGGGGAGCACCAGCTCAAGTTTTGTAAAGTGGCTCTGATGGTCACATGGAGGCTGGATTGGAGGGGAAAGACCAAAGGCAGGGAGACCATCAAAGAGCTGCTACAGCAGTCCTAGAGAGAAATATTAGGGGTCAGAACTAGTGCACAAGTCCAAGGTTTGGAGAGAATCTAGTGAGTCCTCTGGTGAAACAATGGTACAGAAAAAGGAAAGTGGAGAATTTTGTTTTAAAGACATTGTGATTGATTAGGTGAGAAAGAGAAAGGAGTAGGAAAAGTCAAGAATGACTCCCAGGTTTCTGGCTGGGACAAGTGGGTAGATGATGGTGTCAACTGCTAGAGTAGAGTTCTTTTTCCCTCCTGTCTTAGTCAGCTTGGGCTGCCGTATCAAAATACCTTGGACTGAGTGGCTTAAGCAACTGAAATTTATTTTCTCGGTTTTGGAAGCTGGAAGTTCAAGGTCAAGGTGGCAGCATGGTTGGTTTCTGATGAGAGCTCTTCCTTGTTTGTAGATGGCCACCTTCTCATTATGTGGCCTTTCCTCAGTGAGTGCTTATAGAGAGAGAGAGTGAGAACAAGTTCTCTGGTATGTTGCCTTATATGGCACTAATCCCATCAGACCAGGGCCCCACCCTCATGATCTCATGTGACCCTAACTATTTTCCACAGGGTACATCTCCAAACGCCATCACACTGGGGTTAGGGCTTCAACATATGAATTTGGGGGGATACAGTCAGTCCATAACACCTCCCCACTGAAAAGATATGACTAATGGTGCCATATATTCCAGCCATCTCCTTGTTCCAATTGATTTGAGCCTCTTTGATGATTACAGGAGGAGGCTTGCAAGCACATTTGTTTACATTCATTTCTCTATCCTTCCATCCATGGGTGGAGGTGGTGGAAAAGGAGCCTCAGTTGGAAAGTTTGGGCTAAACTGTGAGTTAATAGTGAAGACTTTGAGATAGCCTCATCCACCAGAGGGCAGACAGCAGAAGCAAGAAGAACTACAATCCTGCAGCCTGTGGAATGAAAACCACATTCACAGAAAGATAGACAAGATGAAAAGGCAGAGGGCTATGTACCAGATGAAGGAAGAAGATAAAACCCCAGAAAAACAACTAAATGAAGTGGAGATAGGCAACTAAATGAAGTGGAGATAGGCAAAAGAATTCAGAATAATGATAGTGAAGATGATCCAGGACCTCACAAAAAGAATGGAGGAAAAGATCGAGAAGATGCAAGAAATGTTTAACAAAGACCTAAAGAATTAAAGAACAAACACGTAGAAGAATTAAAGAACAAACAAACAGAGATGAACAATACAATAACTGAAATGAAAAATATACTAGAAGGAATCATTAGCAGAATAACTGAGGCAGAAGAATGGATAAGTGACCTGGAAGACAGAATGGTGGAATTCACTGCAGCAGAACAGAATAAAGAGAAAAGAATGAAAAGAAATGAAGACAGCCTAAGAGATCTCTGGGACAACATTAAATGCACCAACATTCACATTACAGGGGTCCCAGAAGGAGAAAGAGAGAGAAAGGACCCGAGAAAATATTTGAAGAGATTATAGTCGAAAACTTCCCTAACATGGGAAAGGAAATAGCCACTCAGGTCCACGAAGTGTAGAGAGTCCCAGGCAGGATAAACTCAAGGAGAAACACATCGAGACACAGAGTAATCAAATTGACAAAAATTAAAGACAAAGGAAAATTATTAAAAGCAACAAGGGAAAAATGACAAATAACATACAAAGGAACTCCCATAAGGTTAACAGCTGATTTCTCAGCAGAAACTCTACTAGCCAGAAGGGAGTGGCATGATATATCTAAAGTGATGAAAGGGAAGAACCTACAACCAAGATTACTCTACCCAGCAAGGATCTCATTCAGATTTGATGGAGAAATCAAAAGCTTTACAGAGAAGCAAAAGGTAAGAGAATTCAGCACCACCAAACCAGCTCTATAACAAATGCTAAAGGAACATCTCTAAGTGGGAAACACAAGAGAAGAAAAGGACCTACAAAAAACAAACCCAAAACAATTAAGAAAATGGTAATAAGAACATACATATCGATAATTACCTTAAATGTGAATGGATTAAATGCTCTAACCAAAAGACATAGACTCGCAGAATGGATATAAAAACAAGACGCATATTATGCTGTCTACAAGAGACCCACTTTGGACCTAGGGACACATACAGACTGAAAGTGAGGAAATGGAAAAAGATATTCCATGCAAATGGAAATCAAAAGAAAGCTGGAGTAGCAATACTCATATCAGATAAAATAGACTTTAAAATAATGTTACAAGAGACAAGGAAGGACACCACATAATGATCAAGGGGTCAATCCAAGAACATACAACAGTTATAAATATATATGTACCCAACATAGGAGCACCTCAATACATAAGGCAAATGCTAACAGCTATAAAGGAGGAAACCAACACAATAGTGGGGGACTTTGACACCTCACTTACACCAATGGACAGATCATCCAGACAGAAAATAAATAAGGAAACACAAGCTTTAAATGACACAATAGACCAGATAGATTTAACTGATTTAACTTTCTTCTCAAGTGCACAAGGAACATTCTCCAGGATAGATCACATCTTGGGTCACAAATCAAGCCTCAGCAAATTTAAGAAAATTGAAATCATATCAAGCATCTTTTCTGACCACAATGCTATGAGATTAGAAATCAATTACAGGGAAAAAAACGTAAAAAACACAAACACATGGAGGCTAAACAACACGATACTAAATAACCAAGAGATCAATGAAGAAATCAAAGAGGAAATGAAAAAATACCTAGAGACAAATGACAACGAAAACACGACAATCCAAAATGTATAGGATGCAGCAAAAAAAGTTCTAAGAGGGAAGTTTATACCAATACAATCCTACCTCAAGAAACAAGAAAAATCTCAAATAAACAATCTAAACTTACACCTAAAGGAACTAGAGAAAGAAGAACAAACAAAACGCAAAGTTAGCAGAAGGAAAGAAATCATAAAGATCAGAGCAGAAATAAATGAAATAGAAACAAAGAAAACAATAGCAAAAATCAATAAAACTAAAAGCTGGTTCTTTGAGAAGATAAACAAAATTGATAAACCTTTAGCCAGACTGATCAAGAAAAAGAGGGAGGGGACTCAAATCAATAAAATTAGAAATGAAAAAGGAGAAGTTACAATGGACACTACAGAAATACAAAGCATCCTAAGAGACTACTATAAGCAACTCTATGTCAATAAAATGGACAACTTGGAAGAAAGGGACACATGCTTAGAAAGGTATAACCTTCCAAGACTGAATCAGGAAGAAATAGAAAATATGAACACACCAATCACAAGGAATGAAATTGAAACTGTGATTAAAAATCTTCCAACAAACAAAAGTCAAGGACCAGATGGCTTCACAGGTGAATTCTATCAAACATTTAGAGAAGCGCTAACACCAATCCTTCACAAACTCTTCCAGAAAATTGCAGAGGAAGGAACACTCCCAAACTCATGCTATGAGGCCACCATCACCCTGATAACAAAATCAGACAAAGTTACTACAAAAAAAGAAAATTACAGACCAATATCACTGATGAATATAGATGCAAAACTCCTCAACAAAATACCAGCAAACAGAATCCAACAACACATTAAAAGGATCATAGACCATGATTAAGTGGGATTTATCCCAGGGATGCAAGGATTCTTCAATACACACAAATCAAACAATGTGATACACCATATTGACAAATTGAAGAATAAAAACCATATGATCATCTCAGATGCAGAATAAGGTTTTAACAAAATTCAACATCCATTTATGATACAAACTCTCCCGAAAGTGGGCATGAGGGAACTACCTCAACATAATAAAGCTGTATATGACAAACCCACAGCAAACATCATCCTCAATGGTGAAAAATGGAAAGCATTTCCTCTAAGATCAGGAGCAAGACAAGGATGTCCACTCTCACCACTATTATTCAACATAGTTTTGGAAGTTCTAGCCACGGCAATCAGAGAAGAAAAAGAAATAAAAGGAATACAAATTGGAAAAGAAGAAGTAAAACTGTCACTGTTTGCAGATGACATGATACTATATATAGAAAATCCTAAAGATGCCACCAGAAAACTACTAGAGCTAATCAATGAATTTGGTAAAGTTGCAGGATACAAAATTAATGCACAGAAATCTCTTGCATTCCTATACACTAATAATGAAAGATCAGAAAGAGAAATTAAGGACACAATCCCATTCACCATTGCAACAAAAAGAATAAAATACCTAGGAATAAACCTACCTAAGGAGGTAAAAGACTTGTACTCAGAAAACTATAAGACACTGATGAAAGAAATCAAAGATGACACAAACAGATGGAGAGATATACCATGTTCTTGGATTGGAAGAATCAACATTGTGAAAATGACTATACTACCCAAAGCAATCTACAGATTCAATGCAATCCTTATCAAATTACCAATGGTATTTTTTACAAAACTAGAACAAAAAATCTTAAAATTTGTATGGAGACACAGAAGACCCTGAAGAGCCAAAGCAACCTTAAGGGAAAAAAAAACGGAGCTGGAGGAATCAGCCTCCTTGACTTCAGACTACACTACAGAGCTACAGTAATCAAGACAATATGGTACTGGCACAAAAACAGAAATATAGATCAATGGAACAGGAAAAAAAAGCTCAGAGATAAACCCACGCACCTATGGTCAACTAATCTATGACACAGGAGGCAAGGATGTACAATGGAGAAAAGACAGTCTCTTCAATAAGTGATGCTGGGAAAACTGGAGAGCTACATGTAAAAGAATGAAATTAGAACACTCCCTAACACCATACACAAAAACAAACACAAATGGATTAAAGACTTAAATGTAAGACTGGACACTATAACACTCTTAGAGGAAAACATAGGAAGAACACTCTTTGACATAAATCATAGCAAGATCTTTTTTGACCCACCTCATAGAGTAATGGAAATAAAAAGAAAAATAAACAAATGGGATCTAATGAAACTTAAAAGCTTTTGCATAGCAAAGGAAATGATAAACAAGATGAAAAGACAACCCACAGAATGGGAGAAAATATTTGCTAACTAATCAACAGACAAAGGATTAATCTCCAAAATATATAAACAGCTCATGCAGCTTGATATCAAAAAAACAAGCAACCCAATCCAAAAATGGGCAGAAGACCTAAATACACATTTCTTCAAAGAAGACATACAGATGGCCAAGAGGCACATGAAAAGCTGCTCAACATCACTAATTATTAGAGAAATGCAAATCAAAACTACAATGAGGTGTCATCTCACACCAGTCAGAAAGGGCATCATCAGAAAATCTACAAACAACAAATGCTGGAGAGGGTGTGGAGAAAAGGGAACCCTCTTGCACTGTGGGTGGGAATGTAAATTGATATAGCCACTATGGAGAACAGAATGGAGGTTCCTTAAAAAACTAAAAATAGAAGTACCATATGACCCAGCAATCTCACTACTGGGCATCCACCCAGAGAAAACCATAATTCAAAAAAGACACATGCACCCCAATGTTCATTGCAGTGCTATTTACAATAGCCAGGGCATGGAAGCAACCTAAATGTCCATCGACAGATGAATGGATAAAGAAGATGTGGTACATATATACAATGGAATATTACTCAGCCATAATAAGGAATGAAATTGGGTCATTTGTAGAGATGTGGATGGATGTAGAGACTGTCATACAGAGTGAAGTAAATCAGAAAGAGAAAAACAAATATCATATATTAATGAATATATGTGGAATCTAGAAAACTGGTACAGATGAACTGGTTTACAAGGCAGAAATAGAGACACAGATGTAGAGAACAAACGTTTGGACACCAACAGGGGAAAGCGGGGATTGGGGTGGTGGGGTGGTGGTGGGATGAATTGGGAGATTGGGATTGACATGTATACACTAATATGTATAAAATAGATAACTAATAAGAACCTGTTGTATAAAATAAATAAATAAATAAAATTAAATAAAAAAAATAGTGAAGATATTTTCTGACACAAGCATGGAAAACTACGTTCCTGAGGACCCAGTCTATGTGAGGACACAATCCATGGGGGATGTCAGCTGAATTTCATGCACCCCTGCCCCAATGATCTCATTTTGTAGATCCAGGGGAGACTTTCTCAGGAGGTCAGCCTCAGGTTATGGACATCTTGCTTCTGGATATGAAGGTCCTTAAGGATGATCCTATCTCTTTCCTATCTGGGACAGGCCTGCATCTAATTCCTCAGGCAAGGGACAGTCTGCTTACCTGACTTGTAAGTAGTTTGTTAGGATGAATCATGTCCCAATTCTCTAAGAGGGTTTACTTTGTTGGAAAGAGTGTTCTCTTTGATCTCACAGCTTAGAGTGTGTAGGTTTTGTTCAGTTAATCATGTAGCTGGCGTCAAGCTTAGTCAGCCTTCATTTTTTTGAGGCTATATGGCATTCAAAGGGTTTGGGCACTGGCCCTATAGCCAACGTGGTTTCACTTCAACAGCAACTGGAGCCTGAACCTTTTTTCTAGCTCTTTGATAATTGATCAATCAGTCTGGTCTATTCTAAAGTGTCCCTCAGATGTAAGAGGTGACTGAAAAGGTGGGCCTTTAAAAGAACACACTCTCTTCTGAGTGATTCCCACATGGTTGAAAGAGCCATCCTGATAGACTATTTTGCCTAATCCTTTCCAGTTACAAAGCACGTTCATTCTACCATCACCTTAACCTCTCAAATCAGCTCTGAGAGGCAGAAAGGGTGAGGTAGATGGGCTTAGTTTTGCAAAAGAGAAATTCTAACACTGATTAAAAGATTTACCCAATATCTCATGGGTTAGGTGTTATGAAACAAACTCACATTTACTAATGTGTCAGATTCTTTGCATACTAACTTAGTTAATCCAGAAACCAACCAAGTGGAATAGATATTATTGTGCCCATTTGAAAGACAAAAACATTGAATCATGAGAGATCTAAATAGTGGTTTCGAAGTCCTCCAGACCATGGGTAGCTAAGGCAACAGTGACGCCCAGTCTTCTATTAACTAATCCAGTGTTTTCATTGGTTATGCTGCATTTAAATTCTCCAAGCCTGACTATAATGAGGAAAATAGTATTTCCACTTAGTTGGATTTTGGGTAAGAAGAACCACAAGTAGAAAAGTGGGTCATCCTCCCTATTTATAGATAGATTTTGATGTTTTCTTTCCTTCGTATATAAAATGAACAAGGCTCAGAGACGTGAACCCAGTGTCCCATGCACTCTGTCAGAAGTCTAGCATTCCAACAATCAGACATCGTAAACCAAGCGAGACTCCCCGAGCTTGATTGCATCGTTCGAGACCACAGGCCAGGGAAGCAGCCCCTACGTGGATAAGGCCACATCTTCTCTGATTGTTGTTTATTTTCCTCTTCTCATGTGTTCTGTGGTCTGGCAAGGAGCTGGGTACCTCAACAGTGAAGCCACCACAGTGGCAGGCCTCCCCAGTTCCTGGTCCGAGTAAGCCCAGCTCAGTTTCTCAGGCTGACAGAAATTGTAATCTAAATGAACTGAAAACATTGAACTTATCTGACAGAGCATTTGCTAAGTCCAAAGACATGCAGACTCAAGGTCACCGAACAGGAAGACATTCTTCTGAAAACTGAAAGAAGGGGGCAAAGGTTTTCACCTCAGCAGCCTCTGGCCTCTCTTCCTGACGCTCGCTCTCGGGACCTACAAGTGCTTGCTCACAGTTAGTCGTGGGGTCACTGGGTCTCAGCTCTTACTGGCTGTGAAACGGAGAGAGGCTAGGGCTACCATAGGTCAAGAGCTCATGTGCTCCATCTCATTTAATCTCCATTTAACTCCTTTTCTGTGAAGTGGCTGTTGAAGCCCATCTTATAGTTGAAAAAACTGAGGCTCTCTGAAGTGCGGTACTTTGTCTAAGGTAATTGGCTAAACTTGCATTTGAGCCTGAATCTGATTGCCTGCTAAGCCTGTGCTCTCTCCATCATTCTACATTACCTGTCGGCACACACATAGCACTTTCTATTCTATTCTATTCTATTCTATTCTATTCTATTCTATTCTATTCTACTCTATTCTATTCTATTCTATTCTACTCTATTCTATTCTATTCTATTCTATTCTATTCTATTCTATTCTACTCTATTCTACTCTATTCTATTCTATTCCATTCTATTCCATTCTATTTTTATCCTATTCTACTGTAAGTCATGGATATTTAGAGCCAAACCTTTACTCTCCAGTAGAAATCAGCAGTTTAAAGGCAATTACCCTCTTGCTCAACACTTCATCCCTCACCAGACCCAGAAGGGGTGTGGAAATAGTTGGTACCCAATAACTGCTTGTTTTTATTGATTTAAACACTTCGATGTGCATATACACCATGATTGTTTTTGCCTAAAAGCCAAAACCCACAGTCCATGGGTGGGATGTTCCTGTACCCAGAGCTGATTACTCTCTCCACTCTAACTAGATTCCTTGCCCATCCTCTTGGGTAACAGAAGCACCACTCAGGCAGTGAACTCTTTCACCCAACATAGCTCTAATCAGAGGTGCGAAGGGAAGCTAGGTTATCTGGAGCAGGTTATATAGGATAGTGGTGCTTTGGACTCTACAAATTCCCAAATCCATGTTGCAAGGTCTGTTTTCAATCTTCAGGCATTGTAGGCATCTCCTGGGGCTATAAGAAGAATGCTCTCATTTCAGGACAGAGTATAGCCAAGAGCCAACTTGGCAAGGGCCAGAGGGATATAAATTCAGAGTGACAACCTAAGGAACATGGTTTTAATAGAAACATACTTCTATTTCTTCTCCGATCACATGCTGACTGTCTGTTTTCATGGGGAGACCTGAACTAAAATGAGGATTGTCAGAACTGGTAATTGAGGGGCTCTGCTTTTCCCCTAAAGCTTCCCTGCCCTCCAGATGACAACTGTGAGAGATCGCGTGGGTGGCTGGGGACTTGGTGAAGTCAGCATTACAGAGCAGCCAGGGAACATGTAGGTATGATTTGCTTTTTACCATGGGGTGCAATCCTGACAAAATTCATTCAAGATCATGTTAACGAATACCCGGACTGCATTGGGCACATGCTAGGTGGCAATGTTTCAAAGGTGAACAAGATGCCTTCTGAGGAGCTTGTAGTCCCATGGAGAAGACAGACATGTAAAGAATTATCTATATTAGATATACTTCCTGTGTCACAATACACATCTTTGGACATAGGATGGGAAGTGGAGAGAAAGCAACTTCACAGAGATAGCCTAGAAAGGCTGAACAGGAGTTTGCAGGATGAACAAGGGGGAAAAGAACATTCCAGAGAGATGGAGGCATTAAAAAACAATGGAATGTTTGGGGAATTAACATAATACAGTTTGTGAGGACCAAGCTTGTTTTTGGATCTGGTAGAGAAGTAGAAGTCCCTGGGCACTTATATGGAGGCGAGATTACAAATGGCCTCATACACCACACCAAGAAGCTCAGACTGTCCCCTGTGGCAACAGCATGGGAGAGACATGGTCAGAAGTGCTCTGTGGAACAATTGCCATGGCGACAGCATGGTAGGTGAAGGAGATGGGGATTCAGGAGACAAAAAGACCAGAAATGGGGCTGATGTGGTGGTGTAAGCAGGAGGTGATGAGGGTCTGAACCAGGACAGAACAATGGGACTGTAGAGACAGGAAGGATTGGGGAGATAGCTAAGAGGCATCCTTCATAGATTGCTGTGATGTTATCCTGCAGAGAAGTCACTTATTGCCTACCAAAGACCTTGCCAGGGTACCAGGACCTCAGGATGGCTACTCCCCTTACTCTGAGATGCTCTGGTAAAGAGAAATGCAGAGTTTCAGAAAGGAATAGATCCTCGCATCCACACAGGGTTTACTGTTTACAGAGCTCCTTCATGTGCACTATCTTATTTGTATTACAGGAGTCCTGAGAAGCACACATTATTAGTATTTAAAATTATGTTTCTGTTTTTCTGATTATAAAAAAATTATAGAAATAATAATCATAGAATGCCTAAACAACTTAAAAAAAGAAGTAGAAAATGAGAATTGTCCTAGTACCCAGATTGATAATTAGTTAACATGTTGGTAAACCAGTTGCTCATAATACAATGTTAAGTGAAAAAAAAATACAAAAAATATATTTCAATTCCAACTTTATAACAATAACAACAACAAGAGATTTCTTTTTAGATTTTGTTGTGGTTACAAAATTGGGATTAAAATATAAATAAAAATTTTTTTCTTTTCTTAGCAGTAAATTACAAACATTTTTCTATGTTGGTAAATCAAATTCGCATGCCTAATTTTTCATTGCTGCACAGTTTTCTAACACACAGGTGTGCTGGAATTTATTAATACAACTATCAGTTGATAGGTGTTGATGGACATTTAGGTTATTTCCATGGATGGGAATGTTTGCTTTCATGAATATGTTTTGCTGAATACCCTCTAACGTACATTTCCCCCTTTTATTTCTAATTATTTCCTTAGAATAAATTCCTAAAAGTGGAATCTCTGGGTCAAAAGTTATGTGCATTTCAAAGACGATGTTAGTTGTCAAATTGCTCCCTGGAATTGTTTATTCCAATTCACTACACTTACCTACAGTGAATTGGCCAGCCTATGTTATCCACCTTCGTCAGCGCTAATCATTCTTTTAAAAAATCTTTGTCAGTCTGATACACATAAAATGATATCTCATTATTGGGTTAATCTGAGCATACTTATCAGGTGTGTGGTTGAATTCTTTTTCTCATTTCATGGATAAGGGTTACTGACTTGCCTGTACCACGGATTCAGTAAGCGTCCGAGAATGGACTCCTCCGGCAGTGCTCTTCCCACTGTCTGATACTGCCTCTTGGCATGGGAAGGGTCGCCCTGACTTCTCCACGTTGACGGGGCTTCCTTTCATTGGGGTCACACCCTCAGAAGTCCTGGCCTGCATGTCAAGGCCAGAACACGCCCTTCCTCCTGAGGGTCAGCAGCTCCCTCGACCTGTCGCAGGACCCAGTATCAGGGTCAGCTCATGCCGTGCTCTGCGTGGAGGCCACAGGTATGGTGTGCGCTCAGGTTGTGGTTCCCATTGAAGCTGAGACGGAAAATGACATGAGGAACAGAGGCCCATGTTCTTTCAGGAAGGAAAACTTGGGCTATCAGCCCTCTCTCGAAAACCCGTCCTTGTTCCCTCACTGCTTTTAGGATCTGGTCCGGGCTCTGTAGTCTGGCACGCCAGGCCCTGAGAACCTGGCCCGGACTGCCTCTACCACAGGGTCCATGCCATGGTCTCTCACACCAGCATTGCATCGTTTGTCTACACTTCACGTTTGCCTAGAACTTGCCTGTTTCTTGTCCTTCAGACCTCAGTTTCAATGTCAACTTATTCAAGAAGCTGTTCATCTTTTCTTTGCTACCACAGCCCTCTGACCTTTCTCCACCTATAGTCCTCCCCTGGGGATAGGACTGTCTGCTTACACGTCTGCCTCCCTTCTCAAAAGAAGGGAACACGTCTTACTCATTCCTGAGCCAAGCACCTGCACAGCCTTGGCCAGAGGTGGCACATCCAAAGGTACATGGACTAAATGGACCTTAGTCCACAGAGAACCTACAGGATTCCATTTGTGATTGGCCATAGATTCCTTCATTCACTCAACAAGTGTTCACTGAAGGTCTTCAGCAAGCGAGATGCTACTGGGCACAGCGATGTTAACAGACACTCCTGTTCCAGCATCGAGGTGTTCATGTTTCCAGCAGTTCCAAGTGTTGGCAGCTCTCAACTGACTCTCTCTTTGGGAATGTCCTCAGCTGAAGAGAACCACCGAGCCCAAGGCTTCACCTCCTTCCTCAAGGCAGCCTTCAACCAAGACAGGTCAATGGGAGGGTGTCCATTGAGGTCCAACCCACTTGTCTCAATCTGGGAGAACTCTGAGGGTCCATCCCCAGCTCCAGAGTTCTCCACAGGGCCAGCTGAGTCCTTTGTGGCCACTGCATTGCAGTTCAACTTCTGTCTGCCCCATCCTGTCTCCCCTACTCTCCCATCCCAATGGCCTCCCCAGTAAACTTCTTGGATGCAAACTTCCCTCTCAGAGTCTCCTTGCTGGGGAACCCACCCTGCAACAGTGATAAACAAAACAGACATGATACCTGTTCTCACAGAGCTTTGGGGCTGGCTTTGTCCCTTAGACCCACCTTTGTTTCTCCCCAAGGATAAACCAAGGACATCCAGCCCCGGTACTGCTGTGGTCATGGTGACACCTGCCAGTCCCAAGTACAGACCCATGTAGCCACACCCTTCCCTATGGCCAACACTAAGTCAAGAAAGGGGCTGACTCTGCAGCTTGCAATCATCCACGTTTGTTCCATAGATCTGTCATTTAGTGTCCTCTGAGTCCCAGGTCCTTATGCTGGTGCCAGGGACAGATACTTGAGAGGTAGCTCTTGACCTCCAAGACCATTGTCTGGAGGGGAACATGGGCAAGTAACCAGACCGCTGGGGACACATGGAGTTAAGTGTCCCAGCAAAGACCTGCAGAGCGCTGTGGGAGCTCAGAGGAGGACGTGATGCTTATTTAGGGGGCATGAAGGATTCCCAGAGAAGTAGCAGGAGGAGAGCAGGGTAAGGATGGTATTGATAGGAAAGAGAGGGGAAATGAATTTCAATTTGAAGACGTGTGTGTGTAAAAGCATGACTAGCAGTGAGTGAAAAGCAAAACCAGGCATTACTTTATGGAGCTCCACAATTGAATGAGGTAGTCTGCAGGGACAATTATCTTACAGATCTCTTATCTTCCTCTGATTATCTTTCTCTATTTTACAGATAGAGAAACTGAGACCCCGGGAGGATAAACAGCTAGACACAGCCATTGGAAGGGGGTTACCTGTGACTCGAATTTGAGTCTTCTGACACCAAATCAATGGCTCTGTCTAGTGCCCTTGTTGGTGCTGGAGTTTTTCTTTAGCAATCAGCATTGTGCCCAATGAGGATTAAAAGCACTATAATGCCAAGGCTTGGCTCTTGAAGCGCTTATACATGGCATTAAAAAATTGATAATAACATGGGACAAATGCAGGAGTACAGGCCCATGCAAATGCCCTGGGGTCAGGGCAGAGTTATGCCCCAGAGAACTGTCCTTAGCCCTGTTTAATATTTGGTACCAGTGATTTGGACAAAGACATATAAAGTCCGCTTATCACATCTGTGGCTGACACACAGCTGGGAGGGATAGAAGAAATGATTGATGACAAAATCAAACTTCTAAATGATCTCAGTTGGCTGGAACGATGAGCCAAATCCAGTGAGATGAAGTGCAGCAGGGGTCCACGCGAGGGCCAGCATTTCCCTTCAAACAGTCAACTGTGCTAGAATAGGAGAGGGGAGCCCAGCCTGGCCCCCAGCTGTGAGGGAGAGATCCAGGGACTTCCTCAGGCCTCAATCTAACTTACCAAGTATTTAAGTTAAAAGTGTAACAAACTAGCACATCCATGGTCTGTGTGAAGATTATAATTATAGTTGGGGCTCACAGTTAATAGGACATTTTATAAATTACCTCAGAGATGACTTAATGGGACATTTTATGAATCCCTCGGGAGGTGGCCTGGTGGTGGGGGACGCATCTTCAGGTGGAAGAGGAAGTTACTTATGCATTGCTTCATCTGGACAACACTCCCTGTGAGCTTACCCTATTCCAGGTCCTGGACAACACAGAATATTAGCCTAGGAAGTGCTGGGACCTGGCGGAAGGCCTTGCCCTTGCATTCTCCCACTTACCAGTTGTGTTACTCAGTCATGGAGGCTGGCTAGACTTCCGTGTCCTCATAAAATGGGCCCACTCATTCAACCTCGTAGGGTTTTTCGTAGGGTTTTGTGAGCAGTGAATGAGAGTGTGTGTGTAGAATGTTGGACACAGAGCTTAGCTTGAAATTACTATTGAAAAATGATGCTTACTGTTAGGATCCAGGCAAATCCAGAGACATCTATTAATAGTCAGTGGGATCCCAGGTCCCTTGGAGTTGGGTTTAGGGTCAGATCTTCAGTCTTCGGGTGGGTTTCAGGAAAGGATGATTTTTTCTGTAATTATGCCTTTCCTTTATATGTGTGTGTATGTGTGTGTGTGTGATAAATTTCAAGACTGAGGAAGAACTCAGACCCCAAATCACTGGGGCATTAAACAGATGAGAGAGAGGGAGATGGTAATTCACTTACCAAAATGGTGTCCCACCATGGGCATGGGACCTCCGGTACAAGAAAGTATCTGAATTAGGGTCAAAAGTTAAAAACTATACTGTCAGCCAGGGACACATGGGGCTGATTTCCATAATTCTGGGCTGGGGTGTCCTTAATCTACTTTGTTTCAGGGAAGGTTGATCTTCAGGCCTCTGGGTCTGTTTCCTCATCTGAGACATGAGAGGATCAGACCAAATTAGTGGTTCATAAATGAACGTGCGTGGAAAGGTACTGGCCCACGTTGAAGTCAAGTCCATGACATCCCACTCAGACAAATTCCCAACTGCTCCATGGTGGGCTACCAGGGAGACAGAGTGATCCTTGCCATAGGGAGCCATGCAGAAAAAAACACTGGTAGGTCTTTTCCTGCCACGTTCACCAGCCAGACCCTTGGGCTACCTTGATGAGTGTTTTTCCCTGCTCTGAGGGAAGAAGGAGGAAGAAGCTGGGGGTTTGGTGAAGTTGAGTTGCTCACCCACTTCTCTGAGTGTGCCCAGGATACTGTGAATTGAGTGAGGTAGTGAGAGTGCATACTTTCCATTTCCATCAATAAATCTCTTCAAAATTTTGTTTTTGATGACAGTATTAATAATGAAATTACAAAACTACTTGGAGACTCAAGTTCACTTCGTATTGTAACAATATTGCATATCTATACTATCCTGATTGACAACTTCTACCAAGAAAAATACTGTCTACAGCATAAATAATAAAGTATAATTTTATATTCTATTTTTATTTTAAGATTACAGAAACTTCCTTTAAAACGACAGTGTTAGAGTGTTAACTGTCTTTTCCTGGAAGAGATGGTTTTTTATGAGATTACATCTTTCTTTTTTTGAGGGGAGTGAATGTTAAAGTTCTCATCCTTTTTTTTTTTTTTTGTGGTACGCGGACCTCTCACTGTTGTGGCCTCTCCCGTTGCGGAGCACAGGCTCTGGATGCGCAGGCTCAGCGGCCATGGCTCACGGGCCCAGCCGCTCCGCGGCATGTGGGATCTTCCCGGACCGGGGCACGAACTCGTGTCCCCTGCATCGGCAGGCGGACTCTCAACCACTGCGCCACCAGGGAAGCCCTCTCATCCTTTTTTGAAATGTTTATGAAAATTGATGGACACTGTTATTTTTGTTTTTTTATTATTTTTAATTGTATTACTTAGAAGAGTAAAAAGTTAATAACGTTATGATTGTTCCCCTCTTTTAAAAATGTCCCTGGTCTATGAAATACAAAAAAATGCCTGAAAACAGATTTAGGAAGAATTTATGAATTTTATTTCTAAAGTAAGGAGGTAACTCTCCAGAGGGAGTCTCAGTTCTCCAGAGTCTAACGTTGAACTCTGTGTCTAGCAATAGGCTGCGTACAATATGGGAGATATAAAAGGACAATCGCTGACTCCAGAGCTCTTGGCATCACACTTGGAACATGAAACAAGGGTTGGAATAATTTGATGTCTAGATGTGGCAGTGACCCGGCTGCCTGTTAACTACAGATGGAAATACATGCAATTTAGCTCAGCATTCAAGGCTCTTTGTGATCGTACTCCAACTTGTCATTAGAACCTTATTCCTCTTCCTCTCCCTTGTATCCTTAAACTCTGTGCTGGGAACTTCTTTGGAAGTCTAGAGAAATATATATATATCTCCTCCCGCCAAAATCTGTAAGACCATATAGCACGTTACCACCACTTCTTAGAATCATGTTCTGCCTTATTGTGCACTTATCTGTGTATTTCTCTTACTTCCTTTCCCTTTAGACAGACAGATGGCTGCATCAGAGCAGGAGCTGATGTCTTTCTCTCATCCTTCTGGTTCTAGCACAGCTAATAAATATGAGATGAGTTGAATGGAATTTAATGCTTCTCCCTAGTTCATCTGAGTCAAATAATCCACACTAAATTACTGGGTCTTAAATTTGATCAGGAAACCTCAGAACATCAGATGTCACTTCCTACTTGCTGTCTCCCTACTTTAGACTCAGAACAAGCCTGAAATGGCCCTGTCTGAATTGGTTTTCTTTGGCTGAAGTCATGACGAGACCTGAGGTGTGAGTGGGAAGAAAAAATAAAGTCAAGTTTTCAAATCTGAAAACTGTTGGCATGGGTTTTTCTGATATTAGTGAGGAAGACATGACCACTCCCATTTTACTGACTCGGCGAGCTCCTTCTTTTCATAAGACAGTCCAGCATGGAGCTGCAGAACCTGGGGGCTAGACAAGGCAGTGGCCCTGGCTACTTGCAAATAATAGATGGATGTGCACATAGCTTAGCTTGGCATTCAGGGCTCGCTGTGGTCTTAACCCCAACCTTATTTCTCGTCTTCTTCAGTTCACCAACTTCAGCTCAGTGCAGCTCAGCCAATATTTGCTATTCCCTGCACAGTGACAGGAAACCGAAAAGGCACTGGGGATACTAGGATGAAGAAGACCCAGGCCATTCCTTTGAGAGGAACAACATTGAGTGCTTCTCAGAAAGGCGTGAAGTTAGCCAAATAGGAAAGGGAAAAGGTAGATGCAGATAAGACTCTGGATCACACTGCAGAAATTGGTGATGCAAAACAGAACTGGACTTGCTCGTTGTAGGTCCCGTGGATGCCAAGTTAGTGCACTTTTTCATATAAATTTATATTTGTTTTCTAGTAATAATCATGTTTTATAAAATTACAGCGTTTGTTTTAATTATTTAATCTCTCCAAGCCATGTTTATTCATCTTTAAGATGGATGTTAACATACATACACAGTAGCTACCTCAAACAGTGGCATCAATAGTGGATAAAAAGTGCCTCACAAATTACCAGATATTATTTTATTTTCACCAGTTTCTGCATACGTGGTATAAAGTAGTGTTAGATAGGCTATAGGGAAAAGGAGTGGTGCAAAATAACTAGGACCTCTTCCAAGTCACATTCACAAATTGCTCGGTGACCCCACATAGATCATTTTATTTTTCTATCCCTCCCTCGTGCCTGATAGAGAAGACAGGGGAGATTGTATCTGCCTTATATCTACCTCCTTCAGAGATAGAGAAGATGATTTAGAGTCCAGGAGACACTGAGTACCTATGGGAAAATGGAAGGCAAGATTTTTTGTCATTCTCTCTCTTCCTCTTGTTCCTTTTTTTTTTTTTTTTTTTTTTCGGTCTTTGCCAAAGGCAGTTTCTCATAATGTTTTTATTTTCTAAGGCTGGCAAGACCTCTAGCTTGGAAAATAAGAATACTTAACTGTTAGAATGACCTGGTTTTGATTTCAAACTTGGAGAAGCATGACAAATATATTGAGGACAAAGGATGCATGTCTACCTTAGAAGTAAGCACAGCACTAGGCAGATGGCTGGAGTGGAAACAGCATTAGGACTGGGGTCAGGACACCTGGGTTTGAATTCCTGTTCTGTTTTTCATTAACTATTTGACATTGAGCAAATCAATTTACTTCTCTGGGTTCTTACTTTTCTTATATATGAAGTAATAATAGCACTATCTATCGTAGAAGGTTTCACGCCCACGTAGGTACGCTGTATATTTGCTCTTGTAGCTCACGCATTTGGAAGATGATGCTGTGTAGAAGACTACTTAATCTCTGTAACTCTTTGATGCCCAATGGGGAAACATCACTGCCTTTTCTTCTCTATCTTCACTCACTCCCACGATGATCTGGTGTTTCATGGTCTTTAGTATCACCTATATGTTTATGACTCTCATCTACCTGGATACTCTGTGCTTTCACTTGAATGTCTAACAAGCATCTCAAACTTAACATGTGCAGCACTGAACACCCAGTCTGCCCTCCCCATCCTGCTCCACCTACAATCATCTCCGTCTCTGTGAACTGCAGCTTCTTCCAGTTGCTTAGGCTCAAAGCCTCGCAACCTTTCTCGACTGCTCTCTCTCAACCCCACATTCAAACTAGCAGCAAATCCTGGAGGAACTCACCACTCTCACCACCTCCAATGTCATCATCTTAATCTAAGAAATCATTGGCTCTCACCTGGATTCCTGAAACAGTCTCCTGACTAGTCTCCCTGCTTCTGTACTTTCTCATAGAGAAACTCTTCTCAAAACAGCAGCCAGTGTCATCCTATTAAAAAAAAAAAAAAAAAACCTGATCCTGTCATTCCTCTATTGAAAACCTTTCTAGGACATTCCACTGCAACAGAGTCAATCCAAGTCCTTTCTTACCTTGACCCCCTGGACCAGTATAGCCAGGCCCCCATACCTCTCTGACTTCCGGCTGCTTTCACTCTAGCCACACTAGTCTCTGCTGCCGCAGAGCACCCCAGACTTTCACTCCAATGGCTTCTTGTGCTTTCGGTACTAGCCTCCCAAATAGCTCCATGTCTCACTCTCTTGTCTCCTTCAATCTTTGTTCAAATGTCACCTTCTCAGCAAGGCCTTCCCTGACCGTCCCATTAAAACTGCTCCTTGGGTTTCCCTGGTGGCGCAGTGGTTGAGAGTCCGCCTGCCGATGCGGGGGACACGGGTTCGTGCCCCGGTCCGGGAAGATCCCACATGCCGCGGAGCGGCTGGGCCCGTGAGCCATGGCCGCTGAGCCTGCGCGTCCAGAGCCTGTGCTCCGCAACGGGAGAGGCCACAACAGTGAGAGGCCTGCGTACCGCAAAAAAAAAGAAAACTGCTCCTCGATCTCTGCCCTCCCGATCACTTTCCCCAGTTTGTTTGTATGCATAGCACTTTTTTCCTTGCAACATGCTAGAATGTAAACTCTGTGACAGCAGGTAGTTTTTATTGTTTTATTCACTGATTTATTCTTTATTCCTCTGTACATGTCTAGCCGCTAGCAGGTACTTAATAAATATTTGTTGAATGAATGAATGAACAGGGCATGCTACTAAAAATAAGGAGCATCAGCACATGTACTCTTGAAAACAATCATTGGTTACATTATCTCCGTTTCACAGACTATTTAATTGAAGCTCTAAGAGATTAAATAATTTGCTTATGTTTATACAATGGGTGTGTTTATGATCAGATTAAATCGGGCCCACAATTTTCAAATCCATATTCTTTCTATTACACTACAAAGCAGTATACATGTGAAAAAGATCCTAAAATTTATGCTTTTTTTTTTTTTTTTTTTAAATTTCTGGCCTTACCTCCTTGCATGGTTCCTTCAGGCTCTGGCATCTATCGGGATGGTTGGGTAAGAGAGGATTCGTGCCCCAGTACACATCCTACAGAGATCTGTCCGCATGCTGAGCCTTGGCTCTGTTCCCAGACAGAACATTCTCTGTCGCCTCTCAACTGGGGCATGAGAGTGTGGACAACCAGGCTGGGGAGGGCTGGTGTTTCATGCAAATGTCTCTGCATTTGACGAGTCCCTTGGCTTCACGTCCCAGTCCCTGAACGTCCTCCCCCATCAGGCGGGCTCCTGTCTCTAGCCTTCCGAAACAACTTTTTGCCTTCCTTCACACAGCTTTTGTCTTCCTGCTCTTAGTGTGACGTTGTGTCTGGCCACACAGGCCATGCCGGCTATTTTTACTCACAGCAGCCACCAGCCCATATGGTTCCCATTACCACAAACTGTTACCTTCTTTGAAACCATTTTGCAAATGAGTGGACTGCAGACAACCAGGAGGTCAAGTCCACGTGGCCACTCACAGGGCTCCCAGGAGTGGCATGGCAGGTATGTTGGTCTTGATGAATGTCCTTTAAAACCAAACTGAGTTGGACAAAATGCTGCTTAATTCACTTTTTCTTAGATTCCCTTCTCCTTTTCCACTACGTTCAGTTCTGTAGGTTTCCAACAAGGTCAAGTTTCAAAGGCAGGCTGCTTTTTACAGGGACATGAATTTGAGTTTTGTTTCTCCATTTGGGGAGCTTGCTCCATGACGGTCTCTCGATGGGACGTGATGTATGTTAACCCCTCGGGGAGTGACATGCAGCCATCAGTGCAGAGTATACGGGTATATGATGGGATGAGGTGGGTCCTGAGCGTCCCCCGACTCCGAGAAGATGATGAGAGGCTCCAGGGCTTTGACGCTATGGCTCACATCTCCTTGGGCACGTAGAACACGTGAATTCACAAAACGTTTCGAACACCTCATTTTATTTGAGCCTCACGATCTTGCTGTGAAACTGGGTTTTTCATTTTCATTTTACAGATGAAGAAACTGAGCTGTGGGGCTTCCCTGGTGGCACAGCGGTTGAGAGTCCGCCTGCCGATGCAGGGGACGCGGGTTCGTGCCCCGGTCCGGGAGGATCCCACATGCCGCGGAGCGGCTGGGCCCGTGAGCCATGGCCGCTGAGCCTGCGCGTCCGGAGCCTGTGCTCCGCAACGGAAGAGGCCACAACAGTGAGAGGCCCGCGTACCGCAACAAAAAAAAAAAAAAAAAAGAAAAAAAAAAAGAAACTGAGCTGTGAGCGGCTAACTGACTTTCCCAAGGCTGCGTGAGAGTCTGAGATGGGAATCAACCTCAGCTCCCAGACTGCAGGCCAGAGTTCAGGCCCCAACAGAACAGATGCCTGAGTGGCTTGAAACAAAACTGGGTAGGGCTGATTCAAAGAAGAAGTTAGCAGATCACAGTGGGGCCTGATGGGGCTTGTCGCATCGAAACTGGAAGTTGGCAGTGAGACCCAGGCGCGCTGTGGTACTGTAAAGCTGCCGCCACTCTGGCTGAATGACATTGAAATGGACGCCAACAAAGGGCTTCTTCCTGCAGTGTAGAATGTCACCTGACCAAGGCCCAGGAGCTATTATAATGCGCTGAGCTAAGCCTTCCAGAGCAGTGGGTAGGTGAAAAGAAGAGCTCTGGGCTGCGAATGAGATTGGAGGCCAGCCCAAGTCATTCTGAGATCCTTTCCAGCGGGGGACCATCTGTGATCCAGGACCCTCCTACCAGGCCCTCCATCGTACTCTTGGCTCCCCTCCCCCTTTCCTACCGTTTTCCAGCTCCACCTGTGTCCTTTCAGCTCCTCAGATGCACACAGCTCCTTCCTGCTTCAAGGTTTCTGGGCGTGTTGTTCTCGTGACCTAGAACACTCTTCCCTGTTCTTTGCAAGTCAGACTTTTCCACATAAATGTCCCCATCTCAGAAAGTCCTTCCTCGGCCACATAAATGGGTTGAATAGTGACCACCCCCCCACCCCCCAAAAAAGATATGTTCACGTCCCAACACCTGGAAACTGTGAAGGTGACCTTATTTGGAAAAAAGGGTCTTTGCAGGTATAATCAAGTTCAACCTCTTGAGATGAGATCATCCTGGATTTAGGGTGAATCTTAAATCCAATGACAGGTGGCCTTATAAGAAGAGCAAAAGCATAGAGACACACAGGAAGATGAGGGTGATGGGCAGGTGGATGCAGGGACTGGAGTGGGCAGCCCAAGCCAAGCAATGCTGACAGCCACCAGCTGGACAAGGCAAGGGAAGGAGTCTCCCCTAGAGCCTTCAGAGGGAGCACAGCTCTGCTGATGCCTGGATTTCAGGCCTCTGGCCTCCATAACTGTGAGAGAATAAAGTTCTGTTGTTTTGAAGCCACCAACTCTGTGCTATTTTGTTACAGCAGCCCTAGGACATAATACAGCATCTAATTTAAGCAGCTCCCCGCCACCCTCTGCATATACACACGGACACGTATTCACTATTCAGTCCATTTTGATACTTTCATGTCAATGATACATTTTTAAGTATACCATCATCTGGGATGACTTGAATTTTGTCCTTATTCCCACTTCTTGAGGGCAGGGACCACGCCCACACCTGTCCTTCTCACATTTCCGCAGCTCCTAGCACAACACTTGGTATATAGTACGTGCTCAAAAAAACTTATGAAATAAGATCTGAGTTTCCTGGCCTCATGTCTCTCCCAGTACTCCACTCCCACCACACTCCTCTCCCCATTGCCTTCCCACTTCTCAGTTCTTTCACACACACAGCTCCCGTGGCCCAAAAGGCTGCCAGCCCCTTCTCTCCCTGCTGTACTCCAACTAGTTCTCCAAGGCGAAGTACAGAGTGTTCCAGTGGAGGCACGGCCTAGTTCCTTCCACGTGGCCAGTGTTCCCGTCTCTGCTGTAACATGTAAAAGAGGGAACAGGATGTCTGAGTACTTAACTGACTTCCCACAGGCTTCATGCTCTTTGGGAGGCCAAGACCTTGCCTAGTTCATATCTGTAACCCAGCACCCAGCACAAGGCCCAGCACTGAACGTACACGTCACACAAGTGTGTTAAATCAATGCATCCGCAGAAGAGGGCTATTATAATCCAGTTTTTAAAATATATTTTATCTTTCAGATTTACAGAAAAATTAAGAAGATATTGCATAGTTTCCATATACGCTGCACCAGTTTTCCCTCTTATTAACAGTACGGTACTTTTGCTACAATTAATGAACCAATTCCGACCTATTTTTATTAACTAAAGTCCATGTTTTGTTCAGATTTCCTTGTTTTTTACCTGATTTTTTCTGTTGTTATTGTTCCAAGACCCCATCCAGGACACATTACATTTAGTCATCATGTCTCCTTAGGCTCCTCTTTTTTTTTTTTTCTTTTAAATGATTTAGTTTCAACTTGACATTTTAAAACATTTTTTTTTTACAGTTTTACTGAGGAATAAATGACATATATCACTGTATAAGTTTAAGATGTACAGAATTAAGGTTTGATTTACATATATTGTGAAATGATTACCACAATGGGTTTAGTTAACATCTATCATCTCATATAGATATGATAAAAAAAGGAAAAAGCAATTTAAAAATTTATAAATGTTATGAAATATAAAAGATTTAATACCTCTACCTCTCCTCTTTCATCCTCTCCCCAAAATTTTATCATGCTTTTAATTATATCAATAACCAGTGTTTGCTTCATTATATCAATGTAAATGTTGTTCACTGCAGAACCTATTAGTATACTGTGGTTACATGTCCCTATTTTTTATTGAAGTATAATTGACCTACAACACTATGTTAGTTCCTGGTGTACAACATAGTGATTCTATACTTCTATACATTACAAAATGGGCATCACAATAAGTCTAGTTACTATCTGTCGCCACACAAAGTTATTACAATATTATTGTCTATATTCTCCACTCTGTACGTTTTATCCCTGCGACTCATTTATTTTGTAGCTGGAAGTTTTTACCCTCTTAATCTGCCCCCTCCTTTCACTCATTCCCCTACCCTTCCTTGGGCTCATCTTGACCGTGACAGTTCTAGGCTCTCTTTGTTTTTGATGACCTTGATGGTTTTGAGGACCTTGATGGTTTTCAGGAGCACCTGTCAGGTGTTTTGCAGAATGCCTCCATATTGGAATTTAATGTTTTTCTCATGAGTAGACTGGGCTCATGGGTTTTTAAGAGGAGGATGTCAAAAGGTGTAAAATGCCACATCATATTATCACATCGTATCAAGGATACATACTATCAACATGATTTATCGATCTTGATGTTGACCTTGATCATGTTGCTGATGTAGTATCCGTCAGGTTTCTTCACTGTAAAGTTATTCTTTTTCCCCCTTTCTATACTGTACTCTGGAAGGAAATTACTATCAGAAGCTACTTTTCATTTTTAAGCTATACTTATGCTTTAATTTAATAAGTAGTGCCCTAAGTCACATCCACCATTGATTAATTGTCACAACACTCTACATGGGAAACTGAGAGAGAGTTTAAACTATATTCCCAAGGTCATACAGTTAGTAAGAACAAAGATAAATTCAGTTTTATCTGACTCCAAAGTCTGACCTCCATGCCCTTTTTATACTGCTTCCCTAGAGTACTAATCCACTAAACTCTTTTTTTTTTTTTTTTTTTTATTGCGGCACGCGGGCCTCTCACTGTTGTGGCCTCTCCTGTTGCGGAGCACAGGCTGCGGACGCACAGGCTCAGCGGCCATGGCTCACGGGCCCAGCCACTCCACGGCATGTGGGATCTTCCCGGACCGGGGCACGAACCCGTGTCCCCTGCATCGGCAGGCGGACTCTCAACCGCTGCGCCACCAGGGAAGCCCTCCACTAAACTCTTTACATGGCCTTCTAAGTGTCCCAGGTCTTGCTCTGGTGAGAGTGAAATGGAAACCTAGACTGGCTGAGCAATAATTTACCATCTACACTGTCTCTGAAAGCCAGTTAACATGCAGATCTGGTCTGTGTACCAACATAAATTTCTTTATGCTCCCCCATTACCATGAACAAGAGTCACAAACTCACATCAGCTTTGCTTGGGGAATCAGACTCCAGCTTTGGCAATCTAGCTCAGCCATATAACACACTCAAAGTTGGGAGGAGTGGGAGGGCAAAAAGTGCTTTAGGATTATTTTCAAGGGTACAGGGAAGAAATGCAATGTAACATCCCAAACTTCAGTAAGTGACTTGAAGGCCCAAAGAGTGAAAGTGACTCGCCAAAGGCTACACACGGAGATACTGACAGAGCTGGAACTAGAACCAATGTCTTCAATTTGGCTCAGGACTGTTTTAATTTAAGACAAGTGCTTCTAAGAAGAAGCAAAGTCATGGCTGATCATTGTTTGCACTTGGCAGGCTCCATTGGTAAGAGCAGGGTCTGAGAAATGGGCTTCCCATCACTGGTGTGCCACTGTCTTCATACCACCCTGGTGCTATTTGGGGGGGCCATGTTGGGACATATAACTAAACTCCTATGAGCCTCATCTGTCCTCCATGAGTAAAATCCTTAGCCTTCTAGGTTAGCCAGGACTGACAGGTGAAGGAACCACAACAGGGTATATTAAAAGTTTGGAAGCACTAAATAAAGAGGGGGAGATTCAATGATCCAAGATCTGTTATCTTCCCTTCCAAAAAGGAAGACATCCTGGCTTCTCACTGAGGCCATTTCCAGAGCTTGGATATGAGACAGGATTGTAAGCCCACTGGTCTATAAGACCACAAACAGAAATCAGGTAACATGCATTGGACATGTTTCCTTTTACAGGGTTCTATGGGATTATAACATCAAGGGCTACTATGATAAGTCTAGGATATCAAAGACTATTTAGAGTAGATTCCTTTTAAAATAGTTGTATAATAATAACCTCCATTGGGGATTCCCTGGTGGCGCAGTGGTTGAGAGTCCGCCTGCCGATGCAGGGGACACGGGTTCGTGCCCCAGTCTGGGAGGATCCCGCATGCCGCGGAGCGGCTGGGCCCATGAGCCATGGCCGCTGAGCCTGCGCGTCCGGAGCCTGTGCTCCGCAACGGGAGAGGCCACAACAGTGAGAGGCCCGCGTGCTGCAAAAAAAAAAAACAAAAAAAAAAAAAACAAAAAAAAAACCCTCCATAATGACAAACATTTGCAGAGAAATTTCTCTCCTATATCATCCCATGGGTATGATATAGGTGAACCTGATATTCCGGTAAACTTGACATGATTGTTCATTTTGGTGAACTTGACAGGATTGCCCCTATTTTACAGAGGAATAAATTAAAGTTTAGAGAAGTTAAGTCTCTTGCCCAAGGCTATGGAGCTAAAGCTGGGTTCAAGACTTCAACCATGATCTTTTGACAATTTGATGGTGATTATCTTTGTTTCCTATTTCTGTTTGTAACACACATGTGTTGATTCTACATAGCCCAGATATTCTAATTAGGTAACAACCAAAGAGGTAGTTTTAGGAGATGGATGAGATATTCTTTTTTTTTTTTTTTTTCTTGGCTGCATCGGGTCTTAGTTGTGGCACATGGGATCTTTCATTGCGGTGCACGGGCTCTTTGTTGCAGTGCGTGGGCTTCTCTCTATTCTCTCTAGTTGTGGTGTGCTGACTCCAGAGCACATGGGCTCAGTAGTGGTGGCGCACAGGCTCCAGAGAACATGGGCTCTATAGTTGTGGCACGCAGGCTCTCTAGTTGTGGTGCACAAGCTCAGTAGTTGCAGCGTGCAGGCTTAGTTGCCCCGCAGCACGTGCGATCTTAGTTCCCAGACCAGGGATCGAACCTGCATCCCCTGCATTGGAAGGCGGATTCTTAACCACTGGACCACCAGGGAAGTCCCTGGATGAGAAATTCTAATTCCACAAATTGAAAATAAAAAGGAGAGTGAGGAGGTGAAGGAGTGTGGGTGGATTCTTAGGGGATCTTGTTGCTCTAGGGAAGGCCAAAGATGCACTGGGGAACTGGCTGAGGAGGAAGAGAAGAATAAGGTATAAGTGAAGCTACCAGAAGGGATGAGGGGAGTTTTGAGATGGGGACAGAGTGGGAGAGGTCTTAACCTTATACCTCTTTGATGTTTTCTCTGCCTCTCTCAGGCAGACTCTGTTTCTCCTCCCTCTGTGCTCCCTTCCCTACTTGTTCTGGGTAGCTCTTGGCACTACAGCTGCTCTTATAGGGGTGCTCTCTCCCATTCTGTGAGCTCCCTGAGGGCAGGAGCTGGTCTGATCCATTTCCATCAACCTAGCACTGCCCTGCAGAGAGCCTGCTACTATGTAGACATCAGACTAGTGCTGGTTAGTGAACAAATGAATAATGAATGAATGACGATTGATGAGATGGGTTGAAACAATCACTGGTCTACCTTCTTGGGACTTTGCTTTCTGTGATAAATCTCAAACAAAGTTCTTTTCAAGTGTGAATACAAAGGTTATGCAGAAGGAATCCTTAGAAATAACAGTGGTGGAGGGACACAAAGGGTAACTAGCTCAGTGGGGCTGAGTGGGTAGAGAACCCCTTTTGATAATGGATCAAATGGGTGCAGTGGGAAGACAACACCACCGTGCCAATAAAGTTTTGAGGGGCAATGACCGAAAGAGTTGGGTATTGAAGAGAAAAATCTTAAGACTGTAGAGACAGATAGAGATAATACAAAAAATGCAAATACTTTTTAAAAATTCTAAGCAATAATCTAACTTCAAAGTGAGAAGTCAAAGGACAGGGAGGATTAGACAAGGGAAGAGGCATTTTCCTTCCCCTCCAGGGAGTGGTGGCTCAGGCATTGAGTCAGGGAGGGCTACACTTGGAAGGTGCCCCCTGCTCACTAAAGGGAAGATTCTGAATATGAGGAAAATGAGGGTGTTTCTAGATGACAAGCAACGTCCATCAGTCAGTAAGTGAAGGCCACTCAAACTCCCTTTTTCAAGACTCTTTTCTGTTTAAAAACAAACGAAATGAGCTCTCCTAATATGTGGTTTCTGGTTATAGACATGACGACAGACCCAGCTCACCTTCCCCATTTCTATCCTCTCTCCAGGGCCCAGGAGTCAGGGATGAGAAGTGGGTGGAGGGTGAAGAGAGGAGTGACAGGACTGAGGTTTCTCAGAGGACAACGCTGGGGTGCAGGGGAAGTAATACTGGTAAGGAAAGCCAACTTACTGTGTGCTGGGCCCCGCATGGCATGTTTTTACCTAGATCACCTCCTTTCATCCTTACCACAGCCCTGTGACATGGGCATATATATTACTTCCATTTTAGTACTGAGAAAACTGAGGCTCAGAGAGGTTAAGTAATTTATTCAAGATCATACAGCTCATTTGTGATGGAGTGAGGATTTGACTCCAGATTCTATGCTCTTAATTACCGTGGTGACTGCAACCCTCTCTTTTTCCCTGAGTGTCCGCAAAATATTGGTTGATATAATGGAAACATACATCACTTTGGAAATAGAAGTCATTAAAACAAGAGATATCTAGGAAAAACCAGAGAATAAAATGCCTAGCACACTGCCTTACATATAGTAGGTCTAAATCAACATTTCCCTTCCTTTTCACCTGGTCCCACATATAGGGCCCTACTATTATGGGTTCCTTTGATGAATAGAGAGATAGACCTATTAGTGTGTGCTTTGTCCTAAGGTTCCCTGGATGCATACGGGGTCTGGCTGTCAAGGATTCATTATACAGATAAGCAGGGAGCGCTCTCTGAGACGGGGGTACGGGCCTAGTGGATGTGCACTTCTGGTCCTTGGTGGGGCGCAAGACCCAGGCCGCCTGCACGCTTCCTTCTTGCTGTGTTGGTTTTTGGGAAAGAATTAAATTCTCTCTGGGAAAGAATCAAAACATTTCTTGAGCAATAATGCAAAGAGAAGACGTCCAGCTTCTGGCATCTTCCACTTGGCTATTGTGAGTCAAGAGTCTTGTTGAGAAGAGAACAAAAAAGATTTCAAAATCCCCAAAGCTCCCTTACTTGTCAAGAACTACTTCTAGTGTGTTACTCTGAACAACTTGGAATATGAGGTGGGATAGGCTGCTGGAAACACAAAGAGGAAGAACAAAGGCATCCATTGCAGGGGTTCACGGAGGACAAATAGGAACAAGATCTCCTGGTCAGTGTTCTTACTGCCCCTGCCTTTTGAGGGGGTCAACACTTGAGGGCAGGGATAGTAGAACATTCCACTATGAGAGAATCAGAGCATTTCTTTGCTTCTCTTAGTATAGTAACAACAGTACTGACAAGAAAACATTAACAGCACCTAAGAGAGGTCACACTGTGGACACTTCACATGTGCCGGGTTTGAAGTCCGTTACATACACGATTTCAGTGAATTCTCACAACAGTCCCATGAGGCAGGTACTAGCACTCCTCCCATTTCAGAGAGGAGGGAATGGAAGCACAGAGAACTTGAAATAAATTTTCCAAGACCTCCAGCTACAAAGTGACTGAGCTGGGTTTCAAATACTCAAAAAATGATTCAGAGTCTGTGCTCTAAACCCCAGGACTCCACTGCTTCTTGGTCATGACATGAAGTTACACCTATTTTGAGGTTTACTATGTGCCAGGTTCTACTGTAAATGCATTACAAATATTATCTCATTTGATCCTCGATAATACTACAATACAGGTATCATTATCATCCCCACTTTGCACATGAAAAAACAGAGGCAGAGAGAAGTTTTAAAACTTTCATAAAACCATACAGCTAACAAGTATCACAGCAGAATTTGATTCCAGACAGTCTGGATCTGAGTCTCTGCTGACAGGCTGAGCCTCAGGATTCTGTAGGCCAGGAGGACTGGGCACATGGGGAAGACCCTGGGCCCTAAAGAGTGAGGGAGGAGACCTTGAGTCCATCAGCCACGGAAGGCAGCAGCCCTGGAAAAGAGTTGGTCCCTGATCTGAAGACAGCACTTATTCCCCTTCTCTTCTGCATATTCATCAAGACTCACCTGGAGTAATAGAAGTGCGACACTCCTCCCCAACCCCCTTCTCTCCTCCATCGTCATCAAAGCTCACCTGAGCTAACAGAAAACATTCCCAAATGACTTGTCTGTGATCTCTTCCCCCTGCGGCCAGACCCTCAGGTGTCGCTTGAAACACAAGTCTGACCCTTTTACTTCTCAGGTTATAAACCTTCAATGGTTCTCATTGTCTAGAGCAGGAATCTGACAATGGAAATGGTCTATATCTGCATTGCCCAATACAATAGCCCCTAGACATGCTGGGCTATTGAACACTTGAAATATTGCTTTTGCCACTGAGGAACTGAATTTTTTATTTTATTTAAATTAATTTACATAGCCTCATGTAGCTAGTAACTACCATATTAGACAGTGCGGGTCTAGAGTAGGAAGCCCCATGTCCTTAGCCGGACAATGAGACCCTTCCGGACCGAGGCACTGCCTTCTCACCAGCCTAGAGTGTCCTCATCACTCATCCTTCACCTGCAGCTACTTGCTGCGTCTCAGTCCAGCTGAGTTGTGCTGTGCTTCCACGCTTTGCACAGCACTGGGACTAGGGCAAGACAAGGGGGGCTTCTAGGACACGTGGTTTAGGAGGTGCTCAGGCTCAGTGTCGCGCAGTACAGAGTCTGGAAAGCCCTTCAGTGCCTTCCCTTCTCCATCAGTCCCCACTCATCCTTCAAGCCCCATCTCAAATGCTGCCTCTACTGGGAAGCCTTTCCCAACACGCCCAGCCAGAAGTGGGTCCCTTCCCCTCTATGTCACCTAGAGCTTACACAACACTTTGCCATCCTCCGTCTCACACTCAGCCCCTGCCTGTTTCCCCATCTTCTCCTCTGACTGGTCAGTTCTTTAAGACCAGGGACCATGAATCATCAACGTCTTCATTCTCAATGCTGTCCTAGCCAGAGAAGGGGTTTATTCTGTGAATGCAAATCAAATTACTGAATTGGATTTTTGTGGTAATGGAGGTCTTCCATTCATTTGGCCTGATCAGCAGTGACAGCACCTGTGGCCCCCCTTCCCCTGCCTCAATTTCAGACATGTTATAATTTGGGGTTAAGCCAGGACATGTGATGTCAGCAAACAGAAAGGAGGGGAGGAGAAGTGATTCTTATGACTTTACGTCTAAATTCTCTTCTAGGTCCACCTCGACCTCTCCTCTGCAGGCACCCCATTCCCCCCAACCCCTGGCCCGTCCACCCACGTGGCAGCACCTTCTCTTCCCTTCCTGTCACAACATGGCCGTGTTCTGTCGGCCTCAGCCAGACATTGGCCTCTGTCCCACCTCCTCTTTTACCTCCAGTAGAATTGGATACTATTGGTCTTGGCAACAACCTTGAGGCTACACTTGTTCCTCTACCAGCAGTAATTAGTTACTGAATAAACAGCAAGAGAGCCTCAGGATAGGCCCACATGCAGAACTTTCAAACTGGGTGGAAAAAGTCAAGAGGTAATGAAACTTCTGCTCTGAATCACGTCTGGAGAATGAAACGTTAGAGAGAGCCAAATCCTGAAACACATGAGAAAAATAGGAGAATGGAGCACAGTTCTCGTTGGAGTTTCTGCGTCTTTGCAACATCGTTGGGAGGGGAGAAAAATTCATGTGGATGGGCAGGGCAAGGAGGCTGCTTAGCTAAACCTCCCTTTGCTCTGGGTTTTGTTCTCTTCTGTGCCCATGGTGTTGATGGAAGTTCTATGTCTGTGGATAGTTCAGAAGAGGTAAAAGTGTTGAAGATTCCTCTAAAATGTGGAACACCTAATATGGGACAGGAAATTACAGCCACCTGGGTTGCCTGGGGTCAGGGCTCATCTCAAACACACTCCTAATCGGAGGAGCTGCAGCCCAGAGTGGGGAGGTGCCTTGCTGAGTACGTGGAACACATTAGCAGCCAGGGATTCCGGGCCTTGAACCTGGGTTCCCTGACTCTCAGGTGATTGCTCTTCCTGCTGTAGCTCAACAACAGAGGGAACGTGGGTTTGGAAAATACAAGATGACTTTCTTTCTCAACTGTCTCCCCTTGTATCCTTACAAATGTCCCTGGCAGAGAGAAGGGAGATTGAGAAGTTCATTATCAGCTCTGAGGCCGTCACACCTTCCCGATGGGGTGGACTGTAGGACAAGCTCAGAAGCTAGGGTCAAATAACCTGGGCACAAGTCCAGCTTCTTCCACTTTTTTGCTCCTGACTCTGAGCACATTACTTAACTTTCTGGGCTTCGGCGTCTCGTCCGCGAAGTGGGGCTGGTAACCCTGATCTCCCAGACAATTTATGGGATTAAATGAGATGATGGATATACGGTACCTAATTCAACAGATCCGTTTATCAAACTGAGCAGTTGCCCCGTGCCTACTCTGGGGACTCAGAGGTGCCAGTTAGATGCCCAGGAGGTGGTAGACGTCCATCACGGCCAGCTGGTAAGGGAAAGTCGGGGGTGGGGATGCCAGTGAAGGCAGCCCCACTGGCTGCAGACGCCCAAACCTGAGGAATTGTCCTCACCCCCGGCGCACCCAGCTGCAGCCCCACTTCAGGCTGGGCTGAGCTCCGGCTGCCCCTGCCCCTCCCGCTCCCCCCAAGACATCTGGAGCCGCTGACACAAGCACCAGTGAGGTAATGTTTTTATTTGCTCTGTTTGTTTTTTGTTTATAAACCTGGGCTCCTGGGAGAAGTCAGATCCAAAGGCAGGTGGGAGACGTGAAGGTCAGCCCTGCGGCTGACACAGGACCACAGGGCCCCGGGCCCAGCTGGGGAAAACCCCAGGCCACCACGCCTAACAAGCCTGTCCCAGCTGCCCTGCCCTTGCTCTGTTCCAGCCCTTCTCCTCCATGCCCAGGCCTGGGCGGGAGGCTGCTGAGGCAAAGCGGAAAAGGACCCTGCCCTGGAGACCCTCGGGGGCCCTCAGAAAAGGCCCAGAGGCTATTACACAATGCAATAGGGTCGCGCTATGACAACAAAAGCTCATAGGATTCTTGGAGGATTAAATTTGTTAGAAAAGTTAATTATATTCAGAAAGGGAAACACAGAAGCTACAGAAGCAGCAAGGAGGCTTGGAACCCAGCGTTGGGGGTGGGATGTGCTGGAATCCATGCCGGGCTCAGCTTTGAGGGGATCACAGAGAAGTGTAAAACTCAATCCCTGGCCCCCCCAAAGCTCTTAGGTCTGATGAGAAAGAGGACATGTGAATAATCACATGACTGTATGACTCCTGCAGGAATACCCTCCAGCATCAGAAGCTCCTGAACTTCCTAGAGCCTGTCTCCTCTACCTGGACCTATATCCTCAGTATCATGATCCTTATCTTACACGGCCTTTGTGGGGAGCACATAGAAAGTGCTTCAAAATTGTCTGTCTGGGAATTGGGGTCGCTAATCCACCTGCTTCCCTCCCCCATTGGTTAAGGATTTCTCTGTGGGGTGTTAACTTCCTTGCATTTGCAGGTTTGCCCAAGCATAGGTACTGAGAAGGTACCCATGGGTGTCCTACCTCATAATGTTAGAGAAACCCCAGGGCAGCCTGTGAGCGAGGTGGTGGTGCAGCTGGGGGACTGTGCCCCAGACCCCTGCAGCAGTGGCTGGAGCGAAAGATGGGTTGAAAGGGTGTGAGATTGGCACAGCAGACTGAATGCAAGCTCTCTGTGACAGCATGAGTATGTAAAAATGTGAGAAGGAAGAGGGAGTCCATTTAGGCAACAGCTGTGACAGACCAGGTGAAAAATAGAGCACATCACTTGGAGTGAGTGAGGAGAAAGGGGAGGTACCATTCTGGAGGCCGTATTTTTTCTTTGAAATGGAACAGGGGTTTTCCCTTTCCCAGGTGGAGAGAAAACGAGTCCTCAGCTTTCCTGTAAGCCTCTACTAAGCAACTCACTGTCTGCGTGAAACAGAAAGGAATTCCAAAATCACGCACACAGGGCCGAGGCAGGGGCAGGAGTGTAGGCACAGGACTTTTTTTTTCCCTCCTCTACTTACTCTTACCTCCACAGAACTACTACCTTCTGCCCTGTCTTATAGACACTCAGTTCTGGAAAGACTCTTTTCATAGGTGGAGAATCTGACCACAATAAAGAGATATACCCAGGTTTACAAGGTAAGTAGGGATCAGAATCTCACCTGTAACCCAGGCCCAACTCTCATTCCTCTGCCGCTACCCTGTACCTCCCCTTTGCGCCTCGTTTTCGTACACTGCCAGCTTTCTCATCTTAGATTGGGCCTACAGATGCTCTGAGGTTTGGGGTCAGCATTCCCTAACCAAGCAAGCAAGCGAACAGAAAGACTTGCGTGTGTGCAGCCTTTAGAATATCTCATGTCATGTTTCAGCTATTACCTCTCTTAAGCCCCAATTCTCTCCTGTTTCATCCAGGATAAAACTGGTCCACAGAGTAATCAAACAACGTGCCCAAGGTCTCATGGCCAGAGGTGAGACCCAGGCCTGAAATCAGGTTTCCTGGATCTCTCTTCATTTCTAACATGGGATTAAAACCATGTCCATAGATGAAGCACACTAGCTTATAGCAGATTCTCATTAAATGTTATTCTCCTCTCCATCTAGTCTGATGTCTTCCAACAAACCACGCTGTTGCTCCCATAGTTCCTCCAGCCTGTGCATTCTGGAGGATTTTCTGGATTACTTTGCCCTTTATGAAAGGACAAGAATGCTATAGAGACCCCCTTCAGCTCAGACAACTTCTCTCATTGCTCTGAGCCCATGTCTCATGACCCTCAGGATAAAGTCCAGACCCCTTACCCTGACATCGAGGTGTCCCATGTGTACTCCAGCCCCTCCGATTCCGCCTTCTTTTTGAAACCATCCTGACCACGTGGGCACAGTTCCTTGCTCTCTCAGTTACAGCTCTATGGTGAGAGCACTCAGTAAAGTCCCTGCCTGTTTGGGGAACTGTACCCACTGGTAGACTCTGCTTCTTAAGAGTTAGACAAGCCTTATTCACATGCTGTGCCTCTGTTGATTAGCACAGAGCCTTGCACAGGGTAGTTACTCAATAAATATTCATTGAATTAATGCAGCAATAGATAACATAAATTCAGGGAAACAATGAATGGGGATAATATAATGATACTTGCCCTTAATGAAAACGCAGAATTATTGTGGTAAAGATACAAGATGTGTGAGAGCAGGACGATCTATGAGGTGCCAGAAAAATATGGACCGTTATTCCCATGGGTTTATAAAAAGGAGCATGAGCAGTTAGCATGTGTGCTCACATGGTCTGTGTTGGTACCGTACGTGCTGCTGTTTGGATGGAAGGGTCTGAGAACCTTTCAAAGTCACCCTGTTTATTGTTATGGAGGGAACCATGCTGTAGTGTCTGAATAGAGGCTGGCATAGAAAAAGGACTCAGGTCATAATCAGATCAACAGGCAGATTCAAGATATAGGGCAGTCTACCACTTCCACATAGGAAATTTCCACTTTCCACCTGGAAATTCCAAAGGGCTCAAGATGATCTTAATTTCTTAACTTCACGCAGCTTCTCGAAGACTCAATTTTCTCTACGTTAAGTGGAGACATAAGAGCAACTGCCTCCCAGAGTTGCTGTGTTAGGATCATGTAGATTAGACAATGCATGGCTGGAAGGTACCTGTCCTGGCGTCTGCCCCCTAGTAAATGCTGCCCTCAGTGATAACGGTATTGAGGAGGCTGGCAATAGACTGCTCCTAGATCCCAGGGCAGCATCGGGCTTGTAGGTTGTGCTATGTAATGTTTGTTGAGAAACAAAGTCAGATAGTCCAGGAGAACTGAATCAGGCAAGAGGGATAAACATGTGGAGTGAGTTACTTGGGAAAACAATGGAAGCCAAGACTAAATGAGTTCATGAGAAATCAGGTTTGTTTCTTTGTAAGAGATAGATGAAAAACATGGTGAAAAAACAGGAAATTGGGATCCTGATGAACCAGAAAGAAGGGCAGTAATTGAAAAAAGCCAGATGGCTTCTTCTTTCTCTTAGCATTGGATCCACCCCACAACAAACAGGGAAGTACTTTATATGAATGATATTGTGGTCACTCAACAAGGCTGGACTGCAAGGCATGCTGGGGTCTCGGGGATTCTTTGCGATCCCCTGGCTGGGTGACTGACAAAAAGGTGAGATAAGGCTAATCTTTGATGAGATGTGAATAGTGAGGATGAATGAGGGAGATTGATTCTAAGTGCCTACCCCAGCGACAACTAATTAGACCACAGATTCACTCTCTGGTTAGAATCTAGACATCAGGTAACGAGCAGCAGCCTTGAGAATCCAACTTGAGCATCTGCCCTACAGGAAAACTCCGTATTATTTGCTGACAAGGGGACCCAATCAGGTTCTCTCTAGAGAAGTTGTGAATATGACACTTAGAGAAAATTCAGTGAAAGAGTAAAAATAGTGCAGAAAGCTGTGAGTGGAGGGGGAAACAACTGAAGCTAGAAAGAGAAACAGAGGGAAGTACTGGAGTAGGGAGCCAATGACAGCTCCTAAGGAGGCCAAAAATTCTAGGCTGCTGTTGCTTCTTGGACCACAAGGCATCATGGGTGCTGTGCTCCCTGAGGCCTGCAGAGCAGCCGCCAGTTTCTGGACCTTCCTTACTTCCCCGAGTATCTTTTCACAAAACCTCTGTATCTGAGGCAGCCCGACTTTTTGTTATCTGCAACCTGAGAGAGACACCTGTCCATGTGTCCAGTTTCGGGCTTGAGCTGAACCTACACTGAGAGCTACAGGGAGGGTCTGCAGAGGCGAGCCCTGAACCAGGTGTCTTCATTCCTCCCATCTGCGTGCATGGTTGACTCCAGGTCTGCCAGGTTTAGGAAAGAGCTCCATTTATTGACAAAAGGCCTGGGGTGGTAGGGAGAGCCCAGGCCTCAGAAAGAAGGCAATTTGAAAGAGAGAGGTCCTTAGGACCCCAGCCAAGAGATCTAAGGTCTCAGACTAGGCATCTGTCCAAGCAAGAGATGGGGCTCATGTCAGGAGTCGGGGGCGGATGCCTGGGGTATCAGTGGGCATCACTTGTTGTAGATGGGGGTGCGCTTTAAGCAGCCCAGGGGCACAGACTGCCTAGTGGCACAGAGCCGCCCAGTGGCTACAGCCAGGCTCACTAGACACCAGTCATTGTTGGCAGTGACCAGTGGCAGGAGCCATCTCAGAGCTAACTTGCTCGATTATGAACAAAACTGCTGAGTAGGCAGGGTAAGGCTGGACTTGTAAGCTGAAGGTTTCGTGGGTTGTTGGGGAGCCAGCCTGGGGAAGCAGGAGCTGACAGCTTCACTCGTGTTGCTCCGTATTGTACAGACATTGGCTAGATATACCCTCTGCTCTTCTCCAAGGTGTGGTGTTGTCAAGGCCATGTCCCAGTCTTTTCTGTACTTCCAGCGCTCAACGTGATGCCAGGCACATGGGAAGAATTTAGTAAATCACCACAGAATTTATGAAAAAGCATTTAGAGCTGGGGAAACATTGTCCTAAGAAAAGCACACACCTCAGATACCAGATCTCATCCTCTTCAACCCAAGATCTTCTCAGATAACTCTAGGTAGGATCTGTTAATACACTACGTGCTTGCAGCAGACGCTGCTATGACATGGAAGGAACAGCTTGTTACCTGGAGATCCTGGCTCAAATCCTGCCTCTAGCAGTTACCAGCTGGGGGCATCACAGAGGGTTACCTAACGTCTCTGGGTTTTTTCCTCATCTGTGAAAGTAGGAGATAATGCCTGTTCATGGGATAACTGAGGCTTTGGTGAGACGACACAGCTGTGCTGTACCCACAGCACAGCTCGATAAACGCTTGTGGAATGGCAAATGCCGTTCTGGGGACTAAAGTTCACCATGGCTCGGTTCTGCTTTTTGCCTTGACTCATCCCCCCGTTGTCTGTCAAGGACCATTCAGCGTTCAGCCTGGTTCTTTCACAAACTAAGAGGGACATTCACAAGGTGGGCTGGCATCTGGTAGGAAGCCACAATTGGTCACCTACTGTCTATCCTTGGGAGATGGGCAGTGACAGGCTCTAAAAGGGGAGTCCTGGGCACCGAGCCTCTGAATACATCACTGGAGCCACTTCTCAGAGAAAGCCTGGGCACCTCCAGAGGGGGGACTCAGCAGTGCCAGCTGACTGGCACCCCTGGCAGCAGGGGGTTCATATTTTAGCAAGCCTCTGAGCTTATGCAAGTATCATTTGGGTTAGAGAAGCCACAGGTTTAGGTTTGCTAACTACATAATTAAATAAGGCAGAATGTCAAGAGAGAGGCAGAGAGGAAGGTTGTGGACTTAAAAGGCTGTATATTGAGAAAAGGCCACGATAACTTCTTTATCTCTTCCCTAAGAAAAATGTGAACAGAGCAACAGATTTCAAATGTGGAGGGTGGTGGAGGGCTGCAGGCTGGGATGCGTCACTGAGGAGTGGGTGCACCATTGCATTCATTGCCTGGACAGGCTGAGCCAGGCTCTCCGTGTCTTATCACTCATCCATACTGTAGTCCTACATCATAGAGGTTACTACGCGTATTTTAGTGAAATGGAAACTGATACTCAGGTTCATTAAGCAATTCACCCAAACTCATGACATTATTTAGAGTCAGAGCTGGGACTTCTCTGTCCAAAGGGTATTGTTCTACTGAATCACATTGACCAGGGACTTTTCTGGTTTATAAATTACCTTTTAATGTAAATGGTACTTAATCTAGCAAAAGTCAGAGGAGAAGGATTGCAGGCTGAACCTTTTATTTAAGGAGGGTGTTGGGAATCTTCTAACCAACTTTCTGTTGCACCTCATCAACCTATGTATTTGGCATGTCACCGTAATTGCCCAATTGCCCAATGGTTCTACTGAGAGGCTCTATTCTCTTCGATCTCTCCGAAGCATGAAACTCTGTGGACCCATCTTTCCTCTTGGTTGGTTGCACCAGCCATGGACTTATGTGATAACCCCCCCAGTTGTTCTACCCGCTCAAGGCCCTCTCCACTCTAATCTATCCTCACGATGGAAGCCAAAGTGATCCTCCCAAAGTCTGGCTCTGTTTCACATCCCAGTTTTGCACTCAAATCTAAAGGGCTCTCTCTTTGCAGGTCATATTTAGTCCAGTTCTGTGGTCTGACATTCAAGGATTCCTGCAATTCTTTCAGTCGCCAACCTCTCACCTGCAGCCTATCAGAACTATTTACTGATCTGTAAACTCTGCTGTTATTTCTCACCTCTGTGCCTTTTCTCATGCCATCCCTAGAGATGTCTCCTAGGGATAAGTATCAAACTCATATTGATAACTCAAGCCTGAGGACAAACACTGCCCCTTTCCCTAATTCCACACCCCTTCGCCTTTGCACTGAACACAGTACCTCGAAAACGACTTGTGATCAAGAAATTCTTACACGATCATGCGTATATTAATGGAGCCCCTACTGTGGAGCACTGTGCTAGGTGCTGGAGAACTGCTGAGCTGAATTGCAGGAAGCCAAATTTTTGCTATCTGGATAGACATGTTAATGTTTAGTCTCTTTTTGTGCTGCAATTAATTAACATTTGTAGTGAACTTCACAGTTTTAAAAGTATCTTTATATCCATGCTCTCATTTTATCTTCAACACAGTCTGGCGAAGATACATAGGTCAGAGAGTCACATCTAAGCCAAGGTTCAGAGAGGTTTGAATAACTTGTTTCAGATCATATACCCAAGAAGTAAGGAACTGGCTTTTCAATCCCTTAAATTCAAATTGCTTATGTTTGTGAATCTTAATTTCTACAGAGCTTGAGGCACATGTCTTTCTTTTCCTTTTTTTCAAATCAATTTTTAATTTTTCAACTATGTAATGCAGGAATATGATTTTTTAAAAATCAAATACAACGAAAAGTCTTATAACAAAGAATGGTAATTCTCGCTCTGTCCCTATTTACCAGTTCTGACCCCATATTCAGACATTTCAACTACTTTAACTGTTATTTAATTAATACTTGTGAATAAAGTTTGTATGCTATTTCTTGATATAGTAATTTTAGACATATATTGAGCTAAACATTATTTGTTGACATTATCCTGATATGGTAATTGAGTAATTGGTTCTCACACACCACCATCTTCGTGGGTGTGAAATCGTATTTCACTGTGGTTTTGATTTGTGTGTCTCTAATGATGAACGATGTTGAGCCTCTTTTCATGTGCTTATTGGTTATTTGTATAACTTCTTTAGGGAAATGTCTATTCACATCATTTGTCCATCTTTTAAACTGGGTTTTCATTTTATTATTGAGTTGTAAGAGTTCTTCATACATTCTACATACAAGTCCCTTGTCAGATATATGAGTTAGAACTATGTTCTCCTTATACGTGGGTTATTTTTCACTTTATTGATAGTGTTCTTTGAAGTACAAATGTTTTCAATTTTGATCAAATACAATTAAATCTATATTTTCTACTGTTATTTGTGCTTTTGGTATAATATATAAGAAGACTGCCTAACACACTGTACTTTAAATGTATTCTTATATTTTTTTCTAAGCGTTATAAGATTATAGCTCTCACATTTAGGTCTATACAACTATTGAGCTATTTTTTGTATATAGCATTATTAAGTTTATTTTTAGATGGTTTATATCATTCAATTTATAAAATTAATTTACCCTCTTTTTACTGTTAATATTTCAATTACCTACTACAGTTATAGAGAGAAGTTATTGATTTCTATATATTCATTTGTATATATTTATTTATTTGTAACCAGTAAGTTTTCTAAACTCTAATAAGTGCTTAGTTTTTTTCTTTTGGGATTAAGAACAGAATTTAATAACTGATTTTTAAATTTCCTTTTTAATAGATTTATCTCTTTGTACTTTATTTCACAGACATACTTCTAGAACAATGTTAAATCATAACAGATAATAGTGGACATCTGTGTTTTGTTCTTAAATTTAATGGTAATGCACCTGATGTTTAACTATTAAGTCTGAAATTGACTTCTCATATTCTTTACCATGTAAAAATTATCCTTCTATTCCTTCTGTATTATTTCAAGTTTAATAAGGACAGTATGGTAAATTTCCTCATGACGATCATGGTTTTTTCCTCCTTTACCATCTGATGAGCGATGTAATGCAGTTATCAACATTTTCAGTATTGAACTATCCTTGCATTTCTGAAATGAATCCTGCTTGGTCAGACTGCATTATTCTTTTAAGATACTGCTGGTTTGGATCTGCTCACATTTTATTTATTGTACTTGCACAAATGATGTTGCCCAACATCAACATATGCCAAATCCCCTTGCTTGGGCCAAGCCAAACTGTATTAGGAATGTAAGGGGAGGTTAGCAAGAAAAGGCTCAGATGAGATTTCATGATCTCATTTCTATTCATTTTGGAGAATCTGGTCATTGTCCATCTGACAATGTGCTTCTTCTATATCACCGTTTCTCACTCCAAGGTCGTGCCCCTATTTTAGCAAAGCACAGAAAGAAAGTGCAGAAGCGTTACAGGGCAGTCCCAGTAACATAAAACTGCAGTCCCACGGTAATGATACCACTATTTACCAAGTGTTTATAATATGCAGCACTGTACTTGACACTACATATATTATTTCCTCCTCTTCTCCTTCTCCTTCCTCCTCCCCTTTTCTTCCTCTTCGTCCCCCTTCTTTCTTCTTATTATAATAATTGGCTGGAAAACATATTGGGTTATTAATTTGTGTTTTGCTTTTGATAAGAGGTTGGAAAAACGTGTCTGGAGAAAATTTCCCCCCTCTTGACAGAGTTATTAAAGGCCTTCGTGTTGCAGGCCTGCAATAAGAAAGCATCTAAAAGACACCCTCATGCCTACTTCCACCTCCAGGCCTTTGTTTGAGGAACTCATTGAGGGAAGTTAGAATTTGGGGTGGAGAAGGAGACAGAACTGGCCCTACAAGGTAAGCAAAGGTTATCATCCCAGAGCCTGTGAGAGCTGTGAGGGAGCATGCTGTGGCAGGTCCCACAAGTGCCCAGGACTTATGCAGCATCCTTAGAAGTGCCAGGATCTCTGATGGGGTGGTGCACAGTTGTCCCAGAATTGACCACTGAAGAGTGGGAGACTCTGGAGAGTCTGAGACCACTGCGATCTTTACAAAATAGTCCAATGCTCATGCTTAGCATGACAGCAAAGAGTTTCCTGTTTGTGAATGGAAATATTTTCATTTTAACATCTCAGTGAATAATTATGAACTTAAGAATTGAGTACGTTCTTCCATCTTTCAGGCACCATGTACATAGCCAAGAAAGGAGACAGAGCTCCCCTAAATTCCACCTTACCAAAGAGTGGTTAGGGAGCAAATTCCTATCTTTTATCTATACAACTCTCATACAAACCTTAGGAAGATTTTTGTTTTTACTATTATTCTCATTTTCAGATAAAGAAACTAGCGCATACCTGGAGAGGTTAAATAACTTGTCCAAGGTCATGATATCATTCTAAGTTGACCTGAGTTCAGAAACCATGGCTCAGCAATTCTGCTATGCTGCCTTAGTTTTAAAACAACAACATCAACAAAAAAGGTATTTCTTACTGAGAGACTATTTTGTGCCAAGCAAAAGCCTAAATGCCATATGTATGTATGGATGGATGGATGGATATGGATATATACATGTATGCATTTATTAATTTATTTATATAATCTCCAACCCCTATAAGAAATATTCAAGGATGTTCTTCCTATTATATTAATCATCTCACCTTATCATAAAGCAAAAGATGGAGAAGCATTCCATTAGTTGCTAGACCTAGTGTCTAGCCCCAGTTCTGCTGCTAACTCTGTATTTCAGTTTTTTCATTTGTGACATCAGAACAGCAAAACTTGCCTTTCTATATTATTATGGGTATTGAGTGAGGTATTGGAAATAGCGGGATCTTCTTAACTGTAAAAATATGTGCACACGTGGACCTTGCCTTCTATCGAAATTACAGTCTGTACTGGTCATTGCAACTGAGAGACTTTCTCAGCAGTTACCAGGATACTGAGATATACATTACAATGCAGAGGGGACCAAGACACCAGGAGTTGGACGCTGGCCTTGGAAACTGATTGTTTACGTTTGTTTGTAGTCTCCTTGAAGCAGAGGTTAGGTCATAGTTCTTCTGGGTCTGGCAAAGTCAGCTGGAAACTGCTAATGGCCAAGCCATCTCAACGGATTGCTTCTTTTCCAGTCCTTCCCTGCATTCGGGGAAGGCAAACAGGATGCACTCTCATCACCCCTCCAAGAAATCTCCCTTTGGTGGCTCTTCCAGGCAGCAGAAATGCTGGAACTTCCTGTTAGGCAGTCCATCCACAGGGCTCAGAGAAATGATCTCCTGGTATAAAGCAAGCCATCCCAAGAAATGTCCGAAGCCACTTGCTGTGCAGGTGTCTGCGCTCAGGATATCAAGGCACACGTCTGTGTTCTGAGGTTGCTGCTTGGCATTGACCCCAGCCAGAGTTGCTCAGGATAGTGAGGGAGGGGTCTAAAGTACTTGTAAAAGAGTCACTGCAGTCACCTTCACAGGGGTCACAGCTCCCCACAAAGCAGCCAGACTATGTCAAAGGCAACGGGGGTTTCCGAGGAAAAGTGGGAAACCACTGAGATTTAGAGACAGATTTCTTTTTCCATCAATATTGGGAAAGTGTGTCTGGAAATGAAGGTATTTTGGGGACCCAATAAGCACCATGAGGATAGAGACCTATCTTTTACTCTGTGCTCAAATGCCTGACATACTAGATGCTCTATAAATACTGGTTGGCCACTGAGGGAAGGAGTATTTTGGCAGCGAGCAAGGTGGTCCCATTTGCTTGAGTCTTTGTACGATTGAACAATTTCTTCTTATGAAGGAATAAATTCTGCACTAACCCAGTTTCTTTCTCATCAAGAATTACAATGCCAGGTGTGAAGAGAGAAACAGCCCTAGGCACAGAATCAAAAGTTCTGGGTCTGAATATTGATGCCTCCCCTGACCAACTGTGTGGCCATGGAGAAGTCAAAGAATTTTGAACTTGAATCCCCTTATCTGAGAATTTAGAGTAATAATTCCTCCCTCAGAGTTTTTGTTTTTGTTTTTCATAATTCGGATCACACATTTGTGGGGAGTCTGCCAGTACAGTTTCTGGGAGGTGGCAGTTAAGAGTAAGAACACATCCTCTGGCATCAGAGCATCAGAATGTGTTCACACCCTGGTTCTGCCACTTATTAACTGTGTGTCTTTGGGTTAGTTACTTAACTTCTCTAAGTCTCCTCTTCTTCATCTCTAAGAAAAAGAATAGTAATATCTATTCCACTGGGTGGAGGGGATAATGAATGTAAATACTTAACATGCTGCCTAGAGTATGATAAGAACTTATTATTGTTATTATTATTAGAAAGAGGAAGTGATTTCTCATTTGCACATCAGTCTTTGATAAGATAAAAATGCTTATTGCTTCTTAAAGATTTTCCTTTCTTTCTTTTTTTAAATAAACCTTTAAGAGCATAGCCACTCCATGCCCTTGCAGAATTTTAAGGCAGCATATCATTTTTTGTATTTTTCCCTTCTTACTTCTTTTGGAATAGAACCACTAAAACATGAGAAAACTTTATAAACTGGATAACATCCTTTGCCCTTCCCAGATCTTCAGGATATAATCCAAGCTCATGATGCAATTAAGAAAGAAATATAAACCAAGGGACACCGATCCCACTGAGGCAACATGCAGCTATTTCTCCAGTGTGATCTTGCAGAGAATTCTCAGGTCAGACAGGGTTTCTGTGCCTCAAGTTTCTCATCTCTCAAAGGAGATTCCTGACTCACAGTGTTGAGGTGAGGCTCAAAATACGTGGTATATATGGAAAAGCCTTTAAACTGGAAGAAGACTGAGGGTACAAGTGCTATAATGCGGTCCTCAGCGCAAATCCTTTATGGTCCCTTCTTCTGGGTGGTTGAAACACCCTCCAAGGATCCTGCTTAATGAATGAGCCACAGCTCTCAGAAGACGTACGATTTCTCCTCTACCATGATCTCTGCCCACATGCAATCGCAGCACTTCCATGATCGTCTCCTTTCACAGCTGACATCCCCCTTCTTCTTATAAAGCAAAGAGGCTGCTTACAGAAATTCTGAAGGTCAGAATTCTCAGTCACATACTTCTGCTGCTTTGCGATCTTCATGAGTGACAAATGCATTCCCACAGGAAAGATCGTTCTCGCCAGAGCTGGCTCAACACCACCACCTCCATTCCCTACCTTATTCTCATTTTCCACTTGCTTCCTGTGAAACCCTGGGGAATGTTTGAATGAATCCTGTGATTAGAGGACGTTGGGGAGAGGAGCAAGGCCTGAAGCGCCCAGAACTAGTACAGGTTCCTATCTTGGCTACACAGGGCTCAACATTCAGAGGATTAATCAAGCTAGGTTACTTGTGGGCAAGACTGGGTCCGAATACCTGGTTGTCTGTGTTGTACCCTATGGTTTTACCAGATGCCGTGCTATATCTAACTTTATTCTCACAACATTGTGAGGTAGAAATAACTTCCCTGTTTTCCAGATTAGAGAATCGAGGCTCAGAGAGGTGAAGCAACCTATCTGAAATCACACAGCTGGTGAGTGGCAGAGATGGAATTTAAATGTGAATCTGCCTGACACTCAGCTTCAGGTTCTTTCCCCCCATAGCAAACTACCTCCAGACAGTGAGTTAAGATAAGTTTGTGGGCCAAATCCTGGAAATATTTGCCTTGGTAGTAAAGACATTTTCCAAATGAAAATAGAGTATTAATGAATAATTTCCCAAGGAGACTGTAATGCTGGAATGCTTGTGAGAGCACTAATGAAAATCAGCAAATGTCTCAGCTGGGCAGTTTTCCTCCTGAATCTTCTAGTCTCAAAGACCCAGAGGTTATTTCTGATTACATCAGCAGCTTCACAGTCCCAGCTTAGGAATCTCGAAACCACATATGTGACTCACATGTCGTTGTTATAACAGTAGGAAACACATTAACTTCGGCTTTTAAGAGCGTTCAGTGAAAAGCCAGGCTTCCAGAAACCAGTTTCTCGGTTTGTGAAACACACAGTCTAAGCCTTACTCCTGATGACAGTGTCGTAGTGTGAGGCTGTACATTATGTGACCTGACAGCTCAACAAGACTATCTGCTTTCACAGACACATTCCATTGAACTTATAGCAGGTGACTAATGAGTATTTCAACACCGTGACATTTTGAGTTGCAAGCCATAGGGATTGCTATTTGATTGAAGAGTATATTAAAAATGTTTTTAAAAACTTGTATTACAAAATCATTCTGTGGAAGTCATAAACAAGAGTTCTTTCGGTCTCACTCAGGGCCGACAATAATGCTGGTCGATTACACGCATTTCTGAAAGAAGGAAGATGTCACAACTCTTTTTCCAAGAATATGCTGTTGATGTTTTCTTTATAGATTTTTATGTGCTTAAAATCAGGGTTTTTCATAGCTGGATTACCAATGTGGAGTCTCAGAAATACTTAACATTCTGTAGTGTTAATGTGGGAGTTGAAGACCCAAAGCATGTCCTAGGGAAGAGGAATTGGGTAGGACAGGAATTCTTAGACGTAGATACAGCCAAACGTAAGTTCAGTGTCAACTTCTGCTCCCTCCCTCACTGCATGGTCTTAGAACAGTCATTGAACTTCTTTGTACCTCAGTTTTCTTGTATCCAAACTGGGGAAAACAATTTTACTTCACAGGGGAGTCCATGAGGATTAAAATAAGATGATGGGCTGTAGGTGCTACCTGGTACATAGTAAGTGCTCAGAAATGTGGCTTCATTCATTTCTTTGTCTCCGTGGGAGCAGTGGACAACCAGATAAGCAGTGAAACAAGTTCTCAAGGCAAGACGCAGGGACTGGGAGAGAGCAAAGGGGGAGGAATTTGGTAGGGCCAGAGTCACGGAAAGGGAAGGAGAGAGGACCTGGGAGCCGCTCTTACTTAATGCCTACCACCATGTGCCAGGGATTAGAGTGGGTGTCAGAGGAAACAGGATGAATTCTGTTCAGAGACATGAGAATCTAACTCGCATGGACTGGTTTGACACAAGAGCTTTGCTCTTTGGGGTTTTCTCTCATCTGCTTTTTTATATAAGGAGATATAAGGAGAAGGGGAAAGGAACATACGCTTTTATTTACTCAAGGGAGGAAATAAAAAGAGAGTGTAAGAAAAAAAAAACAGAACCTAATTAGGCCATTAAAACTCTGGTGAAAACTGAAATGGCAGTGCCCTGAGATTCCCTTGTCCTGTTCTAGGTTCTTGGGCGTAAAATGATAGAGCACCAGGGGTCTAGTAGTTATTATTGGAAAATTAAATAAAAATATACCCACCAAGATAAAGACCTAATTTAATAGCTCTCTAGAGTTTGGCTTGTTTACTGTAAGGAAAGTAAAACCGGCTTAATTTGAGTTTGTATTTGTCTTTGCAGAGAAGTTTTATGTGGCTGATTTTGCATATACGCAAGCACTGTTTTCCAAGAGATGCCAGCAAATGCACAACTGGGAGATATCCTCCGGATTTGCTCATAAAAGTCTTTATCGTCTTTGGGGAGGTGATTCGACTGGTCTTGATGGGCAGCTGGATGGAAGGCTCTAGTGAAGGAGGGGACACGACCAAGCTCATATGCACACAGAGGCTCAGCAAACAAGACTTCACAGTAGCCTCTATAAAGTGACTTCAAAAGATTTATTTGAACAGTGTCCATCAAATGTGAATGTACACTAAAAAGTTAACTATGGACCTAGACTGCATTATATCTACTCAGTGGGGTGTGTGATGAGGCAGAAATTCCCAGTCCCACCCTACCCTGAGAACTCCATTAAAAGTTTGTTGACCATTTTTTACGGTACAGATACCAAGTTACGTTAGGGGCACATAAAGTCTAGGGCCAAGCAAACTCATTGGGGGTGATGTGGGTGAATGAGTGGACATGTTGATGCTCTGTTCAGATCCCCTCAGATCCCTTTTACATTTTTCTGCACCCATTCCCTAGCTTCTGGCGTCTTTGTTTCTAACAGATGCTACCTTTGGGCCGCTGCAGCCACTGTACCCAACAGCTCCGAGAGCTGGAAATACCCAGGGGTTTACGCCATGCACCCAGGGGTTTACTGACTGGAGTGAACAACCTGAACACTCAGCTCCCTGGCCTTGAGTCTTGATAAGCTCAGGTGTAATTTCTACTCCAGAGCCTCCTGTGGGATCAGGCTGAGGCTGGACTTTGCTGCAATTGCACCCCTGCTTGCCTTCTTCTAAGTTCTCCTGGGAACACTTCCGTAATAAATCACTTGCATTTGAATCGTGATCTCAGGGTCTGCTTCTAGGGAAACTGACCTAAGGCAATGAATGAACCCAAATGCTTCATATTGAAATGGTGTGTGTGTGTGTGTGTATGTGTGTGTGTGTGTGTGTTGCGTGTGTGCACGCGCCTGCGCACACACACTCATGCAAACAATTTTAACTATGGTAAGCCTCTTCTCATGGCATAAAGGGGGCCTGATTGGTAGGGGGATGTTGTAGCTCTCTTTGGAGGGATAAAATTGATTCTTTCCATTCCCATGTTGGGAGTGAGGCAGGAATCCCTAGGATGGGATTGCAGACTGTGGATGTTGAGAGAAATCTCTGCTAGGAGCCATGAGAAAGCTGGTGCTTGGACTCACAGTGAATTAGGAGAGAGAGAGAATGAGAGAGAGAGAGAACAGCTAGTAGCCTGGAGTCGTTGAGGGTCTGGTTGATGCGCAGTGTCCTATAACTCCTACAGCAGCTACTGTTTGGAGCTTTGGAAGCTGGAAGAAATCACAAATGTGTGAAGTGTGCAAGTTTTCCTCAGGAATCCCTAGGAAATAATGGGGACCATGAGATTCTGATGCTTTTCAAGAGACAGCTATCAATTCAGTAGGCATTCAGACCACATCATGACACATTTCTAATAATCCAAACAGCCCAAAGAAATAGTATGTATGCTTATAGACTTGGCTGCCTCTGGGTGTCAGAGCTCACCATCAACAAAAACATCCAAACAGAGACAGGAGGGGCTCCGATCAGGAACACTGCAGCTGGGTGAGAGGTAATCTACCAGGTGATCCTTTCAGGAGATCAGTGATTCCATAACTAACCAGAGCGCGAGCTTGGCAGAGACACTGTGGCATTTGCTTCTTTTTCCCTACGAGAAACCATTCATTGACATCTGGTACAATCCTCATAACTTCCCCTACTAAAGCGTGACAAGGACTGAAGCTGGACAAACTAAAGGTTCAGAATTCTATAACTCACCAAACAGGCAGGAAAATGATTCCCGCTTTCATCAGTACCTGGAGTTTCATCAACTGTGCTGTCTACCCAGCTTTCATTACACAAAGTTGATTACTAGAGGTTTGGGACACATGACAGGTAGGCTTGGCCCTGCCGTATCTTCTCTCACACTAAATTATGAGATTCTCTGAGACCCATCCCCATTCACCTCACCTGGCCCTGTCTGCAGGCTGCTTCATACTGTCATTCCTACCACGTACACGAATTTCATCATGGTGCTGCTGGTCCGAAGGGAGGATAAGTTTGAGCTCCTTGGACAGTGGAGAGGGGATAACAAGCATAGGCCAAGAAAGTGAAAAAAAGGTGTTAAAAAGTTGACATTGGAGTCAGGTGAACCCAGTCACCTCAATTTTTTTCACTTCCTCATGTTTGAATGAGTCTTTGAAAGAACACAGACAATTTTGGCTCTGATCTTAAGAGAACTTAGCTTCAAATATATGATCTGTTTTCTCTTCAGTACGAATGCTCGCTCTGGGCTCTGAGCCGGGTTGTCTCCTCGTGGAAGAGTGGCTGAAGCCCATCCCTTCTCTTGGAAATTATCAAAAGAGCTGAAAATCCTGCGAGGGGTGGGAGGTGGGGAAGGAACCTCTCCTTACTCTGGGGGAAAATAACAAGGGCAATAGCATCTCCATCAGGGTCTGGGATTATCAAGGCCAAGAAAAGGTTAACTATTGATGGAAATTACCAGATGGTACAGAGAAGAACAAGGAAATAGCTTCATGAAGGATGGCTAGCTGTAAACTGCTGTAACACTTCACAAATCAGAGTGGTAATGAGAAAGAGAGGAAGCAGGTCTGGGCCCTTAGCCTTCCCTGTAGACGACGCAGTCTGGAGAAGAGAGGGTTACACTGTGTGTGGAGGACTCGCTTACTCTCCCTCTCCATTCACCCGAAATCCCACTGGGATATTCTAATCTCTTTGGAACACGCTGCATTATCTGTACTTTTAGCACAGCTCACGTTTCACATGGCAGGCTGCGGAGCAATCTGATTGTTTTACGGGCCCAGCCAAGAGAGGAGCTCCGATTCCTTTCTCTTGGCCAGGTGCCCTCTTTGAGGGAGAAGACCTGTGGTGTATAGAGACCAGCCAAGTGCTTAAAGATTTCAGAAACTTCAAAGGCAGGGGAGGAGCCAGAAACAATAAAAAGGAAAATGATAAACATTCAGCTTAAAGACGGGCTGAGTTAAAATCCCTGAGAAATTACTCCGAGCAGAGTTAGGGGCCATTCTCAGAGGCCCGTGGCAACATTCCATGGTGTTACACAACGTTCCAAGAAGCAATTATTAGCTTTGTTTTAGTTGTGATTAGCACAGTTAATGACTCGTGGAGGTGGAAAGACAATGAAAGTGGGGAAGATGAGCCCACAGAAAGGGGTTTCTTCTCCGGTCCGGTACTCTCCAAATAAGGGGAACGGAATCCCACCTTCCAGTGGGCCTATCACGCCTCCACCTTTTTGAAAATTCAGTTTTGGAACTATTGCATAAGAAGAAACATGATTGTTTTCAAAAGGCAAAAGCCCTTCCTGTAGAATAGCTTGATGGGATCTGTGTTATTAAAGGACTCATCACTTCCTGTGGGCAAAGCTATACCATGGGGCTCGACACCTTTAGGGTCATGCCTACACGAAGGCCAGGGGAGAGTCAAAGTGATGAGCGGAAATGTTAGGTCCAAAATATTGGAAGAGCTCAGCCTGACTGTTCCGGGGATCTTAAATAGCTCAAGCAGAAGAAAAAAAAAAAGTAGACAGATTTAATTCAATTTAGCAACTGTTTGTGAGCACTTACTATGTGCCTGACACTTCTCTAGGGACATGGGATATACCAGTGAACAGGGCAAAGAGCCTTTCTCTCATGGAGCTGACATACCAGAGGAGGAGACAGATGGTAAATAAAAGTCACAGTACCAAACTGTATGTTGGAAGTTGACAACTGCTGTGGAAGAGAAGGAATGTTGAGCATGGGAAGGGTGCTGGGAATGTTGGGAAGTAGGCTGCAGAATTAAATAAGAGGTCAAGGTTGGTGTCGTTAAGATGGTGAGAGCAAAGCAAAGACATGAAGAAGGCGAGGAAGTTGGCCTAGAGGTTTCTGGGGGAGGAGATTTCTGGAAAGAGAGAAGAGTTCCCTCAAAGAGGCAAGCCAGGAGTGTGCCCTGTGTGTGCCAGACGGCAAGGAAGCCAGTGAGGCTACAGCAGAATGAGGAATGGGGAGAGAGTGTGGAGACTCAGAGAGATCAGGGCTTAGGTGTGGTCCTGTAAGGTCTTTGAGGTCATTGTGAAGATGCTGTCAGGATACACTATTGCAAACATGAAGTCTGAATGCCTAGGGGACTTGAATAGCTCAGACAGAAAAAAAAATATATGGAGAGAAAACATCACACAGTCCCTGCCTTCAAGAAGCTCACTGTGTAGTGGGAAAGGTAGATAAGTAAACATATAATAATAATACATGTGATAAGTAGATAACACAGTAGACAAAGACTGTGATGTTGGAATAGAGGGGAAGATCAATGATCCTGTTTGGAGGAATCAGGGAAGACTTCTTAGAGGAAAAGATATCTGAGCCAATTGTTTAAAGTCAAGGATAAGATGGTTGGGCATTTTATATTATAGATGTGCCCGTGGGGACACTGAGGGTCCCAGATGGTGGGTGGCCCCAAGTGGCCCAGTACTCAGCCTCCAGTCCAGGCTACTTCTTACCAGAGCAGCTGCCTTGCCCACGTACAGACCCAGTGGGACTGCTCTTTGAAGTGACCCTCTTCCAGCTTCCCAAGGCCATGGAACGAAGAGCTGTTGCTGAGCCTCCTCTCCATGCTTCTGATGTTACTGGCTGCGCTCTGTGGGAGCATCTCTCAATTAGATATGCCCCTTAAATAAAGTCTGGACTGTGGACATAGTACAGATGACCCTGTACAAATGAATTTCCCAGAACAAGGTAAATCCTAGAGTAAAAAAAGGAAGACCTACAATCAAACCGAAAAACATGTGGGTAGTCTAACAGGATTCACTGGAAATTTAAGGTCTTCGGGGTCAGTAAACCAGAGCACTGAAATGTATTCTTGGTAGAGGAGACAGTTCGCAAAAGTTGCTATTAGGCGGACCTGGGTTCACATCCAGGTTTAATCCTTTGCTAGCTATGTGCCCATGGGCCTCTTTTCCTTCTCTGTTACATGGGATCATAATACTTGTCTTTCCCATCTCCCAGGACTGTTCTGAGGATCACGGATATGAAAGCATGTGGTAAACTGTAAAGTGTGGTACCCATATCGCATGCCTCTATTCTGTAGGTGACATTTAAAAAAATTTTATTGGCTTATTTGGTCAATGAGTCCACAGCCTCTTTGTATGGGAAGTTTAAAACCTCACAGAGATTCTTGTCTAAAGCCTTCACGTTACAGATGCGCAAACAAGGGCACATTTAAGATTGCGCAGCAAAGTAGAGGCAAAGCTGGGCCTGGATCCCTTGACTCATCCTTCAGTGCTCTTTATTCAAACAGACTATGGAATGTAACTAGCAGAGCATGTGAATGAAGGTTCTTCCTGCTTCTGGCTGAGTCAGAGAGACAGGAAGTATCATGTCCTCCTGGGGCTCTTCCACTGCAGCACCTTGCATTTCCTTCCACAACAAGTGCTTTCACTGGTTTTAATCGCATTTCTTTCTTTTCATAAAAGACAATTTATCAGGCATGTATGGGTACTAGATTGACATAAGTGCTTACATGAAAACTGCTCTCTTTAATCCTCTCAGTAACCCAATGAGTTGTTAGTAACACCATTTTGCAGATGAGAAAACCGAGGCTCTGAGAGCTGGAGTGCCTCTCCCAAGATCACATGGTTTGGAGGCAGCAAAGCCGAGTTGGAACCCACCCACCATGCCCCAATGTCTTTCCACTTTACCAAAACTGTATACGCTACTTTCTCTTTTAGCCTCTGACAGAAATTAGAGGTCTGGATTAGAAAAAAACCTAATTAAAGGAACCAACTGAAAACGTGGAATCTGTCTTCATGAACAGACTGGACTAACAGAATTAACATCACAAATTCGACTTTGGGGATGACCTGATATTTTTTTTTCCAAATTGCAAAAACATGGAGCTAACAGTATTCTCCACATACACAGTCATCACTTTTATCCAAAGCAGTTTCACAAATACGATGCAGATGAATCATAGGTAGGATTTACTGGTGAGTCTAACACGTAGCAATGCGGGAGGGCCTATTAGAGACAGTGTCTATGTAAGAACAGAGGCACTGAAATCAGAACCGCTTAAATCAGAGACACTTGGCAGATGTGACAGATTCTTTACTATTGTAAATATATCAAAGTACAAAGAAAAGAGCGAAAAGCACCCAAGCTTAGCTATCTAGAAGCAGCCACTCCTGACACTGTGGTACATTTTTTCCTTTTTGTCCTCAAACTTTGCTTTTGAAAACATTAGCTGGAATTAGACTATATGTAAATTTGTACATTTTTCTTTTTCACTTGGTGTTATTAGTATTATTTACTATGACATAAAACACACTTCAAAAATAATATTTAGTGGATAAATCATATTCCATGACTGGAATGAAAGAAAAACCTATCAAAGAAATACCCTGGAGGAGTGAAAAATAAGGACAAAAACCAAATGCGGAAAAAGAAAAGGTGAGATGGGTTCCTGGTGTTGAAACAAAAGATAAGGTCTTCGTGAGAGAAGACAGAATGGATGCCCTCATTTCAAGGATCTCTGGCCTCCCCAGTTCTAGTTAACGTTCTTGTGGCAGTGGTTTGGTGGACTCAAACTGGCTGGCTGCCATAGTGCAGGGGTTGATAAACTTTTTCTGTAAAGGGCTAGAGAGTGAATAGTTTAGGTTTTGAGGGTCATATGTTCTCTGTTGCAACCACTCAATTCTGCCATTGTAGCAGGAAAGCAGCCACAGACGATATGTATGCAAATGAGCCTGGCTGTGTACCAATAAAACTTTATTTACAAAAACAGGCAGTGGGTGGGATTTGGACCTCCATAGAGGACTTTAATTTTTTATTAGTCTTGGTCTGGGATGGACTCTGTGTCGACCCTGTGTAGATACAGAAAAGGACAAAATTTTGTTTTTGCCATCAAGGAATGGGGAGAGATAAGAAAAGGGATTATTACAACGCAGCATGTTAAGAGCAATAAACAAGAGATCAAAGAGAAGGAACCAAAGTACTCTCCTCTGAGCAATGAGGAAGGACTCACAAAAGGAGGGATATCTAGCCTGAGTTCCAAAAATCGAGTGGGAGTTCCTGTACATATGCCTATTCCATTGGTTTTCTTTTCCCATAAGGTTTGGGGGTGTCTCCATGGAAACACCCAAGTCCTGGACCAGGTCCAGGCCAGTAAAATTTCCCAGGAAACTGGTGGGCACTTTCCAGAGCAAACTTCACTAAACTATTGCCCTGGCTTATTCTTCATCCTTATTTGATCAACCTATGAAAACAGCCGGTGCCTTTTTTTTTTTTTTCTTTCTTTTTTTTTTATTGCGGTACGCGGGCCTCTCACTGTTGTGGCCTCTCCCGTTGCGGAGCACAGGCTCCAGACGCACAGGCTCAGCGGCCATGGCTCACGGGCCTAGCCGCTCCGCGGCATGTGGGATCCTCCTGGACCGGGGCACGAACCCGCGTCCCCTGCACCGGCAGGCTTACTCTCAACCACTGCGCCACCAGGGAAGCCCCGCCGGTGCCTCTCTGAAATCCTTCTGTGTCATGTTTATTTGGTGTGTATACACGTTATACAAGGTACTAAAGATTAAATCACCGGGAGTTGTTTCAAGATACAAATTCCACCCCCAGCTATGGGGTAACTGTGGCCTCCGTTCAATCCCATAATGAGTGCCTACTATGTGCAAAAGGATGTTTTCTTGGGCTCCTGTCCAAGGTAATTATCGGCCCTCAGTTTCCAGCGCCACGTACACCAGGAGCTGTAGGACAATTGTCAAAGAGACAAAGGGTCCTGGGATGTTTGGCTCAAAGGGAACTTAAAGAATGAGGAAGTGGAAGGAAAGGGTCCTTGTATGGGGGCGGGGGCGGGGGGAGGGAGGTTAACTGTTCCTTTCGTGTAGGAATCCCGCTGAGGTGTTAATGATTCTACTTCTAGTCTTTTAAGAGTAACCAAGCTCTCCAGAGATACTTGAAACAACAGTGCTCTCTAAATACCCAGTGTTTTTCCTATACTAGCACGTTAATCCCTCCATCTCTGCCTAAACCAGCTGCTAAGAAAAACTTACAGCAATCTCAATAGATTTCTGTGAGGATAGCGATGAGGGAAAGATATGAAGTTGGTGTGTCACGAGTTCTAGAAATCTTTCTACTTAGGGGTCCAGAAGGTTTTAAAATTTACGTCTAATTCACATGTGATTAAAATAGGAAAAGAAATTTAATTTAATGTTCAAGTTTTCTACTTTGAAAATTATGAACAGGGAGCACAACTGTTTTAATAAGTAAGTACTAGATACGCAATGTGAAGTTAAGAGAAAGATGTTGAGAGGTAGAGAGGGAGATGATATGGGAAAGAGAGAGAAAAGCAGGGAATGGGATTTATAATCAAAAAGCTAGCTTTTCTACAGATGGTGAGAGGAAGAGAGTGAAGGTGGAGGAGAAATAATCAAGTCTTGGTAAAGACAGAAGAGGAGTTAGAAGGGAGAGGAGACAGTGGGGAAAAGAGCAGCCACATGCACGTTAAACTTGAGAAGGAATTACTGTCTGAAATCTTCGTGGGTACAGTGAAGGCCCGCTGCTTGCAGCTCCTCACATTCTCATCCTGAAAACTCTAGAGGCTCTGATCTGAACGGTACTGCCCTAGCAGTCCAGCCAGGGGGAGGGTTTGTTCTGGGCGGCTATGGCAGTACTCAGAAAAATATCATTGCAGATACTGACATGGAAGCAGCTCTCCCATGTTGACTGGTGAGGGACTTGTACCCTGGCTTACTGGTTACCAGTTCAATTTTCTTTCTGTGCCTTACATAAAAAAGGAGCAAGACCCTGAAGCTTGGGATTTAGGTTGGGCATTTTCAAGCATTTTTCAGCAAAGATAAAAGTCTCCCTTTATATCAAGAAAAACTGCACTGAAGCAAGGAGGATAATAACTGCATCTGAGTCAGCACATATTTACTGAAGAACTACAGTGTGCCAAGCACTGCATTTGTCTCTTTACACACATGTCAACTCATCCTCAAAACAATCCAGTCAAGTAGTCATTATTATCTTTGTTCTCTTGGCGAGGAGACTGAGGCTTGGTGAGCTTATATGTGATTTTTCCAAGGACCTAAAGCTACTAAGTAGTGGGGTTGGGTTAGTGCCCAACACCGAAGCCCAAGTGCTTTCCACCATCTCAGCTTTACTAGCCTCTTGGAACTGCTACCAGTCCACTGGGAGAGAGAACTTGGCTTAAGGGCCCCCTAAACAGGGGATCCTCAGGGGACATTTGGCAATGTCTGGTGACATTTTTGGTGTTACAACTGGCTGGAGGATGCTACTGGCATCTAGAGGCCAGGTATGCTACTGAACATCAATGCTCAGGACATTCCCCACAACAAAGAACTACCTGGTCCAAAATGTCCATGATGCCAAGGTTGAGAAATCCTGCACAAGATGGAAGGCCCTGGCCAGAGCTGCTCTCCTAAAAGAGCATCTGTTACAAGGATACTCAGATATAGTCAGACAGCACAATTTTTAATACTTTAAGAACGCTGGAGGCCTCTCAGGGCCAAAAAAAAAAGTGTGGGGGGGGGGAGTCGCCTTTTCTACTCTGTTTGTTGCATAAATACAAGATTTAGCTCTGCAATCCCCAATCAGTCCTTTTAATACAGTGTATTAGGAAGAAAATAGAAAATGCTGACCAAAAATATTGCCGAAACTTTTCTTTGACTACAATTTATTTAGGCCTCTTCATCTTCTGCCTAAAACTCTGCAACAGTGACTTGATTGTTCTTCCTGTCTCCATTCTGGCTTCCCTCGAGTCTACCCCCTACCCATCATCTTTCTAAAACACAGGTAAGGCCATGCCACCGCTAAACCCTTCCAAGGCTCCTTCTTGCCCCCAGAACCAAGATGGTTCATCTTGCCTAGCCTGGCCCTTGGGGCTTCTATGAGCCTGCCTCGTCTGACTCCCCCAAACTTTATTTCCAACAACTTCTTTTCCAAACATTCTTTATATTCCAACCAAGCTATAACACTTGCTCTTATGGGTTGGTGGTGGCCAGAGTCATAACCTATGTCTTCTTGCCTCTGTCATTGTGTTAAAGCAATTCCTTTTTCTTGGAATGTACTGTTGTTTGTCAGTCACGACCAACTCCTACATCAAGGTACAGTTCAGATGCCACCTACTCATCAAACTGTTCTTTAATTTCTGATATTACAAACAAATTCTTTCACCTCTGAAATCCCACAGCCCTTTCTCAGTACCTCCAAATGTGACTGTGTATGCATATATGCAGATTACATGTGAAATATATGTCTACATATAATATATATTATACTATATATAATATATCATATTGTACCTATGTGATACATATAGAATATTCATACAATATATCATATATGCTATAGTAATTAAAATACTTTGGGTGCTGATGCAAGAATATTTATATAACTCAATGGAAGAGAATAGAGAACCTAGGAATGGATGCAAGTGTATAATTTAGTATGAATTTAGTATGTAGTAAAAGTGCATTTTAAATCAGCAACTGACTATCCATTATATATGCAGCACTTTATACCATTTCAAAAATAAATTCAGATGGACTAAAAACGCAAATCTTAAAAAAACACTATAATACTATTATAAGACAATATGTTCTTGGGATAGGTAAGCCTTAAATAATACACAAGAAAAACAAAAGGAAAACAAAAGAAATATTCTCAATTTAAATTTAAAAATTTATGATTGGAAAAGTTAACCTGAGCAAGGCTAAAAATAGGAGATATACTGGGGGAAAATATTTGTTATATGGGAGACAAAGGCTTACTCCAAATAATATGTAAAGAGCTTCAACAGTTCAGAAAATAAAAAATGACCCAATCAAAATAATAAGCAAATGATCTCAGAAGGCAGTTTGCAGACTAGAAAATACAAATGGCCACTGAACACAAGAAAAGATAGTGAACCTCACTGGTAATCAGCAAAACATAAAGCTGTCTGCCACATCCCATTTTTAGTCCATATAGTTTACAAAACATGAAAAAAGCTAATAATATCAAGTTATGGTGAGGATGTATAGAAATAGCACCTCTCATATACTGTGGGTCTGAATATAATTAGTAAGTTTATTTTCAAAAGTAATTTATTAAGATTTACTGAAATGTGAATTGTGTAAATTCTTTGGCATAGCAATTCCATTCTAGGAGTGGATCTTTCTGAAATATGCACACATGTACAAAAGAATGGAAACTTAAATGTGATTCAAAGTGGAGATGGTTAAATAAATGATGGCATATACACACTATGGAATACTACACAGCCATCACAAGGGACGAGACAGAGATATAAACATGGACTGAAAAGTTGTCTCAGTCATATTCTACACTGAACAAGCAAGACATGTTTGTGGATAAAGAGATAGATATGGACTGTACACTTTCTGGAAGACTGTATACCAGTGGTTAATTTTGGGGAGGGGTGTGAGATTAGGGAGAGAAGAAAGATTCTTCACTTTTTATTTTGACCATTCACGTTCATTTTTATTGCTTTATGGCTTGATTAAAAAAAAACTAGATACAGTATCACTTTTGTGGTTTTGTAAATTATAAAATCAATATTTAAAAGAATAACTGCAGTCTGTTAAGCACCTAGTTTCAAAGCATTGTGAAAATTGTCATAAGTCTGTCATCCTATACAACTCGTGAGCAACCCACTAAAGGTCTGCCCTAAATCATATTACAGATCAAGAAACTGAGTTTCAGAAAGTTTAGGCATTTACTCTCTGGAAATGTGAAGAGTAAACTGTGGAGCCAGATTAGAACAAGAACTGCCTAACGGCAAAGCCAACATCCTTGACTGCAAGAGAGGATGAGAGTATTGGGGAAGGAGGGGGCACTGGCAGCAGGGGTTGGAAGAGGTGGGCTGGAGCACACGAACCAGTCAAGGCTGGGCAGAGCCAGGGAGAACTACAGGTGCAAACCTTAGAAAACACCAGAGGGCCACATGGAAGGGTACACATGAGCCACAATGTGAGCCCTGCCCAGTGAGAGGCTTCGTACTGTAGTGACTATGTCGTGGGGAGGGCAGAATTCAGGTAAAGGCACAGGGTCAAAGCTCAGAGGACTAACCTATAGAAGAAGGAATTAATTTTTTTTGCCGTCCGCGGGCCTCTCACTGTTGTGGCCTCTCCCGTTGTGGAGCACAGGCTCCGGACGCGCAGGCCCAGCGGCCATGGCTCACAGGCCCAGCCGCTCCGCGGCACGTGGGATCTTCCCGGACCGGGGCACGAACCCGTGTCCCCTGCATCGGCAGGTGAACTCGCAACCACTGTGCCACCAGGGAAGCCCAAGAAGGAATTAATTTGTTCTGGAAAATTCTGAGGGATGGAAATGGGCAGACTTCAGCTCAAAAAAAGGAATAGGTTTAATATATATTTTTTAATATCCAGAAGATTCTGAAGGAAAAATTAAAAGGCTGGACTGACTGGGTAAGGAAAGCAATCCCTGTTACTGGAGAAGTCCTGTCTTGGTCAGGGATGCCATATGAAAAACTGAAGCATGACCGTGTAGGTGACCCCCAGTGTTCAAAGTCTATGTCAGTAGAACCGGGGGATATACTTTCCATGAAAATGAACTGGTACGGAATGCTGTTATTGTTTTCTCCCTGTCCAGCACCACCCCCTCATCTCCTCCTTGTTTTATTTGAGAAACTACTTTTCCTCTGTTGGATGCAGTCCTGGTAAATCCATCAAGATCCCCACTCCTCTCCTAAAGCCCACGAGGCCCATCCTTCATTCCCCCTGGGATTTGAATCTTAAGCAGAGTCACACAAGGACTGAATAAAATGGTGAGAGTTTTTTTCACTCAAAAGAGAGTGACTTGAAAAGGCAATCTAGTCATCTGGCCTATTTCCTGGAGCCTCTCAAGAGCCTGTCCTATTGCAGGTCTAAGCAGTTAGCTACGCTCTCTCATTCCAGTAAATTCCATGTCTGACCTAGGCTGGCCACAGTTGGCTTCCACAGAATCTTACCAAAGAACCGGAAGTGGTACAAGAGTATTTACAAGTTATCAGTGCTCAGAATTGGGCATTCATTCTTCTGGTCATTCACTCATTCAGAGCCTTAGATGTGCTGGGCTCTGTTTTGACACTGGGGATACAGAGTCGAAGGCCTAAAAGAAAAACAAATGCAAGAAGCTGAAGGAATCAACCAAGGAGGCAGGATGGGGGGCAGGGCGGGGCGTAAGGAAAGATTTCTTAGGGGAGACGACTCAAATTAAGTTAAGGAATTAACCTGCTCCGTGCCTGCTTCTTTCTCCATCCTACCTCATTTCCACGTTAGTAAGCCCATTTCCATTAGCTACTAGATGCCACTGGACTTGTGTCCCTGAAGGTACCAGTGGTAATAAGGAGTTAAATAGATTTTCACAGGAAAGTTTGAGAAGCTGCTGCACATTTAGATAGTTTCTTTGGGAGAATGGTATGAGTTTTTAAAAAGCAACAAAAAAATGAACCCCTGGAGTCCAGCCCAATTCTGATTTCGTGAGGCAGAAGTCACTGTGTAATTGCATACTTTTTTATTACAAAGATAATGGAATAATAAAACATAAGGCACACTGGTAAAAATTGCAGATATGAGCTAAATGTGGTCACACGAAGTATTCTGTCTCAATGAAGTAGAGAGGAGTGTTATCTCCTTGACTTCAAGGCTGTTCATCTTGCATATTTAACACTTTGTATGTCCGTGTCTCATTAATTATGGCTTTTCGGCTTCTGAAATGCCATGACATGTGGGAGATGTATGTGCATACTTGTGTTTATACACCATCATTAAAGGCAAGCAGGGTTTGGGGCAGACCTTTGAAATGATGATGTTAAACTAGAACGTGATTTATTTGAGCAAACATTTATTAAGCGCCCTCTTTATGTCATGCTGTATTACTGGAATTGGGACACAAAAATGAAAAGGACATTCTGCCTCTGAGAAACTGTCTGTCTAGTGGGGAAGAGAGATTCAAAAAGAGCTACAAAGATGTGATTGAAATGAACTTAGGACCATGAAAACACAGGAAAAAGCAATCAATTTCATCAAAGCTACCAGGAAGACTTCACAGAGGAAGTGACATTTGAGAAGAGTCTGGAAGGGTATGGAGAAGAATGACCTAGGCAGCACAAGGACCTTTGAAAATGAATGAGCTCCGGGGCTTCATCCAGCACGGCATGGAATGCCAAGGCAGAAGGAGGCAGAGGGCTTCATCAGCACATGTGATGGTGTGTCTCCCACTCAATTCTCTGTCAACGGGACTGTCATGATGGTCAGCGCAGCATGAGAAACTGAATTGCTCCTACTCTTCTTTCCTTTCCTACGTAAGAGCACATTTTCATCTGCCAATGTCTATAAATTTGATGGGTTGCAAATGTTCAGTCTTTCAATGAACATCCTCTATACACACTGTAATATGATTTTTCAGAATATTGTTTTCCAGGTCAAGTTATGTTTGTTTGTTTTTTTTTTGCGGTACGCAGGCCTCTCACTGTTGTGGCCTCTCCCGTTGTGGAGCACAGGCTCCGGACGCGCAGGCTCAGCGGCCATGGCTCACGGGCCCAGCCGCTCCGCGGTTATGTGGGATCTTCCTGGACCGGGGCACGAGCCCGTGTCCCCTGCATCGGCAGGCGGACTCCCAACCACTGCGCCACCAGGGAAGCCCCCCAGTCATGGTTTTATATTAAGCACACTCAGGTGATCACTGAGCTTCTACCTGTTCAGAAAAGCTAGCTATGGACCACTGGATCGTCAGTGTTTGTGAAACTTCACTCATTTGAGGGCTTTGGAATCCTGCCTTGGAATTCCATATTATGAACAGTGACGGGAGATTTTATTTTGCCTTACCTATGAGAAAAATGATTAATAAACCAATGAATGACAGCAGCACAATTACTGTGTTGGTATTTTACCTGTTTGCCGGAGAAAACTTTGAATGGCCACAGAAAGGAACTATTTCCAAACACAGATATGCAAATTTACTCATTTAAAATTCATTCTTATTCATCCATTAAAGCTGTTCTGAGGACTTTTTAGACTTTTTACAGCACGTGTTTTAGCACTTGCAGCTAGACTTTCATCCTCGTTTAAGCCCCACAGCGCTGAATCATGCCTCTTCATGGCACAAGACACCTTCTTGTACTATAGACGCTCAAGGGTATTGGAACTTTTCTACTCTCCTGTGATTTCCATTAGAGTAGAATTTACATCTGGTTCACCTTTGCTTCCTCTAACCAACCGAAGTACATAGAACTGTATTATATGACTTAATTATATAATGTTGTGTAATAAATATTTTATACAAAGAGTACTTTGAAACAGGCTCATTATTTTTGTAATTATTGCAAGCATGTACTCTCTCCGCTGATTTTTTTTACTGCCTCACCATCCAGCTGCTCCAAATTAATGGCTTGTAAACCACGAGAGATTCCTATTTGAAATGTCTCGCAGGTTAACTATCTCATCATCATACTACCGCTCTCTGGCTGAATGGAATTGATGTGTCTTATAATTTAGATTTGAAGATTCTCCACCTTGCCACCGAAGAGCTGCACGAATGAGTTTGGATGAGGCGTTTCAGCTCCCTTTCAGTTTTCTTAATTGATAAATGGTGACCTGTTTGCCTTCACTGTAGGATTGTGACAGTGAAGACAACAGGCATGAATATGTGAAGGATGATACAGAAAATTATTAGTCATTGCCATTAAATATTCAACCAGACCTTGCACCTCAAGTTTTGGGTAGTACTTCCATTGGCAGAGAAGCACTAGGTCGTATGAAGTTTCATTTGTTTAAAAGCACCACTGAGGCTCCCTATCAGACACCAGGAATTAAAAAATGAATGAAACCAGTCTCAGCTCTCAAAGCTCTGTGGGCTTGGAAACTGCATAAGTCAATTACTGCAAAATATTGTGGTTAAACCTTCAAAAAGGGCATATTTTTCAAAGTACAGGGCGCACAAACCTCTTGCTCTGCCTGAGGAAACAGAAAATGCTCAGAAGAAACAATGTTTGAGATGAATATTGAAAGACAACAAAAATTTAATGGTATAGTAGGCAGAATAATGTTCTCCTCCCTAAAAGATGTGCATGTCCTAATCCCTGGAACCTGGAAATATGTTATCCTGCAGGGGATAATAGGGACTTTGCAGATGTGATTAAGATTAAGGATCTCAGGTGAGGAGATTGGCCTGGATTGTCCAGGTGGGCCCAATCTAGGCACAAGAGTCCTTCAAAATGGAGAACCTTTCTTTTCCAGCCACAGTCAAAGAGAGATGTGAATATATGAGAATGGCCAGGGGGATGTGATGCAAGGACACAAACCACTGTTGCTGCCTTTGAAGATGGAGGAAGGGGCCATGAGCCAATGAATGCAGGTGGCCTGGCAAAGGCAAGGAAAGGGATTAAGCCCTAGAGCCTACAGTAAGGACTGCAGTCCTGCCGACACCTTGTCTTTATCCAGTGAGATTCGTGTTGGACTCCAGAACTATAAGATAATAAATGTGTGTTGTTTTCTAGTCACTAAGCTTGTGGTAATTTGTTACAACAACAATAGAAAACAAAACGGGGAAGGTTTACCAACATGGAAACGTGAGCAAATGCCCAGAGGCATGCGAGAAAATGGTAAGTTCCGGTAACTGCAAGTAGTTCTATGTGGCTGGAATGTAAATTGTATGGAGGAGAAAAGACAGGAGAAGGGCTGCAGAGAATCAAACCCTGGTGATAACAGCAGCAATAACAATGGCAGCAACAACATAATTATGTTAATATTTATTGGGCATTTAACGTGTGCCAGACGCACATCTAAGAATTTTCCATGTATTAACTCTAAAACTCAAAAACATCCTGTGAGACAGTAACTATTACTATCTCTCTGAAACCAAGTCACAGAGAAGGCTAAGTAGCTTGCTAGAGCTTAACACAGTCCAGTCCAGCCAAGCTAGGATTCAAACCCTGAAGTCTGGCTCATTTCCTCCCTATAATCACAACAATCTAATGGGCAATGTTGGAGGCCTTGGAGGAGTTTAAACAGGAGAGAGACCATCAGAAGTGAGGTGGGGAGTGGAGTGAAGAGAAATAGAACTTCCTTTCTTTATTATTTGTGAGCTCTCTCTCTCTCTCTCTGTGCTGGTCTTGTTTATCATGGAGTGATAGCAACACACGAGTAGACAGGCAACTAGAAAAGTCTAAGGGGAAAAAAAGGGAATTAAGGAAAATGAAACAGAGTGGGCCAAAGAGCTATTTCTCAAGGATGGATACATCTGCTGCAAATATTTCCAGTGAAATTGGCTGTTATTATTTCACAACACCCAGCACCTCTTTCCTTCCTGCCTTTTGACAAGAATCAGGAACCACTTCCTTGGTCCACACTTCCTGTCACTAGCGATCATTTGGGGTGTGCGTGTGCATGTGTGTGTACGTGTGCGTGTCCTTAATTCTTAAAGACCAAAATGTTTTCAGATACAAGTTGAAACATTGTTAGATCATTTAAAAATAAGCGGTATCAGTTTGTCTTCCTAGAAGATCCCACTGGTGGTCCCATTTGTACACCTGTCACTCCACTTGTACAGACAAATTCCCATAGATCACGGGTCTTCTATTTTCTCCTCACCCTTGTCTGCTTAAGGATCTCCTCAATGAATAAGCGAGTGAATGAGCAAATAAATGAATGAGTAAATGAATGCCCCTGGAAGCCGACCTTACACTAGCTCCAGATGAACCAGGAGCTGCTCTGAACACTGTATGTAGCAAAACAAAACAAAACCAACAGGTTGTGTCTTAGAATCATCTGGAGATTTTAAGTTATACCAGTGCCCAGGCCCCATCTCAGACCATGAAGGCAGAACTGTTAGGAGTGGGCTTTGGGTGTGGTTACTTTTAAATGGTCTACTCCTCACCTCAGGTGATTCTAATGATCTCTCTAAGCTTGTGAGAGCTCTTTCAATCTTCAAAGAGGAGAAAAGCCATGCCTTTGGAGTCAGAAACACAGGTTGGATTTTTGTCTCTCTCCTTCAGCAATTTGAGGAAGTTGTTCAGTTTTTCTGAACCTCAGGCCTTCATCTTTAAACTGCAATTTAATACTTTTCTCATAGGGTTTTTGGAAGAATTAAATGACATCAAGTAGGGGAAGCAACTGGCCCAGCTTGACGCGCAGTAGGTGCTTAACACCTCAGAATTCTTGTCTCCTTTTCCCACATTTCTTCCCCCAGAAATCCAGGTAGGACATCTGTGAGGACATAAGCAGGGTTATCCCCTGATAATCTCAGTGCTTCTCTCCATCCAGAAGACTTGTGCACAAATTCTATTTTTCACCAGGTCTTGAAGGGCTGCTCCCAGCACTGGCCCACATCTTTCCTGGGCAGATGATGCTTGAACTTGAACACACTGTCCCCAGCTTACAGGAGTGCTCTCTCTCTTGCCCCATACCAGAGGATCAGCAGGGCGGCCCCTCTTCTGGAGTGGAATGTCACAGTGCGTTCAGCTGTGCCCTGGCCCTGACCACCTCTGCACTGGGCATTTGCTAGCATTTGCTGGCCTGCTAGCCCTTCCACCTGTGAGTTCCAGCCTGTACCCAGTGATGCCAGCTGCTGTTTGCCAGAACCTCTTACTCAACACCTTTCCAAGAGCTTGCCAAGGACGATTATTTGAATGCCTCTGCGGCAAAGGTGAGTTCTGAGGAACGCCTGTCAATAGTTCTCTCACGCTCTGCAAGCATCAAGCCTTTGGCATTCTTCCAAATGATCTATACGTTAAAACTGCTTGAGATGCTCTACTGTTGCTCCCAGTTCTGGTGTAGGCTTCTCCCCCACACCAAGCAGTTTTCTGACACCAGTTGGGTGTCCTACAATTCCACTCAGTTCTGACTCTATCTACCTGGAGATGGCATCAGATCCCACAGGTTAAGGGCTCGGTCCCAGTCCTACAAGACTGCCCTCCCCTGTTGTCACCTGTGCTTCTGACTGAGTGGCTGTAGGTCAGGAGTTCCAAGGACCCCTCCTTGGGTTTCATTAATTTGCCAGAGCAGCTCACAGAACTGAGAGAAACATTTTACTTACTAGGTTACCAGTTTATTATAAAAGGATATAACTCAGGAACAGCCAGATGGAAGAAATGCATAGGGCAAGGTGTGTGGGAAGGGACCCAGAGTTCCCATGTCTTCTAATAGCAGGCCGCTCTCCCCAAAGGTCCATGTGTTCACCAACCCAGAAGCTCTCTAAGCCCTGTCCTTTGGGTTTTTGTGGAGGCTTCATTACATAGGCATGGTTAGTTAAATCACTGGCCACTGGTGACTGAATTTAATCTCCAGTCCCTCTTCACTCCCAAAGGTCCAGCAGGTATGGGACTGACAGTTCCCACCCTCTTATCACATGGTTGGTTCCTCTAGTGACCAGCTCTTAGCCTTAAGTGACCTAGAGGCATCCCAAAGTCACCTTATTAACATAAGAAAATATACCTTTACTGCTCTCATCAATTAGGAAATTCCAAGGGTTTTAGGAGCTCTGTGCCAGAAAGGGGGACAAAAACCAAATATAGACTTCTTATAAATCACGACACTGCAAATGCGCTTAGGAGTTTGTCCTTCACAGTGTCACTGTCATCTGAATAGTACTCTTATCCCATTGGGGAAGGAAAAGAAAGTCAGAAAGAGAAAAACAAATACCGTAGGCTAACACATATATATGGAATCTAAAAAAAAAAAAAAAAAAAAAAAAATGGTTCTGAAGAACCTAGGGGCAGGATAGAAATAAGGACACAGAAGTAGAGAATGGACTTAAGGATATGGGGAGGGGGAATGGTAAGCTGGGACGAAGTGAGAGAGTGGCATGGACATATATACACTACCAAATGTAAAATAGATAGCTAGTGGGAAGCAGCCGCATAGCACAGGGAGATCAGCTCGGTGCTTTGTGACCACCTAGAGGGGTGGGACAGGGAGGGTGGGAGGGAGGGAGACGCAAGAGGGAGGAGATATGGGGATATATGTGTATGTATAGCTGATTCACTTTGTTATAAAGCAGAAACTAACATACCATTGTAAAGCAATTATACTCCAATAAAGATGTTAAAAAAAAAAAAGCATTACCCTTTCCGCTACTCAGGAATGCCACATGGTGCTGGGAGACTTCCAGGCTAATCTGCCCATTCTGTACAAAACACTTTACAGCTTACAAATACTTTCACAGTCCTAACTTCCTATGATCCTCCCCCAGATGCCACTGGGATAAGAGGAAAGAGATTGTTAGTACATCATCCCCATTTCACCAAAGAAAACTGAGGCTCAGAGTCAGACCTCAAAACTGTTTCCTCTCACCAAATCACATGCAAAATCACAGAAATGTACTTTACATGTTTCAGGCGATGAGTCCTGGGTTTCGTTTACATACAGGCATGTTGAACGGCTGTTTGCTCCCAAATGACTCAGTTGAGACAGGAACTGTAGCTCAATGGACACATGTCATCGTTGCTCTTGAAAAATGAAAATTGCCACAACCTGGGTTTTTGCGCTGGCAGGTAAATGAACTGGGACTCTTCCTTTCTCTCCCCAAATCCATGCGCATTGTCCAAGCTGTTCTAGATATATTTGTTGACAAGATTTCCAGAAAATTGCTGAAAGTCGTTACTCTTTATTTGCATGACAGAAAGAATTTCTCCTCTGCAGTAAATCCTTCCCTGGCTGGCCTTTGGGAGATAAAATCATCTCCCATTTGGAGATGCCCCGTGGCTTTCCTGGGATGTGTCTCCGTTTGGCGTGGAATGGATCAAGGCTCTTTCCCTAAGCCCCAGCTCTTCATGCCTGAAACCACAGACTCCTTTTCAATAAGACCAATAAGCTGAAATTTCTGGGGCCCTGGAAAACACACCACTTTCCCAACTCCAACTACTGGAGGATTGGGCTGGATCTCGGGATCTTGCATAAGCCAAAAAAAAAAAAAAGAGAGAGAGAGAGAGAGAATCCATCCCTTCAGGGAGCCCTGAACAGCTGTCTTACTAGTTGTTTGCTGACAGATCCTTCAGAGGCACCGCTGGGATCTGAGTCTCAGCTTCCCTGTGTCCTGATGTCACAGCCCACCTAGGAAGCCAGGTCTGAGGGGTGTGGGAATCCAGAACACTCCAGATGCCTCTGAGATGGGCCTCAAGGAGAGATCTGCCAGTTGGTTACTGATATAGAAGACAGATGACCGACCATGTGACTCTGCAGTCACCAATAAGCCCAAATGGTACAGAAGAACCAGGTGTAAGAGGAAGAATAACTGCAGGGCACACTCTGCCGCTCACTGTGCAGGCACTACTCAGCCACCCACCCACGTGGCCACGTCACTAACGTCACAGTGCTCTCTGAAGAAGGGCATGCTATCCCCATTTCTCAAATACTTAGAGAGAAGTCAAAACAAAGCCAAACAAAGCTCACCTCGTAATTTCAGCCCCCAAAGCCACTGAAGGATGGAGAGTATTGAAATGACTCCAGTTTACACCCCCATCGGCAAAAAGTGTGTTAGCAGATTTAGAAAATTTTTCATTGTTTCTAGACCCTGTGAAAGAATGCCCAGTTTGTGGCTCTTTCCAAATGTACTCCTACTCCACAGTTAGAGGCGCCCCCAGAGACCTTCAGGAGGAAAGTCTGAGAGTTTGCACTGAATCTGCTTCCCAGCTGCTGTGTGGAACTAACCAGGTGACAGATGATGTTCACAGACTCCACAGTGCTCTACAAATGCTGTTTATTAGCAGTAGGGGTGCTTTTTTCATGCAAAACCTGGGGTGTCTTCCCTGATCTCCCCAGTCTGGGTGAACCTACTCTAGAATGCTCTGTGTTTCTTTCCACCAGAGCACTGTTTTCATTGCATGATCTTTGCAATGTGTTTGTGTGTGTGTGTGTGTGTGTGTGTGAGAGAGAGAGAGAGAGAGAGAGAGAGAGAGAGATTCCCAGGAGTTTTGCTAGTCAGCTGATGTCATATCGATATCTTGGTGTTGCCTATGGCTGGCAGCATTCACACCATGAAAACTGGTAAACGCTATAACTGAGGACTTTTTTTTTTCCCTCCAGAGAGCTGGTTGTTAAATATTTACCAACACACACCTGACTTAAGGTTGCATTCAACTGTGGGGACCCACAGTTTTGCTGGAAACTTCTGGATTGTATTCTCTTTCCCCTTCCTTCCATGGTGCTATTGAATCCTACCCCCATAGCTGTTTTTGTGCCCTTCTGGAGAAATTCTAGTGCTGTGTTCACAGAAGTCAAAGCAATTGACTCTTTTTTTTTTTTTTTTTGTATAGAGCCTTTACATCGTTTGAAGTAATTTCACACACATTTCTTCATTTTGATCTGTACCACAACCCTGAGAAAGGCAGAGCTTGCATTCTTATTTCCAATTTGCAGATGGGAAATCTGGGTTGCGGAGTGGCTCCATGGGAACGATGGAGCAAGGTAAGGACCTGGGGATTTTCCCCACCACTCTGCTGCCTCTGAAAGTCCCTAGACAAAGCAGTCACTATTTCCAGGACACACTGTGGCTGGCTGGGGAGAGCCAAACTGCAGCGGGAGCAGAAACGGCTTTTATGTGGTTTGGGGCTGCATTCTGCGATTCTTTATGTAGAAGCAAATTGTCCTTTTAATTATCGTGTGGGCTGTACTGAAATAGACGCACATTCCTTGAGCCACTGGCAGCAGCCGGAATGGCCCAGGTGTTCGCCTAAAGAGCCGCCAGGTTTCAATCTTGATGCTCAGAACTGGGAGTGGTATCTGTATTTCCAGGCAGAGGGGTTTGTTTTGTTTTGTTTCTTAACTAAGCCTTTGGAATATTGTAAATAGGAAGCACAGTGGAATCACCAAGGCATTCGCAGCGTAGTCCATGATGAGAAAGGGCTGGGGACAAGGCTGTGGTGAGCAGTAAGCAGTGGGTGTCCACTGGGAAATTAGAGGACTAGGTCCTGCTCACCCTGCTCTGTCTCAGGCATGGGAATCTTATAACTGTTGCTAAAGGGTAAGCTCATTTAGTTGAATGGCTGGGACTGTTATCTTTGGAATAGACCCTCCTATATTCTCATATAAGTTTGATAAAGGGAAGTATGTTAGCTTATCCTATATATAGAATTGGGGATTCCAGACAATGAAAGCCCAGAAAAAGCTGGACTCCTGTCATGCATTGTCCTTCTGCCTAGGGGCCAGGGTGATCTTCCCTACTTGCTGCCCAGCTCAGGTGACCATGAACATCCATCCCTTTGCTCCCTCCCCTTTCCACAAACCAAGCCTTGTCACCCTCTCCCCTTTTCCCTCCCCAGAGACTAGGTCCCCTCCCACCCCCAAACAACTTGAAAAGGAGGCACAGAGCTCACCTTAAATATGAATGACCTGTACAACAAGGCTCTGGCTCTCCCCTCGTGGAGGTTCACAGGATTCCCCAAGTGCGTGAGTGGGTGTCATTGCTTTGCCAGTGTCCCCTCCCTCCTCTTTTCCTAACGTCACCCAAATTGCTCATTAGGGCACTTCCGCTGCTCTGTGTCATGCTGTCTTTGTGGGACTGAGCATCAGCCTTGGTGGGATTTTTAATTAGAGCTTCTCCCCTCTCCTGGCCGAGGGGAACCCCTGTCCCATCTAAATCACTCCGACTCTCTCCCAGGAGCTCTGAGCAGTAGTCCCACAAGGGGGAATACCACTATAGCACTAGCCCATCCCAGGAGAGGAGATGGGAGAAGCCCACGCACAGCTTCCTGTAACCTGGATCCTCAGAGCTGCCCTGGATCCTCGTTTATCTCTGGCCTGATTATCTTTCCTATGAATTCACTTGTATTCTTCCGATAAATTCTTTTTCTGGTTTGATGTTCTCAAGTTGGCCAGTCAATCTATTACTCATGATCAAGACAACCCTAATTGGCAGAGTCCCAAATAAATGAGAATTTTACCTGCTGAGGCTGGGGGCTCTAGTCACAGCCCATTGGCGTCTCTGGGCAGGTTTGAATGTAGACTAGTAATGGCACATCCCCACTGAGCTACAGTAAACCGACGTGGGGCGTGAGGAGTTGGGAATGAACCTGAAAACAATGTTAAACTTTGGGTTATAAATGACCAAGACCTTTACTGGCACTGAATGGGCACCAACTGGGAACTTGTGTATCTTCCCCAATTGGTTTCTGAGTTCACTCATCTGTAACGTGACAGAGCTGGGCCAGATGACCAGATCTTGGGAATCTATGACGTTATCACACCGGAGTTTTCATTCATTTGGTAAGCACAAACTGAGCACCTTCTCTGAACTAGGCACTGGCCCAAAGAGATGGGTAAGGATACAGCCTCTGCCCTTGGGTGACATGGTAGATTTTTGTTGGAGGAAAATGGCCCAGGCTGGAGGTACAGTGTGGTGATGTCCTGGCGTAGAATAATCAGGGCTACGGTCACGCCATGGAGGCAGAAGGGGCTTCAGTGACCCAGTGACCCAGTGAGTAACATAGAGGGAGAAGTCCCCATGAGTCAGTTTCCTGGCTTAGGTGAGGGTAGGTCCCTGATTTAAATGGCCCCTATTTTTTTTTTTTCCCTGTGGTGGGTGCTTGGGAGGGAATTGAGCTACTGAGCCTCAGAAGTCAGTCCCTCTATATTCTGTTTCTCAGGATAGTTGCACTTCTCCTGGCCGCTCCAGAAGGGCAGCCCCTCCACCTCGGAGGACTCGGAGACCACACAGCAGACCTCCCGGACACCTGCTTTCCTCATAGTCCTTGTATTTTCCAAGACCGCGAGAAAGGCACACAGCAGGAAACTGCTTAGCAACTGCACGTAGCAAATTAGGATTCCAAAATATCACTGTGGGTATTTTCCTCCCCGCTTTGTTCTCCTGTTTTGTTTCCAGTTGTTCATGATTCAGTCATTGTTCCATCACACAACAACACGCTAACCGGTTCTGCAGGCCCTGGGATGGGAATTGCACTGAGGCCACAACTTGGTTTCCTGGGGGGCTGCAGGGAAAGGTCCTAAGCGATCGCCCCATGGAGCTGGCCGGTCAGGGGCAGCCGCAGGGGCTCCGGGTGGGCAGCTCCAGTGTGAGGCTGTTGTCAGGGCCCCCTGGGTTTCTCTGAGGCCGATACTGCCGGAGTTTCCTTGACTCTCATCCTCTCTCAGCTTGCCAGGCCCCTCGCTATCATTCTCTCTTCTTATCTCTGAGCTCTGGCCCGCTCCCAGCGTTTCCGTTTCCTCTCTTGGCAGGATGAGTCTCTTACCCATCAACTTCTGTCTCTGCCTCTCTGAATATACATCTGTCTCTGTGTTTCTGTGTTGTTCTTCCTCTCTCTCCAAGTTACTGTCTCTCTGTATTCTCTGTGTCTCTGTCTATCTCTGTTTCTCTTTGCTCTCTTTGTGACCTCTTTCTTTTTTCTGTCTCTCTCTGCTTCACTTCATTTCTGACTCTGGGTCTCTGTCTTTGTCTCTTTCTCTCTCTGTAAGTTTCTGTCTGTCTCTCGCTAAGTCTCCACCTCTTGGTTTTTCCTTTCTCTCTCTCTCTCTGTTTCTCCCTGTTCTTTTTCTCCCTTTGAATTTCTCTCTCTCTCTCTCTCTGCCTCTCTTCTCTTTCTCTCGCCTTCTCCTTTCCCTGCCCCCATCCCTCTCTCTTTCTGAATCTTTTTGAAGCTCAGCGGTTTGGCCCTGTTCCCAGACGAAATGGGTTCAGTTTCCAGGAGAGCTAATATTGCACATTGAGGGTTAATTTTTCTCCCTCATCATCAACTTTCCTTTCATTTCAGAATCCCTGAGTCTGGCTAAAAGCGCTTCCTAGAAGAGGGCCCACGTGCCGTGGCAGAAGCCACCCAGCCACGCTGCACCCCAGAGAGCTCCGAAGAAGGAGGGATTGACAACTGCAGCATGCAATGTGCCGGGATTTCTCTGGCCGTGCGCCAGCTAGTCAGAGGCAATTAATATGAAATCAATAGGCCAAATCGACGTTTTCAGAAGTTAGCTCAAAAAAATCCCTGAAGATTAACCAGCCTGTGGCCTTTGCTATGAAATTGTTACCACACCACTTTCTTTTCTTTTGAAAGTCCAGATGGGCAGATAAATCCAAAGTGGATCAACCACATCTGTCATTCCTCCACACAAATTACACCCCCTCCCACCACTTCCCTCTTTCCTCTCCAACATGCAACAGCACTCGGAGCCTGGGTTGAATTCATATTTTATGCCGCACAGTATGTTTTGAATTCCCCATTGTATTAAGAGGAACCACATCATGACCCCTCTGAGGCAAAGAGCTGGCAAATTCTGAAATCTGTTTTTTCCACAGGGGAGAACTCCAGCGGTGGAGGGGACCGCTTTCTTCCAGGCTCAAAATGGGCCAACTGTACCACCCAGCCCCGTCGGCTACCTTCTCCACTGTTCTGAACTGGTATTCGAACCAAAAAAGTGGCTGTCTTCCATTTCCAAAGCCCCTTTTCTACATTTGCTAGATGATGTAGTATCACGCCCAGTTTAGAGATGAGGTTATTACACAAATCCTTTCCTGAGAGGGGGCAAGGGAAGGAGAGAGACTGGAGGGCTCCTTGGGTGAACGCCTCTTAGGCAGAGTGGCCAGGGTGGACACTGCTGCTGGAATCAGGGTAGCCTACAAGGGTTTTGAGCCAAGTCTGAACACTTAAGACTAGTACCCCAGGATGGCTGTCTAAATGGGTCCTTGAGACAAGGAGAACTCAAAGTAAGTGTCAGAAATGGAAAAACTCCGGGAAGGCGCAAACCAAGTGTAATGGGAACACAATATTAGGAAATGCTGAAGAGATTGATATCCACGCTGCATGGGTGGATACACAGGGGTGTTAAAAGGCTAAGGGCAGGTAGACAGAATCTCAAGCAAAGTCAAGAGCCTTTTCAAGCCCAAGCCCCCTAATTCCAAAACGTGCTCCTCAGGTAAAATAGTAAGTGTTTCCCGAAGCTTCTTTATGACAAAGCAGCCAAGTGAATGTACATTCTTTCAGGTCAGGGACACCTACTACGTTCCCTTTAGGATTATTAAGAAAAGTATAGGGAATCTGCTATTTTGTGTGAGCAGAGACTCTTGGCACAAATACTGAGGTTTCACATGAAAAACTAAAACTGTAGAGTTCCAGAGCTGGAAAATACTTAGAGGTTGACAGATTCATCCTCTTGGTTTGACAGACAAGGGATCAGAAGCTGCGAGATAGAATGTCATATACTACAAGGCCACAGCACACAGCAAGTGTGCTGGAAGGTGAGCGCACTCCTCAACCCCGACACTGCAAGTTCGTCATGTAGTTGTGACTTTCTTCATGCCATGCTTGGAGGACCGGGGAAGGAAAAAGATGTTGTCTGAGTAGAATGACGTTCCTGGGGTTTGAGGCTATAAAATATGGTTGCTTGGAAAGTTGAGAGAGGCTAGACTTAGAGAAAAGTGACATGTGTTTTGCGTGGCTGCATCAACACAACACGCAGAAGCCCTGGTCTGTGCTGAGGTTCCGACACTGGTGATCTTTGTGCTCTGAACAGAGTGCCTCTTTGCTCATGATCAGAGCATGGCCTGGGTAGATTCCTCCCTCCTCGTTCCCTCGCTGGACCCCACCTTGGACCCTGAGAAGCCCTGGCTGTGTCAGCAGCTGGCCTGGCCCTGCAGACCTGAGCAGGTTTGTCCCTTCTTTGCCTGGCCTGAGTCCAAAGCTTACTGCCTGGTCCTTGTCGTGATGTAGGATTGAACCGGAGAGTCTCACTCATTATCCCTGCTACATGTTCAAGGTTGGCACTGGGAATCAATAGCTTCTGCCATGTGCCAGACGTGACCTTGAAGTGCAGAGTTAGACCATCGTCCGGTTCAACCACAGTTTCTCCCCACCCCTCCCACCATCTGCCAACACCTGCATGCATGCACACGCACCTGTGTGCACATTTTACAGATTAGTAAATTGAATCTCACAAAAGAGAAGCAACTTGCTCCAAAGCACACCGTCCTTTGTGACAGAGTTCTGGCTCGAGATAGCGACTTCACTATAACAAGCCCTCCCTACTTTCAATTCTAATGAAGAGAATCCCTTTGGGTTATGGTCTCCACCTGCATTTTATAGAAGCACATTCTTAGTTCCAGTCTAAATGTTAGGTGATGTCAGCAGAAGAACAGCAAAGCCAGGTCTGGATCATTTCCTATGACTGCAAATTAATTGGAATACAAAAATATAGTTTTGAAAAATGTTAAAAAGCCAATATTCAATGAATGTTCCCTAGTACTGTGTCCTGTTTTACGAGCTTCATGTGTACTAACTCATTTAATCCTTACCATAGGCCCATGAGGTACGTACTAGCATTTTCCAGATGAGGAAACTAAGGAATGTGGAGATTAGGTTACTTGCCCAAGACCACACTGTAGTAAATAGTAGAGCTGGGATGCAGCCCAGGCGGTCTGGCTCCAGAGCCTCACTTTTAAGTGCTATGCTCAGCTGTCAAAAATATTGTAGCAGCCGAAGAAATAGTCCAAATCAAATACAATTAGGTTTACTGAAGAGTAACCGCTAATCTCTGCACAGCTCTCTGAATGCAGCTCTGCATCTTCTCTTTCAGTGTATGGTCTCTCACTGGCTGCTCAGACCCCATGCAAGACATGGAGTTTTGGAGAGGAAAGCGACTTAAGTGGTTTATAACAGAATCAGTCCAAACTGTTACTTCATCCCCCCATTTTACATAAGGGGAAACTGAGGCCCGGAGGCATTAAGTGAGGTGTATCCCTCTCACTGCAGGGAGTTTGGCACAGCGGTTTGCATGGGGCCAGGGCTGAACACATATGAAGCTCTAAGTCGGATCCAGTCCCTGAACTGAATAATATGAAGCCACTGGACTCCTTAGACCCCTTGGGGGAGCCTGGGGTCTCCACTGCACTCATGCTGGAGAGACGAGACTTGCCTGTGACCTAGGCAAACAGTATAGGAGAACAAGAAGAGAATTAGGATGAGGTGTGAGGTACAGGGTAAGCAAGGCTGAGCCTCTCTGAGAATCTGAGGTGCAGGTTCCTGTGTGTAGGGGATGGACCCTTGATATGGACATCCTTGGAGAGGAAGAAAAGAGCAACAATCTGGTCCTGCAGGATAGAGGGTTTCCATCAGTCAACACAGTTCCGATCCCAGATCAGCCACTCTGGAGTCTTGTTTGCTTCATGTGTAAAATAGGGTTGAAATACTACTGATCATGCTGTATTGTTTAGTGATTAAGATAATAGAGTAGGGCTTCCCTGGTGGTGCAGTGGTTGAGAATCCACCTGCCGATGCAGGGGACACGGGTTCGTGCCCCGGTCCAGGAACATCCCACATGTCGCGGAACGGCTGGGCCCGTGATCCATGGCCGCTGAGCCTGCGCATCCGGAGCCTGTGCTCCGCAACGGGAGAGGCCAAACAGTGAGAAGCCCGCGTACCACACACACACACACAAAGATAATAGAGTATTTTCATATTGATGGTACATAGCAGGCTATCCAAATTTTTTCCTTTCCCATCTTGTCTGTCAAACTCTATCCTCCTTGATAATGATCTAGAGAAGGTATGGGGCGGGGGTGGGGGGGGAAGATTTTATTTCCTTGCAAGAATGAAATAAAATGAAAAGTAATTTTTAATGGTTTGCTGGCATTAGGGGTTTTCAACAGCCTCACACAACTGACAGCAAAGAGTAACTTAGGTGGCATTAGTCTCCTAGGGCTGCTATAACAAATTACCATAAACTGGGTGTCTTAAAACAAAAGAAATTCATTTTCTCACAGTTCTGTGGGCCAGAAGTCCAAAATCAAAGCGTTGTCAAGGTTTGGTTCTTTCTGGAGGCTCTGAAGGAGAATGCACTCCATGCCTCTCCCAGTTTCTGGTGCCTACTGGCAATCCTTGGTGTCCTTTGGCTTGCAGACTCATCACTCTAGTCTCTGCCTCTGTCTTTACATGACTGTCTTCTCTGTGTGTCTTCTTCTTTTCTGTATTTATAGGACACCTGTCATTGGGCTTAAGGCTCAGCTTAATCCAGGAAAATCTCATCCTGAGATCCTTATCTTAATTGCATCTGCAAAGACCCTTATGCCAAATAAGGTATGCCCGGAGATTCTGGGTAGACAGGAGCTTTGGGGAAGTGGTCCCTATTCAACTCACCACAGACAGATTCAACACGAAAAAAGGATATGGATAAACAGGATTGGCTGTCGATCCTGTCTTTGCCACTCACCACTCACTTGCTGGGTAACTATGACCACATCGCTTCCCCTCTCTGATCCCCAGGTTGTTCCCCATATCATCTCTAATGAGACCGTGCATGAAAGAGAACTTTGTAAAATGTTACCCAAGACTAAGCAGGTTTTACAACAGGATAGTGGAGAAACAAGAACCCAGTGAGAAGAGACAGATCAAGTGGAGTTTTGCCGGCATCCTGTGAGCAGCTGCTAAAATTATTTCCCCCTAAATGCCCCTACATAGTTGGGGTGCCCCAAAGCCCTGTACTAAGTTGGCCAACTTGACGCCCTCTCAACTCAGCTGCTGCACCTTTCAGGAGCTCGCATCTCTAGGCTTAAGCAAGGAGAGGTGATGCCCGAGCAGTCTGCCCCCTGGTCCACACTCCCTCAGAGGAACCTGCAGATATTATATAACTGCATTGATAAACAGCCATGTGACCTGAAACCCATTCATTCTGTGTGACTTGTTGGTGGGCTCTCTGTAAGGACTATAACTGCTGAAATGCATGCATTCCAGATGTTTCTCTCCTAAACAGGAGTTTCTGATGTGCCACTTCTGGTAATGTACTTGTCCATGCTAATATTGACTCTTCCCCTGGAGGCTCCGCCAGGGTGGATGTGATGCATGGAGAGACAGAGCATCTCTAGTGTGTTTTTGTTTTGCTTTGTTTTGTTTTGTTTTTTACTGGGGTATAGTTGTTTTACGAGGTTGTGTTGGCTTCTACTGTACAGCGAAGTGAAGTAGAATTCCCTGTGCTATACAGCAGGTTCTCATTAGTTATCTATTTTATACATATTAGTGTATATATGTCAATCCCAATCTCCAACTTCATCCCACCCCCCACCCTTTTCCCCCTTGGTGTCTGTACGCTTGTTCTCTATGTCTATATCTCTATTTCTGTCTTGCAAACCAGTTCAACTGTACCATTTTTCTAGCTTCCACATATATGCGTTAATATTATGATATTTGTTTTTCTCTTTCTGACTTACTTCACTGTGTATGACAGTCTCTAGGTCCATCCACGTCTCTACAAATGACCCAGTTTTGTTCCTTTTTATGGCAGAGTAATATCCTATTGTATATATATGTACCACATCTTTATCCATTCATCTATCGATGGACGTTTAGGTTGCTTCCATGACCTGGCTATTGTAAATAGAGCTGCAATGAACATTGGAGGGCATGTATCTCTTTGAATTATGGTTTTCTCTGGGAATATGCCCAGTAGTGGGATTGCTGGGTCATATGGTAAGTCTATTTTTAGTTTTTTAAGGAACCTCCATACTGTTCTCCATAGTGGCTGTATCAATTTACATTCACCAACAGTGCAAGAGGGTTCCCTTTTCTCCACACCCTCTCCAGCATTTACTGTTTGTGGATTTTCTGATGATGCCCATTCTGACCAGTGTGAGGTGATACCTCATTGTAGTTTTGATTTGTATTTCTCTAATAATCAGTGATGTTGAGCAGCTTTTCATGTGCCTCTTGGCCATCTGTATGTCTTCTTTGGAGAAATGTCTATTTAGGTCTTCTGTCCATTTTTTGATTGGGTTGTTTGTTTTTTTGATATTGAGCTGCATGAGCTGTTCATATATTTTGGAGATTATTCCTTTGTCCATTGATTCATTTGCAAATACTTTCTTCCATTCTAAGGGCTGTCTTCTCGTCTTGTTCATAGTTTCCTTTGCTGTGCAAAAGCTTTTAAGTTTCATTAGGTCCCATTTGTTTATTTTTGGTTTTATTTCCATTACTCTAGGAAGTGGGTCAAAAGAGATCTTGCTATGATTTATGTCAAAGAGTGTTCTTCCTATGTTTTCCTCTAAGAGTTTTATAGTGTCCGGTCTTACACTTAGGTCTTTAATCCATTTTGAGCTTATTTTTGTATATGGTGTTAGAGAGTGTTCTAATTTCATTCTTTTACATGTAGCTGTCCAGTTTTCTCAGCACCACTTATTGAAGAGATTGTCTTTTCTCCACTGTATATTATTGCCTCCTTTGTCATAGGTTAGTTGATCATAGGTGCGTGGGTTTATCTCTGGTCTTTCTATCCTGTTCCATTGATATATATTTTTGTTTTTGTGCCAGTACCATACTGTCTTGATTACTGTAGCTTTGTAGTATAGTCTGAAGTCAGGGAGTCTGATTCCTCTAGCTCTGTTTTTTTCCTCAAGATTTCTTTGGTTATTCGGGGTCTTTTGTATCTCCATACAAATTTTAAGATTTTTTTGTTCTAGTTCTGTGAAATACGTCATTTGTAATTTGATAGGGATTGTATTGAATCTGTAGATTGCTTTGGGTAGTACAGTCATTTTCACAATATTGATTCTTCCAATCCAAGAACATGGTATAGCTCTCCATCTGTTTGTGTCACCTTTGCTTTCTTTCATCAATGTGTTTTAATTAGGCAGTTGTGCCCCAGTCAGAGCCAACACCAGGTGCCAGACCTGTTGCAAAGCTGTTCAGATTAACTACTATCCACTGATGTCTGTTCTGACCAGGCAGTCCTTGCTTTTGAGGGGTCTCAGCCTTCAGGGAGGGGACAAAACAGGCACGGACTGCTAATCAGCATGCAAGGTGATCAGTGCTCCAAACTAATTCTGAGGAGCAGGCTGTGGGCTGAGGAACTCCATCAAAGGCTCAAAGCTGAGTTTTCTCATGGGATGAGTAGGAAATGATCAGGCCAATGTAGAGCAGGACAGCATTCCTGGCAGAGGACACAGCCTGGGCAAAGGCACAGAGGTGTAAAAGGGCAGGGAAGTTTTGCATGTGGCCGACACTGGGCTATGGAGAGAGAGTGGGAAAGGATGAAGCCAGAGAGGTAGCCTGGAGACATATCAATTGGTGCCTTGAAAGTCAGGCCAAGGGGTTGTTTCTGCAGACACCAAACAGGGTATGGCCATGTTCAGTTGGGAAGGGAGATGGTCAGGATGGTGCTGTAGATAAGTCAGTTGCTGCAGCCCAGAAGACTGATAAGATGAGGCCAAGGGAAGGAAGAAGGGAGAGAAGCTCCATATTCAAGAAGATGGTGGCCTGAATGGGGCAGTGCCTGGGGAATGGGCAAGTAGAACTGACAGGATGAGAGAATTGTCCATAGGAGGGGGAGGCAGGTAGGATGAAGAACGATACTGGCGTTTCTGGCTGGACTGACTTAGATGCATGAAATTCTCCTAGATGAGGACTGCAGGAGGAGGCACAGTCTAGAGGAAGTGGTGGAAAGGGTGCAGTAGAGATGAGGAGGGTCGATTTGGGAGCCACCGGGTCATAAGTGTGTAAGCCTCCCTTCACGCTGATGGAGCTATGCCATTTTAGGTGCCTAAGGGGAATATCAGTTTGCCTACTCCAAAAAGCCTGGTTTGACCATGCACTGCAAGGACTGCAGCTGAGATTCTAATCTCCTTGTCCTCCCTTTCACTTCCTCCTCCCAACTTTCTCACTCCTCCCACCACGTTTCTTTTTGCATCTTTCTGAGGAAGACCTTGTGATCAGTTGAGGCTACAAGCTGAGCCTTGTGGAGCAGTTGTGAGGATGCTTGGTAGGCCTGAGTAATTCACAGGTATTGAAAAACTGGTCTCACTGTAACAGGCAGTGAACCAGTTGTCCCGGGAGACTTGGCATCTGCAGGTCTTTCCTCTCTGCAATCACCCAATTTCTTTTTTCTCTCTTTCTTCCATCTTCTTTCTTCCTTCTTTCAGTAAGTGTGAACAGAGCACTTCCTCTGTGCAAGATGGGGCTAGACTCTGGGGACACAGAGGCAGGTATGGCATGGAACGTGCCGACCAGGAGCACTGGGTCTAGTGGCAGAAAAGAAAGCAGACACTCACAGTTCCCCATACAGGGGCCTATGACAGAGGAAAGCCCAGAGGAAAGGAAGAAGCAGTTTCAGAAGAGAGCTTCTACTGAGGAAATGACACTGGAGCTGGGACTCAGAATGAGGTTTCCCAGGGAGAAAAGGAGGCGGACATTCTAGGCAGAAGCACAGAGGACCACAGGCCATGCCCACTCCTTTTCTCTTCCTTTCCTACCTCTCCTCCTTCCTTTCTCCATCTCCCCCATTCTCCTCTCTTCCATATTTTTATCCCAACAAAATATTAATGAAATGCTTTGACTATATATATGCCAAGTCCTGTGCTGAACACTTTACATATATTATTTTTATCTAATGCTGCCTATGATGTAAAGGCAGCCCCCACTCTATTATTCCCATTCTAGAGGTGGGGAAAATGAGGCTCAGAGATTTTAGGTCACATCCTACTAGATGGCTAGTGGGTGGGAAACCTTGGAATTGGATGACAGACACTTTCTCCCCAACTCTGTATACTACCCACCTCCTTTTAGACATTTTAGAAAGTGATAAATTTGTTTCTAAATGCCTTCTTGCCTCTAAATGAGAAAATAATGTGAATGGAGTAGGAAATGCACTAAACAGGAAGTCAGGAGACATGGTCCCATTACCTTTCCACAGGGGACCTGAGGAAGAGGATGAGGAAGGTCCTTCCCTGTGGCATCCCCTGCCCTATGCAAAGGAGGGTTCCATGAACAGAAAAAAGGGGACCAACCATACAGGCTAGAGGCCTGGTATGGCTCTTACACAGGCGCTGGGGCCTATGCTTGTTTAATGCTATGCCGTTGCCATCTTAAAATTCTTAATAAGTTTAACAAGAGGCTCCACATTTTCCTTTTGCATCGAGCCCACAAATTATGTAGCTGGTCGTTCTTGGGAAACCAGCTTTGCTGCCCATCCCCTGTCACTTTCTGGCTGCCGCCCCTCCAGAGATTCCCCACCAGATCCCCTGTAGCCCGACTGCTCCTTTGATCTGAGACACAGGCTGGTTCCTGGGTCCACACAGAATAGCAGAGAGATGGTGTCCAGCACCAGATGTGATTACCCAAATCATTTCCTCCTGTGACCAGGACCTGGCTTAATACATCCCAGGTACCAGGTGTTCCCCAAATATCTGTATGTGGAAGGGTTTGGGTGGCTCCATTCTTTTCTCTTTCGATAAAACAATTAGGTTATTTAAAATATGAAAAGCTTTGAAATCATGAAAGTACTTTATTTGAAGTTTGGGGAAGAAAGGACTTTGATGGTGAAAGAAAAGACAGCTATTTCTATTTTAAACAAGGAAAGAGTGGGAGAGATTTCTGTAAGAAGGTTATAGCTTGGACTCCACTGTCCAGGATACTAGTTAGGGACCCTAGAGAATTACTCTTTTAATAAATTGGACTTGGCTCAATAGGTTGAAGTGGCAGAAAGAAATCATTGGACTCAGAGTACTGAAGAGCTTCTAGCATTCAGAAATTTCTGGATGGGGATCTGACTAATTCACAAGGGACAGAAGAGCCTATCTCTGAAGGCACTGCGCCTGCTGCATGTCCGTGCCCACCCGTAGCAGGGTAGAGGGACTTGCAGTGCCAAATGGCCACTTGGACCAGACGGAGTTTAAGGTTCTTAACAACCCTGGCAACATGTGTTTAGTTAATTATAATGACTCTGGAATACTGAGTTTTTCTGACCCAGTGAGTCTCTCATTTTTCCTGTTTATACGTTAAAGCTAAGGCCACCAACTTTCTTTTATATTTCTGTAGGAGACAAATGAGGAGGCCACATTCCTGTATCTACCATCTAATATATAAGCAGGAGAATGTTGATTGCTTCAAATTCCATCATGATTCCCTGAAGTTGGGGACCTTCTCTGAAATGAATGAAGACAATGAGAAGCACTCAATGTAGAAACAAGCAATGTGGATCCTTTTAAGATTAACAAGATCAGGGCTTCCCTGGTGGCGCAGTGGTTGAGAGTCCGCCTGCCGATGCAGGGGACACGGGTTCGTGACCCGGTCCGGGAAGATCCCACATGCCGCGGAGCGGCTGGGCCCGTGAGCCATGGCCGCTGAGCCTGCGCTCCGAAAAAAAAAAAAAAAAAGATTAACAAGATCAAAAAGGGTAGACCCAGGTGGCAGGTCTCACAGGACATGGGTTCCCACAATCCTATCCAATCCTCCCAACTCAGCTCCTACAGAGCCAGCCAGCCTCTGGAGTGTCCATCTTCCCTCAGAGCAGAGCTAACAGTATTAGCACACACCTGGCTGTGGGCCTGGGGAGAGGATGCTCATGAAACACTAATAGAAACTTCTGTGACCCTTTAATGTCACAGTGTTCCCAGCATTTCCTCAGGCATAAGCCATATCCTGGAAATAAGCCATGCACAGGTACATGAAGACACAGCTGGAAAATGCTTGTGTTTATTCAGTTAAAAGCATGGAAAGTACGGGTCTGAGAGGCAGGAGGCCTTGGGGCTCATCCTGGCTCTGCCTTTGAAGACTGAGGTGGCTTTGGCCAAGTCCCTTTTCTTGGGGCCTCATTTTTCCCATTTAAAAAAAGGCAGATAGGGCTTCCCTGGTGGCGCAGTGGTTGAGAGTCCGCCTGCCAATGCAGGCGACACGGGTTCGTGCCCCGGTCCGGGAAGATCCCACATGCCGCAGAGCGGCTGGGCCCGTGAGCCATGGCCGCTGAGCCTGCGCGTCCGGAGCCTGTGCTCCGCAACGGGAGAGGCTACAACAGTGAGAGGCCCGCATACCGCCAAAAAAAAGGCAGATAATAATAGTCCTACCTGACATGATTGAGGACTGAATGAGTTAACATTAGTAAAATGTGTAGAAAAGTGCCTGTAACACTGTAAACACTATATAAATAATGAAAACAAAAGAATCACTAGTCTTTACAGAAACATTTTAAGATAGGCATTCATAACACCATTTTACCTGAGGAATCTGAGACTCAGGTATCAAGCGATGTACACAAGGTGACATACCTGGACCCATTTTCCACTGCCACCAGAGCCAGATCAGCTATGAGATGACTTGCAATTCTGATATTCAGTGCTTCTGCCTTTATAAACTGACAACTTTGCCTGTATTTCATCTGTTCCTTGGTTCTGATGGGCCCAAGTTAGATGCAGGAAAAGTTCATGTTCAACCTCATCTCCAATTCCACTGGTGACGTGGAAAGCCATTTTCAGCATCAGCATTTTGCTCAGTGTTAGATATGGCCTCAGAGGCTGTGAAACCCAGAACTGCTGGGTCCACTTTATATCAGTGATATGGAGCCTGTTTCTCCCAGCTCAGCAGCAATTTTGAATATGTTCCAGCATTGTCAAAATAAATGTCTAATCCTGTTACTCCCCTGGTAGGCTCTATGTAGGTCAATGGCATCAAAATCCTACAGCCTTCCAAGATACTAGGATGTCAGAGCCATTCTCCTCCCTCATCCTCATAGGTCATCAATCCTGTCTGTAAGGCAAGTCCCATCATGCTGCTTGAAACCCCTAAGTGAATAACCATTATTTATAAGATACAGTCTAAACTTATCATTCTGAGCCCCGCCCCTCCCTAACTTCCTCTCCTATTCTCCCATCCTCCTCCTATAGCTTCCCCCCACTGGCCTCCAGGACAGCCAACCCTGCAGCCATGGAGAACCTCTTGTGTAACTTGAACATACCAAGACCTCCTCAGCCTTCCTGCTCTACACTTGACACTTCCAGGAGAAATGTCCCATCCTTCCCTCCTCTCCTGTTAAGATGCTTAAATGCCCCTCTTCTCTAACTTTGGATCCCATCCCCTGTTGCCTTCTCAGGGGCCTCATCTTGTCTCTGGTTTCTTCCTTTTTTTGTTTACTTGTTCCTTTCTATGAGGCTAAAAATGCTGACTCTCTCCCATTGTAACAAAACCTTCTTACTCATGTTTCCCTCCAGCTACCACCTTCACAGCCAATACTTCCTGCCTCTAATTCTCTACCTCCTACTCACTCCTCAGTCCATATAATCTGACTTGTGATCTTTCCATTCTACTGAAATGACTCCTTCTCATGGTTCCCCAAACCATGTTTTTCCTAAACCGAAAAACCTAATCACTCCCAAGGCATGTTCATTTTGACCTCTCAAAGGTACTGGATTACTCCCTACTTCTTGAAAGAGTCTCCTCTTGAACCCTGAAGTTTGTTGATTTTCCTTCTATCTCCCTGGCCACTTTTCAGTTTCCACTGCAGACTGCTCTGCCTTTCGTTTTAAATGTCTTTTTCCCCATGATAAATCTACCAGTCATAATGGGCTACGTTATGCCGCCCTAAAAAACAACGCTTAAAATCTTAGCAATAATCATTTATTTTTTGTTTGGGCTACACGTCCAATGCAAGGCAGCAGTAGGGCAGATCCAAGAACCATGGAGAGTCAAGAACTACTCCTCAGAAGGGCGTGCCGCGGGCGGACCGTGGGGAGCCAGTCGGAAACATTTGCCTTTAGTCAATTAAAATGGAGAAATTAAATAATCCATAGGAGGGAGCTTCAAGACGGCGGAAGAGTAAGACGTGGAGATCACCTTCCTCCCCACAAATACATCAGAAATACATCTACATGTGGAACAACTCCTACAGAACACCTACTGAACGCTGGCAGAAGACCTCAGACCTCCCAAAAGGCAAGAAACCCCCCACGTACCTGGGTAGGGCAGAAGAAAAATGAAAAAACAGAGACAAAGGAATAGGGACGGGACCTGCACCAGTGGGAGGGAGCTGTGAAGGAGGAAAAGTTTCCACACACTAGAAAGCCCCTTCGCGGGCGGAGACTGCGGGTGGCGGAGTGGGGAAGCTTCGGAGCCACGGAGGAGAGCACAGCAACAGGGGTGCGGAGGGCAAAGTGGAGAGATTCCCGCACAGAGGATCGGTGCCGACCAGCACTCACCAGCCCGAGAGGCCTGTCTGCTCACCCGCTGGGACAGGTGGGGCTGGGAGCTGAGGCTTGGGCTTCGGTCGGATCGCAGGTAGGGGACTGGGGTTGGCGGCGTGAACACAGCCTGAAGGGGGCTAGTGCACCACAGCTGGCCGGGAGGGAGTCCGGGAAGAAGTCTGGAACTGCTGAAGAGACAGGAGACTTTTTCTTCCCTCTTTGTTTCCTGGTGCGCTTGGAGAGGGGATTAAGAGCGCCGCTTAAAGGAGCTCCAGAGATGGGCGCGAGCCGCAGCTAAAAGCGCGGACCCCAGAGACAGGCATGAGACGCTAAGGCTGCTGCTGCCGCCACCAAGAAGCCTGTGCGAGCACAGGTCACTCTCCACACCTCCCCTCCCGGGAGCCTGTGCAGCCCGCCACTGCCAGGGTCCCGGGATCCAGGGACAACTTCCCCGGGAGAACACACGGCGCGCCTCAGGCTGGTGCAACGTCACGCCGGCCTCTGCCGCTGCAGAGCCCCGCATCCATACCCCTCCCTCCCCGCGGCCTGAGTGAGCCAGAGCCCCCGAATCAGTGGCTCCTTTAACCCCGTCCTGTCTGAGCAAAGAACAGACGCACTCAGGCAACCTACACGCAGAGGCGGAGCCAAATCCAAAGCTGAACCACGGAAGCTGTGCGAACAAAGAAGAGAAAGGGAAATTTCTCCCAGCAGCGTCAGGAGCATCAGATTAAATCTCCACAATCAACTTGATGTACCCTGCATCTGTGGAATACCTGAATAGACAACGACTCATCCCAAATTGAGGAGGTGGACTTTGGGAGCAATGATATATATATATTTTTTTCCTTTTTCCTCTTTTTGTGAGTGTGTATGTGTATACTTCTGTGTGTGATTTTGTCTGTATAGCTTTGCTTTTACCATTTGTCCTAGGGTTCTGTCTGTCCGTTTTTTTGTTTGTTCACTTGTTTGTTTTAAGTATAGTTTTTAGCATTTGTTATCAAATGCTCTCTTCTTTCTTTCTTTTTTTATTACTTAAAAATTTTTTTTAATAATTTTTTTATTTTAATAACTTTATTTTATTTTATTCTTTCTTTCTTTCTTTTTTTTTCTCCCTTTTATTTTGAGCCATGTGGATGACAGGCTCTTGGTGCTCCAGCCAGGTGTCAGGGCTGTGCCTCTGAGGTGGGAGAGCCAAGCTCAGGACACTGGTCCACCAGAGACGTCCCAGCTCCACGTAATATCAAATGGTGAAAATCTCCCAGAGATCTCCATCTCAATGCCAAGACCCAGCTCCACTCAATGACCAGCAAGCTATAGAGCAGGACACCCTATGCCAAACAACTAGCAAGACAGGAACACAACCCCATCCATTAGCAGAGAGGCTGCCTAAAATCATAATAACGCCACAGACACCCCAAAACACACCACCAGACGTGGACCTGCCCACCAGAAAGACAAGGTCCAGTATCATCCACCACAACACAGGCACTAGTCCCCTCCACCAGGAAGCCTACACAACCCACTGAACCAACCTTAGCCACTGGGGACAGACACCAAAAACAATGGGAACGACGAACCTGCAGCCTGCGAAAAGGAGACCCCAAACACAGTAAGTAAAGCAAAATGAGAAGACAGAGAAACACAGCAGATGAAGGAGCAAGGCAAAAACCCACCAGGCCTAACAAATGAAGAGGAAATAGGCAGTATACCTGAAAAAGAATTCAGAATAATAATAGTAAAGATGATCCAAAATCTTGGAAATAGAATGTAGAAAATACAAGAAACGTTTAACAAGGACCTAGAAGAACTAAAGAGCAAACAAACAGTGATGAACAACACAATAAATGAAATTAAAAATCCTCTAGAAGGGATCAATAGCAGAATAACTGAGGCAGAAGAATGAAAAAGTGACCTGGAAGAAAAAATAATGGAAATAACTACTGCAGAGCAGAATAAAGAAAAAACAATGAAAAGAATTGAGGACAGTCTCAGAGACCTCTGGGACAACATTAAACTCACCAACATTCGAATTATAGGGGTCCCAGAAGAAGAAGAGAAAAAGAAAGGGACTGAGAAAATATTTGAAGAGATTAGAGTTGAAAACTTCCCTAACATGGGAAAGGAAATAGTTAATCAAGTCCAGGAAGCACAGAGAGTCCCATACAGGATAAATCCAAGGAGAAACATGCCAAGACACGTATTAATCAAACTATCAAAAATTAAATACAAAGAAAACATATTAAAAGCAGCAAGGGAATAACAGCAAATAACACACAAGGGAATCCCCATAAGGTTAACAGCTGATCTTTCAGCAGAAACTCTGCAAGCCAGAAGGGAGTGGCAGGACATATTTAAAGTGATGAAAGGGAAAAACTTACAACCAAGATTACTCTACCCAGCAAGGGTCTCATTCAGATTTGATGGAAAAATTAAAACCTTTACAGACAAGCAAAAGCTAAGAGAATTCAGCACCACCAATCCAGCTTTACAACAAATGCTAAAGGAACTTCTCTAGGAAGGAAACACAAGAGAAGGAAAAGACCTACAATAACAAACCCAAAACAATTAAGAAAATGGGAATAGGAACATACATACCGATAATTACTTTAAATGTAAACAGATTAAATGCTCCAACCAAAAGACACAGACTGACTGAATGGATAAAAAAAACAAGATCCATATATATTCTGTCTACAAGAGACCCACTTCAGACCTAGGGACACATACAGACTGAAAGTGAGGGTATGGAAAAAGATATTCCATGCAGATGGAAATCAAAAGAAAGCTGGAGTACCAATTCTCATATCAGACAAAATAGACTTTAAAACAAAGACTATTACAAGAGACAAAGAAGGACACTACCTAATGATCAAGGGATCATTCCAACAAGAAGACATAACAATTGTAAATATTTATCCACCCAACATAGGAGCATCTCAATACATAAGGCAAATACTAACAGCCATAAAAGGGGAAATCGACAGTAACACAATCATAGTAGGGGACTTTAGCACCCCATTTTCACTAATGGACAGATCATCCAAAATGAAAATAAATATGGAAACACAAGCATTAAATGACACATTAAACAAGATGTACTTAATGGATATTTTTAGGACATTCCATCCAAAAACAACAGAATACACATTCTTCTCAAGTGCTCATGGAACATTCTCCAGGATAGATCATATCCTGGGTCACAAATCAAGCCTTGGTAAATTTAAGAAAATTGAAGTCGCATCAAGTATCTTTTCCGACCACAATGCTATGAGACTAGATATCAATTACAGGAATAAATCTGTAAAAAATACAAACACATGGAGGCTAAACAATACACTACTTAATAACCAAGAGATCACTGAAGAAATCAAAGAGGAAATCAAAAAATACCTAGAAACAAATGAGAATGAAAACACGACAACCCAAAACCTATGGGATGCAGCAAAAGCAGTTCTAAGAGGGAAGTTTATAGCAATCAATCCTACCTCAGGAAACAAGAAAATTCTCAAATAAACAACATAACATTACACCTAAAGCAATTAGAAAAAGAAGAACAAAAAAACCCCAAAGTTAGCAGAAGGAAAGAAATCATAAAGATCAGATCAGAAATAAATGAAAAAGAAATTAAGGAAACGATAGCAAAGATCAGTAATAGTAAAAGCTGGTTCTTTGAGAAGATAAACAAAATTGATAAACCTTTAGCCACACTCATCAAGAAAAAAAGTGAGAAGACTCAAATCAATAGAATTAGAAATGAAAAAGGTGAAGTAACAACTGACACTGCAGAAATACAAAGGATCATGAGAGATTACTACAAGCAACTATATGCCAATAAAATGGACAACCTGGAAGAAATGGACAAATTCTTAGAAATGCACAACCTGCCGAGGCTGAACCAGGAAGAAACAGAAAATATGAACAGACCAATCACAAGGAATGAAATTGAAACTGTGATTTAAAATCTTCCAACAGACAAAAGCCCATGACCAGGTGGCTTCACAGGCGAATTCTATCAAACATTTAGAGAAGAGCTAACACCTATCCTTCTGAAACTCTTCCAAAATATAGCAGAGGGAGGAACACTCCCAAACTCATTCTACAAGGCCACCATCACCCTGATTCCAAAACCAGACAAAGACATCACAAAGAACGAAAACTAGGGGTCAGTATCACTGATGAACATAGATGCAAAAATCCTCAACAAAATATTAGCAAACAGAATCCAGCAGCACATTAAAAGGATCATACACCATGGTCAAATGGGGTTTATCCCAGGAATGCAAAGATTCTTCAATATATGCAAACCAATCAACGTGATACACCATATTAACAAACTGAAGGAGAAAAAACATATGATCATCTCAGTAGATGCAGAGAAAGTTTTCAACAAAACTCAACACCCACTTATGATAAAAACCCTCCAGAAAGTAGGCATAGAGGGAACTTTCCTCAGCATAATATAGGCCATATATGACAAACCCAGAGCCAACATCATACTCAATGTTGAAAAACTGAAATCATTTCCTCTAAGATCAGGAAAAAGGCAAGGTTGCCCACTCTCACCACTGTTATTCAATATAGTTTTGGAAGTTTTAGCCACAGCAATCAGAGAAGAAAAAGAAATAAAAGGAATACAAATCGGAAAAGAAGAAGTAAAGCTGTCACTGCTTGCAGATGACATGATACTATACATAAAGAATCTTAAAGATGCTACCAGAAAACTACTAGAGCTAATCAATGAATTTGGTAAAGTAGCAGGATACAAAATTAATGCACAGAAATCTCTGGCATTCCTACATACTAATGATGAAAAATTTGAAAGTGAAATTAAGAAAACACTCCCATTTACCACTGCAACAAAAAGAATAAAATATCTAGGAATAAACCTACCTAAGGAGACAAAAGACCTGTATGCAGAAAATTATAAGACACTGATAAAGAAATTAAAGATGATACAAATAGATGGAGAGATATACCATGTTCTTGGATTGGAAGAATCAACATTGTGAAAATGACTCTACTACCCAAAGCAAACTACAGATTCAATGCAATCCCTATCAAAGTATCACTGGCATTTTTCGCAGAACTAGAACAAAAAAGTTCGCAATTTGTATGGAAACACAAAAGACCCCGAATAGCCAAAGCAATCTTGAGAAAGAAAAACAGAGCTGGAGAAATCAGGCTCCCTGACTTCAGACTATAGTACAAAGCTACAGTAGTCGAGACAGTATGCTACTGGCACAAAAACAGAAATATAGATCAATGGAACAGGACAGAAAGCCCAGAGATAAACCCACGCACATATGGTCACCTTATCTTTGATAAAGGAGGCAAGAATATACATTGGAGAAAAGACAGCCTCTTCAACAAGTGGTGCTGCGGGCTTCCCTGGTGGCGCAGTGGTTAAGAATCCACCTGCCAATGCAGGGGACATGGTTCGCGCCCTGGTCCGGGAAGATCCTACATGCCGTGGAGCAACTAAGCTCATGCGCCACAACTACTGAGCCTGTGCTCCAGAGCCCGTGAGCCACAACTACTGAAGCCCGTGTGCCTAGAGCCCGTGTCCACAACAACAGAAGCCACAACAATAAGAAGTCCACGTGGCACAACAAAGAGCCAATGCAGCCAAAAATAAATAAATTTATAAAAAAATAAATAAAGTGGTGCTGGAAAACTGGACAGCTACATGTAAAAGAATGAAATTAGAACACTCCCTAACACCATACACAAAAATAAACTCAAAAGGGATTAAAGACCTAAATGTAAGGCCAGACACTATCAAACTCTTAGAGGAAAACATAGGCAGAACACTGTATGACATAAATCACAGCAAGATCCTTTTTGACCCACCTTCTAGAGAAATGGAAATAAAAACAAAAATAAACAAATGGGACCTAATGAAACTTCAAAGCTTTTGCACAGCAGAGGAACCATAAACAAGACGAGAAGACAACCCTCAGAATGGGAGAAAATGTTTGCAAATGAAGCAACTGACAAAGGATTAATCTCCTAAATTTACAAGCAGCTCATGCAGCTCAATATCAAAAAAACAAACAACCCAATCCAAAAATAGGCAGAAGACCTAAATAGACATTTCTCCAAAGAAGATATACAGATTGCCAACAGACACATGAAAGGATGCTCAACATCATTAATCATTAGAGAAATGCAAATCAAAACTACAATGAGATATCATCTCACACCAGTCAGAATGGCCATCATCAAAAAATCTACAAACAATAAATGCTGGAGAAGGTGTGGAGAAAAGGGAACCCTCTTGCACTGTTGGTGGGAATGTTAATTGATACAGCCACTATGGAGGACAGTATGGAGGTTCCTTAAAAAAGTAAAAATAGAACTACCATATGACCCAGCAGTCCCACTACTAGGCATATACCCTGAGAAAACCATAATTCAAAAAGAGTCATGTACCAAAATGTTCATTGCAGCTCTATTTACAATAGCCAGGACATGGAATCAACCTAAGTGTCCATCAACAGATGAATGGATAAAGAAGATGTGGCACATATATACAATAGAATATTACTTGCCATAAAAAGAAACGAAATTGAGTTATTTGTAGTGAGGTGGATGGACCTAGGGTCTGTCATACAGAGCGAAGTAAGTCAGAAAGAGAAAAACAAATACCATATGCTAACACATATATATGGAATCCAAAAAAAAAAAAAAAAAAAGTTCATGAAGGACCTAGGGGCAAAACAGGAATAAAGACACAGACCTACTAGAAAATGGCCTTGAGGATACAGGGAGGAAGAAGCGTTAGCTGGGACAAAGTGAGAGAGTAGCATGGACATATATACACTACCAAATGTAAAACAGATAGCTAGTGGGGAGCAGCCGCATAGCACAGGGAGATCAGCTCGGTGCTTTGTGACCACCTAGAGGGGTGGAATAGGGAGGGTGGGAGGGAGATGCAAGAGGGAGGAGATATGGGGATATATGTATATGTATAGCTGATTCACTTTGTTATAAGCAGAAACTAACACACCATTGTAAAGCAATTATACGCCAATAAAGATGTTAAAAAAAAATAAAAAATATAAAATGATATCATGGAGATAAGTAAAAAAAAAAAAAAAAGGAACTATTCCTCAGCATGAGCAAGACTGAGCACTAATTAAGGGATTTCCAACATTCTCTTGGCTAGATTTCAAAATTGCTCTGGTGACTTTTATAGAATAGGAATGTCTACAGCAGTTATCCTATGCCTGTCCCACCATTGTGTTGGGGGCAGATAATTTTTCTCTTGAGTTCAGGAGTTCAGATCAAAAGGATAAGATTGTGGACTTCAATTTGATACTGTGATAGAATGCGATTTGGGGGAGCCTTGGGGAGAAGTCAGTGTGTTTTGTATGTGGGAGGGATATGAACCATTGAGGGCAAGGTCAGAGTGTCACAGCCAGCCTCCAAGGTAGCCCTCAATGGTCCCAGCCTTTTGGTCTTTACATTCTTGTATAGAGTACAGCGTCCTCCCACATTGGATAGGGCTGGCCTGGGTGACCAACAGGATATTTCAGAAATGATGGAGTGTGGCTTTTGAGGCTAGGTTATAATATATAGCATCTCACTCACCATAGAAGAAAGCAGATGTCATGTTACAAAGGCATCACGCAGCCCTATGGAAAGCTCCACATGGCAAGGAACTGAGACCTGCTGCCAACATCTATGCAAGTGAGTCATGTTGCAAACAGATTCTCCAGCCCCAGTCAAGTCTTCAGATAACTGCAGTCCTTGTGAACTTTCTGACTGCAACCTCATGGGAAATCCTGGGCCAAAACCTCCAGACAAGCTGTTCCCAAATTCCTGGCCCACAGAAGCTGTGTGACATATGGATGTTCACTATTAAGCCTTCATTCTATTTTCACCCAGTCCACGTTAACTCTTGTCTAAGCTACTGCAGCTGCTTCTCTAATCTTTCCCTTTGCTTTCACCCAAAGTAATTTCCTTTTCCCCAAATTACTTTCCTCACAGGGACTTGAATGAAATGTCAGAACATGAATCTACTAAAAATCCTTTAAGGATTTCCATTTTTTTCCCAGGATAAAGCCTAAATTCATCAATATGGCCTATAAGGCCCGCAGGATCTGACTTATATAGGCTGACCTTTCAGACTTAACTCTCAAGGCTCTTTCCTTTCAACTGAAAATTCAGACGACCAAATTTCTTTCACTTGCTAGAATAAGCCTTCTTTTCTCTTGACGCGTGGTTGGACTTCTCACACAAGCTTCTCTCTGCCTGGAACACTTCTCTACTCTCTTTTCTCCCCCAAACCTCTATTCATTTCTCATTGACTCCTCATATCTGAGAAGCCTGTCCTAACTTTCTTGCCCAAGTATAGAAGGTGAGCCTCACATGTGTTCCAAGACAAGCTATACCATATTCCTATCACATTCTGTAATACTAACTTATAATTAACAGTAATATTAAAAAGAGTTCCTTGAAACAGATGCTTCCTGGGCCCACTTCTGAGTCTTCTGCAGTTGTTTCCCCTATTCAAGAGATTCCTATGCCTCTGCCTGAAGGTGTTCTTTGCTCAGAGAGCATGTTTGACCCACACCCAGGGCAGGCTGGAAGCTCTGCATGGTTACCCTCAATTAATGAGGCAGACAAGTTGGTAAATAAATAACTCATCTTTGTAGTTCTATTGGGACAATGCTGAGGTGTGCTCCACACTGTGCCTCAGGGAGTACCTGGTGGGATTGAGCCCCATGTGCCCACGGAAGTAACCTGCTTGTTAACGCGCTCTTTATTAGCTGCTTCCTCTCCCTATGTCACTTATTTACTCTCTCATAGCTTTTTTTTTTTTTTTTTTTTTGCGGTACGCGGGCCTCTCACTGTTGTGACCTCTCCCATTGCGGAGCACAGGCTCCGGACGCACAGGCTCAGCGGCCATGGCTCACGGGCCCAGCCGCTCCACAGCATGAGTGATCTTCCCGGACCGGGGCATAAACCCATGTCCCCTGCATCGGCAGGCGGACTCTCTACCACTGTGCCACCAGGGAAGCCCTCTCATAGCTTCTTGAATTCTTTCCCAAATAAACTGCTTGCATACATAATCTCGTCTCAGGGACTGATTCTGGAGTAACCCACACTAAGTCACTTAGACAGCACTTACGTGAGCTGGACACTGGATCAAGCTCTTTATGTGGACTATATGTTTTAATTCTCTTAGCAACCCAATGAGATAGGTAGTAATCCGTAAAATTAGGGCAATAATCCTTACAGGATTGTCATAAGGATTAAACGGGATAATTATGTAAAGAGCTTAGCACTTGGTATGTGTGATAATGCATGTAAAGAGCTTAGCACTGAAAGAGAAGATGAATCTGAGGAGTTTAGCAAAGTCCTTTGCATAGTGAGCAATTAGTTACTTGTCCAAGATCACACAGATGCTAAGTGGTAGATTTTTACCAAACTCTTCCAGATTCTAGAGCTCTCAATTACTATTCTAAACCGTCTAACTGTAGTCTTCTATTGAGCTATTTTTCCACAGCAGACTGTAAGCTTCATGAGAATAGGAACCATCCAATCACATCCAGCCTTATCAGAAGAACCTGGCATTCGGTGGATAGCAAGACAATCGTGTAAAAACGAACTGATTCTTCCCCTCCTCCCAACCAACTCTGTTTTATATTTGGTTTAGGGTACTCATTATTCAAAATAATTCTTTGGGCCTTCAGTTAGAGTAATCATAAAAATTATGTATAAAAAGAAAGTGTCTTCCTTGAAAAGCCTCATTTTTATGTTTATTTTTTTCCCTCTTCAGGATAACAGTGCATTTTCACCGTGGGAAGGCAGCATATTTAGTGGTAGATCATGCTGGTTTTGAAGTAAAAAAGAATTGGTTCAAATCTAGTATTTTCAACTGACCTTGAAAAAAATACTTTAGCCTCTCTGATTCATAGCTTTCTCATCTATAAAACAGGAACGATCAAACCTCCTATACTAGTTATCTATTGTTGCATAACAAATTAACTCAAAACTTAGTAGCTGAAGACAACAAACATCTATTATCTTACACAGTTTCAGAGGGTCAGGAATCTAGGAGTAGCTTAGCTGGGTGGTTCAAGCTCAGAGCTTCTCATGAGGTTGCTATCAAGTTGTCTACTGGGGCTGTAATCATCTGAAGGCTTGAGTGGGACTAGATAATCCACTTCCAAGTCCACTCATATGGTTGTTAGAAGGGGTCTCAGTTTCTTACCTTGTGAGCCTCTCATAGCATGGCATCTGATTTCCCCAAAGCACAAGATCTGAGAGGGAGAAAGAGAGAGTACCCAAGATGGAAGCCACAGTGTGTTTTATAATCTGATTTGGAAGTGGCATACCATATTCTCTGCCATATTCTATTGGTCACACTGACCAGTGCTGGCACAGTGTGGGAAGGGGCTACACAAGGGTGTGAATAGCAAAAGACATGATCCTTGGGGGCCATCTTGGAGGCTGAGTATAACACCATCCATATACAGCTGTAGTGGAAGGTTTCATGTACTTAGTACATAGTTGTCTCTCAAAAAATATTAGTTCTCTTTTGTGCACTCAAGGGAAGGTACATAAGTCCTGGAAACTGAAGAATACATTGAGCAACCCAGAGTTTAAGAGTCACCCCAGTACAATTACTATCAAAGAAATCTAGTTACTACAGCTCACATCCAGATAAGAACAAAATAAATGATACTGATGAAAGCCAACATCTATCTACAAAGCTCATCATAGTCTCCAAATTTATTTACACTTATCATTCAGCTTTAATTTTATGTCATCATATATTTCATTTATCTCCACAACTCCATGGCATATTAATTATTATTGTCACACTTTCCAAGTAAGAACAATGAGCTTAAGGAAGATTACACGATTTGTCAAAGGACACTCAGCAACTCAGCAATGAAGTCAGGATTCAAACCCAGGACTTCTGACTCCAACATCTATTCTCTTTTAATCAATTATCTTATGCTGCAATAGTAGCAAGTCTCTCTCTCTCTCTCTCTCTCTCTCTCTCTCTCTCTCTGTGTGTGTGTGTGTGCGTGTGTGTGTGTGTGTCTAAATCTATCTATCTATCTCTATGGAGAATGGAGAATGTCATTATTTTTGCCCTTTGCAGTGACCTCTACATAAGCACATGTACTTTCCTCAGGGCTCTCTTGCATGTGATTGTCAGTTGTTAAGTGGCCCAGCATCTCCCTGAGCATGTCCAGGTTAGCACGTGGTACTAACCCTGCAGTACTGGAAGGACTGTTTTAGGGGGTTGTTTTTACTTTGAGGCAACATAGATAGTGGCTGGTGCATTTTGCTTGATCCTTCTCTCCCCCTCACTACCTTCCACACGCAAACACACACCCAGGGAGAGGAAGGTGATTGGAAAGGATTTCTCAGCTCACAGATTCCCAGTAATTAATAAGAGGCAGATGCTTTCTATCAAGGGCCTCCTGAGCCATGGGGTGGTGGACAAATGAGGGCTGTATGTGTAAGCAACATGGGCCTCCAGCCAGCAAAGAATCCAGACAGAGCCTGCAACCATCAGGCCTTGGAGTCCTGAGAGCAGGTAAGGACAAGATGCAGACCCATAGAGTGTGGCACTTATTCCAGGGACTTGGACCTGCTACATTCACAGGTCACGATGACAGCTTTGGTGCAGCCACACGGGTAGGCTTACCATTCAACCTGCCAAGTGAAGAATAAAAGAAGCAAGGGCATGAAGATCTGGGAGCAGAGCTAGGCCAAGGGACTGGGAGTGCTGCCTGTACTGTACCAGCCACTTGCCAAATACCCTCTCACTCAGCCTCACCTGCAAACCCACCTGTGGGGGCAAGGGGCGGGGCTATTCTTATCCCCATCTGACAGGTGAGGAGACTGTGACTCAGAGAGGTAAATGACTTGGTCAAAGTCTAACAAACAGCGGTAACCACAGAGTAATGATTTCTAAGATACTGATTAACTTCTTAACCATTTATACATAAGAAACTGGCCTTTCGGTTGGGACTTATCAGTGAGTCTCTTTAGGTCAATTATCAAAGATTACTATGCAAATCCCTTCCTCTGCACCCTAGGTTGATGCTACCTTGCTATTTCTGGACAGGGGTGGATGTAGCACTCTTCCGGTTGGTCCTTTTCAACTCTTCCCTCAGTAATAGGATTCTAGTGACCCCAGCCTCCCAACCACTACCACTAGTTTCCTCTCCCACCCCAAAATACCACTTGTGTGAATGAAAGATGCACAGCCTGCACCCACAGAATTTTCTCTTCCACGTGGCCCACAGTTGGTCTGTAGGAAATACAAATCCCTTACTGCAAAAGCCTGGGAAGGTAGACTGATGCCAAAGCAAACATGCACTCCTGACTCTGGCCTTGAAGCGCTTAGTCTCTTACTCCCTAGATTTTCCAGGCAGGAGGGGTACCAATTTCTGCACCAACCAAACACAGGGAAAACACTTCAAGGTTCTCCAAGTGGTCCTACTGAAGTCTCATCACTTGTCTTGAGTTGAGAAGAACTTAGCACTGGGATGGTTCTCGCCAAAACATTCTCTTAACAAAATCCACACACTCTTATTCAGAAGTTGTTGAGGGGATTGAACTGAGACAAATAATAGCTTGGGCTCTTAAGGTCAACCTGCCTAGTTTCAAATGCTTGTACAATATGATCTTGGGTGATTTATATATTTTCTCTATGCCTCAGTTTCATTATCTGTAAAATGTGGGTAAGAGCAGGACTTACAGATTTCCCATGAGGATTAAATAAGATAATGCCTGGAGAACACCTGTCAAATACACTGAAAGTGCCAGCTATTATCCTTTACAACAAACCACAAATCTCTGTGTAAATAGTTGATACTATCACTATAACAGAATGACTCGATAGGTTCCACATTGATTTTGGAATCAGAGTTTATAAATTTCCCTGAATCTGTGAGCTGCAGTATTAATCAGCATGAATCCACTTGAAGAAAAACCCTAGATAATTTTTATCACTATTTCCATATAATTTGCTGATGAATTGCAAATGATTATCAAAATTGCAGTGATAACATTTCTACAGAAAATGAATAGGGCTGCTACTCCCTCATTCTCTGGTGCGATCATTCATTTATCTCCCTGGCTGCTAGTAACACTGATAGTAAGGGCCTGGGATACCCTTTCTTCCTTTTGAGACTGGCAAATACAAATTTATCAAAATTCAGCTGAAATGTCGTCTCCTCAGTGAAAGCTGATCTTGACCAACCTCTACAAATAGAATTACTTCCCTCCTTCCTCTAGATTCCCATGGTACTTTGTACAGTTCCCTCTTCTTATCTAACGACAGGGCATCTGGCTTCTGCTTGTCAATGTGATCCCCACCTTGGATTGAACCCTTTGCCATTACTCTTAAATACGACTATGAGTCTGGGTCCTGTCTTCATACCTGTGTTTCACCCAAACTCGGTGGCTAGTGTGACCACACACTCTGGGTTGTCTCCCTTCCCCATCCTGATAACTTAACTTCAACTTTCAGACTCCTACTTGTATCTGACACTCCAGGGTCTCCTTGTCCCTAATGGAAATTTAGAAACTAAATAGAGGTGGACTTAGAAGCTAAAAGAGCATAGAAAAGGAAATACCTATATTTGGGAGTGAAGAGGATGGAGAAGAGAGGAAGAAGACAAAGGGGCTAAGATCTGTGTCTTGTAGGCAGAAGTGTTTTCTGGGTAGAGACGTACAAGTATACGTTTGGATGAAAGTCATTGAATGATAGCTTAAAGAGTTTGGGTTTTGTTATTTATGCATTGTAGGGAGATCTAAAATTGTTAAAAGGAGAAGTGTAGGGCAACAAAGTAGGAGCTATATTTCAAAAAGTTCACCCTGACTGCCATGAGGTTGGTTTGGAAGGCACACTTAATAGCATTGGTGTAGAAGTGTCAGTCCTTTGGTCTGTTTCAACACAGTGAATGTTTCCCATCACATTAATATGCATCTGCTATGGCTGAGGAATGTCTCCAGAAATCAGATATTATGAGGAGGATTCTTTGCACGGTGTGTGCATGTGGGCGTGGGGGAGCAATGAGGGTGCAGGGAAGAATGCACAGGATATCTGATCCTGGTGAATATTGGAGGATGCATTTGGCCAGGTCTGTGGTCTTTACTCAGGAAGAAGACGAGGTATGCAGGAGGATACTGCTGTGAAGCAAAAGATGTAAGGGGCAAGGGGGAGCAGAGGGGGAGGAGAGAAAGAAGCCAGGATACAGAAGATGATACTGAACCGTCGTGGCATGACCAGGAACTCTGCTTCATCAGTCTGCTTATGCATTCTGAGCTTGGGAATTTCCCTGAGCCCTGTTCCTGCTGCTTTGCAGAATAGGCAGGAGGATAGTCATTGAGTAATGTGCCCCTCCTTCTGGCCAGAATACTCTGTTCTTGGCTGAAGGCCACTGCTCAAATCCAGCCTCTTCTGCCCCTTGCGGGATGGGATGGTCAGTGGAAAGTTTGCTCAATGGCCTGCGTGGAGAACTGGACCCTGGCTTCCTAAATTTTTTACTTCTTCTGGCCCAGGACATTCAAGGGACTGATACAGAGAGGGGGACCTTGGGTATGGAGTTCAAGGGCTACTAGGTTTTTTTGTCTGATACTGCATTTTGCTTCTAAGTTTGGAAATAGGTACAAGCAAGACCTGATCTTAATAAATGTAAATTCCCTCTCTGGCTCCGGAGAAAAGGAGTTACCAGAAAGCACTTCATCAGTATGGAATCCTAATTGTGGCCCTAGGCCATTAGGTCTTAATAAATCAGTGTGGCTGAATGATGGCTTAAGAGACTTTCTATCTCCAGGAGAACTGACAGGATTATGAGAAAAGCTCCTAATGGCTGATATCTCATGGCAGAATCTTAATTACCACAGAATTCATAGGAAGCACCTGATGGCTCTACAGATGATTTGATTAGAAACCACATTTTAAAATCTCTCCCGGATGAGTCAGTGGTAGCATCCTTTGGGAGCCAAGTCTGCGTGTAAGCTCTCATGCACACAATAAATCTCAACACTGAAGAAAAACAAAATTCCCTCAAAACCTCCATTTTTAATTTCTAGCCTAAAAAATTGACCAGAACTTATTTTTTTCTTGACCAGAACTTTCCAGGTTAAGATAGGTTGGAGTTAAAGTGCTATTCTACTTGATATTTCTTGTCATTATCAATTATTATAAGTAGCGATCATGTAAATCCCACGACATGATATACGAAGCTCCACAACATATGAAGCCAGCCTACTCATTCATGTACATATTTAGCCACTGAGCCCTTGACAGCTATAAGCTGGATGCTGCAGCAGCAAGAGTGAGCAAAAACAAAAATGGTATCTTGCTCTCTTATGCTTACAAGTTATTGAAGTAGACACACCTAATCAAAAAGCTATCCAAGTAAACGCAGAGGAGCAGATATTGGTGCAATGAAACCAATAATACAGGAAATCGACCTATATTAATCAGAGAAACATGGCTTTCTGAGAAAATGATCATTGGGCTGAAATCTAGAAGAGTAGAGGACGATTTAGTGAAGGGAGGTCAGGGGAAGGGTTGGGTGGCAGGGGGTTTTGGTGGGAAGTGCATTTTGGGAACAGGGAAAGGACGGCACAAAGGCTCTGGGGCAGGATGGAAGTGGAAGATAGCATGGTTGGAGAGCAATGGGGATTGTATGTAAGATGTCTATATATAAAAAGGAAACTGATGATAATAGCCAAGTGTGCTGTGCAGCCAGATGAATAATTTGGACAATAAATGTTAAAAAGAGAAAAAGTGTTGAAGTAGTTTAAAAGATTATCAAAATGTGGCCCGGGGTCTGATTAAAAGAAATCGAGATGGGAATGAGGAATGGTGGATGGATGATATCTAATTTATGTTGGAGGCTCAGGGAGGACTTTCCAGAGGAAGTTGTGTGTGACTTGAGCACCAAAGGACTAGGAGTTAGTGGTGAAAGTCAGGCAAGGGGGAGTGAAACCCAAAGGTGCAACTCAGGATGGTTGGGGTGAAGGTACATGAGGACACCTGCAGAAAGTGAGGCTGGAAAGCAAGTGGAGGCTCAATAATAAGAGGCCCTGAAGGTCAGGCAAAGGGGTTTTAACCCCAAGAGCACCAAGGAAAAGAGGTAATGGTGGACATAAGGAAGTGCTGGGGCCTCTGGTTAGCCAGAGTGGACCTGCCCAATCTAGATGCAATTCAATTTGTATAAGTCACAGTGGTGGCTAAATAAAATCTATCCGGAAGTCTTTATTTTCTCCCATGAACTGGAAAATGATTCTTGTGAGAATAAACGGACAAAGGGTAATTTACTTGGGAAAGGGAAAAGGAGAGGTGTGTGGATGTGTGTACACAGTGTGAATGTGTGTGTGCAAGTGTGTGCTTGTGTGTGGAGAAGAGGAGTTGGGAGAGAAGCCTGAGAAATGGTTTCAGGTAAGACAGCTTCTGCACTTGAGATAAATATGCCCCTTGAAATCCCTTCAAGGGCCAACAGATTGGAAACAAAACTCCCTAAGAGTTCAAACTCTACTCTCACGTTTCCAGACACCTTTCACACACTCACATGTTCTCGCTTGTCATTCCAGTCAAGGTAGGTCACCTGCCAACTCACTTCCAGTTATGGCTTTCTCCACCTAGGTTGTTTGACTCCAGGTATCATCAATATCTAGCTACCCAAATCCTTCTAAGTATCATCTGAAACATTACTTTTAGGTGACTTCCACATCCCCTCTGGGAAGGATGCCCTTTTCCTCTGAGCTCACGTGGTCTTTGCACTCCATTCTGTTGCGTATACATGGAACAGTGTTTGAATCCCAGTCACCGAAGCAGGGTAAACAGATATTCAGCACATATTTTCAAATGAATGGGCAAATACTTTAATAGTTATGTTTATCTTTTCTTCATACTTGGAGTAAGATCTCAGTAGGTGTCTTACTCCTCTCAGTAGCCCTCAGAGCATGTGACAATTAAAGGTGCACAATAGCATTTTTAGGTGCTTTGTTTCTGTAAGATTTGCATGAATGAACCAATAATTGAGACTCAATGAAAACCAAGTTTGGTGGCATCATTCAATGGCTGTCAGCTGGGGGTGGAACTGTTCCTCTAGGGGTGGGTGTTCGGAAGAGTGTAGGGCATTTCTGGTCATCTCGATGGCTGGTGAGGACTCTACTCACATTTAGTGGCAGAGATCAAGAAGGATAAATATCTGCGAATCAAGGGACAGTCCAGCACAACAAAAAAGTCGTTCTACCTCAAATTCTACCTGCATCAGTTAAGAAGAACTGCCCGCTTTAAATGATGTTGAGAGACTTGAAAATGTTTTGAAGAAAGTTGTAGACTCTTTGCCTCTGGGGAAATTAAAAGAAAACAAGAAAATGTTGTCTTGATGGCCTCTCAACCCCACCCAGCCCTGTGATACTAAAATCCTGGGGAATGTAAAATCCGGGCCAAATGGTCCAGACTAGGAGACCCACCCCTTTGCGTCATGCAGGGACAGCCTCAGAGATTCCTGCTTCCATCAGAAAGGGCTTAAAGCTGGACTGTGGTCCCTCTGGCCAGGAGAGAGGTTGCTTCTCTGTGTGTATTTTATTTCTGGAGAAATAACTCCCAGGAAATGCATACATTTATACTCAGCACACAGATGATATCAGAAGGCATGCTACCAGCCCATCCTATGGTCTTTTCTTTTTTTTTCTCCCAACTAAGCAAACAGCAGGAGTCAGCTCTAGGAAGCAAAGCATGGAATGTGGGGAGGCATCTGAGGTGTTATCACGGACGAGGCGGGCAGAATGTCTGAAAGAAGTGACAGACTTTGTGGGACTTTGTGAAGCCCCTTCCCCCTTCACCATGATGGAACTGACCAACTCCCTCCCTTACATTATATATATGTAGTTTTACATGATATAGTTATATTCTCAATCACCAATAATTTTATGATGATGAAAATTTATTTTGATAATATGTGATATTTCAGGTAATAATATAATAATGTATCATTAAGAATAATAATATAATTATAATAATAATTCTATTACGATAAATAATGATCTTATGCTCCCTACTAGTCCTGGAGCTCCTCCCTGAGAACAGTTATAATATTTCACTTATTCCTGTGTTCCCAGTACCTAGGAAAACACCTGACAACTTCCTCCCTTATACTTCATATACATTTCTGTTTTATTCCAAAGCTTATATGATTAAAAAAATTTACATTCATGCCACAATCTATGGCACAAAATCTTGAGCAGTAAGGATATTGTACTTACTTCTGTGTCCCCAGAACCCAGCTGAGTTCCACATACTCAGAAGGTGCTCAGCAAATTTTAGTTGAATCAAATCAAACTGAATCAGTGAGAATAAACCGAGCATTGAAAGTTCTAGTCTGAGTGAATGCATGAATGATGCGTGATGGTACTATTGAAGAAAAATATATTGAAGAAAAGGGGTTGACTGGGCTGAAGGAAAACAGGGCCTCGTACAAATATCTCAGGAGATGCATTAACTACCTTGGAAGGGGATGAAGGAAGCACTGAGGCAGAGAGTAGAAACCTTGGCAGAAGAGATTTAGAGACTCAGCCATCAACTCATAGCAGGTGGACTCATTGTCTAGAGACAAATGATTGGAAACATCCCAGAAGCTTATGGAAACAAAAAGGTTTTATCTGGTTGCTCTATAAATATACATTCATTCAAAGAGTCTCAAGAATATCCTGCCATAGTAATCCAGCAGAGGAGAAACCAGGGATAAACTGAGAAATCAATTATATTCCACACCTCCAAGTCATTCCTAAACCATTTCTCCCTCACAATTATATAAGCCAAGAAATGTTCACTTAAACTCTTTTGAGTTAGATTTCTGTGACTTAAAATCAGGAGAATTTGGGCTAGTAAAAGCACCTACTATTGCTTTCCCCAACGTAGCATTAAAAAAAAAAGCTTTTGATTGCTTGAATAAAATATAAAGACAGGGTTTCCCTGGTGGCGCAGTGGTTGAGAGTCCGCCTGCCGATGCAGGGGACACGGGTTTGTGCCCCGGTCCGGGAAGATCCCACATGCCGCGGAGTGGCTGGGCCCGTGGGCCATGGCCGCTGAGCCTGCATGTCCGGAGCCTGTGCTCCACAACGGGAGAGGCCACAACAGTGAGAGGCCCGTGTACAGCAAAAAAAATAAAGACAATCCGTTATTTTGAAGCAAAGGATCCATTAAATATTGTTTCCTTTCCGCTTCTCTTAAAGCAGCTACTTGGAGGGATAGCAATTTCTAAGTGTTTGAGAAAAGCTGATTGCTCTCTGTCAATGGTTTAGAAATTAGATTTTTTAAACAAACAGATTATTGAATGTCCAGGATATCTGTTCTCAATCAACAAGGAACAAGAAAAGCTTCAGAGAAAAAGGCCATTGAGGAATCTTCTCTCTCTCCTGCCACCAATGGCCCTGTCTTGCCTCTTTGAGACAATTACCAAAACTTGACATGGCCTCACTTTGGTTCTCATTCTGAGCTAGCAAGGAGTCAGTGAGTATATAAACCAGCCAGTCTTTGATTCACTCCACGGCAGAAAAGATAACGGTATTACTTAACTGGTTAGCAGCTGTGAGTTTTACTGTCTGCCTCTCTGAAGATATAGATTCTTCGTGGCAGCAGCCTCTCTTCTGTTTTGACCAATACTCTAAACATCAATAACCATCTTCTGCAATCATGAAAATACTAACTCCCTGTTGGCTTAATAATGACAACAGTAATCAAAATCATGATCTGGATATATATGTGCTTTCCATGGGGAGTATCGATGTACTATTTTCAAAAAATTTCTATTACCCCTTTAGAATATTTTTCTCAATGAATATGTTTAAAATGAAAGCTTGTGAAAAATTACTCATCAATCCCAGCCCGAAATAGTTACAGTTCTCTGATTATTCATGTTTTTCTGTCTCACAGGAAAGTGAAATACAGTCAGATTCATCTAGTCAATCTTCTAGAAGCCAAATCTAAAAGAACGTGCATTAGAAAGGTCTCTGGTCAAAGGCTGAATCATCTAAAACATGTTATCAGAGACATCTGAGCACCTTACTTTGGCCTCAAGTTCAACACATTCAGTCACGCTCATCTCCAACAAACAGAAGTTGGAAATGGTCCTGATCATTTAGGTTGACAAATGTGAAGGCCTGAAAAATAATGTCGACTGAGCATTTATTTTGTTCTAGACATTGTGCCAAGAATTTTGTAAATATTATCACATTTCCCCCCAGAAAAACTCTGTCCATTTTATAGATGAGGACACTGAGGCTCAGGAAGACGAACTGCACAAGGCGAACTGGCTACTAATTATGGAGCCAGGATTTGAACTCCAGCGTCTGCACTCCTTACTTAACAGAGTGAGTGCTTCTCCCTGATTTTCTTCACCTGTACTGTGTATATCCCTCCAGCAGAGTGGTTCCCACAATGGATTGTCATTATTTACTTAAAACTTTGATGACCCTACCAGTTTCTGAACTCTTAATTTTACTAATCTCTCTATGTACTGAACATTGCTTGGCCATCAGTAGGGGCTCAGTAAATGTTTGGTACCGTAGTGGAATGAATTTATGAAGGAAGGGAGGAAGGAAGGAAGGAAGGAAGGAAGGAGGGAGGGAGGGAGGGAAGGAAGGAGGGAAGGAAGGAAGGAAGGAAGGAAGGAGGGAAGGAAGGAAGGAAGGAAGGAAGGAAGGAAGGAGGGAGGGAGGGAAGGAAGGAAGGAGGGAAGGAAGTAAGGAAGGAAGGAAGGAAGGAAGGAGGAAGGATAAAACAAAGACACCTAACATAAATGGTTACTTTCTTCCCTAGCTTCCTATTTGAAGTCTTTCTCAGACCTTTTCTGACTTGCTTTTTTCCAGATATATTGGAGACTATGCACCATAATTTGTACAAGTTAGTGAACCTTTACAGAATGGAATTCTGGGCAGACTTCAGCTGGTGTGTGCCAAACAGAGATTTGTATGAAGAATCCATTTGAGCAGGATTAGGTATCTGAAGGTTTCACAAAGCAGTTAGTGCTTGAGATGGGCCTTGAAGAATGAGTTTGAACAAATAGGATTTCAGAAAATTAGTGTTTACCGTCAGAGAATCTGTTTCTTTCTCTAGGGGTTGTATGCTTCGTATGTGCTCTTCAACAGTTCTCATTGGACAGGGAAAGGGTTGAGAGATACACTGGCAGCAAAAACTGCATATGATGTAAGAAGCAGAATCAGGGGGACACAGCAGGGAAGAGTCCATATCGAGGCCCTGTCTTCTGGGGTGGGGTAAACTGTCCACGGCGCCATGACTGTTTTTGAGAGCATCTTTGCATTCGTAAGAAAGAGTCTACATTCTTTACCACAGTACACTCAGGAACTCTCCCTGCAGAATACAGCTCTTCCTCCTGTCAGCTGTGAATGGAAGTAATTTGTTTATGGTTAACAGAGATGCTATCAGGCAGGGAGGAGACTACGATCCACATCTTATCATCCAATCTGCCACTGCCTTTCTGTGTTATAAGCACGGAAGCCAGACACTCAGAGCAAAACAGACGTGTGGGCTGGCCATATAATGCTCCTGTTCCAAACTCTGGTCACCATGGGTGGAGAAGGGGCCAAACTCTGGTCACCATGGGTGGAGAAGGGGCCAAATGAGATACTCATCTGATTAAGACCCAATGGCATGACAAAACAGAGGCAAGCAGGGGCAAGGAGACTCCAGAGAGCTCACACGCACTTGGGAGTTTGCCTACCTCTCCAGAGCCAGGGAAGAAGCTTGAGGATTGGGGCTTCGAGCCAAAAGGTGCTCATGACAAGAGATGAGATTGATATCTCCCTCAACCCCATAAGATCCAAGCTGGCAAACTGCACTGCTTACCATGGTCTTTGGTGTCTTGATATTTCATGGGCTGCAGGATGGTCTTGGTTCCCTCCTGCATAGTGACGGTCCATGCTCCAATTCAGTTCTCATCATTTCTTGTCTAGAGTGTTGCAATAACTCCCTCACTGTTTTCCCTGCCTCTGCTTTTACCTATCTCAAATCCATCCTACACCTTACAGACAAATCTATCCCCTTGAAATCCATCACTCACTCTGTATCATATATAATAGTACTATCCATAGAATTGTCTGCAATGATGAAAACGCTCTTTATCTGTGCCATCTAATATGGCAGCCACTAGCCACAAGAGCCTACTGAGCATTGAAATATAATTAGTACAACTGATAAGCTGGGTTTTTAATTTGGTTTAACATTAACTAACATATTTAGAGAGGCACACGTGTCTGGTGGCTACCATATTTAGACACTGTAAATCTGCAGGATGTTATCCAAGCTCTTTAGCCTGGCATTGGTAGCCCTTTATGATATAGTCCCAATTTACATTACCAGTCTCATTTCCTACCACACTTCCTATCTGATTTCCCCACAAACAGGCTAAACTCTTTATTTTAAACCTTATGCCTTTTCCCAGCTGTTTTCTCTCCTCAAGCATCCTTTTCTTCATCATCTACTTACATTTTTATTCAAATTTCAAGATCTAAATTAAATATCTCATCCTCTGGGAAGTCTGTCCCAACTTCTCTTCCCCCACATAACGAATCACTCCCTCCTCTGTGCTCCCAAACCTCACTGCATCTGCTTCTATTATAGTGGTTATCACATTGTATTGTAATTATTTGTTTACTGAGGCTTCTCATCCACTGGTCTGGAAACTACGAAGGGAAGGGACTACCGCTTATTCATCTCTGTAACCCTATTACCCAAGGAAGTCCACATTGGCAAGTGTGTGGTGAACAGATGCAAACCTGCAGAATGAATTCATCATTTAATCAAGCAGTGTTTATCTCAAAGAGCTTCCTGAACTGACAGAGCCATTAGTAAACTCTAGTAACATCAAAGTGGCTGAGGCCAACCCGTGATGTCGAGACAGATCTGTATCCACAAGATGGTTCCTCTAGTTAACATGTCACATGGAACCCCGAAATCTACTTGAAATCTGAAAACACATGGACTTGAGTGGATGGTACTCGGGATGGAGGATGCTGGAAACTGCAGATGCCTAGATGAGAAACCAGAATCGTGAGGCCTCTAGGGGCTTAGGATCTTTGAATAGTTACTTAGAGCTGCTTTAATAAGCCAGACACAGAAAGATAAATATTGTATGATCTCACTTATATGTGGAATCTAACAAACAAACAAAGAATCCCTTATTCTTTACTTAAGAGTGGGAGGAAGATCTGCTGTAAACACAATATCTGTAGTTAACAATATGATATTGTGCACTTTAAAATATGTTAAGAGGACAGACCTCATGTTAAATTCTCTTGCCATTTTAAAAGGACACAAGGACATTTTTGGAGGTGATGGATATGTTTAGTAACTTGATTGCGGTGATGGTATCACAGGTGTATGCATATGTCTAAACTCATCAAGATGTAAACGTTATCTGTGAGTCTGTTTCTGTTTTTCTATATTTGTTGTTTGTTTAGTTTTTCTAGACTCTACATATAAGGGAAGACATACCGTATTTGTCTTTCTCTGTCTGACTTATTTCACTTAACATACCCTCCAGGTCCATGGTTGCCAGAGGAGAGGAGGATGGGAGATGGGTGAAATAGATAAAGGGGATTAAGAGGTACAAACTACAGTTATAAAGTACATAAATCATAGGGCTGTCATGTACAGCACAGGGAATATAGTCAATAATATTATAACTATGTTGTACACCTGAAACTAACATAATATTGTAAATCAACTATGTTAACAAAAAAGATGTATACATTAAATGTGCAATTTTTGATATATCAATTATACCTGAATAAAGCTAAAACCATATAATATGTATAAAATAATAATTACTTCAAATAAAAATGAGATCATATATTAAAAAAAAGAGTGGGAGGAAGAGAAGTATCATATTTTCCTCTATAAAGAGAACTACTACTTATTGAGCTTCTACTTTGTACCATGTTTTATGTACTTCATCTCATTTGACCTTTCTAAAAACCCTATGACATTGTTATCCACCTCCTACAGATGAGGAAATCAGAGCTCAGAAAGGAGAAATGACCTTGCATGGTCTCCCACATAGTAAATGGTGAAGATAGGATTAAAATCCAAGCCTACCTCTAAAAAACAATTTCCTAGCTGCTTTTTATATACAACTGAAGACATCACATGAAAGCTTGTCCAATTTATGTTCTGAGCCACTTATGGCTTAAAGAGGAGTTATATTTTCCCTAAGTGTCAAGGAAAATTTGAGCTGAAAAAGTTTACAAGATCATCTGTTTTGCCCTCCTCATTTCATACTTGGAAAAATTGTGACCTAGAGAGAGGCAAGCACTAACCCAATGGCACACAGGGTGAATGGCAGAGCAGGAACCAGTTTCTAATCTCAGGCCAGAGTCCTTCCAGCTTGTTCTTAGGTTCATTAAAAAAGATAAGCTTCTGTCACTCTCCCCACTGTGCATCACTGTATTAGAAGGCTTTGGAGACACCAGTAAGCACATGCCCTGCTAGCCTCAGGGAGCACTGGTACACCCTTCCAGAAAGCACCTAGGTCATCTGCATCAAGAGCCTTAAAACTGTTCAAAAGAACTGACTAACTGGTCTCATTTCCTGGAAGTCATTCTCTGCAATGTGGGCAAAAACGGTCATCTCAGCCTTACTTATAATGGCAAAAACAAAACAAAACACCAAAAAGCAAAAAGTAGCAAATATAAATGCCCTAAAGTCAGGGCAAAAATAGTTCCTACTACATGGCATTGCTAGAAAAATAACTGATACAAAATACACTTCACCCAGTGCTTGGCCCACAGTTAGCACTTAGTTAAATTAGATTCCGTAAGTCTTCATATTTGTTACTTCTCCTAGATAATAATGAACCCAAGGACAAAAGCACGTGAACTGAGCCAGACTGAAAGGAGGAATTCTAGGTTTGAAGACCGCCAAAAATGAGGACTCAGACGGCCAAATTTACTTTCACTTAGGTTTATTACAGAACCAGGTAGCAAGGAACTCTCAAATAATGATGCCAGTGAGTGAACCTGCTTCTTGGAGCCTCCCTTTATTCTTTATTTCATTTTATTTATTTATTTAGTTTTTCGGTACGTGGGCCTCTCACTGTTGTGGCCTCTCCCGTTGCGGAGCACAGGCTCCGGATGCGCAGGCTCAGCGGCCACGGCTCACGGGCCTAGCTGCTCCGCGGCACGTGGGATCTTCCCAGACCAGGGCACGAACCTGTGTCCCCTGCATCGGCAGGTGGACTCTCAACCACTGCGCCACCAGGGAATCCCCCTTTATTCTTTATAAAGATATTTCCAACTTCTCAGTCTCTCCAGACTGTGCACAGTAAAATATAGGCCAAGTGAGATAAGAACTCTTGCCAGAAGTTCTCAGAAAAAGAAAGTAAAAAAAAAAAAAGAAAAAATCCTGTTTAAAATTTCATAAAAAATACCTAGGAATAAACCTAACCAAGGAGGTGAAAGACTTATATGCTGAGAACTATAAAACATTGATAAAGGAAATCAAAGATGATTCAAGGAAATGGAAAGATATCCCATGCTCTGGAACTGGAAGAGTTAAAATAGTTTAAATGGCCATACTACCCAAAGCAATTTACAGATTTAATGCAGTCCCTATAAAATTACCCATGACATTTTTCATGGAAATAGAACAAATAATCCTAAAATTTATATGGAACCACAAAAGACCCAGAATTACCAAAGCAATCCTGAGGAAAGAGAACAAAGCTGGAGGCATAACCCTTCCAGACTTCAGACAATACTACAAAGCTACAGTAATCAAAACAGTGTGGTATTGGCACAAAAACAGACATATGGATCAATGGAACAGAATAGGGAGCCCAGAAATAAACCTACACACCTATGGTCAATTAATCTTCAACAAAGGAGGCAAGAATATACAATGGAGAAAAGATAGTCTCCTCAGCAAGTGGTGTTGGGAAAGCTGGAAAACCACATGTAAATTAATGAAATTAGAACACTCCCTCACACCATACACAAAAATAAACTCAAAATGGATTAAAGACCTAAATATAACACATAGCACCATAAAACTCCAAGAAGAGAACATAGGCAAAACATTCTCTGACACAAATCGTAGCAATATTTTCTTAGATCAGTCACCCAAGGCAGTAGAAATAAAAGCAAAAGTAAGCAAATGGGACCTAAACAAACATATAAGTTTTTGCACAGCAAAGGAAACCATAAATAAAATGAAAAGATAACCTACAAAATGGGAGAAAACATTTGCAAACGATGCAACTGACAAGAGATTAATTTCAAAACTATATAAACAGCTCATACAACTCAATAACAAAAAAACAAACAACCTTATTTTAAAAATGGGCAGAAGACCTAAACAGGTATTTCTTCAAAGAAGACATACAGATGGCCAACTGGTAAATGAAAAGGTGCTCCACATCACTAATTATTAGAGAAATGCAAATCAAAACTACAATGAGGTGTCACCTCACACCAGTCAGAATGGCCAGCATCAAAAAGTCTACAAATAATAAATGCTGGAGAGGGTGTGGAGAAAAGGGAATCCTCCTACATTGTTGGTGGGAATGTAAATTGGTGCAGCTACTATGGAGAACAGTATGAAGGTCCTTAAAAAACTAAAAATAGAGTTACCATATGATCCAGCAATCCCACTCCTGGGTATGTAACAGCTAAAGACAAAAGCTCCGATTCAAAAAGATATATGCACCCCAATGTTCATAGCAGCACTATTTACAATAGCTAAGACATGGAAGCAACCTAAGTGTCCATCAACAGATGAATGGATAAAGAAGATGATGTGGTGTGTGTGTGTGTGTGTGTGTGTGTGTGTGTGTGTGTGTGTAGTGGAATATTACTCAGACATAAAAAAGAATAGAATAATGCCATATTCAGCAACATGGATGGACCCAGAGATTATCATACTAAGTGAAGTGAGTCAGATAGAGAAAGACAAATGCCATATGGTATCGCTAACATGCACAATCTAAAAGAATGATACAAATCAACTTATTTACAAAACAGAAACAGACTCACAGATATAGAAAACAAATTTATGGTTACCAAAGGGGAAGTGGTAGGGAGGGATAAATTGGGAGTATGGGATTAACAGATGCACAGTACCATATATAAAGCAGATAAACAACAAGGACTTACTGTATAGCACAGGAACTATATTCAACATGTTGTAATAAACTATATATATATATATATATATATATATATATACACATATAAAACTGAATCACTTTGCTGTACACCTGAAACTAACACAGTATTTTAAGTCAACTATACTTCAATTTATATATATATATATATATATATATATATATATATATATGTATGTATGTATATGTATTTACTCGATAAACAAACAAACATAAAAGCCCCAAAGAGATAAGGTCAAATGCAGGAAAAAATATAGGCCAAGTCAGAGGAGCCTGGACCAAGCCCTCACTGCTTTCTAAGTCTATTTCTATTTTTGAAGGAGCAAGTAGTCAAGGGTCTACCCTATTACTATAAAAAGAAATTTTTTGCTATGACCCCGTAATTACCCCCATTTTCTTCCATGATTTATTTCCTCCACTGTCTTCAGGTCTATCTGAGGTTTGCTGGAAGTATGCCTGTTCATGGCCTAACTCCTCCTGGTACATTAGAATAGATACTGGCTTTGAAGGGTTAAAAAAATCCCTCTTTTTTCACTAACAGCTGCGTTTAATCTCCTTGAGCCTCCTTCTCTTATCTGCAAAACAGGGTTAATACTAACTATCTGGAGATTGCGTGAGGATCAAGTAGTTCATGCGCAAATGTGTTTGCACAGAGCCTGGCACCCAACAGGGACATCATCAAAGGGAATTCCACCCATTTTGATCCTTGATGGCTTATGCAAAAGAAAGGAAAGATATTGAACTGTGGGGCTGCTACATATGATGGGGAAGCAGAGACTAGGCATGAGTGGCAGCCAAGACACCAAGTGCCCTCGGCATCCAGGTAAATGTGACGGCAGAGTTGGACCAACTCTTAGTCCTGCATGGTTCATCTTTTGCAAATGAGGAGCCTCAGGTTTTACGAGGCTACTGAGCGCTGGGCAAAACCAGGACTCATGCCAAGTCTCCAGCTGTCCTTTTTCCTCCACACTGAGTTGCTTCTGCATCAGACATGTCTGGTAGGAGGGTGTCTCAGGAATAAAGTATGTACGAGGTTAATAATGAAAAAACAAGGGCCTTTTTGAGGTGGTTTTCTGTTTTTTCTTGCAGCATCTACATAGAAACCAGCCTAGTTAAACCTAGGAAAAAGCAAGCAGTTACATGATCTATATGCATGTGTGTGTGTGTGTATATATATATATATATATAAAATATATATTCATCTATCTACAGGCACACATCAGAATATAAAAATGCCTCTCATGGTTGATCTGTCCTCATTTTTCAACTATGTGCTTTGCAGCATGTAGCTATTGTATATTTATTCAGAAAGAGCAAGAGTTGGAGACAAAATATGACTGAGTAGCGACCAGGTCATCTGATGATTCACTCATGAATTTTTTTATTCAGCATCTCTTTACTGAGCACTTACTCAGTGCCATGCTCTATGCTGGCCTCTGTAGACAAAGATGAATAAGAAAGAAAAGTCAGAACAACTCATTATTCTTGAAACCCTCCTGGTTCTCATTCATTTATGAAATGAAATAAAAATCACCTGTCTCTTTGTATGGTAAGTCCAGTCAACAATAAACCATAATTTTTCTCCCTGGAAATGGTCCAGATGACTCCTCAAATTAATTAATATTCTCCAATCAACAAACTCATAAGCTCATAAAACAATGTGGAAAGAGAAGAAGGGGAAGGTCAGAGAGGAAGGTGTGAATGAGCAAATAATGTTCCATTTCTCAAAGGTGTAAAAACTGGAATTCCTTTTTCTTGGGCCAAACGAAATACACGACAATAAACCAAATATTTTCAATTAAAAAAATGCAGGGGTTGGGGAGGGGTGGAGGGATGAATAGGTGGTACACAGAGGATTTTTAGGGCAGTGAAAATACTCTGTATGATATTATAATGATGGATACATGTCATTCTACATTTGTCCAAACCCATAGAATGTAAAACAGCAAGAGTGAGTCCTGGTGTAAACTATGGACTTTGGGTGATTGTAATGTGTCAATGTAGATTCATCAGTTGTAACAAATGTACCATTCTGGTGGGAGATGTTGATTAATGGCGGAGGCTGTGTGTGTGTGTTGCGGGCAGAGGGGATGGTGTTTGAGAAATCTCTGTACCTTCCTCTCAATTTTGCTACAAACCTAAAACTACTCTTTAAAAAATTAAGCCTTTAAAAATGTATTTATTTAAAAATGCATATTTATAAAAATTGCATTTCTATCATTTTAGGCTCTATCCAATAAGGATTAAAGTCAGTTTACAATAAGGGCCAGGCACACAGAAATACTAAAAAATAAGCAGTAAAGCAGAACCAGAAACATGAGAGAAAAGAAAAGACTGGGAACTCTAAGGGACAATGTAATTCTCCTTGATGTGGCGGAGCATCACGGTGGGCTCTGAGTTTCCCAGCAGTGGGAAAAACAGGAATATAAAATTCTGTAGCTCTTTTTATCTGGAGGGCAAAACCTGTGAAAGCTGCTTAAAGAAAATAAAAGTGTTTGTTCTGGGGGACTGTTGTTTTGCTTTGTTGGGTTTTTCTTTTCCCTTTTTCCCTGGGGCTGCACTTTTAAAGAAATATCTTACTTCGGAATCCATGTGAGGAATACTGAATAACAGAGGACAGTCTCTCACCCTTGGAGTGTGAGCTTTTGGGGGAGGGACCACATTATCCTTCATCTTTAGATTCCTGGAGTCCAGAGGGGTTGATGGCTCTGAGTAGAAGAAAACAGATGACTGATGGGTGAATGAATCGATGTATCACAGACTCGTGACTGTGGTCTTACAGTAAGTACAAAAGCAAATTTCATACGACCAATGCTGGTGGTAACAATGTTTGCAAAAATGCAATCTTAAAGATCAAATCAGGGAAGGTAAAGGATATGATCCCAGTTAACAGCCTTCCATTCATCTAATTTTGAATGAATAAAATGTAGACTATAGATGAGGCAGCACCACTATTCAGCCTGAACATGCCAGTACGGCTGACCCACCTGCTTTCAGCCAGAGTCTATCGTAAATGGTAATGTTAAATATTCTGAATATACCCTGCAGAGGGGAAGGGGCATACCATTCTTCACTTGAACTCTTCTTATCGAATTCATTTAAAAATTTTAAATAAAAATTATTTTGAACAAATTTTTAAATAATAATAAAAATCTTGAATGCCACTATAGGTTTCTAATATGTGTGTGTGTGTGTGTGTGTGTGTGTGTGTGTGTGTGTGTGTGTAGCGCCATTGTACTACTTTACAATATGAAATATATTATCAAGTGGGATGGATGCTGGCATTTGTTCTAGAGCTCAGTCTCTTTTTACAGATAGTTCTCCTACCTGGGAAGCCAAAATATCAGAAAGTTGCCTGATGACACTGAAATGGGAGCAGGCGGAATTCGCTGAATTTTCCCAATTATTGGCAATGCCCTTGGGTTTGTTTTATCCCTGATTTTTTTCTGTCCAATGCATTGGAAAATTTCCAGTCACAAAGACGTGGCAGGTGTGAGTGGGTCAAGGTACCTTCTCCCTTGGAGCCTCACTACCTTGGCCAAGGTTTTTAGACAAAGTGCATGAGGGGTGCTTCAGGTTACCAATAAGCTGGACCTGACTCTTGTGTAGGCTTTCCATAGGAGTAAGAGGAAACCTGACCACCCCCAATCTTCTGGAGGTGGTAATAGCAATAGAGGATATCCAAGGATATTCGTGTTCCACAAAAGCTCTTAGCCACTCTTATCTGCTTCTCTCTGGGTTTCCATCTAAGTAATATCAAGGAGAACAGAAGGAGTATAGCTGTGGCTGAAGAGCTCACCAATAAATTCTATTTCACAAAAAAAGAGGAGAAACCACAAAATCTTTAAAAAGGTTTTTTATAGACAAACTGTTTCTAAGCACGACCACACTCCTGAAGCACTCGATGGTCTTGGGATGCAGGGTGTTGTTGGAGTTTATCCAAGACTTCAGATGCTCTGAGCATTGGCCATTATCCTTGCCAGACAGGCTTGTCCATCTTCCCATCAGTTGCAAGACATTTAATAAAAACAGGCTGCGTTAATTCATGCTTGTTTTATGGACTGCTCCACAGGGCCTCAAATGGGTAAGCCTGCAAGACACAGCCGTGCATGGCAAATGGCTAAGCAGATGGTTTCAGTTTAGATAGTGGCTGTCAATGGTTTGGTGTGAACAGCTCTTGCAAACCAGCATGAAGTGAACAGATTGCATGGTGGCTGGGAGAAACATATGTAATTGGAAACAGTAGCCACTTACAATGGGGGCACATTTTCAATCTTGATCAGCGTGGCTCCAGTTTGGAAAAAAAGGGCTGATTAACCAAATGTGTTTTTGGCTATTAAGAAAGTAGCGTCGTAGGAGGGTGCTGGGCATGGCTGGTCTGCTTCATGAATCAAGGATGTCAGGGTCCCAGAACTAATTCTGTTCTCTGGAGACTGGGAGACAGTGGGGAGAAACAGGGAGCATGCTCAGAGGAGCCCAAGTGGCAAGTTGAACATTGCAATAGCTGGAGTTATGGTGGCAGCGAAGGTCAGATGGTTCGGGCAAACTGCGCAGGCATGAAAGACTGGGAAACTTAGAGATCCAAGGTGCGGGCGATTTTTGGAGACCCCCATAGCAAAAGGACATGTGAAAGTCTTCAGCACATGGTATAGCCGGGGGTTCTAGGCCACGGCTAGATCAAAGAATATGGATCTTGAGGGTAAGTTGTTTGGGCAAGACAGTAATATTTCCCATATTTCCCAATAAATAAATCCCAAATATTTCCCAGTAATATTTCTCATTTCAGAATGAGAGTGAAATACAAATATTTGATGAAAGCAGTTACAGGACAAATGAATCAAGGCACTGGTCTCGCCTTAGGACTGGACCATGGCCTCAGAGCCAACTTTGTACAAAATGTGGCTTCAATATTTAGAAACATTTATTGCATAACTTTCAGGTCCTGAGCTATGCTTGGGATATAAGGACTAATGAGACATAGGTGATCCTCCTTGACCCTTTTGCTATATAACCCCAGCTCTTCCTCAGCTGCATCAGTACTTCTCTGGGAAAGCTTCCTCTGCTCTCCCCGACTGTAGCAAATTCTCCTGCTATTCAGTGTGCCATGGAGTTGCCATTCCCAGCACCTTAGTTTTTCACGTATTGGACAATGATCTCATTAACTCCCTTGCTAGACTCTATGCACCATGACACTGGGAACAATTTCTGTTTTTTTCTCTCCAATATTTTGTGTCTCTTGGAGTAAGCACATGAGAATATTTGCTTAATCTATGGATGAGTGAAAGGGGAAAAATGATTTCTTTTCTCAAGGTTCTCAGAATCCAGGAAATAAACAGAGTGATAATGCCAAGGTAGAAGGAAGCCCTGGGCTCACTGCCCAGCCTAGACTGTGGGAAGTCAAGGAAGATTTCCTGGAGGAGGTGACCCTCAGGCTAAGGTATGAAGCTTAAGGTGAAGTTAGCCCAGCAAAAGTGGCAGGAAGAGCTGGGAAAACTTGATGTAGCTCCTGAAGAGGGGCTGAAGGTGCTTCAGTGCTTTCTGTCCAGTGCTCCCTGTTTCTGGGAAACGTCAGGAAGAATGGAACCAGTGTTGGGTGTCCCTGGCTCAGCACTGGAGTACACAGGACAGAAGGACAGGGGTCCAGGTCAGGCCTGCACAGGACAGAGAACCAGGCACTGTGGAAATAGCAGAGTATTTCTTGGGGGAAATATTGCCCCTCTCTGTTACAGTGACTGAGCCTGAGGTCTGATTGCCTGGGTGTTGCAATAGCCTCAAAGAGCAACCAAGCCTGCCTGAGGCCCTCTGAATGCCCAGGGCCTGACTCTGGTCTGCACTTTCCCACAGTGGCCTGTCCTGAGCCTGGCACCATCTTTGCTGAGTGGCAGGAAGGCTGGACGCCCAGCCCATGAGACACCCTTGGCAAGGAGGGCTAGGATTCCAGGGGCTGCCCACCGATAGCCGGGCTTTCTCTGATACCCAGGTGCTATCTCCCTGAGTCAATTTCCTCTGGTGATAACACTCACCCCACACAAACGGCCTGTGTGAAGGAGCCATTCTTTCCTCTGCCCATTTCCATAGCCTGGCTCAGCTCTTTTGGCAAAGTTTGAGTTGTTGACACAATAAGGTTGTGAGCCACCCATACACACTGGACTGAATCAAATCAAATGACACCCTCATTTGACAGATGAGAAAACTGAGGTCCAGAGAGAGGGAGAGACTAGCTCAAGGTCCCACATAAAGTTACCAGCAGCAAGGAGAGAACCTGGGCCTCTTGAGGCTCTCCCTTCAGGTGCCGAGTCACCAAAGAAAACAGATGATGGAAGAAACAAACCACCATCTGAAACCGCAGTTTCAGAAAAAGAAATCGTCAGGTTGGGTCTTTGGATAGTAATCAGGCTGTTAGACCCTTACACCTGGAGACCCAGCTGAGTGACTTTGGGCAAGTTGATTTACCTCTCTGAATCTGTAGTAGAGGGATGAAAATGATCACACTTCTCACCTTGTTCCTGCCCTTGAGAAATTCACAGTTCATTGGAAAGACAGGTGCCCCAATCATGATATAAGATAAGTTCAATTTCTGCAAATACGTACAAAGCACACAATGAGTCCAAGGAATGAGAGTTTCTGGGAGTGCCAGGGTAGACTTCCCAGAGGAGGTGACACTTTAGAAGGGTTTTTTAACAGATAATGTGGGCATCATGGATGGGCACTAAAGGCAGAAGAAACAGGGTGTATTCAAAAGCATGTTGTAAGAACTCCCTACCATGTGTCATGATTGGAGTATCGAGTGCAAAGTAGTGGGCAGGGGCTGGGATATGGGGTTGAAGCCAGAGTCACTGTCCAGATCATGGAGGGCAGGAGGATGGTGGTCTGATCTGAGATGAAAGCAATCACTCTGGCTCATCAAGTTCAACATCAAAATAATCAAGTCAACAGCAAGTGAAATATACGTCTCTAAAATTTGCTGTGAAAACTAAACTCGATTCATTTTCAACATACCTTGTATCTCACTATATCTAAGTTGTCAATTTGAATTGTACTGCTTATATAATTTAAGTTTGGTAGTTTTAAAAGAGCCACAAGTATAAAGAGTTAATAACTACTTTTATGTTTGTTTGCATATATCTAAGGAGCACTAAATCAAGTTTTGTAAAAGCTTATTTGGAGAATGGACTATTAGGAACTGGGCTGAAGTCAAAAAGGCAGTCAGAGGATGGTGCAATTGTCCAGGTGAGAAATAGTCCCTGAGACAGAATATAGGTTTTGAAAGGTGGACTACTGTGTCACACTTTCTGGGGATGACTTCAGTTTCTAATTCATATTATTTAACTTGAATAAGTAAAAGCACTTCTCTAAACCTCTGTTTCCTCTTCTGTAAGATGGAAATAAGAATACAGCAGAAGTACCTCACTGCATGACTATAAAGGTTAATCATAACCCAGATGAAGTACTTAGCACAGAATGCGGCCAAAGTATATGTTCAAAAACAATTTAAAGAAAAATTCACAGCAAACACCAACAAAAGACAAGGATCGGACCAAGAACAATATAAACTAGACAATCCTACATGTTGACACATAATTTTGACTTGGAGGGAGAGAAAGGAAACTGGAGGAGGGAAATCTTTGGGATCTAGGGTTCTGAGAGCTCCAAAGTACAGCCAACAGAGCCTCAGGGTCGATTCCTTTCCTTTCATTTCTCTGGTTGCTCACCTGCTCTGTGGGGATGAGAGGGAGGGACAGTAGCACTTACAAACCACAGCTAGGTAAAAAAGGATACCTTCACATCTGCAACTGGGCCTCACTTCAGAGCATCCTTTACTGACTGCTAGAGGGTTTCGGTGAGAACACTGAGAGTGCAGGCAAGCAGAAGGCATACTGAAGTTTATTTAAAAGTGAGCCCCGCATATGGTAATGCACGGTCAGAGTAAGAGATGGGTCTAAAGAACTATCCCTACAAATCTTCAGATCTCCTAGGCTGCCATCCAGTTTCCATCTCTAGTTCCTCTCCCTCTGCTCTATACAAGGAAGTAAAGACCATTAAAAACGTAAATGATGAATATGGAAGTTCCTTTCACAGTCACAGTTTAACAGATAGGGAAAAAATATCCAAGGGTTGCCTTTATTCTTGCCCAGATCTTATGGTTTTAAAACCTCCATTTTTATCATAAATTCTAAATATTTCCTATAACTGCATTAGAGTTGAGGAAAAGTTGCAGTCTTCCAGCTTAAATGAGGAGGAAAGGTAAGTTCTTTGAACTTTAATATTCCTTTGTATGAGAGCAACGTTGCTGACCTCTGGTCAGTTTAAACACGGTTTCCAGAGAAATCAAGAAGTGTGGTCCAGCAGAATTTGAAAATCTCTAATTGGAAAGTTAGAAAGAGAAAGAGAGACCTGGATTGATTGACTGAATATACTGAACAAATATTTACTGAGCTTTAACTTTTTGTCATACCTGTGATCTGTGCTGGAGATACAACAGTAAGCTAAAACCAGAGTTTACAACCTCAGGGAATCATTCTTCCAGTAGGGAAGGCAGAGATTAATCAAATTCAATTAATAACAACACAGTTGTGTTTAACACTGCAAGTGGGATAAGTAAAAATCTGTGCAGCTATAAAGAGTGCTTATTAGGGAAATTTGATCTACTCTGGGGGTTCCGCCCCCAGAGGATCACAGTTCTGCCACTTTCTTATCATGTGACCTTGTCAAGGAACTTAAATTTCCTGTGCCTCAGTTTCCTCATTTGTAACCCGAGGCTCTGCATTTCAGGTTGAGGATCATTAGAGACAAAGTGTGAATGTGTCAGCACGAGAATGGTCTATGGTGAGGACTCAGTAAAGATCTCTTCCTTTGTCCTTGCTTCCTTAGGTCATTAATATTTCTTGTAAAAAGAAATTATTTTCAAAAACTGTATGTTTTGAAAGGAAGAATTAGTGTATATTTTGGATTGACTAATCACTGCTAAAATATTCTCTCTCTCTGTCTCTTTTTTTTTTTGAATCACTCTAGGCCTGGGATCCAGCACCAACAGAGAAGGAAGGCAGGGCAGCACTTGGGTCCCTGCATCTGAAAGCAAACCCTTGACGCTGTGGTGAGGGCAGTTCATATAGCACTCAGCATCCCGTTCATCCCAACTCACCATCCAGTGGTGCTCCACGTTCACTCTCTGATTGGCTAGCACCGTCTATGTACTCAGCCCATCTTATTCTGCCTTCAGAACTAACAAGTTAGATGTGCAATACTAATAGTTCTAATTTAGAGATGATAAAATTGAGCTCAGAGAGCCTGAAGCTGGACTGCAAACCCAGAGCCCAGGCAGCTGGGCTACAGTGGCTAACTAGTGACATAATTTGGCCTTCAACAAAATTATTTAAAAAAACTGAAAGATTATTTGATATCCTGCAGATCATACAAATTTAAGAGGCAAATAACCCAATAAGGAGGGACAGAAAAGTTAGATGCCTTTGGGAACTGAGAGGCAAAGGGGGAGCCGTGGGGTGTAGTCAGACTAAGTGCCTCATCCACAGGGGCCATCTATGAGCCCATTCTCACTTTTTCACCTCTCTAAAAGAGGATCAGCAGGGCCTAATGGTGCAAAACAGAGAAAATCCTGTCTAAGTCTTAAGAGAACTACAGTTGACCCTTGAACAATGAGGGGTTAGAGGTGCCAAACTTCCTACCTCCACGCAGTTGAAAGTCTGTCTGTGACGTATAGTCAGTCAGTCACCCCTCCATCTCTGTGATTCTGCATCTGCTGCAAACAACTGCAGACAGTGTAGCACTCTAATGTTTACTGTTGGAAAAATCTGCATGTAAGTGGACTCACACAGCTCATAGCCAAGTTGTTCAAGGGTCAATTGTAGTTTTCTTAGGCACACTTAATAGAGAAATTCGAAGTTCCTACGAGGAATTGGAAGTTGGCATCAGAGCGTTATTGACTGATAATAAGCCCTTATTCTAGATATTTATAGTTAATAATATATTGATAGCAGCCCAGAGCAATTCTGAGTCCCACCTGTAAATTCAGTCATCCTCAACTGATCCTTCTATTGCCTTCCTAAAATCCTGGGTACAAATATGGATGCAAATGAGCTTCATTTCAGATCAATGATTCCCTTTATAAATGAATAACTTAAGCAGGCCTTTTCTGACTGTATGTCTCATGTTTGCCAAGCAACCAGATTTTCCAATTCAGGTTCTAGAGTCAGCTCTGAGTCTTGAGTTAAAGCGCTAAATTCTTGTGTTTGCAAACTACAATCATAGAATTCATTTGGAGGAGGAAAAATCGCTGATTGTCTTACAAGGTTTTATCAAGTATAGTATCTCCAATCAAGTTAGTGGGCACATGCAAGGTAATTTTGGAATGTAAACATAATTCTAAAAATATATGTTGTTTCCATGATAGGTTGCTGTACACCTGAAACTAACACAGCGTCGTAAACCAGCTATACGTCATTTAAAAAATTAACCTCAAAAATATATATGTTGTTTTTTTAGAAAAGAATAAAATAGTAAACAACTAGTGCTAGTTAATCAAAATTGTCATAGGAAAGTCAGGTTATACCATTGGTTTTGTTTACTGATCTACTTTAATTAGGGAAAGTTCTTAGTGCAATATAGATTTAACTCAAATTTCTGCACTTTTTACATCTTTGCATCATTCAGCATTTATTGAGATTCTACCATGTGCCAGGCACTGCTCTCGACATTAAGCATTCAAGAAATGATTCAAGGGCTTCCCTGGTGGCGCAGTGGTTGAGAGTCCGCCTGCCGATGCAGGGGACACGGGTTCGTGCCCCGGTACGGGAAGATCCCACATGCCGCGAAGCGGCTGGGCCCGTGAGCCAAGGCCGCGAGCCTGCGCGTCCGGAGCCTGTGCTCCGCAATGGGAGAGGCCACAACAGTGAGAGGCCCGCGTATCAAAAAAAAAAAAAGAAATGATTCAAGTATTGGCCCTGTATTAATATGCTTACAACATAGTGAGGAAGTAACTTAAAACCAGATTATGTATTATAGGAAGCACCTGGTCAACTTTTACTCCTCCTTCTAAACAGCTCAGCTGCCACCATCTCCAGGAAGTTTTCCTTCATCTGAAGAATGAGTACCTCATTTCTAATTGCATTTATTAGTGCACATGCTTGAAATTACTGGTTACAGATCCATCTCCTTAATAAAGCAAGCACTTCCATCAAGCAAGGACTATCTCTTTACATCTTTGTTTGCAACAAAGGGACTGTAGATGTAAAGATGAAAAGAATAGACTTTTCTTAAATGTCGTATGTATGGTAACTGTGTCATGTGAAAAAAAAAAAAAAAGCAGCAAGAAGATCCATTAAGTATAGTGCATGGTAGAGATGAAGCAGGGAAAAAGCATGGCAGAGAGGCTGAGCACCGGAGGCAAGACATAAAGAAATACAGAATACAAAAGCAAAGGGGCTTATCTTCCCATTGCTAGCATTGGAAGACACAGAAAAACTGTAAACATTTTGGCAATCTTAGATTAACCAAGATGGAGATGGAAAATCGAGAAGAAACGGAATATACATTTAAGTTCAGCAGAATGGCTGTTTCAAAATAACGTTATGACTTTTTTACTATTATTATCACCAAAATTTCTCAAGGGGAGTCCTATTCTTGAATTTGTACATCTATAACACTCAGTATAGTGCCTGACTCCTAGTAGCTACTTCATACATCATGTTGAGTCAGACTTAAGGGCAATGATATAGTGGAAAAAAGATGATTAAAATAAGACAGGAAGAAATGCAGTGAGTACAACTGAGGAAAAATTACTTTGAGAAGTAAATACAGACTCCAAGTTAAAGATTATGCATTTTCCTCTACTTCTGTTTCAAAACTCCATTTGAACAAGTTTAGGGATTGAGAAATAAAGACAGAAACTCACAAGGATAAAAAATACAGGAGAAAACAGAAACAGTTTTCTTGGAAGATAGAAAGCAGATGGGAACTGAATTAGCAGACCCAGTTAAGCTGAATTATAAGCCAGCAGTAGAGAAAGCTGCAGAATGCCCAGGCTTGGCAGCATTAGGTCTTCTGTAAAGAGGGTTCAGTACAGGAGGATTGTTTGAAAGTATTATATTTGAAAATCAGTGAGATACCCTACTTTTCACCAGGCATTAAGTAACTGTTACTATCACATCCTGGCAGAATATTGGAGCCTTTTTTCTTTTATGAGGGTAAAACAGCACATCTCAAGATTACAGTGAACAGAGTTGAAAAGTGGATGCCATACTGGAAAGGGGTTATTGAATAAATGCATACATACCACATGTTGTTATTCAGACTTCCCCTTATACAGCCTCCAGGATGCAAGAATTAGACTTATACCTTCCAGGAAGGAGGCTGGAGGGAACTTTTCTGGGGAATCTGATCATTTTGAGAGAAAGAAACCTGTAAATACTAACACTGGGATATGAGATGGCCCAACCAGAAAACCATATACTGAAGTTCGTGGAACATCCTTCCATAAACACAGAGCTTTTTGGTGTCCCATACTTAAATATGATCTATTTGGGGAAAGCACCTAACATGAAATACAAAAACCAAATTAATAAACAAACAAGAAATACAGCCCAAGCAGGGACATGAAAATTTCAGAAAACTATCAGCAATTTTTTCCAAGAGATGAAAGAAGAATTTGCATCAGTGGAATAAGAACAGTATATAAGAAATGAGAACACAAAACACACAGGAAAAATTTTTAAATGGGATTGTAGGTAACAATAACAAAAAATTAAATGAGAGGGATTAAAGGTAAATCTGAGGAAATTATCCAGAAAGAAAAATAAACAAAAGAGATGGCCAACAGAAGAGGAAAATAGATGAATCATTCCAGAAGGTATAACATCTGAAAAAAAAATGTAACTCAATAAAAAACAAGATATAAAAGAGAAGGTTAGACATCATTAAAGAAATGAATCAAGAAAAAATTTCAGAATTGGAGGATGAAGTTTTCAGGTTGAGTGAGTCCAGCACAATAGCTAAAAATATACCTATATTAAAACACATCATCACATACATACACCCCTATGTTCATAGCAGCACTGTTCACTATAGCCAAAACATGGAAACAACCTAAATGTCCATTGACAGATGAATGGATAAAGAGGATGCGGTACTAATATACAATGGAATACTACTTAGCCATAAAAAAGAATGAAATAATGCCATTTGCAGCAACATAGATGCAACTAAAGATTATCATAGTAAGTGAAGTAAGTCAGAAAGAGAAAGACAAATACCACATGATATCACTTATACGCAGAATCTAGAACATAGCACGAATGAACCTATCTACAAAACAGAAACAGACTCATAGACACAGAGAACAGACTTGTGGTTGCCACAGGGGAGGGGGGAGGGAGAGGGATCGACTGGGAGTTTGGGGTTGGTAGATGCAAACTATTACATTTAGAATGGATAAAAAAACAAGGTCCTAATGTACAGCACAGGGAACTATATTCAATACCCTGTGATAAACCATAATGGAAAAGAATATAAAAAAAGAATGTATATATGTGTATAATTACACACACACACACACACACACACACACATATATATGTATAACTGAGTTATATATGTGTATAACCGAGTCACTTTGCTGTACAGAAGAGATTGGCACAATATTGTAAATCAACTATACTTCAATAAAAATTTTTTTAAATAAAACCACATCATCACAAAATCTTAGGTTGCTGGGAGCAAAGAGAATCTTCAAAGTCTTTCAGAAAGGGAAAAAAAAGGTTTTCATATGAAGAATTGAGAATCAAAAAGGTAACAGACTTTTCTAAGCACAGTGGATCCAACACGGGAGATAGGCAAAGTGGAGTCACCAAAATAAAGGCAATCATGCAAGAGGTCTAGAGACCAACCTGTCTACATAAGAGAACTTCTTCAGAGGACTCTGGAGTATTTCTTCAAGATGAAATCAGTATTACCTAACGTATTTGGATGTGTTAAGAGATTTGTCATAACTTGAGAAGAATTTGGGGATAAATTAGTGACACGTATGCAGAAAACTAGGCCAAAAGATTTTTCTTTTGGAAGACCAAAAGATTGTGCAAGAAATGAAATACATAGGATTGGCCAAAAAGTTCGTTCGAGTTTTTCCGTAACATCTTACAACATGGATCAACTCTGAATAACATTTATATAGCCATTTAAATGTAAATACTGAAAATTGATCAAACCACAGTTAAGAGTATAGTTATCTCGGGCTAAAAAGGGAGCCAAACTGTGCCTGGGTTAAGTGGAACCGGAGGGTGAAAGAGATCGAAATCCTCATTTTCCATAATTGGAAGTTAATTTACAAGTCTTAAACTAAAATAAAAATTAAGAAGTAGAATTCTAAGCATGTTATTTAGAGGATATAGAGGCAAATATGGAAAGAATAAGCTAAAAGAATGAGTGTACCTACTTGCAAGTAGAATTATTTGATTCTTCAAGCTATGCATGTGAATCTCATTGATAAAAATGAAAACTAATTTTTTAAAAATAAATGTATCAAGTTATAGAGAACGGTAAGACATTAACGTCTATCCTTGGTTCTCAGAGACTACTTTAATTTCTGAATACATATTCATATTAACTGACACCCCTGCTCTTTCTTTAAGGATTTAAGATACCCCTTGGGACAATTTAACAATGTTTTATTTGCATCTTAGAGGCTTATAAATCATTGCTTTTGTGATTAAAATTGCTCTGGAAGGCTAAGCCTGGTGGCCATATTGTCTGTTTGCTTTAACGAATTAGGTTACAAATGTTGAGCAAAGATTTCGCCTCTTCATTCTGTATTTGTGTTTACTCAGGCAGGTACCATTTTGTGGCAAAGCAGATAAGATCTGTTCCCAGGCCTGTAAGGGGTGACAAGTATATTATTTGAACATGTGGTAAAATTATTTAAATAAAAAATGCACAAGATTATCAACACCCCTATCACTCAGTTTAAACAGGAACCACATAAATGTCACTCTGCCATCGTGCACTTTGTAGCTTATTCCTGTCCATCGGGGACAGGGAGGAAAGATATTGACAACAGCTGAGAATTTATCAAGGTCGGTATGGGGAGAATAAAAATTGCTGCTACTATTTACTGGATGTTAACAAACTTTAAACCACTAGTATCTTATTTAATCTCTAGACCAACACTATCAGGTACTTACTAATATCCCTAATTTACAGATAAGGAAACTGACGGAGTTTAAGCAACTTGTCTAAATAAAAGAGCTGGGAATCAAATATATGTCTATTTCATATACTTGAAATATTTGTCCAATATCTTAACATTTGCACTACTTAGGAGCTTATAAGTTTTGTTAATATAGTGGGGAGTTTGTATATTTGTGAGCATATGTGTATACAATACACACACACATACACACATGCGTTTGTTGAGAGACAGAGAAATTAAGAATATTAGAGGATTCTGGACATTCTATTTTGAACTGTCACCCTTGCAATTTCTAAGGGAAATAAATGTACCAAGGAAAAAGTCCAATCCACACACAGTCTTTGTAACTGTGCAGCTTGGACTATCTACATAGTCCCCTGATGAACTAAGTTGAGTGGTGTGGAAAATGTCTTAGGCTTGGCTAGAGATAAAGCTGGTTTCCTGTTCTCCTCTGGCCATTTTTCTAACCAGTGTTGTCCCAGAGAAGCTTGTACTGACTTGTGAGAGCAGGTAGCTAAATTTTCAGGAATTTTGTGAGTCAACTTATGTGAAGTTGGTTGCTTGATATGGGCCACGGTGAGGGTCACACAACAGAATCTGGCAAATGCTACAAATCAGGAGTTCTTTTTCTTTTCTTTTCTCTTATCTTTTTCCCTTTCGTTGTTGTTAAACTTTTACCAGCATATCACTGCCTAAACCAGTACCTTAGCTCCCTGAATCTGAGCACTCTTCTGCAGAGGAAAAGCCAGTCCTGGAAGAGAAAGCAGGTCAGTGCAAGTGCAAAGAGCTTTCCCCAAAGCCTGGAGCAGAGCTGATCTAGGTCTACCTGCCCAGACCTTCTGAAGGCAGGACAAGAGCTTCTAACTTTACTTAATTTTGTTAAAGAAGGTCTGAGAGGAGTGAGCAGTAAAAGAGAGAATGAGAAAGTCGAGAGTGAGCCAAGACAGATGGCTGGATCTCTTCCCAGAGCAGCAGCTTCTCTCTGCCTCTTCTTGCCTCACCTCCTCTTTCTGGCCTCAGACTTTAACCCCTTTGCTCCTCCACAGAGAAAGTCCCAATCTCAAGTACGGTCACCAAATACTACTTTTGAACTTTACCCACCTTAAAGGACCCCTCTTTAAGTGAGGGATTCAAAGCTTGCTCAAAGCTACAGCAACTTAGTCGCTGTACGACTGAAAGCAAATCATATCACTTATTTGAACCACAGTTTTGTTTGCTGTAAAATAGGGCTTTTAACATCACCCTTTCCAGGATGCTGTGAGGAACAAATGTCAAGGTTCCTTATACACTGCCAAGTATGATAAACCTAAAAGGTTGCTATTGTCATTGTTATTGTCAATATTATGATTGTGGATTTTGGCAATTTCTATCAGGGAAGATATTTGGAGATCAGAAAGAATCTAACTGGAATGATGCCACCCATCTCAGAGATTCAAACAGCTTATTTGATAAATCTTGAAATGAACAGCAGGCTCAGGAAGACACAGGTGCTCCATCACCAACATGCCAGAGATCAAATTAGCTCATTCCTCCATCCCTAACAATACAAAGAGGCTATACTATACACCAACCTGGGCTTTGTGAAGTGGCCTAACCACGGAAGATACCTTCGAGAGGCACATGTGAGCATAAGGACCTTGTTTGTCAGCCCATCCATTCCTTTTGCCTAATCAATCTTTAATAGCTGGTTTTTAACCTGGGGCCCTCGAATCCTTGAGCCACTTATCTTCCTAGGATACAACACGGGCTTAGAGGGATGTTGTCTTCACATATGGCTTCAGGTAGAGGTGCCTTTCTTGATATTCCCTTCAGGTAGCTGAGTGTTGAGAGGTGGGGGTAGAGTTATCCTAATTTGTTTGCTCAGATACCAGTGGGCCCACAGACCAGTGAGCGCTGCCTGCATGTTTACAAACCTTCTTGTTTACAGTAAGAGCATTACAGAATGGCTGGGGGTGGGAATAATTAAGGATCAATCCCATAATCTCCATAACACCTCTTTCTCCAAAGCAACACAAATAAATGCACAGAGGGCATCAGAACAGCATGCTTGCTGCAAAAAGGTAGTGTTAAAAAAAAAGAAAAAAAAAGGAAAAAAAAAAGGTAGTGTTACAGGTCCTCCAGCTCCTTAAGCAGTCAGAACACCACCCCTCAACTCCCTCTACACAGAAATCTGGAGCTACCACTCAAAACAGTCATCTCCAAACACTTGAAGGCGTGCAGTTTAAAGGGAGAAATGGAGTTGACTGGTATGGCCCAGATTTAAAATTTCAACAAGTGGGTAGAATCTCTAAGGAAGTAGTGATGGCTCTGCTAAAACAGACCTTCAGCATGAGTAGGAGCTCAGTAAATCAGGTTGCTGGGGGTGTACACAGTGCATTTGAGAGAATATGGCTGGGAATGAACTGCACACTTCATCAGTCACACTTAAATATGTTTGGAAACTTCTCCCACAAGGAGCCAATCTTCACTGAAGGGAAATTCATTTAGGAAGTGTAATCTTTTTTCATCAGAGTATTTCACCATATATAAGGCCTGGGAATGAACTACAAATGACTTCCACCTTCCTGTAGCCAGTCACTACCCTTTAAAGTTCTATGAATAATACATGAAGGAATTTCATTGCTCTTCTCATTCTATCACAGTTGGTTTGATGGTTCTGTTGACAATAATGACTGTTATCTGTGTCCTGTGTGTGTGTCCATGAAACAGTGGAAGAATTTCTCTTTTAGTTTACTGCTTGGGAAAATTTTGTCACAACCTATGAAGAGGTATACTTCTTATTCTGAGAATGATAGTATGGTTACATTCTGGGTCCTTTTTTTTTTTTTTTTTTTTTTTTTTGTCTTTAACAACAGACTCAGCTCAATGTGGTCCTCACCTATAGAAATTGCCTATGAATAGAATTTTGTTAAAATTTTTAAAATTTCCCTCTTTTTCAAAGGCTTTTGGATGGCAAAACTCCTGTTGGAAGTTTGGCAGAAATTGAATGAATAAATATGCCAAATTAATAATGAAAGGATAAATTCACACATAAAATGTTCTACTCAGCTTGTCTCTTAGAACTCCAAGCTTAATGTTGGATGGCTTTATGAGACGGTTGCCTATTACAGTTGCCTAAAGTAATAGAAAAGGTTGATATGTATTTCAAATTCATTATATCTTAGTTTTACCAAACAGTAAAAATAGGACAGCAATATCTGTACTTCTCTTAGTATATAAAATATTGTCAGATTCAATAAGTGTATGTTAGAACTCCCAGGTTATACATCTAATTCTTATTATACATTTTGCTTCTGTGGGGTAAAAATAAACATCCTTGTTTCCTGAGAAAAGAAATACTTGTTTTTTTTAATGATGAGAAGCATATCGAATATTCGATAAATTTATACCTCACAGTCTTTGCTGTCAACATAAAATTTTGCAAGGCCGGATACGAAGTTTGCAGTAGCTTTATGAAAGAAGATGGGTGTCACTTTTGTCAAACAAACCAACCTGTGTAATAAAACATTCTGTGTTTGATAAGTCTTTTGTCACCAACACATCTTGATTAAATTATCGTCATGCAAAACATGGACTTGGCAGTACCAATGCCAATATCAATACTGACCTCACCTTGGCCACCTAGCAGAGAAGAAATTTTTCCTTTTATTTGACTGGCTACTTTTTTTTCATAAAATATGTATGGTCCTATACATATTTACTCTCTCACCTTCCAGTGCCTCATACCCACAGATACTGGAAAGAGTCAGGCTATCATATTTCCTCCATATTCAGCCAGCTCTGACTAGCTTTCTTATTTATAAGATATGGCATTCATGTGAACAAATCCACTACTGACAAATAGTGATCATGCAAAAAATTGATTTCCAAAATCACTTCTTGTGGTATACATGCTGGTTTCCAAGACTAAGAGTTTAATTTGATGAATAATATTGATTAGACAACACACACACTCACACGCTATAAATTTGTAGATAGTTTTCTCATTACATTGATCAGTGAAGTAATAAGACTGGTAAAAAAAAATTGTATCAATTATAAGTTATAAAAGGAGTAGTCTTTTTGAAGAGGTTGATTCAACTATTGAGTTAGCCAAAAACTTTGTTCCGATTTTTCCGTAAGATGTTACGGAAACGAACATCTTATGGAAAAACGAACATTTTGGCCAACCCTATAATATACATTAATATACATGGATACTATACTTGTGATTTAAATCCAGAGAAATTATATGTCAAGATGAATATCTACCCCAAAAGAGATTTAATTATATTTTCCCCAATATAATGTCAGGATTCTATTAGCCAGAGGATTAAATGCCAATTGCTATGCTTGATATCACATACAATTTGTAAACAGGGGAGAGCCAGGGGTTATTTCAGGGGATGCCCTAAAGTGGATTGGCAGTAACATGAAGAGGGTTCCCACTAGCCTCTGTCTTATCACTAAGGGGACAACTACGAGACACTGATTCAAGGTGAAAGCATGGAATGAATTGATTCTTAATGACCTTGAAGGTATAAAGCCTCAGACAGTCTCTGCAAGTCTCAAGTACCTTATTTGTAAACTGGATAAATTGTATCTACTACATTATTGTGATGATCAGTGGAAATGCATGTGAAATATTGGTTACCATGGTTGACATATAGTAGGAATTTAATAAATGCTATTTTCCTTCCCTAATTAAATATTAAATTAGCCTCAACATGTCCTCTCAAGCTTGAATTAGACAAAATATGTCATTTCACACATGATCTTAGTACAAAAGGCATTGGACAAGGAGTCTAAGAATATGGGCCCTGATCCCAGGCACTAACCTCTGTGAGAATTTGGTCACCTCACTTCCTTACTTTGAATTTGTTTCCCTATGCATAAATGTGACCGCAGCAATTTCACTTATAAATCTGGTTTGGTCATTCTGTGCCATTCTGGGTTCCCAAGAGTCTTCCTTAGCAAAAAAGTATTATCGAAGTGGATATTCTGTTATTGTCCTGGCCCCAGTAGAGTCCCTTAAAAAGATTTTTTACTACAAAGAAGGATTATTATCCAAGCAAATTTATCTCCTCAGATTGTCTTCAGGAGACCTATGATGAAAAGATGTAAATCCTGGGAGTAGGAGAGCAAAACCTAAAGAAGACCAAGCCTATTACCTGCTTAGAACTGTTGTCCATCATTTGTCTCTATTCCTCCTCCTGGCATACTCCTTCCACACCTTGGCTGTCTGGTCAATTCCTTTGGGATTAAACTGCAACTTGCATCATAAGGAAAGGAGCTGTTCCTTCTTATTCTCATGCTGTGTTTAATATTCCTTCCTCATCCCCACACCCAGTGCCAGACCCTTAATAAGCTTTCACTGAAGAATATTAAGTAGCACTGGGAAAGTAGTATAATCGAGTATGTACACTAAAGTGATCATTGGGATGGCAGTGTTGAGTAGTACATGAATAGCAACTGTCTGCCGAGTATTCCACTAAGTACTCGGGCTAAAATGATGACCTCAAGGAGCTCGTGGTCTCCTGGGAGAACAGGTACCCTCAGATGATGAAGGGGAAGGCACAGAAGAAGAAAAGGAAATTCTGTAACTCACAATGCACTCCCTGTTACCAGCAATGAAACTCATTTTCCAAAAAATTTCCTCCCAGGGAATATGGTACAGTGCAATGGTTTACAAAGTCTTAATTCAGCCTGGAATCCTTTGCTCAACCTAAAGATTAGGTGAAAGCAATAACAAAATAGTTAAGGAGAAACAGAAGTAGTTCATATAGAAGTATAAGGAGACAGAAATCTATCCTTCCACGATTGAATACCAATTCTAGCTTCTAGACAGTCCACAACTGGCTCAGTCTATCCTTGCTCCCAACTGACAAAGGCAGTTCTGTTGAGTAAGACCTGGTTGAATTTAATTACAGACTATCACAAGCTGCATTCTTTGACAAGACCTGACATTTTCACCCTTTCCATAGCAGCCCATGGGCTGTCCATCTTTAAGGGCAAATCACTCTCAATCACATTTCAAAGGGTCCCTGTCTCTAAGTTCTGAAATATTTGATGTTGTCCTCTATATACAGACATCATCCCTTGGTTAAACGTCCCTTCTTCTGTAACACCTCTGTCGCTCCATAAATTTGTATAAATATCCTGTCTGCGTGTACCCTTTACTTCCTGAACCTTCCACCACCATAACATCCTTTACGCTTTCATTGTCACTTCATTATTTATCTTTGAGATAGCCAAGGATAGAGCCATGTCTTGAACATGTATTTTTTTATTCCTAGTACGTAGTACACTACCTAAAATGTTAAAGGCACTTAAATGGTCCAACTTTTTTATTGAATGCTGACTGAATAATGAATAAATGAAGAAGATAAAGAGAGAGTATAAAGAGTCATCCAGATGGCTTTAAAATTTCTGAACTCGGCTTCCCTGGTGGTGCAGTGGTTGAGAGTCCGCCTGCCGATGCAGGGGACACGAGTTCGTGCCCCGGTCCAGGAAGATCCCACATGCCGCGGAACGGCTGTGCCCGTGAGCCATGGCCGCTGAGCCTGCGTGTCCGGAGCCTGTTGCTCCGCAACGGGAGAGGCCACAACAGTGAGAGGCCCGCGTACCGAAAAAAAAAAAAAAAAAAAAAAAATTTCTGAACTAACTTTGGAATTCAGAAGAAAGGAGCTAAACCCTCTACATGGCTGTCTTATTAATCCTTGGCTAAACGTTTTCTGGGGTCAATCTTTTCATTGCCATTTTACAGACGAGAAGACTGAGGTCAAGATGACACTGAGAGTCAATGAAAAAGCTGACATTTCAATTTGCATCCCTTGGGCGTGAGCCCTTGTTCTTTCCACTCACAATATCGCACTGCCGCCCTACCGGTGAGTGAAGCAGTAACAATATCCTGTCCCTCCTGTAGTCCTTTAGAGTGTCAGGGCACTTTCACAGCCAGAACCTCCTTTGTGCTGACAAGGCAGCTGTCACTTGGGGGACACACTGAGCTCTCTGCTCTGTGACAGAGCCAGCTGCAGAAGGCACAGCCAACAGCTTCCAATCAAAGGAAATCCTGAAAAAACAGCTTCAGCGATCTACTGCAGATTCTCCCTGTCACAGTCCTTGGCAATAAATAACACATGGAAAGAGATCAGCTCATGCCGAGGTGGACTTCAAAGAGGGTGGGGGGGGCAGCATTGGAGCCCTCCACTTGGCATCTGTGTTGCCTGCCCATTTCAGAAGTTAATTCAAGGAGAGTGAGAGGAAGGGAATGCCTGTCTCCCCTGCAGCTGACTCGTGGGAACTCTGCGTCGGCTAGCTAACTCTTGCTTGTCTTTAAAGAGAATTTTCCCAGCTCCAAGCCTTAGAGCTAGGCCTTGAACCAGTGCTGTGACACGTGTTCTGAGCTAGTCCCAAACAAGCGCAAACACAACAGCCTCCACTGATCAGTGCGGCACAACCGAAGGATGGAATCCAAAGCACGAGCCCTGAGAACAGAAAGTTCCAGCTCTCTCTGTGTGCAAGTTGCCATGAGCTCCAGCCGTGCGTCCTGCAGCCAAGGATGGGTGGCCCCCAAGCAGGAAACTCTTTGGCAGCTTCTGCTGCGTGCTCTGCTTGCTGACAAGAGCACACCCTGGCCTCGGTTATTGCCCTTATAAAACAGCTCAAGTAGAATGTGAGCCAAATGTTTTAAATGTGCCTGGAAGAAAAATGTTAACTATGAATCCATGCGGTAGAACAGTACAGTACAACTGCAGCAACACGCAGCTCTGCTCCCGGAGGAGGGGCCAGGGAGGAAAATACAGCTGCTACCCAGGCTTCTAGTGGCTTTTCCTCTTCCTTCTGCAGCACTCCTACTGGGGCAAGGACTGCCTTGACATCCACTTTGTAACAGAATCTGAGAAATGGGTGCTCTGTGGAAATGATTAGAGAGTCATAGAATTTTCAGAATTTTCCCAACTAGAAGAGACCGTACTAACCATTTAGTTTGCATATAAGTAGGGGAAGAAGTTTAAGTCCATAGAAGTCACCAGCAAGGTCGAGTCTTTCTTTTTAAAATTCACTCTGCAGGTTTCCAATCCATGTTTTGCAGAACAAAACAATGCAGTTTTCCGTGTCCAGCACCTACCGTCTACCAGGCACTGTCCTATTTTTCCGATATCTTTTTGGATCTCCAATACAGTCTTATAAAGGAATACTATCACTTACATTGTAAAGTGAAAGAAATCAAAACTGTAGGTGTTCATGCAAATTGTCTACCCAGTAAGCGTTGGAACAAGCATCAAACCCAAGTGCCCTGACTCCAAAGCACAAGTTCTTTTCATTGTACTAAGATGCCGTTGCAAATGGCATAAAAGTTGTCTGTTATATTTCTGGGCTATTGACATGCATTTTTTCTTATAATTCTAATGAAGATATTCAGAGGATGTAATTAGAACAATCTTTGAGTACTTCCATGAGGAGAAAATCTACTTTGCCCTAACTTCATGGAGAAATACCAGAAGCACTACAATTAATATATTAAAAAAGACAAGGATACCATCAATGACATTAATACTTATTATTTTTCTGGACATCTTAGCCAATACCATAAAGCAAGAATCAGAAAAATAAAGCAAGACTCCTGGAAGAAAGGATATAAAATTATTATTTTCAAATGATTGGCTATATAGTGTCAAACTAAAGGAAAAAAGCCAGGAAAAAACTATTAGGCCTAATAAGAGAGCTCAGTAAATTAGCCAGTAAATTAGTAATTAAGATTAAGAATAAACTCAGTAACTCTTCTGTACAGTGGAAACACCCATTTAAAAAACATAGTGGAAAAGATTGATTATGCTTATGTTAAAATATACTCCTAGGTAGCTTTAAGAAAATTGTGTGATCTATGGAAATGAAACTTCAGAGCTTTATAGAGACTCAAAAGAAAATTTTAAAAAGTCAAGAGATATTTTAAGTTCCCAGATGAGATGAAAGAACAATGATGCCAGATCTTCCTAAATCAATATATGAGATTATCATGATCATAGTGGGGTTTTTACATTAGGGAAATGGTTGCAAAGTCATTCAGAAGAGAGTGACTAGAGAAATAAAATAACCAAGAACAAGTTTAAAACAAGAGAAATGAGAGAGAGTTTGCCTACCAAAACATATATACTACTACCATCGTTAAAACTGGAACACACATATAACTAAGACTAGACAGCTGTATCAGTAGAAAATAACAGAAAGTTCTAGGACAATCAGAAAATACTATAGGACTTACTATATTACAATGGAAGCAGCAAAATTCAATAATATTCACCAAAAGATATTAGGGAACGTGGCTAAAAATATGGGGAGAAAATAACTTTCCCTGATCCTCATTTCACAGAGCCAACAGTTCAAATTCCATATGTTTTATAGATCTATGTGGAAACAATGATTAAAAAATAAAAATAATAGTAAATATTTAAATTATGTTGAAAATAGGGCATAACTTTTAAATATAAAATAAATGAAAGAAATCACAAATGATAACACATTGATCACAAAATATTAGACATTTTTACACAAAATATATGAAAAAGTAGAAGAGAAATAAGGAATTGGAAAATGATTTTCAACAAATATAAACAAGGGTTTAACATTTTTAAGAAATATATCAAAACACATTTTACAAATCCTTTTTCTCTAACTCCCATTAGTATAATCGTAATAGTAATCACACAACAGCCCACGCTTACCAAGCAAATGCTCATTTGGTTGCTCTGCATCCATCATTTCATCTAAACCTCATAGGGTAGAGACAGGGTTATTATTCATGTGCACAAAGTTAATACATTAAGGCAAAGCATGGTTAATATTATTTGCACAAGGTCACACAGCTAAGCCAAAAAAAAAGAGACACATCTGTCTATAAAGTTCTCAATTCTCAACATGACCCTGTATCAAAGTGGCCAAAGGCAATGAACACATTTCACAGAGGAAGAAATGCATTTGGTCAATAAATATATGATAAATGTACAGCCTGCTAGTAATAAACAAACATATAGGAGATACCATTTTTAGCTATCAAATTGACAAAAAAAATGAGAAAGAACACTTAGTGCTGGTGAGGGTAGACTCCTTCTAGCTTGTGGAGTCAAAAATGTACAAAATCTTTCTGGAAGGGAATTTGGCAAGATGAATCAAAAGTCCTCAAAATGTTCTTACCCAATAACTCCACTTCTAGGAATTTACACTGAGGAAACCATCAGAGAAACTCATAAAAATGTTTTCATTTATAAGGAAACTCATTGCAACACTGTTTATGATATTTTAAATGAAGAATTGAAAATAAAATGAGTTAAATTGTGAAACATCCAAAACGTGGGTAAATAATGCCCCTGCTGCCCACATAAAACATCCAGGTCCTAGTCTTCAGAACTTGTGAATATGTTACCTTCCAAAGCAAAGAGGAATTTGAAGATGTTTAAGAATCTCAAGATGGAGAGATTATCCTGGATTATCTGGATGGGTACAGTGTCATCACAAGGGTCCTTATAAGATGGAGGCAAAAGGCTCAGAGTCAGAGAAGGCAATTTGACAACAGAAGCAGAGAGACAGGAAGCAATATGATGATGGAAACATATGTTGGAGTAATGTAGGGCCACAAGCCAAGGAATGTAGGCAGCGGAAACAGGCAAATAAACATATTGTCCTCTAAAGCTTTCAGAAGAAGCCACAGCCCTGCCAATGCTTTGATTTTAGGCCACTGAGAGTGATTTAGGACTTCTGACCTCCAGAACTACAAGACAATAAATTTGCATTGTTTTAAGCCACGAAGTTTGTGGTTTAAAATTTGTAACAGCGGCAAGAGGAAACTAATTTTAGTACTAAAACACCATTAAAAATCATATTTGCAAAAATAAATAATGCTATAGGATCATTACGAAGATAAATGCTATTTGAAAACAAGGATAATCAAAGTTGGTAAAAATGTTAAATCATGAGTGTCAACTGTTACCAAGATTCAACAGATACAACATTTCAAAGAGAGATACAACATTTCAAAGAGAGATATAAGAAAGATCAAGATGCAAATTTCTAAAGAAAATGGTTATTAAAAAGGCTATGTTCCTTTTAATCCCTTATTCACCTTTAGAATATGAAAAGATCCAGTTTTGAAAGTTAAGAAAGAGTAATTGAGGGAACATTTCTTTGAAGAGGACTGCAGCTATGATGAGTGCTCTCCACGTGTGTCCACAGTATTTAAGTGTGTGTGTGTGTTGGTGGGGAGGGTGCCCTGAAAATCATCTCAAACCTACTGAGAAGAGTTTCAACAGGACCACCCAGAAATTTTATATATGTTTCTTGACTTTGGGAGTCACACAGTGGAAAGATCTCAATAGAGGGAGCCAGCTTGGCTAGCTCTGCTTGTGGTAGGAGTGCAGAAGAGATGGTTGTGTTGGATGGCAAGCACTCCTGCAGGAGCAAAGAATATGTGTTTCTCACAGAGCAACTATCAAGAGAGAGTGAGAGAACCAGTACGGGGCTGGAGTCGTACCCAGCAGGACTCCTGGAGGGTAGACAGTCCCCACTAGAGAGAGGCTGAAGGTAGTGCTGGATTACTAGGGGCTGAGAAAGGAGTAAACATGAGTTGGAGAAGGAGAGTACGTCACCAGCATCAAGAGAACTGCAGATAAAAGCTCTTGGGAAGCATGGTATGGGGACAAGAGTGTCTTAAAGAACACATTAAAGGTTGGTGGGAGCAATGACTTCAACATCTGCCTGTGGGAAGCCCGCCTTGGACAGTGCCAGTCACTAAGAAACTTCTGGCTCTTCCCCTGACTTCCAACGCTGGAAAGGTCAGAAATGAACAAAAGTGGGAGTGAAGGGCAAAAACTCAGAGTGGAAGTCAACTGCACCCCCTTTGCCTTCTTTAGGTTTTCCTGTGGCAGCCAGCCTAACTAGGGAAGTGCAAAAGATAATTTTAAATCAAAACTTTGATTACCATAAGGGACATGGAATTGTAATCTCTGAATTGCAATTGTGTTTGTTGAAAAAGAGACCATCAGCTCTCTTATCACTTACGCATAATCATGAGATCCCCAGTGTTTCATTATTCAAATTAATTTTAAAAAGACAGTGGAAGAGGTGAAATAATTTTACTTTATGACTGTTTCTCAAGAGTGGTTTTGTCCAAGACACTGGTTACATTATGTTTTTTAAAACACGTAGAAAAAAAAGAAGAAAAGTAAAAAAAGAAAGAAGAAAAGAGAGAGAAAGAAAGAAAGATAGAAAAAGAAAGAGGCAGGGAGGGAGGAAGGAAGGAGGGAAGGAGGATGGGAGGGAGGGAGGGAGGAAAACGAGGGAGGGAAAGGAAATACACGAAAATGTTAATAGAGTTCTTTTGGGTTGATTAGGTGATAGATGAGTTTTATTTTCTATTGTCTTCCCTTTTCGATATTTTTACACCTTTATAATAAAACAGATAATTTTTACATGCATCTACCCTCCCATGCAAAAGATCCCATGTTTGATGTCTCCATAGCATGTGACTTTATTAAAGGAGAGTTCCAAAAATGAAAAAGCCTTCGTCATGAAGAGACTGGAGGAGCTTCTTCATTCCTAAGTATCGTGGTTTCAAATCAATGTGTTTACAGAACTTTCTGTACCTGATGCTGTAGCAGCCTTAATATTAGACTGTTGCTTCATTACAGAAAGAACCCACACATAGTGGGCAGGAAACAGTTGAACAATAAAATACCAGTGTCCAAAAAAAAAAAAAACAAATGAGCTGGCAGCTTTTAGCTTCTGTTCACAAAACCAGGGTGGCATTTGTTAATGGGATACAGAAAACACCCAGAGAGACAAAAAAATTCTGGATAACAGAGGGAGGGAGAGAGGAAGGGAGAGAGAGAGAGAGAAAAGAGAGAGACAGACAGACACACTTCTATTTAACCTGGAGTGTCAGAGTAACATTTTTTATTCAACCCATTGCAACTACAGCATCCAACCTAGAGCACAAATGCACAGAAATGCAAGCAGGAGCTGAAAAATAATCTGGGAAATCCCTACCTCCGAAGGGATTCTTGCGATGGTAAAGTGCATAGTGTGTCTCACATTCAGTGCTTATCGTATTGTAGGTGCTTCATAAATGTCAGTTCTCCTCTCTTTCCAAGTCCCCTCCTCCGCCCCAGCCCCCTCCATAAACATATGGGCACCTCACAGGGGTGGTTTGGCACAGATGTCTCCTCATCTCTGCTTTCTTTATTCCATTTCAGACTCTTGGGTGAATTGTCATGCCTGATATGGTTGATTTCAAAGCCAAGTTTAGACGATGTGAATAATTAAAATCATGAAACTTAAACTCTCAAGTGAAACATTTCTGAGTCCTGCACACAGAGGAAACTTGAACGTTGAATTGGAAAGGAGAAGCCAAACCGCAGCCAAACGAAAAAGGCTACAAATCCAGCATTTTAGGTACCACAGAAAATTAAGCACAGCAGGCAGAAAGGCAGCAAAGTTTATCTTGAATCTGGGCCAGGAGTGAGCCAGGAGGAAAACAAACAGACAAACAAAAACTCTCTAGTGAAATGTATTATTCAACTAAGGTTCAGCGGATGCCAGTTCAACCTTTGAGTTAATCGCAGCTAGGTGTTAGTCTGTCTTCCAAGACCACTGAGCAGATAAGCATTCACAACTCTGCAAGGCCATGCATTGTCTTTAAATACAATAGCAAAATTAAAGGTCTTTGTGGAGACCCAGAATAGTTCACGGAGGGTTCTGTGGTTATCCTGGTGCCTACACTCTTTAATTCTGCAAATGCATGTGCTGAAAAACGTAACAAAGATCCCTCCTGATAGGCATGTGGCTCTTGTGGGATCTAAGATTTCCTTCCATCAAAACAGCATATCCACAAGGAAAATACACCCACACTTATCCGCACACATACACGCAGACCCACAAATTTACTCAAGACAGGCAGGGGGGCGTAGGCACACACACACGTTCGGGCACACCAACCTTCATCCGCACATGGGCACATGCTGGCATACACATGAAATTCAAAAAGGGAGTATGGAAATTCAAGGTTAAAAATAAAATTTGAGAATTTCCTAATGAGGTTAAAAAATAAATAACATGATCTGAGGGAAAATCTTATCATAGTTTTGAGTGTCTTTTTCTTTCCCCTTTTTTGTTCCACTCACTTTTCAATGCACTTTGCATGATCTAGCATAACGACTTCTGCTGGAACTGGAAAAATTCAAACACTTAAGCTCTGAAACTACACTTCCAGAAATACCACTCAAGAATGTGTACTGGAGTAAGTTCAGAGGTATTAGCAGGGTTTCCCACCTATTAAGGTAAATCCATCAAAAAAATAAAAAATCAAACTAACTGCATGCATGAAGTTCATTATCTCCAGCGGCAAAGGAAAAAGAAAAGAAAGAAGGAAGATCTTAGCACAGTTGCCAATAATGTTGCTTCTTTAAGACAGCCAATGTCTGTGGTATGGATCACTACATTAGACAGTCTATACAGTAACATTTGGAGTAAATTATTCTTTGAAAACCCACTTATTCAATATCCTGAGTGTCTACTACTTTTCCAGTCTCCACTGCAGAAGCGGCAGGGTCTTCCCTCCAGGAGCTCACTATCCACATGGTTGCATACTCTCTATCTCCTTCAAAATATTCATCCTTACAACATGTACCAAGGATGAGAAAGAGGGACTGCTGTTTCCCCTACTTGGCAAAAGAGGAAATGGAAGTGAATCATTCCGGAAGTAAGAGGATTCAAGGGCATGTTGGAACTGGCCTAAAATCTCTGTTGGAACAAACTGTCCTTGCACTAGGCTGAGCTCTTTGTACCACATGCAGTACAGAAACATTCACTTACCAGCTGGAAAACAGCCTGGAAAGTACATGAGCTGCCTTGTTAGGCTTAACCCTGATGGCTACAGCAGAGCTTCACATCTCCAAGACTGGCATCATTTTAGAACTATAACCAACATTTAGTTTTTCCTCCTCTTAAGCAACCAATACGAGATGTTCTGTGGTTGGGCTGGCAAAACGGCATTGTAAAGCTGAAAGGGGTGCTTCTGATTTCAGCCTGGGGCCTACCGTGAGGATGTGCAGCGGCGCTGGCCACTCTGAAGGAAATGGGTGGTGGTGGCTGGAGGACTCTGACTGGGCCTCATGCTGAGTGGGCCCCCTACCCTGCACTCTGGAAGAGGAAGAGAATGCACCATACTCACCCCTGTCCTTCTTTTCAGGCGCTTACACAAGATGCAATCAAATACTGCTGATTCACCTCCTAAGCTAGATCTCAGTACTGTACATCACCAACAGTATCTTCATGTTAGATGCTTAAGCACCATATTGTTTCAATGTGGTCGCCAAAGCCACAACTTGACTACAAACCAGTAAATCCGTATGTTCAGCCGTAATTTCATGCCAGAGGCCCAGGCTTGTATCTGTAACTTCCTGCTGAACATCCTCACTGGAATGTTCTACAGGCACCACAAATTCGGCATATTAACAAAGAGAAGCTATTTGCCCCAATATCCACCCCTCTAATAATAACAACGAAGTCCACATTCTGTAGAGCAAGATTCTGCCATTTTTCTGTGAAGTGTCAGATAGTCAATTTTTTGTCCTTGTGGGCCAACGGGTCTTTGTCACAACTCCCTGACTCTGCCATTATGGTGTAAAAAGAGTCATAGTCAATATGTAAATGAATATGTGTGGCTGAATTCCAATAAAACTTATATTAACAAAAATAAGGAATAGGCTGTTTTCAAACAGTCCATTAACCACTCACTCTGTCAGGCAAACCAGACCCTCCTGGAGTCTTCTTTTCCCCTAATCTTTCACACCTTCCAATCATTCACTAAATTTCACCAGTCTGTACCTCTTAAATGGATCTTAAATCTCTTCTCTCCCACTCTACCACCAATGCCTTTAGATCATTTAGAGTAATTTGTGCTATTTTGAGCATGAACAACTGTTGTGCACAAAAACGAAGCATAATGTATGGTCACTGCCCTATGGTCTCCACTGTTTTTATTTTTTAACTCAGCAAATATTTATTTAGTTCCCATTATGTACCACACATTATATTAACCACTGAGGGGTCAGTGATGAACAAGAAAGATGTGGTCCTTCCCCCCACAGAGCTTCTATAAAGTAAAGGAATATTATTCTAAAGATACAAACTATCTTAGATAATCTCTGAAAGTGGCTTGATTTTGTCTACATCAATAGCTTCCCTGAAATTAAAACCCAATTTTAAAAGAGAATTTGTCAAACACTTACTGAAAAGAAATAAACTATATATATTCTATATTTGAATATAAACCAGTTGTTTAAAATAAATAATAAGTATGAAAGCAAAACCATCTTACTTATCAAAACAGTAAGGTATTCTTTAACCTGTAATAATTTCTGAAGCATGTATTAAAGGATTGGGATATATTTTTACCTCATCTCTGAGCATTTCTGAGTATTCTAAGTATCACACTTGGTCTGTATCAATGAATATTGCCAACCACATTTAATTCATTGTAGAAAAAAATCATACTGTCTAATTAACTCTAAATGTATCCTCATTTGGGGGTTATAACGCCAGCACTATAAATAAAAGGGGAGGGGTGAGTAATATTATACAAACCCCATTTTCTATTCAAGATAGAAAGTATCAAAGTACCTTCAAAAATGGCAACTGGGATGTTCTGAGATGAAAAGTTAGATTATATGAGGAGGAAACTGGGGTCATTTGAGGCTAGAGAAGATAAGAACTGGGGGCCCATAGTCTGCATTAAAATAAAAAGCTGGGAGCGATAGATACATTGATACAGAGAGTTTGATGTTTTACGTATAGTATTATACATGATGTGTTAATATGCTGAGTTTGTGGTGCCTATAGAACATTCCAGTGAGGATGTTCAGTAGGAAGTTATGGATACAAAACTGGGACTCAGGCATGAAAGTATGGATGAACACTTAGATTCAGTATTTTGTATCTTTGGTGGCCATGTGGAAACAAACAGTGGCTAAGCATCTAAAATGAAGATATGATATGTAATATATAATATAATACATATAAATTTCTATAAACATACAACGCATAAATATATAAATAGAATATAATATATAAAGGACATCACTTATACATGTATTATATATATGTATATATGTAGGTATATATATGTATATATACAAACTTATAATGCACACGTACAACAGGACGGAAATAAAGCTTTACTGTCGTAAGTCAGTGAGATCTGCGGTTGTTTACTACTGCAGCTTAGTTTAGCTTATATTATTTAATATACTATTTGAAAAACCACTTTCAACTTAACTCTCTATAAAATGAGGATGATGAAAAAATGTATTTTAGGAAACTGTTGAAGTACATGAGTTTGTTCATGAAAATTACTTGGAACGGAGTCTGGCACAGGGCGAGCGCTAAATATTACTTATCATTGTCACTGAACTACACAAAAATCCTGAGATTAATGCCCATTATTTCTCAGTACATGTTTTGCAATTATTGCCTGATACATCAGAAACAATCATCGGTAACAAGGAAGAGCCTGCTAACAGGTTAATTTAGCAGGAGAGTCCTGAATCAGCTTTTATAAAAAATATTTCATCACCAAGAAATAATGCATAGAGGCAATGGGTACCACTACACTGGGAATGAAGAAACCTAGGCTTTAGAACCTTCCACTCACTGAGCTTCAGTTTCCTCCTCTTCGATTGAGGGGTTTGCACTAGATGGTTTCCAATGTCTTGGCAACTTGTAAGTCCAGTGGTATTCTAGCAGAATACATTTCGACATTACAAATGACACATTCAGAGAATGAAATAGTAGAAGGCGGCCCTGGGGTACATTTGTTTATTCCGGTTCAGCAGTGGTGGAAATTTGAATTCCAGGTGTCCAAGCAAAATTCTGGAACCCAGAAAGTCTCTGCAGCATACTCAGGAGATGCCCTTTCTTTCATGGGCTCCCAAGCCTTGCAGGGGGTGGCAGGCAAAGAGCCAGGCCTTTGTATTTCAGCTTTGTCGACATTTTGTGGCCAAGTCTTATGGGAATTCTGACTGACATGTTTGACAAACATAATCCACTCATTTGTGTCCCCCAAAGCACTGGCATGGGGTAACAATCCAACACCTGCCACAGAGGGACAGATCAAACTAAAAAGGCCTCTGACATCTCCAATTTTTGTTGCTATGATTTCACAGTCAGACTCTAAGAGTTCACACAATAGCTGAGTGGCCGGTTTTTAGCCACACTTCAACTTAGAGAAATCTTCCCCCAAGAACTTCAATTTAAAGACATAAAACACCCTACGCTGCTAAGTTTGTAGTGAAAAATGGCTTATGACAACATTGCTGGTGGCAGTGTAAACTGATAAAAACTTTTTTGGAAAGCAACTTTATAATATCTACAGAGAACAGCAAAATAGTTCATTTCATAAGACTGAGTGACTCAATTCCAGGAAATTTACATTACGGAACTAGTTTTCTAAAAGGGCAGAAGTGGAGGAAACTAAATGCAAAACTAAACTTATCATAGTGCCTTCCATAATAGCGAAAAATTCGAAACAACTTTAAGGTCCTCAAATAGGAAACTGGTTAAATTAATTGTGCCATATCCCCTCCATTGAATTTGATGCAACAAATAAAATGGTACTTTAAAACTTTACATATTCACAAATTACAAACTGTCATTTAAAATTTTACATATTCATGGCCCAAAGCAATTTCACTGGCCGAGACATCCTCCCAGGGCACCGCTTTTCCAGGCAGTCTTATTCAGCCAGTGCTTGCCTCTTGCGATTCAAGACCCTCTTTTTCCGTTTTCCGCCAATCCCGACTTCCTGAAACAAATCCTCAGTTTCAGTTTGCAGTTGAGATTCCCATTCTCTCTGCCAAGAAACCTGTGAGAGCGGTGATGCTTTTATCTTTGAAGGAAATGTGCCTGTGCAGGAAGCCAACACCCATCACAGTAACATTGACTCAGGTCCATTCAGATGTGCCAAAACTCTGAGGAGGCGTGGCATGGCGAAAGGACTTTCTGGGTCACGTAGGCTGGGGGTTAAGACCTCAGTTCTGTCCCTTGTTCGGTTTCGCAACCTTCACCAAAGTCATTTATGTTCTCTAAGCCTTAGTTTCTTCTTCTGTAAAATGGTAATCATAATTTCAACTCAGCTGCTGTTATGGCTGAACAAGATAATATATTCAAAGCATCTGACTCGGTCATATGCAATAAATACTATCTATTATTATTATCTCAGGTATTTTATTTAGCGGGCATAACTAGTGCAATCTGTCTGTTAGCATGTGAGCCAACATACGTGATCAAAAAAAAAAAGTAAACTGAATCATTGCTCCATTTTGACTTTTCTCTTTTCTTCCTAGTAACTTATTGGCCAGTGCCTAACTCTTCATATATTGTATATATGATGAAAATTGCAAGGGCAAGTAGATAGAAAAGGGAGAAAAGAAATAATAAGAGGGGAGGTGTGGGCTAGGCAGTTTGTAATTTGTCAATATAAGAAGACATATACCTTGATTTTTATTTTAAAAAAATGATCATAAAACTAAATAAATACTACCTTTTCATGACTTGAAAAAATGATTTTTTTGGGTTTCTGGCATCTAATACTTTCGATTTCCATTTAATTTTGGCATTTGAATGTTAAATCTCCTCAAGAGACAATGTATCCATTAGTTTTATACATGAATGTGCTTAGGTTGCCCATCATTCAACTCTCCTTCCATTGGTGGGTGGGAGTTGGGGAGCATTTCCCATTGCGTGTTTTCTTAACGGCAAATGAAGGGAAATTTCCACTCTCCCTTTGACAGTAATGGCACAGGAACATAACCCAGACTGAGCCAAAGATACATTTTGACTAGGAAATTAGAATCGGAAGCAAGAGATGCCAAAAAGAAGTGAAGGTGGAACTAATTACGGTGTCATGCGGTAGCCAGGGTGTCCAAGGTCAGCGTCTGGTAGTGGCAGTGATGACCTGCAGTGCAGAGCACTGTCCAAGAGCAGCGGAAGCCACATGCCTCCACTGCAGTGTCCAGCAGGGGTGGTGTATAGCCCTGGTCAGGTTGCTATTGCTGCCTGGCTTCCACTCACTGAATCTTGTCTGTTTGCCAAATCTACTTCTTCAAGCTTCCATGAATTACAAAAGTTCTCTTTTATCCCCAGGGAGTTGGATACTGCTGCTTACAACCAAGGAGTCTGGCTGGCACACCATGTTTCTCCTTGTGAACCATCACTGACACCTTTCTCTTCATTCTCTGTGGATTCTGCCCAACCCAGGTTCTTTTTATATCATCCTCAGCCTGGTCTCAGATCGGTCTCCATTGGCCTCTTCCCTTGAAAACTGTCAGCATTAAGGACTTCGCTTGGCAGGGGTTGTTGAATGGGATGATTAATTTTATATGTTGATCTTTAACTGTGTTCGTGTGTTTTCTGGACCTAATAGGCTGTTTGGCCCTGTGTCTCTTCACTTGCATAGCTGTGTTTTGTCTCTGCCCATTTGTTTTCGGTTCCTAATTTCTACTTACACCTATCATGTTTGGTGTGTACTAGGGCTTAATTGTGTACACTAGGGCTAAAGCCAAATTCTTTTAGGGCATTTAATGTACAACTTCGTTATACATTTGTAAGCACCGTCCTCATAACTTTGGGGTTAGTTTTCTTTCATTTTTGCAGAATTCATCAATTGTGCAGTACCCACCAAGTATGGTCACCTTGCCAGAAATGAGCTAGGACTTGTCCCAGTCAATAAACATAAAAATCACAGTTCAAAATGTCTGATTGACATGAAGATCCACGTGGGTCCTTTCATGAATGCAACTGGGTTCAATGTAGTGAAAAATGACTCTTAAGGACACCTTCTGCACCTTCTCCCCTGTTCTGTAGACTGAGGCCTACTATCCAGTCATAAATGTTAGGAAGTAGCTCCCCTACCCTTAACTCTGTACTTCCCATCCCCCAACCCTAACCCCAAGAAGTAGGAAAAATTTCGCTGAGAAGTCTCAGCTCTTTTCTCTCTTTTTCGGTGTGTGTGTATGTGTGTGTGCTGTCTCCAAATGGAAGTCTACCTGGTCTGGAGCCCAGAGGTAGCTCTAGAGACTCAGGTCTCTCTGTTCTCACCCTGGTGCTGTGGCCATGATTCCTTGAGGCTAAGATGGCTGGTTAAATAGCACATTCACTGAGCTAAGGCAGCTCTTTCCAAAGTCTAGACTTGAGGACAAGGAGGAAGAAGCCTGCTCAAGCCACATTCTCTGATCCAGCATTTCTAGCAAAAGAAGAGTTATTTTGATCGCCTTCTCTCTGACTTCTCTGTCTCTCAATTGGTTTTAAACAGAATGTGTGTGTATGTGCGTGTACACGTGCCCTATGAGGTTGGAAGAAGTATACTGAAAGATGCGAGTAGTTTCCATGTATTAAATCCTAACATGGGTAGAATTGTGTAGAAGTCATTCCAAAGTAAGAGAGGAAAAAACTCTCTCTCTGTCATACCAAAAATTTTATTCTATTTCCCTGAATAATTTGGGCTGCAAGATGACTTCCCTCAAATGACATGTATTACATCATTTATTTTCATTTATTTAACACCTATATGCACCAGGCATTGAGCTGGACACCAGAGCTGTCCCTCAGAATACAAAGATGGATACAAGTAGCAAGAGATAGAGCTGGCAGGGAGGAATGGGCCACGTTAGGAAGGACATTAAGTAAAATGCTAAGGAAGGTTGGCCTGACCCAGAAGTTACTAGCTATTTGATACCTCAGCCACCTACTTATCAAAGCAAGTCTGTGACCAGTAGCATGGCTCCAGGCTGACCCTCAGAACCCTGATACATCACAGGTTTCACTTACAGGCCAATCAGTGTGAGGGACAGGCCAAGTAGAAGGGCTCTGGATCCCACCAATTCTAATTAGGATATTTCCACTTTCACCTGAATTGTATATTGATATGGTGCATAAGAATTCTTCTGAAGAATTTCAGCCAAATTTGACACTCCAGACAAAACAAGCTAAAAAACAAAACTCTTATTTTTTGAGGATGAAACTACCAATTTACAGCATTCCTATCGAGGATCCTTCTGCAAGTAGGTAGCGTTAAAGGCTCCACTTATAAGTGAAAGTATGAATCTCAATTTGCATCTCCAGGTGTACAAGAAATAGAACACTTCTATATTCTCTTTAAATGGAATTAAATATAACTCTGAGTTGTCATTCTACTAGAGTGGCAAGAATCCAATCTCAGTAATGAGGGGCAGCCCCCTTCTCCTTCTTTTCATAAAGCCACATCAAAATCTGGGAGGCTTCTTTGGTGTCTCCAAAAGAGGAGGGTTCTCTAATTCCCAGTCCATCATGGTCATCATGGATGTCTTCACTGAGCCTGAAGGAGCCCCCTGAAGTCCAGCTGCTTCCATGCCATAGGTGGGGTGTGGGATTTTGCCACTCCAGTGCCCAGAATTCTGCCTTCTACGTGCACCAAGCAGCCACCTACTCTCAGGTTTGGTCATTTTCCTAGAGAATAAAACAGGGTGGAGCATGAGGCTGGGCTCATCATCGGACATAGAGCCCTCCTGCATCTCTAAGATGTCCTACTGACTCTGCTCACGTTTTCCATCACTTCTCTCCATCAAGAACACTTAGCATAATGCTTTCAATTAAGGCTTTAGTAAAAGGCTATTTTCTACATTGCAAAATTTCATGAAATGTGAAATTAATTAAATCCTGCTACCTGCTTAAAATAGAGGTTGAAGAAGACATAAGAAATATCATTACCTGTTGACACTTCAATAATATAAAATGCAGGGTCTTGTTTTTAAATCACTATATAAAGTATCGATTTTGTCTTTCTAAATCACTGATTCCTCTTCCTGGAAAAAAATTCTAAGAAGAAATTACATTGCTCTGCATGTAGTCGCTCCAGGGACTTAGGACCTTTTTCTTTTCTGTTTCAAACAGGGACAAAAGTCATCTGCCCAAGGGTAGTCTTCACAGAAGCTCCTGGGAAGGGGAAAAGCGTAGCCTTTGAGGCCAGACTTGGCAGTTTGGGAAGAGGTTTCTGTCTCCTTCTGATCCAGGGCTCTGACAGACACTGCATGAGGCCAGGTGACTCTGAAAGTCTTGATTGTTATTTCAGCTCTTCACAGTCTTGGTGGGAACTCAGTCAGCGCAGCCACTGATCTCTTCTTGACTGTCATGGGGATGCTGGAGTTCTTGGCTGTGAGAAAAAGTGAACTGGGAACAGCCCATCTATAAAAGTATAATACCAAGAACTATTCCGAAACCCCAGTAAGAGCAAAAGGAAAGCATCAATACAGTACCAGCTGGGCAGACAGGAGGAAACCAGGTACAAGAAAGAGTCAAAGTGACAGCTCCAGGAAGAATGAGCTCCTTCAGAATGTTCATCACCTTTCTGTGCAAGGGTGTGAATTGGCTGTGAATGCGGCAGTAACAGGATCCTGGTAGTAGTGGGGCACTGAGGGGAAGGCCAACAACTCCTAGGACAGGTACAGCCTGGCTTTAGTCAGGGCTCAAGTGTCACAGGTTGTCTCATCTTGGATGTGGTCCGCCATGAACACTCTTGGCCCCTTGCCCTACCCCTCACTCCACCTAATAAATGTGGGGTGAGTTACCTTGTTGGTGGGTCACAGCCATTGATCCCAAACAACGTAGCTAATTCTCTCAAATATCTTAAAATTGTTGGATTAGGTCTCTTTCTTTTTCCATATCCATATGGACCAGTGGGAAGGAGGTCCATGGTCAGACAAATGCCCTCCCCCCTTTAAAGATGTAGGCTCCAAGAGTAACATGAGAGCAGAGCAGAAAACGAATCACCAGTGGTTCCCAGCAAATGCCCGGGATTGATAGAAGCGCCAAGATCATCAATAAATGGTAGCTGCAATATTGTCACTTGACAGATGACTCTATTAGTCATTTTCAAGGAGAGGTTCCAAAGGCAACACTAGTACCAAGAACACATGGTTTCCAAACAAACAGGAAATTCACATATATTAACTGTCCTCTATGTGCCAAGATCTTTAGCTACATTGCCTCGTTTGAACCTTAAAACATCCCTGCAAAATAAGAATTATCTCCATTTTTACAAAGGAGGAGGTGGGTGATTTATCCAGTGTCCCCCTTTGGTAAATGGTAGAGCTGAGAGCCGATGCCCAGTACTTTGACTCCCATTAAGTACTATTTCCAGTACATCACTCTCCAGAAGACCATCTCAAGGGTGCATTTTGATATCTACATTCAGGTGTGCTGGTAAGGAGAAATCAGTCCTATTGATTCATAGTCGCCCTTTATAGACATGTTCTCATTCCAGCCAAGAGCCTGGAAACACATGGATGAAGTTACTCATCATCAAATCAAAACGGGGGTTTACTATGTCTCTCCCAGTGAAGAAGAGAATATGATTATATGGCAGGCCTTTTTATTCCTCAAATCCCATTCTGAGAGCTGTCTTTGAAACTGGTACAGAGCACTCTTAGAAAAAACCCTAATTGCACCAGCCTTGTCTGAATTGGACAACAGGACAGACAGGCAGCAAGGCAGGTTTGGGTGGTCAGCCTTCTCCTGGTGGGGCATAGGTCAAGCAGCTCATCCGTGGCCTGCTAAGAGGATGGTGACTCATGATTTCACTGCTTTATTTTAACCTCCGGAACCACAGGAACACATGAGTTCAGAGTAGAAAAGACTGGATGACCATCAGAGAGAGTTCTTCTCCACAGAACTACATAGAACTCTCCGGCTTACATAAAATTATAGGCAGCCAGAGAATCCCAGAGAAAGGTGTCAGCATTTTCTCTAGGGGCTCAGAGTACTCAAATTTTCATGTCACATCAAACCAGATTTATGTGGAAACTGGAAGAGCCTGGGGGAGGTGATTCATTTCATTCATTCATACATTCATTCATTCATACATTCATTCATGCATTTTTTTTCTATACTTCTAGAGCACTTGTTTATGCTAGCTTCTGGAAATACTGAGATTGCAAAAAAAATAGAGATGAGCAATATATATTCCCTACCCCAAATGTCTGGCACATAGTAGGTACTAAATAAATATTTACTAAATAAGAGAATGCTCTTGAAAGATACATTTAAAAGAGACTATAAATAAGTACATGTTATTTTATTGCTATCAAAGGATTATATTAAACAAGTATGGCAGTGTTTCAGAGAAGGCTACTGAAAGGAAAGACCATTTAATCTGGGTTTTGAAGGATGGACAGGAGCTTGACAAGCATGTAAAAGGGGAAAAGAAATCCAGATGGATTTCTTTTATGTACATGTTTATGTACATAAACATGGAGCTGGAAAAGCGGATGGTGTGTTTGGGCGCTTACCAGTATCCCTGTGACACAGGATTGTGCCTGCATGGGGGTGGGTGAGGTATGCAGGAGTTGAAGCTAGAGAAATCACCAGGGACATACCCTGCTAGGCTAAACAGCAGGACTTATCTTGCAGGCAGCGGGGCAGGGAAGCATCCTGACCAACGTTATGTTTAAGAACGTAGCTCCAGAGCAAACACGGATGACTCAGCACACTCTGTTAACATTCCCAGGAACCGTGCTCAGCCTTCTCGTGCTGGTGGGTGGGCATGATGTCTCTGGGCAGGAAGACCACCCGCCTGGCGTCACTGCACACACACATGACTTCCGTGGGGATTTTCCTAAGCCCCATGGCATGGGGAAAGCTTATTCAGAAATCTGGAAGGCAAAATTCTCCCATGCTTTTACTCACATTTCTGCTCTCTTTTTTTCCATTTGGCTCACATTCTTTTATTATTTTGGTCACAGAATTACTTCTCGCTGCTTCTTCTTTAGTTCTCCAACAGAGAAACTGTCACTTTGAACATCTCTTTCTCTCATTAGCAGATAATTCTATCCATACTTCAAAGCCCAGTCAAATACCACCATGCATTTTGTTCAGCAAACATTTAATGGGCACCTACCTGGTGCCTTCCGACTCAAGCCCTGCAGCACAGGTAGGCCATTTTCATTTGATTCTCACATTGGACCCTCCCACCAGCCACTCTTTGCCAACCTACCTTCAGACTAGTACCTGGATTGATCCCCTCACCAAACCTGGATACCTCTCTCACCCCACATTCACCTTGACATGCTGCACATTGACTCAAACATTTATTAAAGGTAGCAAAAACATGAGCAGTAAGAAACAGAAAGAATAGGATAGAATAAGCACAAGAGTAGCAAATATTTATTCAGTGCTAAATCTGAGACAGCCTCAGCTCTAAGGATTCTTTACTATATTAACTCATAATGGGATAGACGGCAACATAAAGTCTCCAGCCAGAGAGGCTGAGCAGGAAGAGGAGGATATAGGAAAGAGGAAGTTTGCTGCCAAGAGAAGTGTTCGCTCTCACCACTTCCTTTCACTGTCACACAACCTACTCAAGTCTCCGCCCAGCAATGGTCTCCCACTGTCTTCCACCCACCAAGGATTTTGTTTCCAGTGCTTCTATGCTCATTCTCATTCCTCTTTCCTAACAGAATCTGCAAGGAATGGGGAATCTCAACCTTCCCACTCAAGAAGGTTTACTCTAACAGAGGGGCATCAAATACTCCTCATAACTACTGTGTGAAAAGCCTTAAACAAGCCCCACCTTCTCTTGAAGGCAAGAGGAAGCCATTGAAGATGCTGGAAGAGGGAATAACATAATCCAGGTGGTGTTTTGGCTTCACATACTGGCAGAAAATTCTAAAGGAGAGTTCAAAGTGATAAAAAAATGATTGCAGCTGGACAGGAGGACAGTACTGTTCACAGAGTCATAGAATTGGCATCATACCTGTTTGTCAGTGAGAGTTCGTAAGACTTTGATGCTTTGAACGGAAACCAGCCTGCTCAATCCCCACCCCACCTGACAACTTTTCAGCAAGTTGACAGTCAATCAGACAATCAGAGGGAATCAGAAATTTGCTAGCTTACTGAATACTTGACATAGAATTATAGCAACTTCTCTGTGCCCTCTCCGTCCCACCTTGAATTTTCTTGCTCTTATATCCTGCAGCCACGCTGCTGGTTTCTGGACACCCACTTGTACTGACCCAACCAAAGGTCTCCTTCATCTCCAGGATCTATTGACCATCCCTTTCTTTGCTCCCATCTGACAGCCCCTCCTCTCCTGGCCACTCCCTCCTCCTTTTTTCAGGCATTCATTCAACAAACATATTCTGAGCACTCTGCTTAAGAATCGAGATACAACTGTGAAAGTGGTCTCCGGAGTGTCTGCCCTCTTGGAACTTAAGAAGAAGAGAAAAGTACACAGACAGATGAACATGTGGAAAGGGCTGTGATGGGGAAGAAATAGGTGGCATAGAGACAGAAAGCCATTCTAGCATGTCATCCACTCCCAGGAACAAAATGACCACTGAAATCACAAAGTTTGGATGAATTCACGAGTGTGGGTGTGAATTCCATAGACATTGACTCAAAGAAGGATGAAGCTATAACTTTAATGAAATTTAATTAAAATCATGGCAAATTTAACAGCTTCTTTATGTAAACTTGGCCAATTCAAGATTAAAACTTGGTCAGCTCAAGGTTGTCTCCTCCTCTTTTTTCTTCCTCCTCTTCCAGGGTAACAAGTTGGAATAAAGATGGAGAAGTGGTGGAGAATTTCCCAGCACTGGTGTAGAGCCATGTCTGAGCCACAACCATGCCTCTGTTCCTCCCTTGCCTCTCCCATCACCCACCTGCCGCCAGGTTGCTGGATCTAGTCCTATCGTACTCAAGTCCCTCCTCCTGAGTCTTCCCATCACTCTGTCTCTTAGAGTTCCAGACTCTGTGTTTCTGGATTCTCTACCTCCAGAGGAAGTAAAACATAGTTAACAATCAAACAATCTCTCTCCCTAACAAGGACTCCTTTTACTTTATTCCATCCTTTTGTCTTAACATCTCCCCTCCATTTTAGGTCCAAGGCTTTGACCTTATTTGAATAACGAGTAGCCTCATTAAAATGCTTTTACAATAAAACAGCAATATTCCTCCAAAGATGAACTCTGCTAAAACACATAAATAGGTATAGTTCTTTAAAAATGAATTTTTGTTTTCTTTTGTCCTGCTTCATGTAAAAAAGTTAAGTCTGAGGTCTATTCTCTTCCCCCTGAATCGTGCAGTCCTCTAAGCACCTAGCCCACTTTTCTATAGAATGATTTTAATTTGGGTTGTTAGTTCACCCAGGTTCCAGAGTCATAAAAAAAAAATTGCATGAATTATGGGAGTAAATTTGCCTATAGATCCTTCACACGGTTATGAGAGTCCTTCATCCCACACAGAATAGTTTGCATCTTTCCAGCGGTACATGTTCTACCCGTTGTGCAATTACGGTAATAAATTCAAAATAAAAATATCAAGGATGTGGGTGCTATATGTCCTTCTGGGTTACCCATGCCTCTGTGCCTTCTTTAGCACCGAAAATGGAAAGTTAGTTCTCTCCTTACTATTTTAAGAGAACGTATTTTCAGGGGGCCATTTCCTTAAAAAGTTAAAAGATCAGTCCCAACATAAACAGAGGAGAATTCAAGACACACTCATGGTTAGTCCTATGGTTAATTTAAAAACAGAAGGGACCGTTCTTTTCCATATATATCCTCTCACCACACTCAGGCTTCCTAATATACCCACTGATTGAATTTCAAGAGAAGTGTTCTACCTCCTATCCCATCAGGGCAATACATATTCAAGAGGAACGAGTTACGCTGGGCATGGGGTAAAATCAAGGTTGAGAGCTGCTGGTAAGACAACTCTGTGGTGGAAGGGATCCTAAAGCCAAGTTCAAGGTAGGGGAGATGTTGCACAAGGCAGTCTAAGGCAGCTTGGCCAGATTATCAAGGTTTTCACCAAGAAACCAGAAACTCTTTGGGCATTAAGACAAGGACAAAATAGCAGAGTATGGAACGAAATCAAGGATGTGTGAAAGGTGTGAACTGCTGACGAGGACAGTGCCAGAGTAAAGGCACCTTGCTGAGCTCCTCAGAGCACCGGTTCAACTCTGGTACTATGAATGGGTGCCGCCCTCCTGGAGCAGGCTGTTACACGGCCTCTCCTGAAGGCATACTGAAAGGCCAGTCCACTGAACAAATAGGGAAAACACATCCTACGTACAGAGAGCATGAAGTCAGTTGAATTTCTAGGGCCATGTGGTCCCCATCACTCCTCATCCCTCTTTTGTAGGCCAGTGCTGAGCTATAAATTTTTTAGAGAAAGATTCCAGATAAACACAGGCTCCTTGTTATTGGCGTAAGTTCAGAGCTCCTTTAAAGAATGATGAATAAATTATTTCTTCGTTCAGCCACACAAAACTCAGTAGTTGTGCTCACATTTCAGGACTGCAAACTATGAGGTGTGCAGGCAGTTAAACTAGGCTTTGATGTACGCCCTCTGAACAGTAAAAGTCTATACTCTACCAGCCCAGAGGTAACCCTGGTACTCTAGACCAGAAACAGAACATCCCTGGTACTCTGTTCGCTAAGCCATGAGCCCCAAAACATTCGGTTGTGCCTAAACCCATTTGCCCTTTTCCATTTAGGGGGAGGAAATGGAGAGAGAAAATGTTTTCTTTCCAAAAAAAAAAAAGAGTTTTTGCATTATAATGATGATTATAAACCCATTTTATATATGATTCTTTCAAGGTGACACAGCTGGCATTATGGATTTAGAGTTTAAACCCAGATCCAAACCAAACATCTACCATGCATTATGTCCAAAAAAGTCCTCCTGCCAAAAGAAAAGAGGAGAGGATGGGGAACACCACTTATTCGCCAAGGTCCGGGGATATCAGGATTTCACAGATTTTCAAAGATGGTGTTAAGAGTCTTCAGTAGAGCGCTTGATTCTTTTGAAGTAAACCCAGGATAATGGGAAACACTAAATTTGCTTTGTAAGGACCCCTTATTTGGCTCTTCCAAAGTCCACCTTTTTCAAATAAAGTGGCACGTTAACAGCAGTTTTGCTTTGCTGCGTCTGAATGGCCCCAGTGCGGCAGCAGCCCAGAGCATGCTGGGAAGAGGCAGAGTTCCAGGGCAAGTCCAATGACCCAGCACTGCCTCTCTCCTGACCAGGACCTGCTGCTGCTGAGGCTAAAGATGAGTCAGTCTCCCTCCAAACCAAACAGTAATTAAGAGAGGATGCATTTTTAGACTGTTGTGGTCTTACTCTGCTGGCAGCTTTTGAAAGCTGTCAAGAGCTCTGCCAAGGGAAAAGGGAAGGGACTACCATTTATTGGTTGAGTGGCTATGACAGACTGGGCACTATGCTAAGTGAGCTACATACTTGGTGACATTCCATCTCAACAGCATCCCTATAAGACAGGATTTTCTAGCCTCATTTTTTGGGGGGTGATGATAATAAGGTTCAGAAAGAAGAACCGACTTGCTCAAGGCCACCCAACTGGGACACACAGCTTCTAGAATTTAACCCTAGATCAGTCTGACTCCAAAGTCTATTTTAACTTCACTACATCAATTCTTGGCAGCTAAATTTTAATGCTCATGGAATCTGCCATGTACTCTAAGTTCTAGTTCCTCAAGAAAAAAGATGGAAACAGTGGAGACCTGGGTATTCCATATTAACAAGGCCCAGCTCACATCTGTCCTTAAAATTCAGTATGTGTGTCTTCTCCTTTGGGAGCGTGCTCCTCCCTCCATATGTATTGATAGTTTGTGGACAGGGCTGTTTGTGCTCTCTTACTGATCCACAGTGAGATAAGTACAGAAACTAAAAGTAAGTAAATGTTTACAGCTATTTGACAGAGCAATTTTTTTTGCAGTGAATCAAATAACAAGACAGCATGTATTATGTATATCTTTTATTATGTTTTTGTTTTATGAATGTCATTTTAATTTTATTTTTCTAGTATTTCATTTTTCATGTGGTTTATAAAAACATCATATGCAATGGATTGAAAATTAAAGAAATAAAACTGGTTCTTCACCTCAAGTTTGAAAATACTGTCTCAAAGGTGGAGAGATCTTTGAAAGCAAGGACCGTCTTTTAGTGTCCATTAAATGAATGCTTTGATGTAGGTCTGTATAACTGAGCCCACTTAATGGGTGGCTCCTTGCTGAAAACCCTTTCTGCCCTATACCACTAGCCACCTCAAGCATTTATGATCTGAAGGGAGGCAAACCAGCAAGGCAATTAAAAGCATAGAGTCAGAGGAAATTGGGTTTGAATCCTGTGTCTACAAATTAGCAGTTCTGTGATCTTGATTAAGGTCGTTTTGCTGTGTCTCCTCCTCCATAAAAAAAAAAAAGACATACATTAGGGAAATTCAAATTAAAACTAAAATGAGATACCAATTTACACTCATTAGGATCAAAAAAGTGAAAACATCAGTGTTGCTCAGGGTATGGAGAAACTGGAATCCTTGTGCATTGCTGGTGGGAATGGAAAATGGAAAACCATTTGGCGGTTCCTTTAAAAAGTTAAACATAGAATGACCACATGATTCTGCAATTCCACTCCTAGGCATATGCACCAAAGAACTGAAAACAGGGACTCAAGTAGATACTTGCACACCCATGTTCATAGCAGCATTATTCACAATCTCCAAAAGGTGGAAAAAACCTTAACGTCCATTGATGGATGAATAGATAAACAAAATGTGGTATATACATAAAACGGAATATTACTGACCCTGGTTAAAAGGTAAACTGAGGGGCTTCCTTCGTGGTGCAGTGGTTAAGAATCCGCCTGCCAATGCAGGGGACGTGGGTTCGAGCCCTGGTCCGGGAAGATCCCATATGCTGCGGAGCAACTAAGCCCGTGCACCACAACTACTGAGCCTGCACTCTAGAGCCCGCGAACCACAACTACTGAGTCCATGTGCCACAGCTACTGAAGCCCGCACACCTAGAGCCCGTGCTCTGCAACAAGAGAAGCCACCGCAATGCGAAGCCCACGCATAGCAACAAAGACCCAACACAGCCAAAAATAAATAAATAAATAAAATAATTTAAAAAAGGTAAACTGAGGAATATTAAAATTTTTAAGAGTTTAGTTGAGCAAAAAGGGATTCAAATTGGGCAGCACCAAACCAGAAGTGGTTAGGAATACTCCACTGACAGTAGCTAGGGAAAGACTTATAGAGACGGTGTGAAACAAAGCGGTTATCTGTTTGGCTACCGCTTAAGCATTTGCCTTTCTGGGGAAAGCCTGTTTGTGACTATTTATTTAGGTTTCAATTTCTTAACTTAGAGACATTTACAGGCTTAGGTTTTGGTTTGCTTACAAAGGCCACCCAGACCTTAGAGGCACTCCAATCTAATGGCCTCCTCATTTAATCAATTTAATACTATGAAAAAGGAAGGTCATTCTGACACATGCGACATGGATGAAAAGCCAGACACAAAGCCAGACACAAGGGACAAATATTGTATGAGTCCACTTATATGAGTTCCCTAGAACAGGCAAATTCATAGAGATAGAAAGTATCAATCGAGGTTCCCAGAAGCTGGGGGGAGGGGCAAATGGACTGCTATTGTTTCAGTATGGGACGATGAAAAAGTTCTAGAAATGGATATAGGTGATGGCTGAACAACATTGTGAATGTACTTAGTGCCACTAAATGTATATTAAAAATAGTTAAAACGGCACATTTTGTGTTACGTATGTTTTGCCATAATATAAAAAGAGAACTAGATGGTATTTCCCCACCTATCCTACTCATTCCTAACGGCTGTCAGCCTATGAGTCGTAGTGATCAGAGACTAGAACGAAATGGGCCAGAGCATTAGATGAGGGGCTTTGCAATTTTCTGTGCTTTTCCAATGTTCTCTAGTAAACGAGAGTATTCCTTTCATGATTGGGAAATAAGGAATATGTAAAAAAAATTATTATCGTTTGAAAAGTAGGATTTAAGGGCTTCCCTGGTGGCGCAGCGGTTGAGAGTCCGCCTGCCGATGCAGGGGACGCGGGTTCGTGCCCCGGTCCGGGAGGATCCCACATGCCGCGGAGCGGCTGGGCCCGTGAGCCATGGCCGCTGAGCCTGCGCGTCCGGAGCCTGTGCTCCGCAACGGAAGAGGCCACAACAGTGAGAGGCCCGCGTACCCCAAAAAAAAAAAAAAAAAAAAAAAAAAGAAAGAAAAGTAGGATTTAAAACCCAGGGTTTTCTCCTATCAGAACCGAGGGGGCTTTGTCTTTGCCAAAGGATCAGGCCGTGGAGTAACTCTTTTATTTAGAGGCATCACCATAACCAGCTAAACCCAGCCACGTTTTGCCTGTGTTCAATGTATTTGGCTACTTTTCAGACATTTAGATGATCGGTGACACCCCAGTGGAGCTTGTTTAGAAGATGTTTGCTCCTAATTTCTAAGGTAAATTTGAGGCACATGTATTCCTGTCTCTCTTTGGTCATGTGCCTTTGAAGTAGGCTTGCCACTGAGCTTAACTTCAAGGTTTCCCCTGATGCTTCCTTGGTCTCCCTAAATCACTTACTACAGTTAGTGGCAAAAATGCAGGCAGCATTTGGAGAGTGCAACTAGATGGACTCATTCAGCAAATTCTAATGAAGCAGCTACTGGGTCCCAGGCACAAGGGATGCAGGAGCACTCAGTGTGGTATCTGCTGATGAGGAGCAGACTGTCGATGACGGTGGACAGGGAGAGACAGGAGTAAACAAATAAATAAATGGAATGTGACAGGCTTAAGTACAAAGCTATTCAGGCGTAGTGGGAACACAGTCAGAGACTGTACGACTCAGGAGACCTCCCAGCGGCCACTCCATCTAAAATGGAACTGCTCGGTGGCTCTGTCTGATCTTTCTCTCCCACTCCCATCTGGCCCTCTATGTCACATCACCTATATAATTTCTTTCATCGTTAAGAGCTCATGCCATCTTGTTTATTTACTTGTGAATTACATGGCAGTCAAAGCTCTGGGAGTGGGGACACCTTGTGTCTCTCTTGGACACCACTGTATGTTTAGCATCTAAAACAATGTTCAGTTCTGGGCAGTGACGCCTGCAGAATTTCTACCCCAGAATTTCTACCCTGTTTGCTGATAGGTAGCAACCTGTGTGGAACAAGAGTAGAACTAAATCTCGATTTTCGAACAAGCTCTATGTTACAAGTTATTTGGCATGGCTTTGATGGGGAGACTGTTAGAGATTAGGAAAGACAGCTCAAGATACTTCCCTCCTAACCACCCCCTTGCGGCACCATTGTCCCATAGATCGTTAGAACTCCAGAGAGGCCCATATTCATTTATTTTATACTTCTAATATAATTCAAAATGAAGCAATGCCAGAAAGACATTACAAAATTTATGCTACTTTTAAAGTGTTTGCATGTAATAAATGAAGGTTCTAAAAACGGAATGCAATGTTATTCTCTTAGTCACAAAATAACTCAAGTATTTTTTTAAAAATTGAATTATAGTGCACCTTGGACAATGTGTTCCAGTTATGGGGCACAAATTTAAAATTGTGTAAGTGACTTCTCTTAATCCTTTAAGTATTCTCTTGGAGAAAATGCCTCATGCCTCAATTTACTCATATGAAGCCCAGGCCAAGCAGTTCCCAGGTCCCACCCCCATTTTAGGTTCTGTATATGCCTTTCCTGGGACATAGTAAATGCTCACCAAGTGCTTTATAAATAAATCCTAAATGAATACACATATTAAGGAGTGAATGAATGAAGTCAAGAAAGGAGGGTACCTGGGTTGAGTCTACAAAGATGAACAGCATCCCCAGAAACTTGGTGGTAGGAAGAGAAACAGCCTTCTAGGCTGAGGGGACAGGTATGTAAAGGTATGGCACTGACAAATAGAACCATGTGTTCTGAGAACTGCAAACAAGATAGGGCTACAAGTAATGTAGGGGGCATAGTGCAGCCTCCAGTGTAAGAGCTGGCAAGGGGCTATATCCACTGGAGTTTGGAGCGGACAAGGAGGCAGTGAAGGCTTTTAAGCAAGACAGCAAATATAGTTGAACCTAACTTTTAGAAAGATCATTTTGCCCCCAGTGTAGAGCAATGGCCGGCAAATTATGGCCTGTGTGACAAATCTGGCCCTCCACCCGTCTTTGTGAGTAAAGTCTGTTTGGAACACAGCCACGTTTATTCTTTTGTGTATTACCTATGCTGCTTTCACACTACAATGGCAGCGTTGAATAGTTGCGATGGAGACCACTGGGCCCACAAAGCCAAAAGTGTTCACCACCTGGCTCTTTATAGATAAAATCTTCTGACCCTGGTCTATAGGAAGAGGGAGGAGAGAATGAGTTCAGAGGCAGGGAGACCAGTTAGAAGCCTGCCAGGAGCCAGTAGAATGAGGATGGAGAGGAGGGGCAGATACGGGAGATGTTAAAGGAGCAGGTTGTCAGGACTCAGTGTTCGGTGGGGGATAGAAGAAGGGTGCTCACGCTCCCTGTTTTTCTCTTGGGTGACCAGGCAGAGGTTGCATTATTCACAGAGAAAGGGAAACTGGTTTGAAGACAAGGATACTGACTTTGGTTTTCAACATGTTAAGTTTGAGGATCCTTTGGGACATCTAGGTGGAGATGTCCCCCAAGCAATAGGATAACCAAGCCTGAGGCAGGCTGGAGGCACAGACCTAGGAATCCTCAGCATGTCGTAGGAGGTGGTTAAGCAGTAGGGTGGAGTATATGCAGAGAAGAGCTGTGGGCTGATGGAGCTCTGGCAACCCTCAGAGCTCAGCTGGGAGCAGACAAGGCATGAGGAGACAAGGGCCCTGGGGAAGGCTACCTCCTACCCAGAGGCCCAGTGTCCTGCTTCATTCTCCCTCTCCCAACAAGATAGAGTTGGGATGCGGGGGGCTGGAGGGAGCCCTCCTCTGCCTCCCAGCTCTAGGGACACCATCATTTCACCTTAGAATGGCCCCATCCTGAGAGGCCTGTGGGGATCTAATCATTTTACTATACTCCAGTCCAGCATTGTTCTCAGCCCATGTCAAAGTGACGGCAAATGCCAGGATGAAAAATAGACTGCTCCTTGAGATGCCTGGAAGCCTGCAGTGATGGACCGGCTCACTCTATTTTCATTCAGGCACAAGCTTATCGGTAGACATTTGTTCTATCAATGTTCAGTTAAGTAACTGTCTATACCTTTTCTTCCAGAGACGTTTTAGTCAGGCCCCTGTCCCCAGGATCACGGCCTTGCTCTGGGTTTAGAGTAATATATATGACATATATACACACACACATATATATATGTATGCATATATGATATATATCAAATGATATACATACACATGCACTTTTTTTTTGGTCCAACCGACAAACTGATGTCCCCAAACAGAAGGAGCTTGCAGAAAGGCCAACGAATTTATAGCAAAGCTAAAAATATCTCATGTCTTCTGATTCCACCTCAGTGTTTCCTCTCACCTGGCTCCTCCTCAGTGTTCCACGGCATTTACTGTCTTGGTGTGGATTTGAAGTCTGTTCCTCTCCCCATCCCACATCTTCCACTGGAGCCCTCCCTTGCCCAGGATGGTGTCACGTAGACACACGCAGGCATAGTATTACGGTTTGAAGGGCTGGAAAGCTCATTCTCCACACCTCTGTGTTTCCTTGAGCACTTTGGCCTCTTGCCCTGCCCTGACACCCACCTCAAGACGTTCAGCCCCTGACTGCGGGGGGAAGCTCTTGCTCCATGAATCCCTATGGGTATCTGCACCAGAAATCCTGAAGCTGGCGATTTTCTTGACTTGTCCCCTCTATTCCAAACCAAAACGATGCAGCGATTATGGTTCAGAGCGTCGGCTCTGCAGACTCCAACTTTCTTACGGTTTAACTCTTCCAAAGTCAGGTGCATTTGACTCTCATGCTAAACCATGCATCCAAACAAGGGTTTATCATATTGAAAGACATCTTTTGATATCCGTCATGCTGACTCTTGCATCTGCCCTTCAATTTGTTCCAACTGTAGGTAGAAATTAAGGAAGTTATCGTTTTAGAAAAAGGAAGAAGGAATTTTCACAGCAAAAAACTCCAATGAGCCTCCGTAAAGTGTAGGGAAGGGAGAGGTTGGCTCTGATGTTTTGTCTTTGCGGTAATTTTTGTGAGACCCACATGCTTTACCCCCCTGAGAAAGAGGTAGTCCAAAGCTGAGAATATTGCATTTGGCTTGGGAATAAGACCTGTCACGGTCTGTCCTAGGGCTGCCTATCCAGCTTCATTCACAATGGCTGGCTGCCATGCGGCCAAATACATTTTAACCTCAAACGTGATCCAAATCTTCCAGCCACTAGGCCTTTGCACATATGGGTCTTCCCACATCTCCACTTTCAGCCTTAGTTGGAGCCCCTGTGTGATAGGTCTTGAACCAGCTCTAAAGGAGACATGAAAAAGAATAAGCTACTTCAAGTCATGAACCCTCTGGTCCTGTATTAGTTTCCCAGGGCTACTGGAACAAAGTACAACAAACTGACTGACTTAAAACAACAGAAATGTATTCTCTCACAGTTCTGGAGGCCAAAAGTTTGAAATCAAGGTGTGAAAAGGACCCTGCTTTCTCTAAGAGGTAGAATCCTTCCTTGCCTCTCACTGTCTTCTGGTGGGGCCCACAATCCTTGGTGTTCTTTGTTTTGCAGCTGCATCACTCCAATCTCTGCCTCTGTTACCACACGGCCTTCTTCCCTGTGTGCTTGTTTGTCTTTGTACCTTCACATGGCATTGTCCTCTTCGTATAAGGACTCCAGTCACATTGGATTAAGGCCCCACCCTAATGACCTCATTTTAGCTTGGTTACAACTGTAAAGATGCTATTTCCAAATAAGGTCACCTTCACAGGTACCTGGGCTTAAGACTTCAGCATGTCTTTTTGGAAGACGTAATTCAACCTATCACAGGTCTTATTCATTTTTCAAGGCTCAGTCTAATATCCTAGGGGAACACACCTGGATGCCTCAACCAGATGGAGCCCCTCCTACCTCTGCCCTATCAGGAGTCAGTCTCCATCTTTTGGGGCTTGTCTTATACTGCCTCACAGATGTGATATTTTGGAGAAAATTGCCAAGAGGAATGGGTTGTGCAGGGAGAAGAAGTAAGTGTTAATTTGGGCCCTAGATACTGCCTTATGCCTTGCACAGTCTCTCACAGACTATAGAGTTTCTGCATTCATCCTCTGGCCAGCCCTGCAGCTCTGCACAGCGATCTGGCCCAAGGAAGCCTCTCACAGAATCCAGGATGGAATGGAGGCACTGGCACAAACTAACCACAGCCGGCCAGGAAAGCCCTGGCTAACGGACACCCCATGGGTCTCTCAGTGGCGTGGGCCTCAGCCTGCCTGCCAGCCAACTAGCGTCCCCCCACTGATTCTTCTGGAGATTGCTGAATCCAGAAAGCAGGCTCTCCAAGAGCAGCACGTGGCTTAGCTGAGTCAGGGCCACCTCCGTTCCCCACCCTGGTAGTCGCAGCTCCCTGAGGCAGCCCTACTGGCAGGCCCGGGCTGTTCTCCGCCTACTTTCCTAAGCCATCCCACTCAGCCAGGATGAATACCTGCAGTCTTCCCTCCGGCGCTAGGGGGAGACCTGTTGCCCCTTGAGAGGCCAGCAACTGGTGACCTGGACTGAATTCTAGATACCCACAAACCGCCATTATTCAGTCTACCATAACAACATAAAAACAGGTGTCAATCAGTGAAGCGTGGCACAGATCCCTCAGAACGCTGCTTTCCGGCCTCACGGGAGGGGCAGAGGCCTCCAGAAGGATGGGGATCCACTCGGGGAGATCAGGTCAGGAGCTACTTACTGATCGGATTTGAACTATTTCCATGTTTTAACACCCAGCCATACCAGCTAAGTACGAGCCTGCTATCAGTAAATACCTCAGACAGCAGTCATCACGATCAGGTTTCATAATCTACGTCAGGTACGCAGCACAATGCCTGGCACACAGTAAGTGCTCAGTAAATGTTAGCTAGTACTATTGTTGTCAATAGTGACATGGTGCCTTCCAGGGGCCTGAGCTCTAATCTGAGTGGACTAATTCCACCAAAGGATGAGAGGTCCACCACCTGCAACTGCCTTTCTGCTGTCCCTTCAGGCAGCACAGATGCCCTGGCACACCTGTGTGCTGGCCCTCTTGGACGCCAGCTCTTCCTACCTTTCTCAACTTCTTCCACCCTTCTCCCTGGACTTGCTCTCACTCTCAGCTCCCTCAGAGTTAGAATTTATCTTCTGCAGTTGGTACTCTCATTAGAAATTTGGGTGAATATACCCATTCATCAAGCCCCCGGTTTGCCCAAAGAATAAATCGTGCTTCCCATTTCCTCATCTACATTTTATGTGCTTCAGCCAAGAACGCAGTGGATGCTTCCAACTGCCTGGGAGGAGGTCAGACACCCTGAGCCTAGAGCTGTGCCCTGGAGCCAGGCTCTGACAGTCGAGAGGAGTCTCCTTCTTGAAGATCAATTACTCTGAAGTGATTAGCCAAGCCTGGAAGAGGGTCTCAGGCCATACTCATCCCTGTGAGCTGACTGCTTATTGGCTCTAAGGCAACTGACTTCTCATGAAGCCCAGTAGATTCTGGCCTATTGGAATCCTCTCTACAAAGAAGAAGATTCCAGGCATCACTTGGTGCTAAGGGAACCGTTAAGTTGAGGTCTCCAATTACCCCATCATTTTTTTTCCACCTAATACTTAGAGTACCAATTCTGGGTCAGAACACTTGCCAGGCTTGGAAATCCAAACTCAGCGATAATAGCCACTGCTTATTAAGCGCTGCTATGTGCCACAGAGGGTGCTAGGAGCTTACGTCAACCCACCTATTGTATTAATAAAAAGATGCAGAAACTGAGGCTTACACAGGTTAAGTAACGTATAAATGGTGTTGCCAGGTCTTCAACTCAGGATGTCAAAGTCTTGTTTTGTTTTGTTTTTTCCCTACAGCACAATACTGCCTATGAATACAAACCAACCCCCTTGCACTTCCTTAGAAGTTTCTATCTAGTGGGACCACGTTCCATAATTAAATAACTGCCCCCTATTACCATCTGAACAAGGTGGGAGGAGCATGGAAAATAGAGGACCCCTCTCCTATGCCAGAGGACAAGAGCCAGGAACGTTCTCAGAGACTACCTGACTTAACCTCCCGCTGTGCGTATGGGGAAACTGAGTCACTGAGAGGGACAGAGACTCCACCAAGGCTTCACAGAGAGTATATAGAAGGCCTAGGACCGGAGCAGCCTCCTGCAGCCCAGCCCAAACAGCCTCTTGCCGCTGCCCCTTCCCACAGCCTGGGCTCCCAGGAAAGGGAAGAGTTGGGATTATGGTTGCTAGATTTAGCAAAACCCAAAACAGGGTGCCCAGTTCAGTTTGAATATCAGATAAACAACAAATAAATTTTTGTATAGGTATATCTCTAGCAATATTTGGCAACTTTGGTTGGACTGGATCCAGCTGGGCAGCCAGGGCTTTGGAAAGAGGCAAGTTGAAGGAGAGTGGCATCCACCCTTGGTTGACGTCCAGCTGATTATGGGAAATTCAGAGAAATGACCGAAGGAGCCGGAGTAGAAGACAAGGGAGAGGTCTGGGTGATGCATGATCGAATCCACAGCATCCGGCAGGGCAGAAGGTCCACATCACACAAAAACCCTCCAGGAAGGGAGCAGGGAATGGACACGGAACAACTGACAACAGGAGAACTGAGGAGATAGCACAGAAGAGGGAGAGGAGGACCTGGCCTGGATGAAGGGGACAGTTCTCAGAAGAAGCAGAGCTCTTCCAAGAAGTGGTGTGGTCACCAGGAAGACTGGGTAGTGATGGCGGGGGCATCCCAGGCAGAAGGAACAATTAAAAAATGCCTCCTGAATTGTTTATTCCCCATGCTGGCTTTCTCGGTGTTTGGTAGCTTTGCTGCAATGGAAAAAAAATGCAAGATTTGGCTTCAGAATTTCCAGGCACATCAGTACCACCTCCCAGCTCTGTGACCTGAACATACTTCCAGAGCATTTCTGAGGATTTTCCTGTGTAAAATGGGATTCATGGAGCTGTTGTTCAAACCGGATAAGAAAAAGAGGGTAGAAATTGATAAAGTGCTGGTATAAATGCTAGCTCTTATTGCAGTAAATGCTAAGTGTGTTTCGAATGAATGTTGTTTTCATGCTTCCTCTCTCTCCCCACCAAAACCACGCCAGGATCTTAAAGCAAATCCCATTCGTGAATCAAATCCTCTGCTGCTTTATCATTCCTTGCTCTTCCAGTTTAAAAGGAGAGTTAATTGAATGATTTGAGGCTACGAAGGGCCAGATCCCCCTGGGTCCCTGGTTTCCATCGTCATCTGGGGGAGCTGCTTTGGCTCTCAGCACCACACTGGGCACTATTAAATAATTTCCTGTAGCAGTAAGTTGTAGGAGATGGTCCCTTAGGGAATAAAATTTTGAGGATGAGGTCAAGCAAGGATTATTGGTGTTAAAAAGTAATTAAGTGAAGAGACAGGGGTGGGAGTTGAGACAATGGGGAGCCAGGGAAGAAGGAAGAAGGGAGGAGGAAAGAGAGGGAAAGGGGAGGAAGGGAGGGAGAAGAGTTAGGCTGTGCTGGGATCTGGTTACTCTCTGCCTGCAAGTTGGCATCTTTGGGATCTAAGGCAAATGATTTAAGCTCCCCGAACCATTTTTCTGATCTGTAAAAAGAACAGAACCCATTTACAGATGGGTTAAGCTGGTAATTATTGGAAAACATTGGCAAGTTTACTAATACTCATGTAATGCCTTATGGTACACATGGTACGTTCTGATCCATCATATTACTTGAATAGCAAATGACTCAAGTGGGCAAGACAGTGATTGTTATCCATGTTTCATACTGAGCTTCAAGGAGATCAATGATTTTCCCATTATCAACAGGCTGGTAAATGGCAACACTAACTGCTGTTGGACTAGGCACTGTTCTCTATGACCCTGGTTTCCACAGAGCATCTGCTGTAGGCCAGGCCTTGTGGTATGTGCTGAGGGTGAGGTCAGCCAAACCAACCTGGTCCCTGACTTCAAGGGACCTAATGTCTATTAGGGAAGACAGACATTAAGTAAATAACCATGCAACAAAATATGTAATTACATACTATGATAAATGACACAAGGAAATAAAATAACTAAGTCTCATAGAGAGTAAAAGAGAGGGGAGATAACTGAGATGGGGAAGTGTACAGAGGAAGGCCTTTCTACTGAAAGAAAGTGTAGGCCAAGACTTAAAGTGTGAATCTGATTTAGCCAGACCCAGAATGAGGTATTCCAGGTAGAGGGAAGAGCATATTTGAAAGCCCTAAGTTACAAAACTGCAAGGACTCTTATAGTCAGAGTGTATTTTTTAAGGAGGAGAGAAATCTAAGATTAGGTGAAGAGTTAAAGGAAGGTAGCTCAGTGGCTTCACCTAAAAATCACTGGAGGGAGGTTTGAAAAAGTACCTGTGCTAAGGGCCCACAGGCAGAGATCATAATAGTTGGTCTGAAATGGGCTCTGGACAAAAGAATTTTAAAAAGCTCCCCAGGTGATTCTAATGTACAATCAAGGCTGAAAACCACCGGGCTAGACCTTTAGAACAGGATAAGCTGTTTCAATATTCTCCTAATGGGAAGGCATTGAACATTGTTAAGCACAAGGTAAGACAACATCAGATTTGCATTTTTAGGTGATCACTCAGGATGCTGTATGGAGATCAAAAGTGAGGAGGTGAGCGAACAGACTTTCAATAGCCCAAATGGGATGTGGTGGCTGGGACTGGAGGGTTAGCAATGGAGATGGAGAAACAGGAGTCAAAATATACTTGGGAAGTAGAATCAATGGGTAATCTATTTGTGTAGGACTCCCAGAGACATGATTTCCAAGATTCTGGTATTTCTGAGATAATCGTCTGGGTAGATAGAGGTACCATTTATCGAGGTGGAGAAAACTGGACGAGAAGCAAGTCCAGTATTCTTTTGTATCTGTTAGATTTGAGATGTCTGGGAGACATCCAAATGGAGGTGCTCAAGGGGGTAGTTTGATATACAGTTCTGGAGCTCCGAAGAGGTCTGGGCTGGAGATGTAAATTTCAGAATTGTCAGTGGGTTGATGATCTTTAAAGACCCATGTATGTCGATGATATTGTTTAGGGAGCACTAGAAGAATGAGGAGGAAAACCAGGAACTGAGTCCTGAGGATCCCCCATGGTTAAAGGATAGAGAGATCTAGAGAAGCTGATCTGCGTACTAAGGAAGGAGGGAGGGGGAAAAAAGTCTGAGAATGAGGTGCAGCTGGAGACAAAGGACTGAAGCGTTTGAGGAAGGGGGCTATGATCAAAGGGGTCACCAAACGTGGTTAGGATGCCAAGTTAGACTGAAAGCTTACACATTCCACCAGGTATGGTGGCATGGAGGCTTTCAGTGACTTGTAAAGGAGCAGTTTGGATGAAGTGATGGGGACAGAGACCAGTGTGTAGTGTTCTAGATAGTGAATGGGTACCCTAGGACACAGCAATGCATTGATAGTGTTAAAAGATAAACTGGATCATATTAAAATTTTTAAGAGTTTATTTGTGCAAAAATTTATTTGAATCAGGCAGCCGGACCTGAAGCAGTCTGAAGCAGGGGGAAAGACTTTTATAGAGAAGATGTGGAAGCAAAGCAAGGAAATCATTTGATTGGCTATAGCTTAAGGGTTGCCTTATTTAGAAAAGCCTAGTTGCCTATTTGTGATTGGCTATCCTTAGGTTTTGATTTCTCAAACTCAAGGCATTTGGGGCTTGGGTTTTGGTTTGCTTATGTAGACTACTAAGGCATTAGAGTCACCTCAGTCTAATGACCTCCTTGTTTAATTAATTTAACCTGTAGGAGGCAATTGCATGTGAAAACAAAGAGTTCCATGGAGGCATGTTTATTGAAGCAGTGTTTGTATTTGCAAAAACACAAGAACAACTTAAATTTTCTTCTAGAGCAGAATGGAAAATTAAACCATAAAGCTACAGAGTGAAGTGGTTAAGGGCAAAGACCCTGGAGCCAGACTGCCTGGTTCAAATCCTACATTTTCCACTTGCTTGCAGTGTGACCATGGGCAGTTACTGACCCTCTCTGTAAAAGGGGACTAATAATAGACCATCGACCTCATAGGAGTGTACTGAGAATTAAAGTAACTTAAAATATATAAAATAAGTTCAAATAAACATCTTGAATTAACAAACATCATTTTATAACTCAAAGGGTCTCAAGATAACTTTTATAACACCGTTTTACAGGTATGCAAACGACAGCTCAGTGAGGGGAAAGCGGCTTTTCTACTTCAGTAGAGGCTATGAGCCCAATCCCCAGCTGCTTCCAGTACAAAGCTCCTTCACCACACCCCTCTGCTCACAGACCACAAACTCAGGTCTTAGGATTCTGGTTCAATGCCTTGAGAAGGCAAAATGCTTAGGAGGTAACACAAATTCCATTTTCTAAAAATAAAATATCTTCAAACATACAAACTAGCATCAAACACTAACAAATGTAAAATGACATTCATGGGACATGGATCTCATCTATGACCTACAAGAGTTAAATTAGGGGAAAAGAAGACTGGAAATGCGACACTGTTGTCCTTCGCATTGGGTTGGCCAAAAAAGTTCCTTCACTTTTAAAGTACAAATAAAAGACACTTTTTTCATTTTCACCAAGAACTTTATTGAGCAATGTATTTACCATTTTGTTCCACTGTCTTCTGCCATTTTCCAGGCAACTTCATAATTCCATCTTCCCAAAGCTTTTTATCTTTTTGAGCAAAGAATTGTTCTAAGTGCCTTTTACAGTCTTCCAGGGAATTGAAGTTTTTTCCATTAAGATAATTTTGTAAAGACTGAAATAAATGGAAATCCGAAGGTGCAAGGTCTGGTTAATATGTCAGATGAATCAGAACTTCCCAGCCAAGCTGTAACAGTTTTTGCCTGGTCATCAAAGAAACATGCGGTCTTGATGGAAGATGCGGTCTCCCTGATGGAAGATTATGCATTTCCTGTTGATTAATTTTGGATGCTTCTTGTCAAGTGCTGCTTTAAGTTGGTCTAATTGGGAGCAGTACTTGTTGGAATTAAACGTTTGGTTTTCCAGAAGGAGCTCAAAATAGAGGACTCCCTTCCGATCCCACCATATATGCAACATCACCTTCTTTGGATGAAGACCGGCCTTTGGTGTGGTTGGTGGTGGTTCATTTCGCTTGCCCCACAATCTGTTCCGTTCCACATTATTGTACAGTATCCACTTTTCATTGCCCGTCACAATTTGTTTTAAAAAATGGAACGTTTTCGTTACATTTAAGAAGAGAATCGCATGGAGAAATATGGTCAGGAAGGTTTTTTTCACTCAGCTTTTGTGGAACCCAAACATCAAAGCGATTAAGAAAACCAAGCTGGTGCAAATGATTTTCAACACTTGATTTGGATATTTTGAGGATGTCGGCTATCTCCCGCGTGGTATAACGCTGACTGTTCTCAATTAATGTCTCAATTTGATCACTACCAACTTCAACTGGTCTACCTGACCGCAGAGCATCACCCAGCGAGAAATCTCCAGCACAAAACTTCGCAAACCACTTTCGACACGTTCGATCAATCACAGCACCTTCTCCATACACTGCACAGATCTTTTTTTGCGTTTCAGTTGCGTTTTTACCTTTCTTGAAATACTAAAGCATAATATGCCCAAAATTTGCTTTTTTCTTCCATCTTCAATATTAAAATGGGTAAACAAAAATTCACCAATTTTGGTAAGTTTTTAAAAAATGCATGCTGATACGACAGCTGTCACAATACAATCTAACAAAATTGTTTCGAATGAAGTAAAAGACAAATAAGCGCTACTAGAGCCATCTTATGGAAAAACACCGAACGAACCTTTTGGCCAACTCAATAGTCACTTAAGGTTGAGAGCCTGCACACTGGTGACATGCTTGCTTGCTTTGTTTTTGTTGTTGTTAAAATATGAAGTAATCTGGGTTTAGCCTAAATCTAAGCCTTGTCTCCTCTTTCGTCATCCTCCTTTCACATTCCCACTGTTTATCCTACTTCCTGATTCTCCCTCCCAACCCCAGAGCCTCAGTTTTCATGTCTGGAGGTCAAGCAAACGTCTACCTTTTCTTCCTGGACTTCAATCCATGCCACATTGTTAACAGATAAATTCTTGTGCAAGGCCCATCTGCTCATTCCTCTTGCTGCTTACTCGCTTTCAGGGGCTCCCTATGCTCTTCAGAATGAGGTCCTTAGCATGGCAGGCAAGACCCTCTGTGACTCAGTGGGCTCCCACCTCACAAGATGCTATGACCCTCCTCACCTCCATCACAATTCCTCCACTGGGCTTTCCCGCCTCCCAACACTTGCCCAGGTTTCTCTCTCTGTCTTTCCCCTCTCCCTCCATCTGCATAGCTCCTGCTCAGCCTTCAAGATTCTAATCACACCTCCCAGCCCCAAGGAGGCCAACCCTTGGACCCTTGACTCTATCCCTCACCCACTCCTCCATGTGTTGGCTGCCCTTGTGGGCTCCGATAGCAGCACTCTGAGTTTGCATCTATCCTTTGCACTTATCACCCCCAATTATCAGTAGCTTGCCCCCCGTTCTCTCTCTCTCCCCCTTTCTCTCCACTACCCTAGAGGAACTCCTCTAGGGCAGAGACCATTTCTCTTGATGTCCCCAGTAAGTCTGGAAAGTGCTGCACATAGACATAAGAGACTAGATGCACAATTGAATTTTATTCCAGGATCCTGGAATTTGCTTCATAACTGGGAAAAAGCACAGAGGAAGTCATGGCTTCCCACTTTTCCTAGATTTCTAATTGTACCCAGTCAGGCACTGCACACATACTTGCTAGATGTTTCTGAGGTGCTAAGAAACTTGTTTTGTCTCTGACTGCACTTTTTAAAAAAAAGTCTGTGTTTATAAGATAGGAGGCTTCACGTTGTGTAATTCCACAGATATTATGCTGCTCACTAGTTACAAAAATAATTGAGGATGCCTCATAAAGCTGACTTAATTTCACAAATGAGTTGCACTCAAGTAAATATTTACTTCTAAATGCAATGTTGTTGAAAAGCCTCTTAGAACACTTTCATTAAGCTCACATGACGTATAGGCTGTGTAGCTATTAAATCATTACTTAGAGAGATGATAATTTTAAATAAAGAGAAACATATGCTTTCAATGCATCAAACACTTTTTAGGGCTACCTACTTACATGCCAAGTCTTGAGGTGACCACAATACCTTTGATTTCTTTATTTTTCACACACACACACACACACACACATACATTTCATAGGCAAGTCCAAAACAAAGCCATGATCTCTTACCTTCTCTCCAGCTCACTGCTTTAACCCTGGTCAACTGCCACTTACATGGGTCCTTGCAGTAGAGTTTAACGTCTCCTAATTCCACTCTTGTCATCCTTCATCCCCTCTTCTGCACAGCAGCTAAGTGAACTCTGTAAAATCTGAAACACATTATAACACTCACTTGTTTAACACCTTCCAGTGACTTTCCAAGTTACTCAGAATAAAATCCAAGCTCTTCACCTTTGGCGAGAAACCCCACCTGACCCAGTCACTGCCCATCTGTCCCACTCCTGACACACAGCTATCCCCTTGAGCTCTCTACGCACTGGCAGTTCTCTCTGCCTTGATCACTCAAGCCGGTTTGGGTCTCACCCCAGGAATTCTGCAATCACTGTTCTTTTACCAGTCTTTGGCATGGCTGACACCTTCTCATCATTCAGGCCTCAGTCAGAATCACTTCCTCTCAGACAGCATCCCTTCCTTCCACTCGCTCCATCACATAACTCTATTTTATTTTCTTCACAAAACCTACCTCTCTGTGTTGCGATTTAGCTTTTGCTTCTCTGCCTATTTTTTGGTTGACCTCCTCCTCCTACCACTCCCTTTGAACAAATATCTCCATGAGAAGGAGGGTCTGGCTTGGCTTGTTCACAGCAGTATCCCCAGGGCTTAGAATGGGTCCTAGTCCATTGCAGATGTTCAACAAAATGTGTTGAATGCATAAATTAGGACACAATCCCTACCTGAAAGATCACTTATTTGTAAAATTAGATTGAACGTGGGACAATCTGGGATACGTGCTGTTATGGGTGAAGAAGTCCTAGAGCTGTCTCTTCTTCAGTGTTGACACCACCTTTTGATTATAATGACAGCATTCTGAAGAGTCCCGCCTCGCTCTACGTCATTTTCCACAGTGCAGTGAGTGCTCTGTCCTATACTCATGGCCTTTAAAGATAACGTATTAACTCAGTAGCACCCATATAAGGTATTTCAAGTTCTGGTTCTAGCCAAGCTCAGTGGTTTCACTCCTTGCCCTCTTCCCCCAAGCATCCTTCAGTCCTCTGAAATCAAAACACTTGCAGACGCCAGTCACCTTAGCTTTGCCTTTCCTCCATGTTTTAACACCTTATTCTCTCTGCCTCCAATTCCATTCTCCATTTCTTAGACTGGCTGACTCTTATTCCTTGTTCAAGGCTCAGTCCAGATGACTGCACTTCTCGAAAACCTTTACTGTTTCTCCCTTTCACTTTCTACCCCAGGCTGGGTTGGTGCCTCCTCTTTGCTCCTGTAGTTCCCTGTGCTCAGCTCCAACCTAGGACTCATCCCATCTGACTGTTTTTGCCTTTTTATGTCTCTGCTTTTGCCACCAGGCCAGGAACTGCAAGAGACAGTCTGATTTATCCGATTTATCACAGAAGTCTCAGTGCCTAACATAATACACAATAAATATTTACAGTATAAGTAAATGAACTAACGAGCACATAGAGTAAAATTTCCAGGGGCCAGGAAGAATGGTACACTGAGAAGAGAGGAGGTCAAATGGAGGAGGCTTCCAGAAACAAGCAGTGTAGCTCTGTAGTCACTTATGAGCAATTCCAAACGCAAAAGCTCCAAAACCAAGTCTTTTCTTATTAGGTGGCAAAACTTCACTTGATCCATTTAGTATCTTAATTTATTCCACTTGGCATGAGTATTCTTATGCTTTGCTGTAAAACATTAGTGCAATTGAATGCAGGGTGCTGCCCTAGACTCCACTGGAGATATTTTGTAATATAAGAATATAAACTCTGTTACCTTTCTTAAATCCAAAAAGGTTCTGGACTCAAAGGGTTTTAGGTAAAGGATTATGGCCCAGTATTTGAACTGTCCTAAAGGATGGATAAGATCCCAGTAGACAGAACTGTGCAGGAAGGAACAGAATGTACAAAGGAAAAGCAGCAGGTATGTTAGTAATGGTGATTTGTCTGGGGTTATCTGAGAGAAGAATGTCTAAGTTGACAGGAAGATAATATGGAAAGATGTTTGGGTCTGATGGAGTCCTTGAATTCCAAGCTAAAGAGACTGAACTTTACAGGTGATGGGAAGTCAGCAAAGGATTTTTAACAGACAAATGAGGTCAGGTAAAGCATCTCTGATATTCTGGAAACAACCTGTACTCGTCTTAATTATGTGGCATTTAACTGTTCTGAGCATCAGCTGTTTCACCTGAAAGCTGGGGATAATTTAAAATGAAATAAAATGAAGAATGCATGTGAAAATGTTTTCTAAGCTGTAAAGTTCTTTCAAAATATAAAGTGTAATTATTATTAACTGACAATGAAAACTGAAGGATGGATGGGCAGGGTTGAGGGGTTCAGTGTTGCATATGCTGAGTTTGTGGGATATCTAAGAAGCAACAGCCAATTAACCAGGTGGAAGCCACAGGAGTTGGTGCCTAAAAGCAACTATGAAATTTATCATAAAGATGCCCCTCATAAATATTAAAAGGAAGTGAAGTGTTCCCTGTTGCATTTACATTAACTGAGACATTGTATTTAAGTTTCTTTTGAGAAAGGGGTAAGGAAGTAAATATACAATCTTTGAGAGGATGTGTCATTAAGAAGCTAGAAGAGTGAAAACGTCAGCCCATTCATGCAGAGGGCCTTGTTGCTAAGTCATTCGCATTTTATGGAAAAAAAAAAAAGATACTATGGGAAGTCACTGGATACATAGACACTGCTGGGATTTGTCTTTGGATTTTTTTTCTCCTAAATGAAAGGACTGTGGGTTTGTTCTGCGTCTGAACTTTCTTTTCCCCCAAATTCTTTTTTTATCTTCCAAACTACATCTCTGAGAACACACTGAAATTTAATAGACTGTAATAACTGGAAGGACCATTATATTTCAATCCTCAGTCATTTTGTAGATTGAGACTGAGGTCCAGAGATGGGAAGTTACCTGCCCATCATCGCACCATTAGTCAGTATAAGGACCATTAGTCGTGGTCCAAAGGCCAGCCAGAGCCTTTTCCATTTACAACAGTGACAGAATCTATTGCAAGGCTGGAGACAATGGCATGAGCCTGGACAGAGAGAAGCAGATTGTGACAACCATCCTTCCCATTTGGGTACTCAAATACAGCAGGAATTACCCCTGAGGTGGTCACCAAGCTATTTAGAACACATTTAGCCAGATTGTTCTGGAGAAACACAGTGAAGGCTGGGAGAGGTGGCCAAAGGAAGACAGAAATGGGCAATTGAAGGATGGCTCAGAAATTGAAAGTCTGGCTTTGGTTTTGAGTGTTTTTCTCTTAATGCATCTGACTGTTATGGAAGAAAGTGAACAGAAATGCATCTGTGTGTTTATTTTTCTCACCCAATCTCCTTTTAAAGCCATGATGAAAGAAAGTCTACCACATGTGACTGGGCACTTTGAGTATGCCCTCCAGGTTACATAAAAGTCAGCACTGAAACCAAGCTATTATTAGCACCATGCTTTCAACAGCTAGACCACTTATAACCAGCCCTTTCTGCAAGTGTATTTGTTTCCACATATTATATACATGACATACCCCCTCACACTTTATACATATGTGTATATATATTTTTTTCAGGATGTACAATCATTCATTCATTCCATCAATATGCATTTACTGAAGCATCCTGGGTACTGAGAATTCAACAATGAGTAAGTCACAGAGGAATATTTACTCTGCAGTATTTCCACTTTGAAGAATCTTGGAGGTTTTTCACTGTTGGATGTTTGTATTGTTTTATTTTGCTTTCAATCACCTTGATGGGATAATAGAATTGAACTTCTAGCTACCTATTGCTCTTTATTTCTTCACTAGGAGTGTTCTTTGGGGGCATTTCATGATTAGATTCCTCAATTTGCTCAGGGATGGTTTAGTTTTAATTTTTCCAAATTGTTTTATCAGAGCTATAATGAATCTTTATTCCTTCATGAAAATACAGTCTCTTGTGAAGCTTTTCCTGCCCTTGCCCTTCTCAATATTAATCATTAATAATTTCTTCTTTGAGGCCCCCATAAACACCCCTGACATGGCATTTCTCTCATTTGATTAAGCTGTATTTGTTCCCATGTCAGTTGTGAAGTTTAATTTCCTTCTAAGCTCCAAGGCAGAGCCCAGGGCCTGGCACATAGTGGATGCTCATAAATGTAGCCCTCAATAAACTTAATCAGGCACAAATGTATTTGTCCTATGGAAGTCACTGTCTAATTCAAAAGAACACATCAGATGGTCTGGAAGACAGACATATCGTGCCAGCCTGTTAATCACATCAAATTGTGGAGATATGCCCTGCCTTGGTAAAACAACCTCATGGAGATGTATGACCTAGCAGCTACTGACGTTCTGAACCCTACTCTCAGTCAACATGGGGAGGACCCAAAATGAGCCCCACATCTGAGTGAATGGAAGGATGTTAATGAGTGGCCTGGATGAACTAGACAGGCCTGGTTTGCTTCATATTCAGCCTGATCCAGTTTCCATGCATCTTAGAAAAATAAGGACAAATATTTAGGCAATGATGCAATCCAAATAAAACAAAAACGTTTTGTGATGTATGTGGGGATCGGTGAAGGAGCATATAGAGTACATAGCAAATGCCTGCCTGGGGAATCGTTTCAGGGAGAAGCTAGATGTCTTGGAAGATTTGGCAAGAAGACAGCTGAGAGCTGTGTGCAGCCCATCAATGCATCCTGATCCCATTTCTCATCTTATATAATACAGTGGAAGTGAGGCCCTTGACTTCCTCACAGAGGAGAGCAAGGCTCACAGGCGTGAGTGTGGATCACTTTGGCACTGCTTATTATTGCTGCCACTACTTATGCTTCTAGTAAAACCCACAGCCTGTCAGTTGGTGTACCATCTCATAAGATGAGGTCTCACCTGTGAGCAGTATATGCCCAATCTAACATTTCATTATCTTTTTATTAAAGTAAATTTATTTATTTATTTTTGGTTGCATTGGGTCTTCGTTGCTGCGTGCGGGCTTTCTCTAGTTGTGGCGTGCGGGGTCTTCTCTTCGTTGTGGTTCATGGGCTTCTCATTGTGGTGGCTTCTCTTGTTGCGGAGCACAGGCTCTAGGCGTGTGGGCTTCAGTAGTTGTGGCACGTGGGCTCAGTAGTTGTGGCTTGCAGGCTCTAGAGCACAGGCTCAGTAGTTGTGGCGCACAGGCTTACTTGCTCCACGGCATGTGGAAACTTCCCGGACCAGAGATCGAACCTCTGTCCCCTGCAATGGTGGGCAGATTCTTAACCACTGCACCACCCGGGAAGTCCACATTTCATTATCTTTGACATGGTAAATGTTAGGGACCTGAAATGCATCTGGGAAGCAACAGATGAATCAGACACATATTTCTCCATCAACTCACTGTTTATTCACTCTGGTTCATTCTAATACAGGGGGAAAAATCTAAAAGGCAACCAAACAAAAGAGATCCTCACTCTTCTCCTCACCCATTCTGTTGCACTTTTACAGAAGCCATGAGTGAAGGAGATGAGGGGCTAGAAGTATATTTTCTTGACTGCAAGAATACACTGAGATGTTTTCAATGGTGGATTAGAGCAGCAGGCATGTGGCAACTTATTTTTTCTCCTAACTGCTAGTCTTTTTCTAAAATTTTGTAAATGTGAAATATGGCATATGAACATAAGCAAAGAGGTTTAAACCTGTAGGCAAAGAGTCTGTAAAACGTCGTTGGATACTCATTTACCACTACTCAGTCAAGGGATGAGAACCAGCATCTTAGGAGGTGTCCTTCCTAATCATGATGTCTGCCCCCCACGTTTGTAAAAGTTCTACGCTCTTTCTTATGGTAGTGATTTTTTTCTTTATTGGAGTAAAATTGCTTTACAATGTTGTGTTAGTTTCTGCTGTACAATGAAGTGAATCAGCTATATGTATACCTATCTCCCCTCCCTCTTGGACCTTTCTCCCCTCCTTCCCCCCCATCTAGGTCACCACAGAGCACCAAGCTGAACTCCCTGTGCTATACAGCAGGTTCCCACTAGCTATTTTACACATGGTAGTGTATTTATGTCAAACCTAATCTCCCAATTCGTCCCACCCTCCCCTACCTCCCCATGTCCATTCTCTACGTCTACATCTCTATTCGGGCCCTACAAGTAGGCTCCTCTGTGCCATTTTTCTAGATTCCACATATATGTGTTAATATACCTATTTGTTTTTCTCTTTCTGGCTTACTTCACTCTGTATGACAGACTCTAGGTCCATCCACCTCTCTACAAATGACCCAGTATAGTTCCTTTTTATGGCTGAGTAATATTCCGTTGTATATATGTACCACATCTTCTTTAACCATTCATCTATTGTTGGACATTTAGGTTGTTTCCATGTCCTGGTTATTGTAAATAGTGCTGCAAGGAACATTGGAGTACATGTGTCCTTTTGAATTATGGTTTTCTCAGGGTATATGCCCAGTAGTGGGATTGCTGGTCATATGGTAGTTCTATTTTTTTAGTTTTTTAAGGAACCTCCATACTGTCCTCCATAGTAGCTGTATCAATTTACATTCCCACCAACAGTACAAAAGGGTTCCCTTTTCTCCACACCCTCTCTAGCATTTATTGTTTGTAGATTTTTTTGATGATGGCCATTCTGACCTCATTGTAGTTTTGATTTGCATTCCTCTAATAATTAGTGATGCTGAGCATCTTTTCCTGTGCCTCTTGGCCATCTGTATGTCTTCTTTGATGAAATGTCTATTTAGGTCTTCCGCCCATTTTTTAACTGGGTTGTTTGTTTTCTTGATATTGAGCTCCATGAGCTGTTTGTATATTTCAGAGATTAATCCTTTGTCCATTGCTTCATTTGCAAACATTTTTTCCCATTCTGAGGGTTGTCTGTATGAATTTGCTTATATTCATTGTTTAACCATTTTCCTATACCTCCTGAAACAATATACTCTTTGTCTGTTTTAAAACTTTATATAAATGGACTCAAGCTGTATGTATTCTTTTGAGTCCGAAATCTTTTACGCGACATAATGTTTTTAAGATTCATCTGTGATGTTGCATGTATCTGTAATTGATTTGTTTTTATTGCTATGTTATATCTCATTATATAAATTCTCTATGACATATTGATCCATTCTATGATTGATGAATGTTTACATTGTTTCCAATTTGGGGCTATTTTCACCAAGAATAATATAAGTATCAGTGTTGTAATTTCCTAGTACATATGTGCACACACTTCTTTATGGTATACACTGAGAACAGAGATTGCTGGACAAATGGTTGTATGTATCTTCAACTCTGATAGGTATGGAAAAATGTTTTAATATAACAAATATAGTATCTTTAATAATAAAAAGCATTTTACTTTAAGGAGGGGAAATATACTAAAAAGTTTTAACAGATGACCCATGCTTAATGTGGAGATGTATCACAAAAAGAAAAGTATTCACAAAGTCACTATGCCTATTTTACCTTGAAGCCAGTGGATTTCCTTTATTGTGATGATTCCCCTACCCTCTTATTCCAGGGGTTTAGGAATGGAAATGGCGGGGGTATGAAATAGGACATGTACCTATGTTTGTTACTTAACTGAGAACATGTATTTTCCAGACAGGATGAAATTTTCTGTAATTTAGTAGAAAATAGCATTAGCCTTCCAGTACTCATTCTATACTGAAGGTTCTGGAAAAAAATAATAAAGGCATTGAAAAACATGACAGGTGGGAAATGTTTGGGAAAAATGAGATGAGGGCATGTATTTTGGAGAAGAGATAACTCAGAAAAATATGATCCCAGCTCTCCAGTCTCAGAAAGGTCTCAGCAGGGAGAAGCAAACAGAGGTCTACATAGCACGACTTTGAAAGAAATATATGCATTTATTTGACAAACATTGTAGAGTGCTAAATGGGTGCCAGGCATTCTTCTAACCCCGAGTAGGGGTCTCACAGAGGCAGATGTCTGATGACTTTTCCAGCAGGCTGCATAGACTGCCTCATTAGATGAGAACCTTTGTCTCTGGAGGTACAGGGGCTCAGAGAATGCTTCCTGAACTGTGCAGAGTAATTCACACACAGGGCACAAGATCTGTTCTGCCCTTACTAACTTTGTGAAAATGGGCAAGTAACATCTCTGGGTCTCATTTTTATCATCTATCAAAGGGGAAAGGATGGTTAATAATAGTTCCTTCCTCTTAGGGTTCTTGTGAAAATTCTGTACGTGTGTGTGTATGCACATGTATATATATGTGTGTGTGTGTGTGTATAATACTTAGTATGATGCTCGACACAAAATATATACTCAATATATCAGCTGTTCTGTTTGTTTTTGTCGTTATACGAGATGCCCTCAAAGGTAACTTCTGATGTTTGTATTCTGTATTTCCACTGAAGCAGTGAGCAGAGCACAGATTTCTCTGACAAAGACTGTGATCTACTTCCCGGATGCTCCATTTATGAGCTGCATGAGCTTAGGCAAGTTACAACCATTTTGAGCCTGTTCCCTCATCTGTAAAAGAAGAATAGTCAGGACTTCCCTGGTGGCGCAGTGGTTGAGAGTCCGCCTGCCGATGCAGGGGACACGGGTTCGTGCCCCGGTCTGGGAAGATCCCACATGCCGCGGAGCGGCTGGGCCCGTGAGCCATGGCCGCTGAGCCTGCGCGTCCGGAGCCTGTGCTCCACAACGGGAGAGGCCACAACAGTGAGAGGCCTGCGTACCAAAAAAAAAAAAAAAAAAAAAAAGAAGAATAGTCATAGCCCTGCTAAATGATAGCTGGAGTGATCAATGGGGTAAGTGATGTAAAAAGTGTAGCGTGAGCCCTAAGAGCCAACTGGCCTGGGTGCTCTCCTTGCTCCTAGGCGAACTACCTAATTCCAATGAAATTCCATTTTATTTGGGTAAAATCAGGTTAACAATACCTGCCACAGTTTAACACAGATAAAGTCCTCGGCGTGGGCATGATCTGTAGAAAGGCCTCAAAGCCTTTCTTGGCTCCTGTTGACTTTTCTGTGAAATGGAGAAAGTGATGTCAGTCTTTTCTGACTCATAAGATTCTTGTGAGGATCCAGTAAGATAGTGGATATAAAACTACTTTTTAAACTATAAAGTGGCATAAAAATAAATTTTTAAATTAGCAAGAATCTAAATTAGTAAGCCCGGATTTATATTGCCTAGTTTTATTTTATAAAAATGACTATTAATAAATGCTCTTTTAACATTCAAGATCCTCCTAAACAGAATATTCACTTACTCATTCGACAGTTATTCAATGAGTATATTACATCAGAGTATTTTCCTAATAGAATTCCTTTTTAAAATTATTTTGATCTTGTCCAAAAGATGATTTTATGGCAATTACTGGAGAAAGACAGATACAAAAAAAATAAGGAAAGAAACTGGGATTAAGTAAAAATAAGGGCAAAAAATAAAATGACGCCAGAGGTAAGATTATTCCATGAGAACTAAGATATAATTCTATACGCTGATGAGATAGGCTATATGTTTTACTCACAGGAGACAATGCAAAGAGAAAAGCAATTTCTTACTGTTTTTCCAAGTGTCATCCATTGACCCTGCATCAGAATAACCAGGGGTGCTTATTTCCTTTTCCCATCACCTGACCACCTGAATTTCCACACCTGCTCATTGTGTCTCTGAATATTTTACAAAAGCCCTAATGGCTATGTAAAGCTGTCCTGCTATTTGAAATTAAGGATGTGGGGAGTGGTATACACAGATACTCTTGGCAAAACTCTTTTGGAAAATAATTTAGCAAAAGTGGTAAAAAAGTTAACAACCAATATTCAGAATTCTTAAATTTCTTCTTAAGAAAGTGATTCATTCAAAACAAAAACAAAGGCCAAGGAATAAATATGGTCATTGCAATTCTGTCTATGGTTAAAGTGAAACCAACCCACTTATGCAAAACATGGGGAAATAACTAGTTACAATATAGAATATCTTTTCTATTTGCTTACTCTGGAGACATAAAAAATGATAATCATGACTTTGCCAAACTAGCTCAGTTTCCTCAATGAAACTTGGAGGGTGGAATTCAAAATGACTGCATTGATGCAAAATATATAAACTGAAGACTAGAAAACAGAAATCAAAATATTATGTTTAATTATGGATGAGTTAGGGATGATTTTGTTTCACATTTTTAAAATTGTCTTTCATTTTGGTTTGGTTTGGCTGTGTGTGTGTGTGTGTGTGTGTGTGTGTGTGTGTGTGTGTTCTCTTTCACACAAAATGGGGCAAGTTTATTAACTCCATCACCATTTATTATTAGAAAATTAAGAATCAAGCTTTAATTATTTCCAGTTTTCCCTTTCTGGACAAGGTTAAGGTGGGAATAAGCAGCGAGGGGAATAGGTAAACCTTATAACATCACTGAGAGAATCAAGAAAGACTTTGATAATATAAATTTTCTTCAAGGAGAGTCACAACCCTCCACATCTCTTGGACTTTTTTAAAGCATGTTTTCTTGGCAGCTGCATTTTTCAGCAGATGTGAAAATATTATCCAGGGTGCATTCTGTATTTTCAGAAATGTGACATGATAACATCCCTTAAAGAAAGGGATTTGGTGGTGAACATCCATCAGTTTTCACTCACGGGACTCCCTGAGGCAAGACCTTCTGTGTCATGTCAACATTTTTTTCCCTCTACCAGAAAAATTGGAAGATATAAGGAGAGATAGCATCTCAACATCTTGTCATCATTGCCTTCCTAACCCTTATTCCACCAACCTCCTTCCCCTGGTGCAGGCCAAAATGACAGGAGGAAACAATGTTGCTGTTACTGCCTTTTTAAAGGAAATAATGTCAAAGATAAACAATGTTTACAGATTTAACCCAAATGTTAGTCATAAAATTATCTTCCAATGCTTGGGTATGTAATGAGGCATCTAATGCCAAGTTAATACTGTCAACAGAAACACCATCCAACTTTCTAAACTGTCTTCATCTGAACAAGGGGCAGCTCTCAGGATACAATGAAGGATAATCCCATAAAACAAGTCAAAGGACACATGTGCCTAGGTTTTACGCTGCTAGATCCTGATCTGTTTTCCTCCCAGTACAAGAGACCACAGAGTTCTTTGTGCCTTATGTATAAGGTGTTCTTCCTATTCTAGCAGGTGAAAACATGCACTATTCCCAGCCCTGTGTGGGTTGTGGCTTGTTCCATCGACTCTCTTCTGGTGACTCTTTTCCCAGCCTTACATTGTTTCTCACATACATAAATAGATCAATATTTGGCTGAGGATTCAAAGGGAACCCTCCATAGATATCCAGAGCTCCCTCTGCATGCAGTCTTTCCTCTTAGATTTTCTGCTCTGTAAATTCTAGTTGTCCTGGCCTCCCTAAATTCTGCCTCCTGAACTGAAGGAGTCCAGTGGGCTCTGATTGGGATCCTTCTCCCTATTCTGTGACCTCAACCCACTACCAGCAATGTTCTGGGACTCACTTTTGTTGTCCTTCTCACAGGAATCACTGTTCTAGGCTGTGTGTTGTCCAATGTCTAAAAACCATTCTTTCATACATTTTGTTTGATTTTCTAAGTATTTAGGGCAGGAAAGTACATGGAGTTCCTGTTATTCTATCACGGGCAGAAGCATATTCTCCAATGCTTTTGATCCCACTAATTCTCAGAAAATGTGCACTGTCTTTTAATGTTACTTATTTTAATTTATGTAAATGTTTCTTATTTTAAACTCAGAAACATGTTTTAAGATCTATTCATTCTGCAATACGAACATCTAAATCATAACTTCTGAGTGCTGCATAATACTCCATTTGCCTATATTCTCCCTCAGTGATACAGTCTGTGGCTGCCTCCAACTTGATGCCACAACAACTAATGAAGCAACAAGCATCCTTCTACATGTGTTAATGTCTTTGGGATATATACTCAGAGGAGAAAATCCTGGGCCAAAATACATCATTCAACTGAGTAGTGCCAGATTGCTCTCCAGTCTGGCTGCCAATACATTCCTTCTATCAGTGCATGAGATATCCTGAATCTCAATGTTTCTGCCACACTTGGTATTATCTAGCTTTTAATTTTTGCCAGCATCTCACTCAGATCAGGCTACCATAACAAAATGCCATAGACTGTGTGGCTTAAACAACAGAAATTTATTTTCTCACAGTTCTGGAGACTAGACATGTAAGATCAAGGTATTAGCATGACCTATTTCCGGGAAGAACTTTCTTCCTGGCTGATAGACAGTCACCTTCTTTCTGTGTCTTCATGTGGTGGGGAGAGAGAGAGCTAGCAAGCTCCCTGCTATCTCTTCTTATAAGAGCACTTATCCAATTATGAGGGCCCCACCCACATGACCTCATGCAAACCTAATCATCTCCCAAAGGCCTACCTCCAAAATCAACACAATGAGGGTTAGGCATATGAATTTGGAGGGGTGGGCATACCATTTAGCCCATAGCAGTTAGTTTCATAGGATAAAGTGATATCTCAGTTGTTATTTACCTCCAGTTTAACCTTATTGTGAAAGACCTAGCCAATGGAAGAAATATGACAAACTAAAGATTTGTGACCTTTAAATTTTGAAAAGGAAAGGAGTATATCCTTATTGTCTACCTAAAACCCTTCCCCCAAATCAACTCATAGCTATTAGCAAGAAAAAAAGGACTAAGTTTTAATTAAAGAAACAAATAACTTTCTTGAATACAACTAAATTTACATATACATATATAGCACGTATATATATACTATTAAGTCAATATTAGGTATTCATACAGAATACATGTACATGCATACTATATATATATATATGTATATATATATATAAAATGCATGATAGGAAATAATTCAATTAATAGTGCAAGAAATAAATAAAATACTTAGAAATAATAATAATAATTATGCAATACTTAAAAATAACACTTTAGTGAGAATAATAAAAGAATACTGGGTTAAATGGAGAGAACTCTTGCTTTTGGATGGGAAGATGCAATACTGAAAATATGTCAGTTCTTCCCAAAGTAATAAAAAAATCTAATAACTTTCCAACTGAAATTGAAAGATTTTACTATAACTTGACACATTTATTCTGAAATTTATCTAGACAAAATACATTAAAAATTAAAAAAATAGCAAAGAGGAACTTTCATTGACTCTAATCGTGCCAGAAAAAAAGAGTGACAACAATTAAAATAATCTAGTATTAATACCAATTAGATGAATATGTGATTGAAGAGGATAATAGACCAGAAACTGACTAAAAACTACATAATTGTTTAGTATATAATAAAAGTAAGGAAAAGATGCATTATTCAACAAATTGAGCTTTAATAATTGATTTACAATTTAGGGGAAAATTAGTCTTATCTAACAACATATGGCAAATAAATTCCAGATGGATTATATATTTAAACATTTGAAAAATAAAAGTGATGAAGTACCAGGGAAAAAAATGTAGGCAAATAACAACTGGGGCTTTTAAAGCATAACACCAAAAGCACAAATTATTCTGGAAAAGACTAATATATTTAACCACATAAACTTGGCAAACATCTAAATAAAAAGCACTAAATGAATCTGATATGCCCTCTCTAGCAGGATAAACTCTACCTGTTCTTCCTCCTACTGTCTTGAGAACCCCTAGTCTGCAAGATAAAAGTCCAAACCACTCAAAATTGCATTCAAGTCCTTTTTATTTTTTTATAAATATTTTATTTATTTTTATTTTTGGCTGCGTTGGGTCTTCATTGCTGCACACGGGCTTTCTCTAGTTGCGGCGAGCGGGGGCTACTCTTCGTTGGGGTGCGCGGGCTTCTCATTATGGTGGCTTCTCTTGTTGCAGAGCAGGGGCTCTAGGCATGCGAGCTTCAGTAGTTGTGGCACACGGGCTCAGTAGTTGTGGCTTGCAGGCTCTAGAGTGTAGGCTCAGTAGTTGTGGCACACGGGTTTAGTTGCTCTGCAGCACGTGGAATCCTCCCAGACCAGGGCTCGAACTCGTGTCTCCTGCATTGGCAGGCGGATTCTTAACCACTGCGCCACCAGGGAAGCCCCTCAAGTCCTTTTACAATGTGACTTTAGCCAATACCTTCAGCCTCTTTTCCCTCTATGCCATAGCATTCACCCTGGGTTATGGCATACCATTTACTCATTGTGTCCATTGATACCATCCTCTACTCCCAATCCCTTATCCTTCCCTGGTAAACTCCTACTCCTCCTTTAGCATTTAGTTCAAAAATCTCTCTCTTTGTTAATTCTCATCAAGTCCTCACACCCATTCCCTCCCACAGGCTTGCCCTCTGGGTTCCCTCTTTTATTACAGTTATCATAAGGTGTTTACATGCCAGTTTCTTTACTAGGCTGAGATCATGCTCTGTCTCTAAATTCTCATCCTGTTGCACAACAGACAAATGCCGGCATGCCTTGCTTGGTGGTGTTGTTTTTCCTGAATGCTCATGCTATCTTCTGGATGTGGATGTGGGCAGAAGTTTTTAGACAGATGAAAAACTTGAGGCCCAGACAGATGTGGAGATTTGTTCAACATAACATGGAGACCCAGATCACCAGCTGTGCATATATAACCCAGTACATTTTCTAAGAGCACAGTTTTTAAAATCTCGTTTGTCCTAGAAGAGAGTTGGATGTTGGCTAGCAAGAGGTGAAAAGGAGCAGTGGAATTGGAAGGAAAATGTCTTTCAGCATAGCCCTGAATAGGTCACCAGAGATTTCGTTGGTGACGTGGGGTACTGAAGCATCCAGTTATGGATTTTATACATTTCTGGGCACGAGAATTAAGTTCTATTGCCCAAGGCATCCATTGTACATAGTGAATGAACTCCCTATTCATCTAGTATGCACTAGATTCATCCTTGGGAGAATTCAGATAATGGCCATTCAAATCATTTTCTGTATTCTGTGGTTCAGTTGGGAAACCCCAGTCAAAAAAGACTGCCTAGAAGGATGAGTTGATAATAGGGAAGAGAGATAATGCAGTCAAAAAAGCCAGAAACCTATAGCCAGAAGACCCCAGTTTGAGGCCCAAGTTTAGCATTCTATGATATAAGCTTCTCTGAGCCTCAGTTTCCTCATCTGGTAAACAGGATAATCATACTACTGACCTCATAAGGTGTCTTCCAAATGAGATAACACTTCTGAAAGTGGTTTGTGATCCATCCTGTTTGGTATACAAGTGAGCATTTTCTATGAACTGTAAGGAATCTCAGTGATTAAGCCAATGGCTGATTCTCAGGCAAGTGTTTTAATAATTAGGGAAGTTTCACACATCTTTTTTGGTTTCCCTCCTCCAAACTTACAAGTCATACACATGCTCATATCTACCCACATATTTCTGCATAAAACCAGGTATTGAGAGAAAACCATGATTTACCTTCTTTCTTGTTCAGAGAGGCACCAAAAATGGGGGATGAGAGTCTATTTGTTAATCTTGGTAGTCATAGCCTACTGGTGAGCAGTTACTTTGTCAGCAGGAAAGAGGAGGGATTGGACATTGCAAAGGTAAGCCACAAAAAGCAAGGCCACCTGATAAAGTGGAAAGGTTGTGTCCTACACAAGGGTACTCAGCAAAGGGAGTGAGGGGACAATGAAATCCAGTACATGTTTTTTTTGTTGTTTTAATTTATTTATTTTTGGCTGCGTTGGGTCTTCGTTGCTGCGCACGGGCTTTTCTCTAGTTGCAGCGAGCAGGGGCTACTCTTCATTGCAGTGTGCGGGCTTCTTATTGCAGTGGCTTCTCTTACTGCAGAGCACAGGCTCTAGGTACACAGGCTTCAGTAGTTGTGGCTCACGGGCTCTAGAGCACAGGCTCAGTAGTTGTGGCGCACGGGCTTAGTTGCTCCGCGGCATATGGGATCTTCAAGGACCAGGGCTCGAACCCGTGTCCCCTCCAATGGCAGGGAGATTCTTAACCACTGCGCCACCAGGGAAGCCCAGTCCATGTTCTTCTTACAAAGCCATATGCCCTGACTTAGGGTTATACTCTTCCAGAGGAAGGGGGAAGGGGCTGCCTTTTTCTTTGGACAAAGGTGCCACCTGCTAACCAAGTCTTATTCTTGAGGGGGTGTGGTCTACTCAGTGAGGGTGTGGTCCACTCAGAGCGGGTGGAAGAGGAGAGAGCTATCTTTTTTTTTTTTAATTTTGCAAAAAAGGGTCTTAGCCCTGACAAAAGGCATAAATCAGCATAAAAGAGCGTGAAAGCTGGACAGAGACAGAGAGACGGAAACCCCCAAGAGTTGACTACACATATCTCTTCCTAACTCCATGTTCAGTGACCAGGTTAGTAGCTAGATACTGGCGTAGAAGTTTTTATGTCACAGAAATAGGCAAATGCTACAAATCAGGGCTTCCCCTCCTACCCCTTGGAGAGCTCATGTTAAATATTTACCTCTATTGGATTAAAAGCAAGCTTTAAGAGGAAGATAGGAGCTAAAATTTATTACGCACCTTTGGTGTGATCCTTGGCACCCATGCAACCTTGTGATATAGTTATTGCTACCCAACTTTGTAGGGTAAGTAGCTGAGAGTCTTAGAGATGTTAAATTATTTGCTCAAGGTACCCATCCAGCTAGAAAGAGGCAGAATCTGAACTCGAACCCAGCTTTGTCTGGTTGACTCCAAAGCCCATGATCTTTCCACCATACTATGCGGTTTTGCAAAAATCCAAACTCTGTGATTTTCAGATGTTTCACCAACGGGCTTGCTTATCACATTAATTCTCCTTAGCATTTGTATTTCCTTCAGTGACATTCAGGCATTTGAAAGGCCACTGCAGCACTTCCAGTACATTCATTAGACTTGCTCCCACAGCTCCAAAGACAGCCTCCCCATAAGATCCTTTTTCAAAGAAACCATCCCAGAGTCAAGCATGTCGGAGTTCAGTAACCACTGTGCATTTCTGACACTGAGAAGATATATTACTATACTCCAGTGACTGCAATGTTTAGAACAGGTTTGGAAGAGTATTATATCAATTATATTATCCCTCTGGGAGCCCTATTAACATTAAAATGTCTTATGAGACTAGCTAAAGACTCAAGCAAAGAAAACCTCTCTTACAAAGGCTCCCTCATATTTTATAGTTGTTAAGAAAAAAAATCCACCTTGCCTCTCCCTTTGCACAGGACACTGGGATATATGACTCTTCTTGAACTATTTTAAGCAAGTTATCTTAGAAAAGGAGGGCCCATCTCAGAATAAGTTACCTCAAACCAAAAGCCATGCTGTGTGGGAGGTGATGTGGAGATAGCATGGATCAGAATCACACATACCTCAGTTCAGACTCTGGCTAGACTACTTACGATATCAACAAAACAATAACAATCATTATAATTTACTGAGCAACTATTCTGGGCAGGGGCTTTATGCAGTCTATTTAATTTAATTTCCATATCAACAGTGCAATGTGAGTATTATTCTTACTTTAAACATGGGGAAACCAAAGCTAAAAGGCTAAGTAAACTCAGTCAACTCAGTTCATGTGGTAGGCAGCTTATGAAATGACTCTCAATGACCCCTACCTACTGGTATTCAAATCCTTGTGTAATCTCCTCCCCTTATGTATGGGCTGAATCTGGTGATTTTCTACTAGTAAATAAAACACAGCAAGTGAGATGGGCTGTCACTTTCACAATTAAATTATAAGAGACTAGCTTCCATCTTGCTCGTGCCCTCTCTTTCACTTGTTCATTTTGTTGGAGCCAGTTACCATGGTGTGAGCTGCACTAGGGAGAGATTCATGTGGCAGAGGACAGAGGGCAGCCTTTGGCCAACAGCCAGGTCCACAGTCCAACATTCCATAAGGAACTAAATCCTGCCAACAACTACTGAGTGACTGTGGAAGTGAATCTCACCTCAGTTGAACCTCGAGATGACTATTGCCCCAGCAACACCTTGTTTGCAATCTTGTGACAGACTCTGAGCCAGAAGACCCAGCTAAACCCTGCCCAGATTCCTGACCCACAGAAACTGTGGGCTAATAAATGTGTTATTTTAAGCTGTTAAGTTTTGAGGTAATTTGTTACACAGCAATAGATAACTAATACAGGTGGTGAGAAACAGAGATGAAGGTAAGAAACAGCTTCGAAGAACAAGCTCCTTCTTCTTGGTTAACTAATTCCTTAAAAGCCACAATGACCCTGGGCAAATTACCTAGGCTCTCTGAAACTCCTTAAGGACAAGAATGAAATAAGGATGACGTCCATATCACAGTGTTACAGAGATAATAGATGCAATGCCTTTGGCTTATCTGTCAGTTAAAATATGAAAAAGGAGAAAATAATGAAAGGTTACCACAGAAGAATGTCTTAATAATGCCAGGCAGTATATGATGGTGGGGAGCTTGAATAACAAAGTAGTTACAACATAGATTTTGCAGGTTGGCATCCAGGGAAGCACAGTAGTTACATAACCTGGGTCCAGTCATTTCACATCTCTGATGTTTCTCATGGGTGCAGTGACAATAATGCATACCTCACAGGAGGGTTCTGAGGATTAAATGAGATCATGTGTGTGGAACAACTGGGATAAGGCCTGGCATATAATAGACATTCAATAGATTCTAGCCATTTTTATATTATTTTTCTAGTTAGTATTATTTTTACTAACAATGATGACATTTCAGGGACCTGTTACAGGTGAGTAAAAAGTTTCTAAATTGAGGCCTTTTCGGTAACCCACATCATATTTTGCAGTGCCTCTCTACTCCTTAAAAGCATCAGATAAATCCAAACATACACACTTTGATTCTCATTTCAACCTCTTTTCCCCTCTCTATTTATCAGATCTTATAGCAGGGCTTCTCCACTAGTAGTTATGCCCTAAAAGAACAATGAAAACAGAGAAAGCCCCTTCTAAATTATGTGTTTGATTTCCTACTCAGGGAAGTCTTCTGAGGGATTAACCATCAGACACCTGGGCTACTGCAAGTATCTACAGCCACTTTCGATGCCTGTATAGAAAATACGTGTGGAACGTAGTAGGCTCTCACAATGACCCACGTCATATCTTTGAGAGTAATAACAGAAACCATGTCCATCTTGTTTATTTTCATGCCCCCAACGTCTACCAAAAGTCCCAGCTTAGAGTAGGTATTCAATCAACATTTGCTGAATTAATGAAAGAACTGAACAAACACGGTGGCTTTTTACCCTCCCTAGACAATCATTGTTTGGTTTTCTAAAAATCACTGTGCGCATCAAAAATTTTCATGAATAGATCTTGTTGATACACTAGATGCATGCAGCAGTTTCACTTCCTTTTTTCCTATTGTCTACTCTACATCCTGACACATCTGGCTGAAAAACAGAAGAATTTCCCTCCCATATACAGACTCAGTATCCACTCAGTTCCCTATGAAATGAAATAAAAGAAAACAAAAAAGTGAACTGCAATAACAGCAATTATGTATATTTTGTTGAGCTAAATGTGGGCGTTTACTTAGAAACTAAAGCCACTCAAGACGGTGTTAGCCAAGATTCATTTCTGCAGCCATAAAGGACTACCTCACTGAAGGCCTGTTTGTTTTTAAACCTTAAAGATAATTTGGATATATTAAAAAACGTAGTATGGCATATAGTTAATCTGAGACAAAATAGCCCTATGAGCTTATATAAATCACGTAATCCTCTAGCCTCAAAGAAGTTGATGAGAAAGATCACTGATACTGAATTTTACATACTACCCATTGATTTCCCTTAGACCAGTAATCAAAATTATCAAACATGTAGACCAAAACAGTTTTCAGAGATGATAATAGGAATGGTTATTTTATAAAGGTCACAGATTTACTTATTCTCCCGTTTTTTTATGCATTCGTTCAGTGGGACTGGGGCACTCAGGAGTTAAAGAAAGAGAGAAAAAATTTATTCAGTTAGAAAGATCAGCAAGATGTGAACCACATTTTAGAATTAGAAACAGCAGTTATATTAAAGGAAAAAAAAGAAAACCCTAGACTTAGAATTTAAAGTAAGTGTGTGTGTGTGTGTGTGTGTGTGTGTGTGTGTGTGTGTGTGTACATGCACACGTTCAAATCCTTGGCCTCCTCTAACTGGCTGAATAAACTTCAACAAATCACTTTACTTCTAAGAGCCTCAATTTCATTATCTGTAAAATGGACAAAATCATCCTGACCTCACTCTGGCCCTGTTTTAAGGTTTAAAGGAAACATTGCACGTCAAGGTGCCCAGCATAGCTCCAGGCAGATAGCAGGCATGCATTAAAGGTTTGTTAAATCTCAGTAAGAATGGGAATGGCTAGCTGCAAATGAAGTTTAATTAGAAAATAATTACATAAACCAAACCTCTGAATGATTAATAGTGAAAATAAAAATGTTTTTTCCTTCTACTCCACTTTCTATTTAACATTGAGAATACTGTCACAATTAAGGTCCAGAACTTTGTGAAAGCGACTGCCATAAAAACATAGAGCTGGATTTATTAAAAAATAATAATAATAAACGGTTATCGCATTCAAAATGTTCATGTATTTAACTCCAATTCTATGGATTTTGCTAATAAAAACATGTTAAAAATGTACGTACACTCCTTCAAGAGCAGTTTTAACTTTTCAGAATACTTTTATGTCCTCCATTGTTGGACCACCTAGCCTCAGCACACTCAGATAAATGACAGGTTTACAATAATTTTGCAGGTCCTTCTGAATACTATTTTTCATCCGCAAAGGGAAGTTGATCCTTATTTCATAGAAGACAGGGCAGCCACAGGCTACAGAGGTGAAGAAGTTCTGCTGGGACCTGCCTCATTCAGAGCGCAAGTCTCTCCTGTGAGTTCCTCTTGCTCTAGTGACTCCATAAACATTGTTGTGCCATGTAGGTCTGTCTAAGGACTCTATTCTTCTCTCCGACACACTTCCCCATATGGTTTTAACAATGTCTTATACGCTTATGTATTCCAAATCACCATCCCAGTTCTGTCATCTCTCCAGCACTTCCAGTACAAGGATATGATAGATAGTTGTGCCACCATGTGCCACTGTGTCCTAAACTAGATAACCTTTCCTTCACTAAACCTGGTTGTCTCTCTCCAAGAATGACACCATCGTCCACCCAGGGAACATGGGCCAGAAAACTGGGATTGTACTTAAACTCATCTTTCACCTTCCCCATCTCTTACATCCAAGGCTTACTGATCTTTTCTTCTAAATCTTCATGAACTAGACCCATTATCTCCTTGTCTGGTATCTATCACTGACCTGAAGCTCTGAGCTTCAGGCTCACAGCATCTTTTACCTACCCTATTGTAGCACTTTCCTAAAAGGTCTTCTTTCCTCTAGGCTTGCCCTGCTCCAATCTGTTCTTCACCACATGGCAGCCATACTGATATTCCTAAAAGGCAAGTCTGACTATGTCATTCCACTACCTAAAATCACTCTAAATTACCTGCGAGGTTGGAGGCATTGTAACTTGGCATCTTACACCTTATATGTATTCCTACTAGATTCTCTAGCCTTGGCTTCTATCAATCCCACTCTCCTTATTAAGTAATAATGAAGTTATACTAAATTCCTTAGAAGAGCTTTCTCTGCAATTCTTGCTACTTCACAACCACGTGTCATTTTGCCTGATGTTCCTGTAAATAGAACATCTTTTCTTCTCCTAGTAGTCCTTTAAGATTCAACTCTTCCTTCAGGAATCCTTCAATGAACCCCCAGACTTTTGCAACATTAAATGAGCGCCTCCATTATGGAACTAGTTAGTAAGAATTAACTTTCCTTCTATACTAGTCTGAGGTCCTTTTTAGAGCACAGAACTAAGCAGCATAATGTGATCTTTAAGAATATGGGCTCTGAATTCAGAAGCATGGAGTTGGAATCCTGTCTCTACTGAGTATTAAGCTGCTTGACAAACTACCTAAACTCTCGGAGCCCCACTTTCTTTAAGAGGTGATAATAACACTGAACTCAATAAATAATTAAAAGAATTAAATGAACCGAGACCCAAAGGATGAGAAACAGTTGGCCATGCAAAGACTTCGAGAATGCACATTTCAGGGAGAGAGACTAGCAAGTACAAAGGCCCAGCTGAGGAATCACGGGGCACTGAAGAATTTACAGCCATCAGCCCCATCCCTCCTCCAACATTCACTCAGCCTAGGATTATAGTTTCTAAGGAAAAACAGCGAAAGCCCCAGAATTAAGACACGGTGCTTCGCAGAATTTTATTAATTGGAATCTGCTTCATTTCTCCTGCCCCACTTGGATTCTTTCCAGACTCTACTATCACACTGAAGCTTTGGGTGAAACTTAGAAGCCCTCAAAAGTGGTGAAAGGGCTGCGTTGGCAGGGCCCCAAAGGATGAACATAAATGCTGAGTGCAGCACTCTGGCGAGGGAACTTTGATGAGGGCATAATCCAAAATGGCAAGCCTTTGGATAAACATTGCAAAGCACATACATTCAGGGAAAGTTGACAGCAGGTTTATTTCAGCATGAGACGCATTTGCCAAATGAACAGAGACGCGGAGATTTCAATGGTTTTAAAAATCATTTTTGCTTTATAGCAAAGAAATAAAATGATTTATGAGTTTGTCAGAGAACGGATATGCCTTTTGAAAAAAATCCTCCTGATTCCAAAGTTTCATGAATTGCAAATGAAATAGCGAGTGATGTATATGCACATGTGTGTGTGTGTGTGTGTGTGTGTGTGTGTGTGCGCGCACGTGTGTATGCACATATGCGTCTTAGTGCTTGTCCTCTCTTTTCTTTGCCTCCGTGGTTTGGAAGCCAGCTCCACTGTGTGCCTTCACTGATGCTGCGAGCAAATTGTAATTATAATGCCAAACAGTCATTTCCAAGACAAACCAAATCTGTGTTCCATTAAAGTCATGCAATAGTTAAACATTATTTTTTTACTCCCAACCATAATAAAAAACAGGCTCCCCATTCAATCTGATGCTCCAGAAGTCAGAGGATTCCACATGGTCCCTTCCGTGATATTTGGAAATAGATTTTGATGGTGTCCCAGGCATATCAGCAGGAGGTCAGTTTAACTTATGGTTTATCATGTTCACTGTGGTTTGGACAGCGGCTGTATGGAAGTCCTGAAATGGTAATCGATTTCCTCCCTGAGATGCTAAGCCTGCCTGCCAAATACTAAACGTGTTCCCTCAGTGTGTCATTTCGAGATATTAGATGGAATCACAGAATGAGAGTGATACCTTCTGTGGAACGAGAGATGAGGAAATGCTGCTCTCCAGGAGTTGTCCCAAGAGGAAAACATAACACTTGAGTTTTTCTGTTCATCAGTTTTCAAGAATGATTCTGATGATATATTTTTGCAAAACTGTCTTTGAAATGAAATCTTCCTCTATAATTCACCAATTATTGCATCCCAATGCCCTAAATTTAAGTGCATTCAGAATGTATCTTAACAGTAAAAGTAACTCTTTAAAGAATGTTGGATAAAAAAGAAAGTTCTAACATCCACCAGTAACCATTTACCTCCTATAGAAAGTCTAGCTTACACGCACTTTCTGCTTGCTCTCTAACATTTTGCAACCATGCTGAAAATTACCAAGACATTTAAAATTTCAATTTAAAACGATGTAATCTTTCAGCTAGTTCTTTACTCAGCAGATCCATGTTATACCTCTAGAGTGGGGGATCTTGCTCTGTTTGGGCTTCTAAAGATTCCCCTAATTTCCTAACAAGCACAGATATGTATTATATTTAAACAGTGGGTTTCAAATTCTGTGACTCACATAACGACACACCTATTACATTGTAACCCAGTATACACAAAAACTTATAATTCATGGAGCAATACTTACCCCTACTACCTACCCTACACTCTAATATTTTATTTTATTTTGTTTCATTTCTTTTTTTTTCTTTTCTTCTCTACTCTGCTCCACCCTACTCCATTTCATTCCATGTTTTAAATGCCAGTCACAACTCCTCAAATCAATTTTCCTATACATCAATGGGACAGGGCCTGCAGTTTCAAAAACACTAATTCACCAATTTAAAGGAATGTTTTTTCCCCTCCTCCTCCTTCAATATTTTACCTCCCAGTTTGAAGGATTTTGTAGCATAAGGATGTTCAGGATATCCAAGTTACCATGTTGACTCTTAACATTTACAAGTTTCTTTATACTCATCTCTGAAATGAGGATAAAGATAAGTAGTGCTGATAACACAGGATTGTTATAGGAATTAAATGAAATCATGTACATAAAGCACTTATGTCAGCCCCTGGCACATAGGATGTTCCCAATAAGTGGTAATGAACCCCTATGGCAGACTCCCATATCCAATCTCATCCTTTTTGCCCCTCAGAAATATCTCTAGATATAAGAAAAAGAGGGGAAAGTTAGTAGAATGAGTCTTCTAGCTCTCCAATTGATAGTTTCTACTGATTAATATTCTCAGTTGTTTTGTACTCCATATGGTGTATGGGGCGATCACTATCAAACCACAGAGCTCCCTTCACCATTCTAAACTGAGAGAAGTTTGACCAGTTATTTATTAAAGGGTTCTAATAAACAGCCCAAAGCTGTGCTTTTGAGATACTTAAAGTCACCCCTACCCCCCATAAGGGGCAAGCCCCTGCTGTGTGAGGGTCCTCTCCTGTCTCTACCTCTCTGCTCTCTGACTTCCATCTTCCCCTTCATGAATTTCTCTGTATATTGCTTCTTCCAACCCCCTTTACTTAGAATGTGATGAAGTGGTTCCTATCCCCTATGGTCCCTTCTTATGTCTTTCAAACTCTGCGATTCTTCCTTTGGCAATTCAGTTTCTACTTGATCTACAGATGAACAGAGGATAGTGACTGGTTGTAAGGGATGTTTTAATTCCAGTCCTTGGCTGCTTTTCTCCTAATGCCCTGATATCAAATATAATCTGTAACTGTGAGGATTGGGTTCCTTCTATAATATAAACCACTTGTCTCGTTGACACTTGCCTTGGATAGTCCTATTTATTCTTTAAGAAATTATGAGCCTAGCCTTAGGATGCTAAAGGCCATCTGCCCCTTTGATTCCCTGAGCTGCACTGGAAGAGCAGCAATGTAAATGAACATGCCTCTGCCTCTGCCATCCAGATAAATGACATCACACCAAAAGAATCTCCCTGTGGCTTCTTGGTGCCTCCCAGGAGGATTGAAAGTTCCTTATCATGACTTCCAAGGCATTTTATGATTTGGCTCCTACCTAACTCTCCCTCCTTATCTTCTGCCATGATTTGTCTCCTCACCTACCATTTATTCTTTCTGTCTTCTATCTCTGCCATACAGAATGATTTACCATTCTTCCAATTTGCTGGACTTCCTGGTCTCTGCACATTTGTCTAGGCTGCCCTCCTGTATGGAACTCTTTCCACTCCACTCTACCCACTTCATCTGATTAATATTCCTCAACATTCTGCCCATATCTTACCTCTTCCTTCCCTGACTCCCCAGGCAGTGTTAGGTCTCCCATATCATGCCACGAACTTCTCTTTACTATAGCTCGTACCACTCAGTACTATAACTAGCTGTCTCTCCCAATACCATAAGCTTCTTTTCATTTCTAAAATCTCAGAAATGAAGGCAGAATGGGTATTTAGTGAGTATTGCTTGGGGATTTAGCTAACTTATTAATTAATCTCAAGTCTAGCCTCTTATGCTACGAGGGTGAATCACTTCAATTGTCTAGAACCACAAGGGTGTGAAGGAATGTCCTTTTCCTCCTCTACCCCATGAAACTTGCTTGGTCTTCCTCTGCCTAAGAGTCAGCCTCCTGTCCCATCAATAGAGGCTTCTTTTGGTGACACCCTATGGGTTGCTTCACTGTGGTTTGAATTTGGACGGATATAGTTGTATGTGTGTGTTTGTGTATGTGTGTTTGACACTGCAGTTTGAAACAGTCAGTATCTCATCTTCTATTTGCTTTTACATTCCTCAGCTTGAGCCCATGTCCAAAAAGTTAGCTTATTGCCTCCTGAATTATTTATTGACATTTGAGGCAATGGAATGTGGTCCAGATGGGGATTTCTATCTAATGGGGAAAGTGCTTCCTCACAAACTTGACCAGAGTTCCAAAACTGGGGACTGAGGAGAGTGCAGAATTCTTCAGCTGTCAAAGAGCTTGACTCACCATCAGTCAACAAGTGGGGTCAGACTCTCAGACTACATATCCATTCACCAGTCACTGAGTCCAAGACATTCTCTTTCTGCCATGTCCTATACCAGGCACCATGCAGTAAGGATGATCAGATACAGGTTTTGCCATCAAAGAGCTCAAAATCTGTTACGTGAAGACCAGTAAACAGATCATCGGGACGGAATGTGATAGAGAGATGTATAAAAGTAGGAAGACAGAATAGAGAGTCAATGAAAAAGTTATAACAAGACCTAATGAAGGGATAATAGAATTCATCAGGTCAATAAAGAAGTAAATACTTTTCCAGATGTGTCATGTGAAAATGACTTGGGAATGCCCCAAATTGATGAGGACCCAGAGTTTTGTCTCCATTGCTTTGATTGTCACTTGAAGCCAGACTGCTTGGTGCACTCTGGGGAATCAGAGAGGAGAGCTGAGCAGGTAGCAAAGGAAGGAGTCAGCATGAAGGCATAAGTAGAAATCTAGGGAAGACAGTGCCACTTGGGAAACTTCCTTTTTCACTCTACAGGCTGCATGTTGAAGCAGGATGCAGGTAGCTAAGTAGAATTCAACCACAGTATTCTGAAGCAGTAGCTAGAAACCATCCCCTATCACTCTATATCCCCTGGTCTTCCTACTTTTGTGATGGGAAAAGTGGCAAAAAGGGTGGTGAAAATATAAACAAGATGACTCCAAAAGTTGCTGCCATGTAGACACTCTACAGTGAGATCACCAGCTGACTTTAGGACCTATTTTGTGATGTTTAAGGGGAATCTTCAAAAGCTGAAAAGTCAAGACGGAATACTTTATGTTCTTGATAGCACTGAATTTGTCCAACACTTTTCCTAATATTGTCATTATTCTTATTTTAAATTGTTATTTTATGTCACATTAGTTTCAGGTGTACAGCAAAGTGACTTAGTTATACATATACATATATCTATTCTTTTTCAGACTCTTTTCCCATATAGGTTATTACAGAGTACTGAGTAGAGTTCCCTGTGCTATATAGTAGGTCCTTGTTGATTATCTATTTCATACATAGTAGTGTGTATACGTTAATCCCAACCTCTTAATTTATCCCTTCCCCTCACCTTTCCCCTTTGGTAACCATAAGTATGTTTTCTAAGTCTGTGAGTCTGTTTCTGTTTTGTAAATAAGTTCACTTGTATATTTTAGATTCCACAAATAAGTGATATCAACTGGTATTTGTCTTCCTCTATCTGACTTACTTCACTTAATATGATAATCTCTAGGTCCATCCGTGTTGCTGCAAATGACATTATTTCATTCTTTTTTTATGGCTGAGTAATAGTTCATTGTGTATACATACCACATCTTCTTTATCCATTCTATTAGAGAATAGAATGGTATTAGAGAATGTTCTAATTTCATTCTTTTATATGTATCTGTCCAGTTTTCCCAGCACTACTTATTGAAGAGACTGTCTTTTCTCCACTGTATATTCTTGCCTCCTTTGTCATAGATTAATTGACCATAAGCGTGTGGGTTTATTTCTAGCTCTCTAGCCTGTTCCATTGATCTACATGTCTCTTTTTGTGCTGGTACCATACTGTATTGATTACTGTAGCTTTGACTCTGAAGTCAGGGAGCGTGATTTCTCCATTTCCATTCTTCTTGCTCAAGATTGGTTTGGCTATTTGAAGTCTTTTGTGTTTCCATACAAATTTTAAAATTATTTGTTTTAGTTCTGTGAAATATGCCATTGGTATTTTGACAGGGATTGCATTGAATCTGTAGATTATCTTGGGTAGTATGGTCATTTTAACAATATTGATTCTTCCAATCCAAGAACACAACATACCTTTACATCTGTTTGTGTCATCTTCAGTTTCTTTCACCAGCATCTTAAAGTTTTCCAAATACAGGTCTTTTGCCTCTTTAGGTAGGTTTATTCCTAGGTATTTTATTCTTTTTGATGTGATGGTAAATGGGATTGTTTCCTTAATTTCTCTTTCTGATCTTTCATTGTTAGTGTATAGAAAGGCAACATATTTCTGTGTATTAATTTTTTATCCTGCAACTTAACAAAATTATTGATGAGCTCTAATAGTTTTCTGGTAGTATCTATAGGATTTTCTATGTATAGTACCATGGCATCTGCAAATAGTGACAGTTTTACCTCTTCTTTTCCAATCTGGATTCCTTTTATTTCTTTTTTTTCCCTGATTGACATGGCTAGGACTTCCAAAACTACGTTGGATAAAAGTGGCAAGAGTGGACATCCTTGTCTTATTCCTGATCTTAGAGGGAATGCTTTCGGCTTTTCACTGATAAGTGTAATGTTAGCTGTGGGTTTGTCCTGTATGGCCTTTATTATGTTGAGGTAGAGTCCCTCTGTGCCCACTTTCTGGAGAGTTTTTATCACAAATGAGTGTTGAATTTTTTCAAAAGCCTTTCCTGCATCTATTGAGATGGTCATATGATTTTTATTCTTCAATTTGTTAATGTGGTGTATCACACTGAATGATTTGTGGATATTGAAAAATCCTTGCATCCCTGAGATAAATCCCACTTGGTCATGATGTACAATTCTTTTAGCATATTGTTGGATTTGGTTTGCTAGTATTTTGTTGAGGATTTTTATCTCTGTTAACCAGTGATATTGACCTGTAATTTTCTTTTCTCTGTTATATCTGTCTGGTCTTAGTATCAGGGTGATGGTGGCCTCATAGAATGAGTTTGGGAGTGTTCCTCCCTCTGCAATTTTCTGAAATAGTTTCAGAAGTACAGGTGTTAACTCTTCTCTAAATGTTTGAGAGAAGTCATCTGTGAAGCAATCTGGTCCTGGACTTTTGTTTGTTGGGAGTTTTTAATCACAGTTTTTATTTCAGAGCTTGTGACTGGTCTGTTCATATTTTCTATTTCTTCATGGTTCCGTTTTAGCAGGTTGTACCTTTCTAAGAATTTGTCCATATCTTTTAGGTTGCCCATTTTATTGGCGTATCATTGCTTTTAGTAGTCTCTTACGATCCTTTGTATTTCTGTGTGTCCATTGTAACTTCTCCTTTTTCATTTCTAATTTTATTGATTTGAGCCCTCTCCCTTTTTTATTAATGAGCCTGGCTAAAGGTTTATACATTTTGTTTATCTTTTCAAAAAATCAGCTTTTAGTTTCATTGATATTTTCTATTGTTTTCTTTGTCTCTATTTCAATTCTTTCTGTTCTGATCTTTATGATTTCTTTCCTTCTACTAACTTTGGGTTTTGTTTCTTCTTCTTTCTCTAGTTGCTTTTGGTGTAAGGTTAGGTTGTTAATTTGGGATTTTTCTTGTTTCCTGAGGCAAGATTGTGTTGCTGTAAATTTCCCTCTTAGATCTGCTTTTGCTGTGTCCCATACATTTCATTTTGGATTCACGTTTTCATTTTCATTTGTCTCCTGGTATTTTTTAATTTCATCTTTAATTTCTTCAGTGATCCATTGGTTGTTTAGTAGCGTATTATTTAGCCTCCACGTCTCTGTGTTTTTTACAGGTTTTTTTTTCTTCTTGTAGTTGATTTCTAATCTCATAGCATTGTGGTCAGAAAAGATGCTTGATATGATTTCAATTTTCTTAAATTTACAGAGGCTTGCTTTCTGGCCCAGTATGTGATCTATCCTGGAGAATGTTCCATGTGCACTTGAAAATAATGTGTATTCTGCTGCTTTTGGATGGAATGCTCTATAAGTATCAGTTAAGTCCATCTGGTCTAACGTGTCATTTAAGGCCTGTGTGTTCCTTATTGATTTTCTGTCTGGATGATCTGTCCATTGGTGTAAGTGGGGTGATAAAGTCCCCTACGATTATTGTGTTACTGTCGATTTCTCCTTTATGGCTGTTAGCATTTGCCTTATATATTGAGGTGTTCCTATGTTGGGTGCATATATTTTTACAATTGTTATATCTTCTTCTTGGATTGATCCTTTGATTATTATGTAGTGTCCTTCCTTGTCTCTTGTAACAATCTTTATTTTACAGTCTATTTTGTCTGATATGAGTATTGCTACTCCAGCTTCCTTTTGATTTCCATGTGCATGGAATACCTTTTTCCGTCCCCTCGCTTTCAGTCTGTATGTGTCCCTAGATCTGAAGTGGGTCTCCTGTAGACAGCATAAATATAGGTCTTGTTTTTGTATTCATTCAGCCAGTCTGTGTCTTTTGTTTGGAGCATTTAATCTATTTACATTTAAGGTAATTATCAATATGTATGTTTTATTGACATTTTGTTAATTGTTTAGGATTTGTTTCTGTAGGTCTTTTTTCTTCCCTTCCTCATTTGTTCTCTTCTCTTGTGATTTGATGACTATCTTCATTGTTGTGTTTGGATTCTTTTTTCTTTTTTGTGTGTATACCAATTGCAGATTTTTGATTTGCAGTTACCATGATGTTTTGATATAGCAGTCTATATATGTACAAGATTGTTTTAAGTTGTTGGTCTCTTTATTTCAAATGCATTTCCAATATCCTGCATTTGTACTCTCCTCTTCTCACAATTGCTGGTTTTGATATCATATTTGTGTTTGGATGATTTCCTACCTTTACTTTATGTTTGCCTTTACCGGTGAGCCTTTGCATTCATAATTTTCTTGTTTCTAGTTGTGGCCTTTTCTTTTCTGTCTAGAGAATTTCCTTTAGCATTTGTTGTAAAGCTGATTTGGTGGTGCTAAATTCTCTTAGCATTTCCTTGTCTGTAAAGCTTTTGTTTTCTCTGTTGAATCTGAACAAGAGCCTTGCTGGGTAGAGTATTCTTTGTTGTAGGTTTTTTCCTTTCACCACTTTAAATATATCATGCCACTCCCTTCTGGCCTGCAGAGTTTCTGCTGAAAAATCAGCTGATAACCTTATGAGGATTCTCTTGTATGTTATTTGTTGCTTTTCCATTGTTGCTTTTAATATTTCTCTTGGTCTTTAATTTTTGTCAGTTTGATTAATATGTGTCTCGGTGTGTTCCTCCTTGGGTTTATCCCTTATGGGACTTTGAGCTTCCTGGACATGTGTTACTGTTTCCTTTCCCGTGTTAGGGAAGTTTTCAGCTATTATCTCTTCAAATATTTTCCAGGCCCTTTCTCTATTCTCCTTCTGAGACCCCTATAATATCAATTTGGTGTGTTTAATGTAGTCCCAGAGGTCTCTTAAACTGTCCTGGTTTCTTTTCATTCCTTTTTCCTTTGTTCTGTTCTGTAGCAGTGATTTCCAGAATTCTGTCTTCCAGCTCAGTTATCTGTTCTTCTGCCTCATTCATTCTGCTACTGATTCCTTCTAGTGTATTTTTCATTTCAGTTATTGTATTGTTCAACTCTTTGTTTGTTCTTTATATCCTCTAGCTGTTTGTTAAACATTTTTTGTATCTTCTTGATCTGTGCTTTCATTCTTTTCTTTCCTTTTTTTTTTTTTTTGTGGTACACAGGCCTCTCACCGCTGTGGCCTCTCCCATTGCGGAGCACAGGCTCTGGATGCGCAGGCTCAGCGGCCATGGCTCACGGGCCCAGCCGCTCCGCGGCATGTGGGATCTTCCCAGACCGGGGCATGAACCCGCGTCCCCTGCATCGGCAGGCGGACTCTCAACCACTGTGCCACCAGGGAAGCCCTGTGCCTCCATTCTTTTTCCAAGATCTTGGGTCATCTTTACTATCATTACTCTGAATTCTTTTTCAGGTAGATTGCCTATCTCCACTTCACTTAGTTGTTCTTCTGAGGTTTTATCATGTTCCTTCGCCTGGAACATATTCCTCTACTGTCTCATTTTGTCTAACTTTCTGTGCTTGTAGTTCCACATGCTGCAGGATCGTAGCTCCTCTTGCTTCTGGTGTCTGCTCCCTTGTGGGTGAGGCTGGTCTAAGAGGCTTGTGCAGGCTTCCTGATGGGAGGGACTGGGCCTGCCTACTGGTGGGTGGAGCTGGGTCTTGTCCCTCTGGTAGGCAGGGCCATGACAAGGGGTGTGTTTAGAGGCAACTGTGGGCTCAGGAAGACTTTAAGCAGCCTGTCTGCTGATGTGTGGGGCTGTGCTCCCACCTTGTTGGTCACTTGAACCTGAGATGTCCCAGCACTGGCACCTATGTGCTGTTGGATGGGGCAGGTTTTGGCATCAAAATGGCGGCCTCCAGGATAGCTCGCACCAATGAGTACTCCCCAGTACCTCTGCTACCAGTGTCCTTGTCCCTGCAGTGAGCCACAGCTGCCTCCCACCTCCCCAGGAGACCCTCCAAGACCAACAGTTAGGTCTAGCCCAGGCTCCTATGAAGTCACTGCTTTTCTCCCTGGGCCCTGGTGTGCACAAGACCTTGTGGGCACCCTCTAAGAGTGAAGTCTCTGTTTCCCCCAGTCCTGTGGCACTCTGGCAATCAAGCTCCACTGGCCTTCAAAGCCAAATGCTCTGGGGGCTCCTCCCCTGATGCTGGACCCCTAGGCTGGGAAGCCTGATGTGGGGCTCAGAGCTCTCACTCCTATGGGAGAACCTCTGTGATATAATTATTTTCCAGTTTGTGGGTCGCCCACCTGGGGGGTATGGGATTTGATTGTATCGTGAATGCTCCCCTCCTGTCTCATTTTGGCTTCTTCTTTGTCTTTGGAAGTAAAACATCTTTTTTTTTTTGTCAGTTCTAGTCTTTTTTGTTGTTTTTTATTCAGCAGTTCATTGTCATTTTGGTGTTTTCTTGAGAAAACCTAAGGTGAGCTCAGGTCCTTCTACTCTGCTCTCTTGTCCTTGGACCCCCTCATTGATCTTGATTTATCTCCTAAGAGTCCCTAAAAAGGGCTTAGTGCAGCTTCACCCCTAGGCCTTTTTGATTCCTTTCTTCTTTGATATGCGGCCTTCTCTTGTGATCATTTATAGAACAACTGCTACATTGAGTTACAAGTTACCTGAGCTGGGTGCAAACCCTCACTGTACACATGTGGGACCCTACAACCAAAGAGGGGAAGGGACTTCACTAAGATTATACAATTAGTGGCAGGCTTAGTCCTCCCAATTACATTCCTTGTATCTTGATGCTATGCTTTCATTTTAGGAGATCTAGTCAAGCATCTTTAACATCCCTGTCTCAAAGACGCAGGACAGAGGCTTGGGGAGGGTTTAATACCATGCCTATGATCACACAGGTAATAAAAAATGAAAGGGAGCATTTAACCAGGAGTGCTCCATTCTATTCTTTTTCTCGGCTGTATTGTATTGCGAAAACCTACAAGAACAAATCAATGCTAAGAATCACTCATATCGGGCTTCCCTGGTGGCGCAGTGGTTGAGAGTCCGCCTGCCGATGCAGGGGACACGGGTTCGTGCCCCGGTCCGGGAAGATCCCACATTCCGCGGAGCGGCTGGGCCCGTGAGCCATGGCCACTGAGCCTGCGCATCCGGAGCCTGCGCTCCGCAACGGGAGGGGCCACAACAGTGAGAGGCTTGCGTACCGCAAAAAAAAAAAAAAAAAAAAAAAGAATCACTCATATCTTTTGAGCAAAACTCATCTCTCAAATACCTTGAAGTGTCCTTAGATACCTAAAAGGATGTAGCTTGACACGTCCTTTGAACATGATTTGTAGCAAACTCTCTCCTTGAGAAAATGGACACAGCTCCATGGAGATCTTTGTCTTGTCCATTCTTTAAGGGGTTTTATGTGACTGGATTACATGTTGTATGGCTGGAGTGCCCCAGGGGAGTGAAGTACTTGAAATGCTGCAGTGACTTATGCTGCCTAAATTGCATCCAGTGCCCTGATTTTTCACATAGTTGGGAAGATTTGTCACATGTTTATGCTATTTTGACAGTAGCCGAACTGAAATAATCCAGAGGCAAGCAATATTTTTGCTTCTCTAACTGGCATAACATGGGGCCCCTAGGGAGGTTCTCAATTAGTCATTAAATGGCTGGAATAAATGGCTTGGGTGCCTCTGCTAATAGAAGTATGCAGCAGGGCCATTAGAGAATCTTGTCTGAATAGTGACAAGGTCATAGGAAAGCAGAGGGTGCTATCATTGATAAACTCTGGGCACCAGTGAACTACTTTATGCAGTGTCTGAATAAGAAGAAAACTGGAAGTTCATCTAATCCTAAACTCCTCATTTTAAAGTTAAAGTAGACTAAGGGCTAAAGAGAGTCTCCTCTCAGGTTACAAAGAACAGAGAATTTAGAACTTCTCTGACCCAGAGTTTGAGTCTGGTTCAAGCATTTGTACAGGCTAAGTAGGGTCAGGTGTAATTATTATCTACAAAGAAGTAACTGAGGCAGTCATGTGACAAACTGTACCCTCATAGGGTTTGCATACAGTTCTCCTGGCTTACGTCTGTAGATACTATTGACTTCCTAACTCAACTGTCATACTCTACTTCGTTTTGGCTAGCAAAACTCTGATTTTATTCATGCGGCCATATGCACAGTCCCAGATAACCAATCACAATTGGTGTGAACCAGTTATGACAATTCCACTTCCTTTCATCAGTCATTTACTCAGAGTTGAGCTGGCAATCCAGTTATAGCCAGTGAGACGTTAGGAGAAGTCACTGGGGACTTCATGATGTTTGGAGCTGCAGCAGCCACCTTGTGACCACAAGGGGAGACACTGAATGCAAACTGAGGATGATAGAGCCACAGCACCAAGGGGACTAGAGTCCTTGATGACATTGTTTAGCTGGGTCCTCACACTTCTACACAGCCTGCTAATCTAACAGCAAATGACTTTACACTTTAAGCCATTCATACTGTGACTTGCATCTGCCCTTATTTTGAAGATATATTAAAAAAAATTTCCACTAATGGCTGAGACTTTGAAAAATAATTTATTCATTAATGGGCCAGTATGTTCCTCAAAAGCAGAGACTGCCAGGCCTTTCAATCTTGTTCCAAGGCTCAGGTCAGTGTCTGGTATTGTGTGGATGATCAGAAAATGTATAAAGCATATTTGACATGTATACTTACATAGACAAAGACGTTGCAGAGTAAAGTTCGGGGTGGATGTGACTAAACTTGAAAATTAGTCATTGTAGAGAACCTAACACAAGCCAGCCCTTGTCCTAGTGAATTTCTCAAACCAGTGTGGTACCAAGGGCAAGATGATGTGAGCTGTCTACCCTGGATGCGGGCAGTGAGGGGTGCATTATCCATAAGGATTATAAAACAATACTGAAAATGGACTGAAAAGTTGTTCTGCTCTTCATTATCACCATGAGCCAGAAATTCTAAACAATGTCTGTGATAAAATACTCCTCCCTGAGAAAAATCTTTTGTTAGTGTAAATTCTAAACAATTGTTGTGGTTACTACTGAGTTTCGACAATACTTCTGTGAGTTTTAAATTCATACTTTTTTATTACTTAACCTTTAATAAACATTATATTCTACACAGAAGTTAATTTAGAGAACTCCCAATTATTCAGGCAGTCCTTGACAGGCACAGATCAGCTATGGGCATTGGTGCTGAGATTATGTTTGTGACAATTTGGAACCATTCCAGCTTGCACTAAGTGCAGTTCACATTTCTAGCACTTGTGGTATTACCTACCCCTATATTTAAATGGGTGATTCTGAATGAACATCAACAACATAGTGATTGAAAAAGATGAAGAAACAGAACTAGAGTTATTTCATTTCTAACATTCTGGGTGACCACTTAGAGAATTGATATGCATCTAAAACGTAAAGCAGAGCAAAGGTACAAGGTATTATGTTCTTGGCTGGTAAGTACAAATTTTAGCTCATAAATGAATTTGAATTTTTATGTTGTGAATTTTTGGATGAGGTTAATTAGACATCAAAACTACTATGTACAAGCAGCCAGAATCAGCTTAATCAGTGTACCTTGAAACACTGTACTTTAAAATTAATTCTTGGTATTCAACATAGAGAAATTATGCAAAAGGTCATTAACTATACAATAACATGATATAAGAAAATGAGTATTTTGCATAGGAAAAAAGATGAAAATTTCAATGAAGAATGAAGAAGCAACAAAAGATGCTTGTCTTACATTGCTAGAAGAAATCAAAAGTACAAAAGGATGTTTGACTGCCTCAATCATTTTCTCAAAAAACTGGACACCTGTTTTAAAGCAATTGATCAAATAATGTCAATATTAGTTATCATGTAGCTATTTCCTTGAATGTTTTTTTTTTTTTGACTGCACTGTGCAGCTTGTGGGATCTTAGTTCCCCAACCAGGGATTGAACCCGGGCCCTCGGCATTGAGATCATGGAGTCCTAACCACTGGACTGCCAGGGAATTCCCCATTTCCTTGATTTTTTTTTTACAGAAGATTTTGCATAATATAAAACATTTCTGATAAATTTTCTGAAGAAGGTATTTTAGTTTGTTTTTTAAATTTCAGAGACATTTGAAAGCTGCTGGAATTGATCTCAAAGACAAAGACTATATAACAATTTCTGGAATTCATTGTGGAATAGGGTTTTTATGAATTTGCCAAACTTATTCTATGTATAATATTTTTCGTAATTATGTGTGTATCACTCTATTCTTGTGAAAGAAAAATTTTAATTAAAATAAATAAAAACAAAATTTTTTGTTCAGCTATGAGAGAAGATAGGTCAATTATACTTCAGAAACAAACAAACAAACTCATAGAAAAAGAGATCAGATTTGTGGTTACCAGGGACAGGGGGTGGAGGGAGGGGGAATTAGATGAAGGCAGTCAAAAGGAACAAACTTCCAGTTAAAAGATAAATACTACTAGGGATGTAATGTACAACATGAGAAATATAATTAACACTACTGTATGTTATATATGAAAGTTGTTAAGAGTAAATCCTAAGAGTTTTAATCATGACGAAAAGTTTTTTTCTGTTTCTTTAATCTTGTATTTATATGACATGATGGATATTCACTAACTTATTGTGATAATCATTTCATGTTATATGTAAGTCAAATCATTATGCTGTAGACCTTAAACTTATATAGTGCTGTATGTCAATCATATCTTTCAAACTAGAAGATTAATTAAAACAAATAATTTTTATCAACTATAAGGGAAGATAGATTGACAAGTCTGGCTATACTGTCTATTGAACATAAACAGGCAAAGAAGACCAAATTTGACAAAGTCATTGACACATTTGCACGAAGTACAAAAACAGAAATTATAATGTTATTATGTAAATGTAGGTATAAGCTCTTTTCCCTTTTAAAAAACTATGTTAATGTAATTAAAAACATTAATCCTTTAATTTTTTGGTTTTTTTATAATGTAATTTTCTATTGATGAGATTAGATATACATTCATAGAAAAAATTTACTGTCTGTATTTCTTTCCTTGCCACTATTATTATTCATTCATTTCATTATTATTACTGAAAATCATTTTGTCACTTAGAGGAGGGGGGTGCTCAAAATGATCTGTTTTCACGTGTCAGATGTGCTAGGCTCATCACGTTTAGCCAGGACTAAGAGAAGTCAGGTGTTCAAGGTCCCGAATTGAAGAACTATTATGAAGATAATCCTTTACGAGGATTCAGACGATTGCAATCCTTAGAGCCCACAGAACCCACCAATTCAGCCCATGCTTGAGCACAGCACGGGGTAGAGAGAACGTTGTGGTTGACTTCATGTGTATTCATAAATTTTACTTGAATATAAGTCAACCCTATTCTAAAGCCTTTCCCTTGCTTCACCCAAACAAATTTTTCCACTAAAAAATAAATATCAACTGTGAAACAGCCTATTTTTGTAAGCAAAAACATTATCTAATCCCCATTTATTATGATTCATACATATACAATGCACTTGATTATACTTTTTGGTAATGTTACATTTCTAGTAAAGTTTATTAAAAACAGAACTCTTTGAGAGATGCAAAGGGAATCACTATGAAAATCCACAATAAACTCCATACTGCCAGCCTCATTCCCCTAGTTAATGTCGTTCTTGAAGATATACACAGGAAAGGCGTATGGGGCCCCTTCTCATTTGTGTTATATTATATTCTGTTTCCATGGGAATACATTCTAAGGAGATGAAATCATGAAGTACTCTAGAAGGTGCTAATATCTCAATGGGGCATAATAACCCACTGAAAATATCTACATTCACATAAAATATGTCAAAGGAGAATAATGAAAATTCTGGGGAGGAGAGGGCATGAGCACCATAGACATGGCAGACCAAGTTGCCATGCTAGCTTTGAAGCTGTATTTAATAACTGTGAGTCACATATAATATTAAAATACCATTGATTGTAATTTAATTTGGTCAGGGCCAGTGTCTACCCTTTGAGCATCCAAACGTCTCTCTCTTTCAATCCCTGTCTTTCTCTCCTGTAGATTTTCAACCCAATGGACTTTTTCATCATTTTTTCTATCATTGTCATTATTCTTCATCTTATCAAATTTATTTGTCAGTTATTGTGACATTAAGTGCCAAGCAATTTACAAAGATCATCCCATTTATATTTCAGAATGCACTTATCATGTGGGAATTACTTTTTTTCCCATTTTGCTGCTGAGGAAACTGCAAGTCAGGGAGAACAGCACAGCTGATAAGCAGGATTCAGGACTCGAACGCAGGTCCCCCTGACGTGTTTTTCACTAAACCCCACTTCCTCACTGATGACCAGGATGCCTGAGGCTCCTAATTTATTTAGTTCAGACTTAGCAGCTTACAAACATCCTGTGAAACAAGACAGTTTCTTGCCGGTATAATGGGAATCCTAGCTTTGCCTCAAGCTATCCCAGCACAGAAAATCAATTGGGAAGAACAAGCATTAAGAGTCTTCTCTATAAATCAAATGCCATGATGGTTTTGGCTAAAAGAAAGTTCAAGATATGCATACCTAAGGAGAAGGCAGAAGAGGAAGGGAGAATACCATAGTGAAGGTATCTGAGAATGTTCCCTGCTGGGCCACACAAACTCACAGGTGACCCATGTAGAGAACGAGACTGGGGCACCAGCTGAAGGAGCTCTATTCATGAAGGACTCTGATACATGGGTACAAGCTGGGCTGACCAGGGTACAAAATGTAAACCAGAGTGGGAGAAAGGACACTGGCTTAGCACTGCATGAAAAAAATGACGCAGTTTTAGTTAGGGTCAATTATCTGCAATAACAAATAGACTCAAAAATTATAATGACTCAAGCACAGAACTGTTTCTTGTTGTTTGTTTGCTTTTGGCTTTGCTTGTTTGTATGTTTTATTTGTGTGTGTGTGTGTGTGTGTGTGTGCACATGCATGCATGTGAGCACTCAGAAACAGTCCAAGGCAATTCTAGGTTGGCAGAATGACTCTGATCACAAGTCATTCAAAGATTTCAGGCTCTGTCACCTTCAACATAGTTCTCAAGGTCATCTCAGGGATAAACATCTAGCCAGATGAAGGAAAGAACACAGAGGACCGCTGTGGGAAATGCAGTACTGCCGGGTACTTACAAAGGAAAGGAATCGGGCTGGTGAACAGTTAGTAGACTCCAGAGAACTTATCCCCACAGTCCTGGGCAGCTTCGGGAACATCAGATAACAACTCAGATATCAGCATTCTCAAAGAGGATTCCAGTCCTTCCAATGGAAAAGCAGCCCCTTGTTGTGGCTTCACATTCAGCAAGAAAGGCCAGAGGTAATAGAAATCAATGACAAGAAGAAAGAAGATGGTGCTGCCCTGAGAGAGCAGAGATCTCTGCTCAAGGCTCACAGGAAAGGAGGCTGAGCAGCAATAGCTATGGCAAGAGTCACAGATATCTAAAAGTTTAAATGTTTATTATTTTTAAATACCCAGACTCAAAGGAAGAAATAAAAAAGTAACAAAGGTTATTAATAACCATTCCACCTAGAGATGAAAATTATTAACATTTTGGTGACTACTCGTGTGCGCGCGCTCTCTTGCTATACAGTTGCAGTTGTCCCTCAGTATCTGTGCGGGATTGGTTCCAGGACCCCCGTGGATACCAAAATCTGTGGTTGCTCAAGTCCCCCACATAAAAAGGCATAGTATTGTACTTGCACATAACCTATGCACATCTTCCTGTACACTTTAAATCATGTCTTGACTTCCTATAATACCTAATACAATGTAAATGCTATGTAAATAGTTGCAGGCACATGGCAAATTCAAGTTTTGCTTTTTGAAAATTTCTGGATTTTTAAAAACTATTTTTGATCTGCGGTTTGGTTGAATCTATGGATGGGGAACCCGTGGATACAGAGAGCCAGCTGTGTGTGTGTGTATATATATATATACACACATATATACACACATACGTATTTTAAGATGATATATCATACTTCTGTATTATAGCCTGCTTTTTTCACCTAACCATTAAAGATTCTTGCTCTTGCATTCATAAATAAAATCTTAGTCTGTTTCATCTTTCTTTTTATTTATCTGTATCATTTTTGCTTATAAATAAAGCTGCAACGAATATCCGTGTTCATATATATTGAGTCACTCATCTAATTTTTATATAGGAAAAATGACCAGACAAAACAATTGATTCAGCACATCATCCATGCCTACATACTTTGGTGCATAACCTTAAGAGTGAACACATTTAAAAATTTGAAATATATTGCCAAATTTCTCTTAAGAAAATTGTACCCACCTACATTAGCAGTATATGAATCCTTGATCCTTATAGTTACAAGCCCTAGATATCTTTATTATTTTTAATATTTGCCAAAAAAGCAAAAATATTTTAATATTTGCCAAAATTAAAATTTTTATTTTAATTTTTATTTCTTTAATTATTAGTAGTCATAATAATGACTTTGATTATGTGTAGTCTGCATCTAGTCAAATGCTTATTGGCCATCCTACGCTTATTGTATTTGAATATCTGACAGCTCAGTGCCCTCCTCAGTTACTGTTTTTCTTCAGAAATTTTTTGCTATGCTAATTTTTATTTTAAATGAACTTTAATTTAATTTAAAAAGTTATCAAGATTGTGTTAAACACATAGGTTTGTTCAGTGAATAATGGCATCACTAGAGTGAGTATTTGCACAAGAACCAAGTGTAACTCTTCATTTATTCCTCCCTTTCTATGATCTTTGATGGAGTTTTACAGTTTTCTTCAGGTAAGTTCTGAACTTTTATTTTTTAAGTTTATTCTTAAATATTTTATGTATTAAGCTGTATTTTGTATCAGAATGTTCACCATTGTATTTCTTACCTGATCCTTCTTTGTTAAATAAGAACTTTTTGAGTTTTATATATTCATTTTCTAACCTGCTACCTGATTGGTTTCTCTTTTTATATTTATGAGTTTTTAGTTGGTTTCTTGGGTTTTTATGAAGTTGGAAATTTGCATTTTTCTGTATTTATATCTCTTTATTTTCTTAACTATTTGCATGGCTGATTTTTCCAAAAGAGTGTGAAATAATAGTGGAGATAACAGACATGCTTGCTTGTGTCTGACTTTAAAGGAAATGGCATCGTGTGTGAATGTGTGTTTGTATGTCTGTATGTGAATGAGTATGTAAATGAGTATGTAAATGTTTATTATATGAAGAAAATAGCATCTTAATTCTGTTCCTCCTAGAATTTTAACAAGGAACAATCAATAAAAGTTTTTTCTTTTGTTTCTTTTCTTGCAGTACGCGGGCCTCTCACTGCTGTGGCCTCTCCCGTTGCGGAGCACAGGCTCCGGACGCGCAGGCCCAGCGGCCATGGTTCACGGGCCCAGCCGCTCCGCGGCATGTGGGATCTTCCCGGACCGGGGCTCGAACCGGTGTCCCCTGCATCGGCAGGCGGACTCTCAACCACTGCGCCACCAGGGAAGCCCCAATAAAAGTTTCTAAATGACTTTTTGATATCCATCATGGTACGTACAGAAAGTAATTCTTGCAGCTACGTTTTGCATTTGACAGGGAGTTTCTAAGCAAAAATGGGGGAATCATGTTAGTTATATTGTATTCATTGCCTGTAACAGGGAAGGACAAATCTTTAATTCTGTAAAGATGCATCTCCAAAATCTCAAGTTCAGCCATATACTATAAAAACAGCTTCAGTGTACTTTTTAAAAATGAATGATGACTACAAACTGCTTAAGGAGAACAAAATAATTGCCATGAGATTGAACAAAGGTCAGATAATTATGTGGAAAACCTGGAACCTCATTGCCCAAGGGGTTTGTAATAAGAAACCAAAATAAAAATGCCCGTAGGCAGATAAGAGATAGGTCTACAGTTGCTTCATACCTTACAAAGAAAGCAAATAGTTGCTTTTTAAAATAGACTTTTAAAAATGGGATCCTTCAGGGGAATGAAGGAGTTGATCTTTAATGTCCCTTTCAGATCTGCTAGGGAAATGAGGGGCATCTAGAAGAAGAGGCTGCTAACAGCCACTGGAAAGAGCAAAGAATGTCAGAGACTTCAGAGGAGGAGGGGGTAGTTTTGTTGTGAACTCATTGACCTAAAAGGACCCACTTACCCAGTGGAGAGGGAGAACAGAGTTGTATTTTCTCCAGGAAGCCTTTCCCTACTTCCTCTTCCACCTCAGTTCCTAATAAAACTAGACTCTTCCCTCCTTCTAAGCTCTATACCATTTAGTGTGCCTCTCCTTGGCACCTTCTCTTCTAAATATTTATGTACATGTTCTTTTCCAACTAGAAAATAAGACTGTTGAAGGCAAAATTCATGTGTTTGTATCATGCCCACCCATACCCTATAGCACCCAAAACAGGACGCTGTGTACAGCAGACATTGTTCAGTAAGCACTATTAAATGAATAAATGAGTGATAAACATAAGCTTAACTTAGATCTCTTAACAGTATTACTACTGATAATAAGAATGATAGCATAGCTAATTTTTATGAAGTGCCTATTATGTGCCAAGATTTTAATATGTATTATCCCTTTAATCCTTATAATGGCCCTCGCAGGTAGATATTATCCCTACTCAAGAGATGAAGAAATGAGGTTCAGAGATGTCCCCTGATTTGCCAAGGCTCACATAAAAGAGATGGAAAGGTCTTTCTAGACATCAAAGACCATGTTCTTTCCAATGTGCCAAGTTGTCAGGTGTTGATAGGAATTTCAACCCTACTTACTTGAACTGTCTGGTGTTCCTATTCTTCAACGATTACTTTGAAGAATTTTAGAAGAAAAAAATATGTTCAAATGTGGGTGGGATTTCCAATGAGTTTTGAAATTGGAGAAAATGTATTGCCAAGCACTAAACAAACATTGAGTCTGTTTTATGAGTTAATGGATTAAGCTGGATTTCAGTAGCATTCCTGTATCATACACAGCATACACATGCTCATGCCCTTCTCCAAAAAATTCGGAGCAGTTGGTGTTGATCACAGACACTGCCAACTAACTGGATTGTTTCAGAAGAATGCTACATACAGAGTTTGTATCTGAGACTGTTGCTTATCCAAAAAAGTTTGCGAAAGCATTTTAACAGCCCAGATGATCCTCTTGAAAACAGAATAAATGGTTCCCTAAAATATCTTTCCCTGTTTAAAATATAAAGTTTTTGAAGGCAGGAACTGTGTCGTTTACTTTCTGTATAGAGAATAAGCTGCTATGTAATACATGCTCAATAATCATTTGTTAAAAGAAGTGAGCAAAATTTAGCACTATGGAGTTTAAGCCCATCTACACTGGTTATACCAGTAGATACTACCAAATCTGGTTTTCTTTAAACAATTCTAATAGTCCTGTAAGGAAAACTTCAAAACAAAAGGTGTGAGCAAAAACAGAGGAAATCAAACAAACAAAACCCTTGGGTGCCAACTCATGAAAGACCTTGTGTACCGTGCCCAGAGAAAGAAAATATCACTAGAATAAGCAAATTTAAAAATTACAAAACTAGCTTCAAATACTGATAAAATTTGAAGCAGGGGTAGAATACTTTACAAGTTGCATTTAATATTCATCAGTTGTTGTGACTTTCTAGAGTTTCTTGCTGAGAAAGATCTGAGACCAGATGCAGGCTCAGAGAGTAAAGAGTATTATGATCTACTCTTAATGTCTGATGGTCATAGTCTGTGGCCATAGGGCTGGTGCTCCTGCCATGCATGTGTTTAATACCCTAGGTTTAAAAGGAAAAAGAGGAATTCCCTGGTGGGCTAGTGGTTAGGACTCTGGGCTTTCACTGCCGGGGCCCTGGTTCAATCCCTGGTCAGGGAACTGAGATCCTACAAGTCATTCAGTGTGGCCCTCTCCAAAAAAAAGTAAAAGAAACAACAGTAAAGAAATAGAAAAAATATTTTTTAAAAAATAAAAGGAAAAAAGAAAACAAAAGGTTATGCCTTTAAGAAATAGCTTGATCGGCCAGCGTCATTTATTCAACTATAAGACTTAGTAAAGAGGCCATTAGTTTTTCTGACAAAATATAATTATTGAGGAACTTAATTCTTAAAGATAACTTTTCCTTTATTAAAAATTAATATTTTATAGCCTTGTATACAGACCAGAAACAACATAAATTCAAAACTCAGTCTGATTCTTCTATTAAGTAATATAGTATAGAAGAGGACAACTTTTTGCCTTGCCCCCTCTCGCCCCCTGTCCAAAATGCATACACACGTTTTCACGTGCACATATGTAGGCAGCAGTGGGACAAGCTAACTAACCAGAGCTGAATACTAGCATGAGGAAGCCAGACTGTGGAGAACTCTAAAGTTACACAGGCACAATTGTGAGGACTCTCAATGCCAAACCACAAATAGTTTATGAAGAAGAACATTGGTACCATGGTCCTCTGGTTTTCACACACTCAGAAACACTGGGAATTGGAAGTTTCCCTAGAGGAAAAAGAAAACCCCAAATGCTGCCTAATAGCAGTTAAACTTAGGGAAGGAATTTTGATTTGAACCTGTTTGCATGTCTTTACATTTTGCTCCAGATTTTATCTTAAATTTGAAAACAATGGTAGATGCTTAATGATTTACGCTTTTTCAGTTAAAAATAGTATTGGCTAAAATCCGTGTTATCCCTGTTTCTCAAGTCCTGAATAGTAACAAGGAATCTTTCTTGTAAATTTTTGTAAGTCAGTTTTTCCAAGTAGCAAAGACTTTAAGTGATACAGAAAATAGGAAAATAGAGTGAATTATTTCATACTTATACCTATAGGATGACTTTTTAACTATCTGACCAGTTTAAGAAAGCAAATCTATTGTTCTAGGAAATAGAATACTACAAAGGTTCACTAATGAAACTAATCAGAATTGTAATTTGCAAAATACATTTGTACTTCTTCATCTTTGGCTTCTAAGGTTTCCTTTTTGCCCAAGTTATCAAAAAAAAAAAAAAAAAAAGACCCTCCCCTAATCTTCCACATTGCTGGGGGTTTTTTTGTTTTTGTTTTTTTCTTTTCAATAAGTAGGAAAAAGCAAAGAACAAACCAAAGGAACAAAACAAAACAAAAATACAGGAAAAAAAACCCCCACCCTAATCTTAGCCAATAATCGTGTTTCATTTGTTCACATTATCTAATTCTGGATGATTTTACTTTACTCTATCTGAGATTTCTATAGTAAGGTGCTTCAAGTCTGTTTTGAAAATAATCTGGATACGAAAAAAATAATAAGTAAAGGACCATGGCCTAGACCTTCTAACTCTAATTCCAGATCTCCTCCTCCACACGGTGGCTGATTCTGCTAGATTATCTTGAATAATCTTGTAAAGAAATATTAAAATTTTTATTGTGAACCATCTCAAGGAATCTCCAGTTGTGTTAAGTTTTCAGAAGTTGACAATCTTATTTAGTAACCCTTCCAGAGATACAGTGCCACATGGTGCTGCAGTACTGGACCCAATGAAACTGTGTGTTCCTGGTCACCAGCAAGGACACAGAAGTGCCTGTTCTTTGGTTTTCCCCAGTCTAGGCTTGCCAGACAGCTCCTTCATATACATACCATCCCAACTCTTTCTCCAAGAATCTCATGAGTCATGAAAACAAATTTTCTACTTAAATCTACCCTACCAACTATTTTTTTAACTTTGGAGGCCTTGATCCTGATAATGGTATTATCCAGCCAACCCACTGATTTTGCTTGGTTTTAAATGGATATTAATGGAACAGAGTGACTGCAGACATTTTATGAGTAGTCCTACTTGCTGATCTTCAAGTAATCCGTATGACCACCAATTCTGTCTTTTAGTTTATGTGTACCTTGCACTGGGATGGTCTTCTCCTTGGGTCCAAGTTCTTCAAGAACCAACTTACTTTTCTGTCATGCCTTCCATTCTCAGCCTTGCTGAAAATGACCTTCATTTGAATTTCTGTATAATTTAATCTGTGCTCCTCTTTCCTTTTCCTTATCATATGAAATAGTTTTTAGCTGCATGTCTTAACTTCCCTAAAGGACTGCAAGTTCCTCCAAAGCAGTATCTTTGTCTGATTCATTAGGTGCCAAGAACTTAATAAAAGTTCAGTAAATTATGTATTTGATCTATGAATAAATAAAAGGATAGAATTTAAACACATACTGTTATTAGATGTATATATTATCAAATTATGTACTGCTAGCAGGACTTTTTAGAATTTTTAAAGCAATTAATCATGGTTCCCAATCTTTTTAATATACAATATCCTTCCAAGGCTTGATTTTGCAATAAGCATCTCCCTAAAGTGGAACATGACTCTTGGCATGATATTTTTTGAAAAAATTATTTAAAATTAGGTTTCTATTAAAATATTTCTTTGGATAAGTGTTATAAAAGTAGGTTAGAGAATTACAAATTGTGGTCAAGTATAACAATGCTTAAAGGTATGAACATACTCATTACAGGCTGTATTAGTTTCCTAGGGCTGCCACAAAAAAGTATCACAAACTGAGTGGCTTAAAGCAACAGAGATTGATTCTCTCACAGTTCTGGATGCTGAACGTCTAAAATCAAGGTGTTGGCAGGGTAACAACTTCTAACACCATCACATTGGGCAGTAGGATCCAACATGTGAATTTTGGGGAGATGTAAACATTCAGACCATAGCATGTCATTTTTTTCCCTTTGGGGGCATGATGTGGTATTTTATAACAATAGTTTTCCTAATATGAAACTATTATTATATTCCTTTCAAAAATCCAACCTGGATATGAAATACGGTTCCTTTAATATTCTGCTAAATTTGTTTTACTAGTGTCGTGTAGAGTATTATTAAAAGTTCATTATACATGAGATAGGTCTAAATTTTCTGGTTTCTGCTGTTTTTGTTGGGGTTTCAATATTATAATTATGGTAGTTTATAAAATTACGTCTTATCTTTTTCTAAGTTTCGGAACAGGTTTTATAGAATTTATTAAAAGTTTGAAGTCACTTATAAAAATGTTTAGAACTGAAGCTTTTTTATGTCTAATAACTTGACAACTTCTTAAAATTTCTTTCCTGATTATTGATCTATTTTCCCACTTCTCCTTGAGTTCATGTTTTCTAAATATTGGGTTTTTTCCTCTACTTCTACTTTATCTTGTGTTGTTATTACAATTATTGCTTTCCTTTTTTAATTGTATTTAACTAAATTGTATTTTTCTGCTATTATCTTTGCCCATCCTTTTTTTTTTTTTTTTTTTCCTGCGGTACGCGGGCCTCTCACTGTTGTGGCCTCTCCCATTGCGGACAGAGCACAGGCTCCGGACGCGCAGGCCCAGCGGCCATGGTTCACGGGCCCAGCCGCTCCACGGCATGTGGGATCTTCCCGGACCGGGGCACGAACCTGTGTCCCCTGCATCGGCAGGCGGGCTCTCAACCACTGCACCACCAGGGAAGTCCCTTTGCCCATCCTTTAATTTTTATTGCTCTGCATTATTTGGTTTAGTTGTGTTTCTTTTAAAAATCATATGCTTTAAGTGACGGGTAGGATCCTGTCTGAAAATCTTTGTTTCTTAAGAGGGGATTTTGTCTCTTTTATGTTTATTCTCATAAAATATCTTCGTACTCACTTGGCCATTTTTTAAAAAGTTTGTGATTTTAATGTTTATCTGATTTGTTAAAAATCTGTTAATATATGGATTATGTTTTCTTTGGTTATCTTTCCCCTGGTGATTAGGAAGGTAGAGAAGAGACTACATATCCTGGATCTTGATGGCTGAGTAATCGGACGGAGTCAGCCATAGTGTGGGAACTCAGTACTTTGCTTCACAAATAATAACATCAAGGCCCAGCAAAGTTAGTTTCATAAAAAATTAACAATAGGATTGATCTTAGACCTAGTGCTCTTAGCTTCAGGACAGTGCTTTCTATTGCCTCAACTTGTGAGAAATTTTGCCCTATTTCATGTAAATGAGCCTTTTCCTCCTCAACAATCCCTGCCCCATATGTTCATACTTCCTTCTCATGGAAGAAGCATGTTTTCCACCATATCAATGTTCTCTACAATCTTAGCAAGGCATAGAAGGCTATGCACCCACAGAAGAATGCAAAAATAATGTATTAGTTGAAGTTGGAACTTAGTGAATTATCAATAAGCTTATCATATTTTCAAAGTTCCTTTCATTTCAACTTAACACTGAAATTGGTAAAAGGGATTTAGGGATGTTTTTTGACATTTAGGAGCTCACTCCTTATTCAAGGAGGCAGATACATGAATAAGTAACTATCATACATGGCAGACTCTAATGGGCATTACAATTTGGAAAACATCTCTGACATAATAAATATGGCATTTAGTGAAGCTTACGTGTAATTCCCTCTCATCATTTCTCTTTGAAGAAAATGAGTGTTTCAAAATACTTTTAACAAAGATTAATTTACTCATCAGTCTTATTACAGCATTGGTATTTTCACTGAAAAAGAACACATACCGCGATACAAAAGCACACACACAGGCACATACTCAAATATTAAAAGACCAAGTTTGCATTTTATCTGTAGCAGCCTGGTTCGGTTGCTGAAGGAAAGAAGGAAGGAAGTCAAGGAAGGAGGGAGGGAGGGAGGGAAGGAAGGAGGAAGGAAGAATAGAGGGAATGAAGGGATAGAGGAAGGAAGAGAGGGAGGAAGAAAGAGGGAGGGAGAGAAGAAAGGAGGAAGGAGGAAAAGGGAAGAAAGGAAAAGAAAGGGAGGGAAGGAGGAAAAATCTTTTTAAAAAAATAAGAAGGAAGGAAGATGACTCATGAAGGAAAGAGCAGAACTCATCTAATCCATTTCAGCCTGTGTTATGGCTCACAAGAGTTTCAATGTCCTTATTTGTAAAATGATGATTATGCTATACTCATAGGGTTGTGTGGATTTCAATTAAACAAGGCAGCAACTGGAGGCTGCTGGCACATGGCAAACCCACAGTAACTGGTACAACAGATTGTTACTCACATTAATTGAATGTCTACATTAAAGGAGCTGCCTGTCATCTCATTTAGTATCTCTGCAGCGTTAACTGATTAATTTATTTCAACAAATCTGGTCACAATCTCTCCTTACTGTTGCAGACACACATAAAATAGTGTTTGAAATTTTTACTTTTTGACAAACATTTTAGCTGACATTGACACATTTCCTTCTCGTTGCACCTCTAGACCCTCACATTTTCTGAAATTAACTCATATTGCTCTATGCACAAATTAAACTCCAGTAAAAATGAAAGCTGCAATAAATCAACCCACCAAATCCTGTACTTCAAGGGTGATTCCATAAATCACACGGAAAGTTAAGAGACTTGCCTTGAAGAAAGTTCCATGTATCAGAGAGATCTTTTTAAAAGTGAATAATTTATGTTTAAAATAGATCTTGAGTCGCCTTTTAAAAATGTATCCACCGCCTAATTATCACAGTAATTTGGAGATGATTCAGGCTCATGCTTAGTAGTAATGTCTTTGAAAAGGTGCTACTTCTGAAAACTGCTTTATTTATGATGCTGCATAAATGCAGAGCATTATCCTGACTATTAAGTGACAGCCTCTTTTTGTGGATGTTCTCTTGTCCTTGCTGCAGGAAGCAATTTAATAGTTCTTTTTTTCCTCAAACAGATTTTTCCCATATGTCCTCTACTGCTGCCAGGCTAAGAACTTTTGAGAAAACTAAATATATATTCCAGGTCATTAAAACATTTTCTTATACACTAAACTTTCATTTTTTAAAGAATAATATATAGTTATTTACTGTAAGTTGGCTTTGTGCTAATAACTTTTATTTATTTATTTGGATGTCAGGTGTGCTAAGAATTTTAGATATATTTTCTCATTTAATCCTCACAACACATCTGTGTTTGCAGGTATTGTTCTTACCATCATAGTACAAGAAACACCATGAGCTATAAAACTGAAGTAACTTAACTAAGTTCTCACAATAATGGAACCAGGACTCAACCCCAAGCAGTCAGATGGCAGAAGCCAAGCTCTTAACCCTGGTACTATACTGTCTCCTGGCTAGCCATGACATGTTAAAAGAAAAATGCAAATTTCAGAACAGCATGTATAGAAGGACCCCTAGTGTGATATATTTCCTTGGTGTGTGTGTGTGTACAGATATAAAATTTATGTATATAATATATATCATATATTTATACATGTGCATGTATTATATTTTTATATAATATAGACATCAAAAATAATGAAAGTTATTATTGGGGCTTCCCTGGTGGCGCAGTGGTTGAGAGTCTGCCTGCCGATGCAGGGGACACGGGTTCGTGCCCCGGTCCGGGAAGATCCCACGTGCCATGGAGCGGCTGGGCCCGTGAGCCATGGCCGCTGAGCTTGCGCGTCCGGAGCCTGTGCTCCGCAACAGGAGAGGCCACAACAGTGAGGGGCCCGCGTACCGCAAAAAAAAAAAAAAGAAAGTTATTATAATATGTAGCACTTTTTATAGTAACGACCTTCTATATGCTAGATAGTTCACATGCATTATCTCACTTATTTCTCAAAATAACCCATTAACATGGGCACCGTTATCTCTCCACTTTACAGATGAGAAGAAGCACAGCAAAGTAAAGAAATTTAACGAAGGTCATAGAGCTAAAAAGTGGCTAGGCTAAGAACCAACCAGATAATGACATATGTATATATACATATGTGTGTGTGTATATATAAATATATATCCACACACACACATATATATAGTTTTAATTTTAAAAGGGGCCATCAACTAACATAGGTTGAAATTAAGTTCACAAAATGAACTTTAAAAAACTGAGTGTAAACAGGTGGTCCCCATCGGCCAAGATCACCCTTCCCTGCACTTACAAATGGGCATTGCCCCTGACTGCTTGTCTTTTCTTCTGTGGTTTCTTTGGTTAACAAGATTCCTTTCAGATTGGCACATTCAGTTTTCAGAGGTGGTGATATCTTCAATTAGATCATTATAAAGTCTTATGGCCTGAGAGACATTTTCTCTTTCTGGTGACTGTGCCTCTATTCCAGGGGTCAGGAAACTATAGCTTTGTTCATTTATTTGTTTTGTACAGTCCATAAAGAATAGCACTTACTTTTTAAAAATGGCTTAAAAATCAAAAGAAGAATAAGATTTCATGACATATGAAAATTATATGAAGTTCAAATTTCAATGTTCATAAATAAAATATTATTGGAACACAGCCATGCCAATTAATTTATGCATTGTCTATGACTTTTTGCACTATAGTAGCTGCAACAGAGACCAAATGGCTTGCAAAGTCTAAAATATCTACTATCTGGCCCTTAACAGAAAATATTTGCCAACCCCTGCTGTATTCTAATATGTTGTGTATTTATTTTAAAGTTCAACTTTCTGGGAGTCTCTCTCCTTTCCCAACTCATTCAGGGTACCTTACTATTGCCCTGTGTCCTGCTTTGATCTCGCAAGGACATGGCGCTTTCAAACAATCTTTTTCCCCAAATATGACCACAAATTGATTATTTTCGCATTACATAGGAACATTGCTACAGCTGCTAGTGGTCTAAGAAAACCTAGATATAGTAAAGTGGGCCACAGACCGAGAACCCGAATTACTCACAATCTTCCGCCTCTCTGGACCTCTGTTTTCTCATCTATAAAATAAGTGCAGTACTAGATAGCTTAGATCATTGTTACTATGACATCCTATATTTACAGTAATTCAAAAATCAACATTAACTGAACATCAACCATATATGGGTAAGAAAAATGAATGTGAACAGTTCAGCTTCAGCGATCTCACAGCCCAGCACTTGTCTGGACTGTCCAAATATTAGCTACCCAGGGGTACTGGTAGAATAATGCCCACTCCTCCACTCCCCCAACTCCCCACCAAGATGCTTATGCTTATGCCCTAATTCCCAGAACCTGGGAACATGTTACCTTACATGCAACAGCTTATCAAAGCCACCTTGTTGACTACTATTGTACGTCGTGTCTCATATGTTACCCATCTGACCAATGTGCGTATTTGGTTATGCCACTTCTGCTGTTATCCAGTGCTGTTTATTGAGGAGGATATTGAATTTCAGACACAAGGGACTTGCCTATGGTCAAGGTACTTAAAGGTAGACAAGGTACTTAAAGGTAGACAAGGATCCAGAAGAAATGTCCCATTCATTCACTTAATGAGCATGTACTGGTTATCTACCATGTGAAAGACTCTGCTGCTACCCAGTGTGTGATTCTTCCCCCCTGCATCAATGGTTCCTAATACCCAAGAATTGGTTGCACTTGTCCCCATAGCAATGTAATGCTTGGAATAGTTTCATCTACCAAAAAAATAGAACCTAATATGTAAAAATTTATCTTCCTCTTATTAACTAATGAGGTACAAAACTCAGAACTCCTGAGTTGATAAATTCTCCTCCTAATTATAGTAAAGCACACAATTTTGGAAAGTAATTTTGAAGGTCAGACCTTAGGGGCTCAGAAACCTCAGACCAAGAACCACTGTTGTTCTGGGCTTGAATCGCTAAATCTTGATGTCATAGCAGCCCTTCAGAGCCAAAACGCTGGAAAGGTCTGCTGCTCATTTGGGTCATCAAAAATGAATACATCCTCTCTCCCCCTTTCTCTCTGTCTCTCTCTCTCTTTAAATCTAGAGAGAATTATCCTAGCCTTGAACCCTTGTCCAAATATTCTGAGGAGAATTAAACAAGTTCCATGCTATTAAGTTTTTTGGATTAAGAAGGAAACAAGGGAAAACTGTTTGTGATGAGGGACAAACTGTCCTTTGGAATCTGAGTTACTGTTTCCAGGCTGCAAGAATGGAGATGAAAAGGCTCAGAACAGCAGCTGTGGGAATAGAGGGAAAATATAAACAAACCGAGGACGCTGAGAACTTCTACTAGGATGAGTTGCTCAGAAGACATTTACAAAGAACAGAGAGAGGTATAATAGGATTGCTCAGTCCCACGTCACTCATGCCAGGGTACATGAAACTTAGACGGCCAGATTTTCTTTCCAGAAGACAAAGGCAGAATCTGCCTGCCTTAGGGTAAATAAAATGGCCCAATTATATAATAATGAATGAAAGGATAAATGAATGAAAGAGATACTACTGATTACTATCATTTTGTCAATCTCTGTGTTGAATACTTTCCATATGTGATCTGTTTTAATCATTCTAACAACTCTATGAACCTGGTTTTCATATCCTCATAGGCAGATGAGGATATTGAGAGTCAGAGGGGTGAAAGAGACCCTATTACAAGCTGGACACTACACACTGATGAATTTTTAAAATATAATTATCTTTATTTAATTCTCATTACAAAATCCAGAGCGCCATATTATCCTCATTTTTTATATGCAGTGAATCGGGATTCAAAAAGATGATATAAATAACAGTAAACAGCCGTATGAGTCCTGACTTCTCGCTACTACCTGGCTGTGTATTCCTGGGACATCTAAGTGGAGATGCCCAGCTGAGAATTAGAAACATATCCAAAACAGCTATAGATAGAAACATGGTACAGAGGCAAGATGAACAGGTGAATTTTGAATTAGAGCAGAACCTGAAACGTTGCATTGCTTTAATGTGGCCAATTACATGAAGAGAGAAACGGTGGTCATAAAAAAAAAATGTGGTGAAGCTGCAATAAGTGAGGGCGGCCAAACATGAGCTTTCTTCTTTGCTGAGATTCCTGACAGATCCCACAGCCCTTCATCTTTGTACGGGTTACTTCCTACAGCTCAGTTTCAACTCCCTCCCTGGGAATTGCAGCCTTTTCAAGTCCTGAACACCTCTGTCACCACGGATTCACAGTGGGCATTCATGAAAGAATAACCTACACTCATCATCTCTCCGTATTGACCTCTCATTCACTCCTTGATCTGACTGAATTTTTATTGCCATCACGCATCTGACACTGACTCACCAGGGCCACAAACAACCTTCATATGCAATAACCACCAAGCATACACACACTTCAGAATTGCTTTTGCTTGACACTACTGACCACCAATTCCACCTAGAAAGTACTTTAATTATGGGTTTTGGTGATGCCATTCTCCTATGTCTCTCCTTTCCCCTTGAGTTATCCCTTCTCATCTTTCCCCAAACTTTTCCTCCTCTGTCCACTCCTTAGGGGTAGTGTACACCAGAACCCAAAGGAGAAGACTCTCTTCTCTGTTGGCATCTCATTTCCTCTGGTGGCTTCGGCTATTACCTAACCACATACCCATAACAATGAAAGCTATATCTGTATAAAAGCCCCTAGTTAAATGTCCAATTTCCTACTAGACATTTCAACTAGGACATCCTTTAGACTTTTCAAACTCAACATGACCAAAGTTAACTCTGCATTCTTCCCCTGACCGCAAACCTGCTTTATCACCTGTATTAGTTTCCTATTGCTGCTGTAACAAATTACCATAAACTTAGCGGCTTAAAACAGCACACATTTATTATCTTAAAGTTCTGAAGGTCAGAAGTCCTTAAACCACGATGTCAGCAGGGCTGCACTCCTTCTAGAGGCTCTAGCAGAGAACGTGTCCTTGCTCTTCAGCTTCTAGAGGTTGCTGACCTTCCTCGGCTCATGGTGCCTTCTTCCATCTTCCAGGTCCAGCAGGGAATCATCTTCAAATCTCTCTTTCTCTCTCTGAGCTCTACTTCTGTCACCATAGCTCCTTCTCTGACCCTCCTGCCTCCCTCTTATAAAGGCATTTGTGATTATATTGGGCCCACCTATATAAGCCAGGATAGTCTCCCCATCTCAAGGTTTTGAACTTATCACATTTGCAAAGTCCCTTTTGCCATGTAAAGTAAACTGCACAGGTTTTGGGGTCTAGGGCATGGACATCTTTAGGGGAGACAGTATTCTGTCTACCATACCACCTGTGCTTGCTCTCTCAGTAACGTTGTTGTCTAGTTGTCCAAGCTAGGAACCTGTGGTGATCTTTGACCTTTCCTTCACCCCACACATCTAGGCCACCACCAAATTCTACAAACTTCACCTCCTAAATCTCCCTCAAATATTCCTCTCTACATCCACTTCTTCCAGTGTCATCTGAAACTTTCCTGCTCAGGTAGACTACATAATTCGATTCCAGTACCAAGCCTTGAGATAGACGTACATAAATCTTTGAATATGTTTGGAAAATTTTTTCTTGATATTTTAATAGAAAGAAAAACATTGTCACGGAGAGCTAGATGTGTTCCATTAGAGAGGCTACTGTGGCAAAGTAGCAAGCCCTGTGGGTGAGGAATCGGAGGCCGAAACTGAGTTACAGCTTGCCATTTCCTAACCCTGTGACATCTGGCAAGTTATTTAAGTTTTCTAATTCTTGGTTTCCTCATCTGTAACACCTAACTTGTAAGTTACTCAGAGACTCAAACTGCAATGACATAGGTATTTATACTGTTCATGTGTAAGTTATCAGTAACACACTTTTGATTCAAAGGACAAGCCATTAATAAGCCTAATAAGCCAGAATGGAAACATTTCAATATTCAAAAACTCAGCCTAGGCCATCTCAGGTCCATAAGCATCAACTTTTCTGTCTCTCAATGGAGCTTAAATACTTATAACTAGGCAGGGAGCAACTTTCTGCCCATTCTTGTCCAGGGGAGATTTTGTTTTTATCTCTATACAACTGTGTGGCAGGGGAACTCTTTAAGAAAAATAACACTAAATTATGAATACAAAGTACATTATAAAAGGGAGGGTTTATTTGGAATGAAAAGTGAAATAAAAAAATATAAATATCTTTCTTTGCAAATAGTATAATATCATGACCACGTGAAAGAGGCTTGGGCAAGCGAGAAGCCTTGAAGCTTAAACTTCAGCAGCTTCAGAGTAACTCTTTCTCTGCTTTGTCTATTCCCGTGTAAAAGAGAAAAATCCAGAGTTCTTATATTCTCAAACATCATGGTTACCCCCATGCCCAGTGCATGTAAAATAACTTCCCTATTTTCAAAATTGAGGTGCTAAATATACTACTAACAAATGTTACAAATAAATGTCACATGGACTCTGTGGCTTGCTAAGCATTAAACATTCCTGCTACAAATTTGTTTCAGTCCTGCATTAACAAAAATCTGACTGGTATGGGGATTCATCCTAAATTCCAAACAGAGCTGTGAGGAACAACAGAAAACGTTTGCTCCTTAAAGGACTAGATACACATACAAAGAGACAGTTGAACTTGTGGAATTGCTACACACCCTGGGAAGCGTGATTGAAATGAACAAGTAATAGGTCTATTGTTTTTTAAAACTAGAATTTGTGAAGAGAAGTGCTATGGGTGTTATGGTGCTCTGCCCAGATTCACTCTTCAGAGCCACAGCACCATTCCGTGGAAGATGGGACTGTCAGCCACACCAGGGGTCCCCGAACCCCAGCCCCAAACCGGGCTGCACAGCAGGAGGTGAACGGTGGGCAAGCGAGCAAAGCTTCATCTGCCGCTCCCCGTCGCTTGCATCACCGCCTGAACCATCCCCTTCCCCCAACCCTGTGGAAACACTGTCTTCCGTGAAACCGGTGCCTGCTGCCAAAAAGGCTGGGGACCGCTGAGCTACACCCTCACAGCTGTACCCTTCACTGGGGACTGCCCTCAGTTTCAGGGAACTGTCTGGCACAGCTGCATCCTCTCCCATTGGTCTGCCACCAACGCTACAAACACCCAGCCCTTTGCCTCAGTTTGGAATAACTCTGAAAGAGCCATCCTAGCTCCAGAACTTCCATACGACTGGGTGAGGCACCACTGGCAACCACACTAAGGGGCAACTCCCCTTTTCCCAATGCTGCCTGCCTCACTCCGCAATCAGAAGTGTAACTACTGAGAGCACACCCCAATCAACCTTCATCTCAAAGTGCATTTTTAGGAAACCAGTCTAAGACAATTGACACTAGAAGCAGTCCAAAAAGGCAGACTCCAAAATGAGATCTGGAGTTGGATTTTCTCAGTGGCCAGCTGCAGAGAATGCTAAATTCTTAGACCCAGCACATCTACTATACAAAGTAAGGGTTAAGGAGGGAAGCAGTGCCACAGAGGCCTGGATGGAAGCTTTGACTGAGCCCAACAAGGGTGACTGAGCTATTGCTGCTGCCATTGTCTAGGAACAGAATCCAATGTTGAGCCCCTAATGTGGCACTGCCCCTCAAGACAACCAGTCAGCCACTTCGAGGCAAGCTGACTACATTGTTTTGTAGCTGACTACAATTCAACCCTTTTCACCATGGAAAGAGCAGTGGTTCATATTGACTGGGGTCAACCCAATTTCTGGAAATGTGTTTGCCTTTCCTCCCTGCAGAACCTTGGCCTGCACAATTGCCCAAGAACTCACGGGATATTTGATGCACCAACATGGGATCCCATACGATATTGTCTTAGATCAAAGGAGCCATTTTCCAGAAAAGGAGGTGCAGCAGTGGGCATACAGCCATGGGAATCCATGTTCTTTCTCACAATCCATGCCAGAATCCACTGGCCTGACAGCATGGCAGGACGGCCTCTTGTGGGTATAGCTGAGGTGCCGTCTTAGAGAAGATGCCCTGCTAAGATGGGGCACCATTTTCCAGGAGGTGGTCTACACCCTCAGTCAATGATCTTTATGTGTGGACGTAGCCACAGTAGGTAGATCTAGGAGTCAAGGGATGGAATTGGAAGTGAAGCCAATTACCATTGTCACCTATGACCTACTTAGGCACCATAGGTCTAGAGATCCTGGTTCCCAAAAGGTGAATACTTCCACCTGGGAACACAATAAGAGTCCCATGGAACTTTAAGCTCTAGCTATCACTTCAGGTTAGCTATCACTTCTAGCTCTACCTGGTCACTTCAGGATCCCCAGACCAAGAGAACAGCAGATGAGGAAAGAAGTCACCACATTTGCAGGAGTAATTGATACTGATAGTCTGCAGGAAGAGGTTCCTGAGAAATCAGCTGTTAATCCGTCAGTTCTTGGCTTGGTTATCTCTTCTAACTGCTTTTATGGTATTTTATTCATCTTTGTTACTCTGAAATTGCAGGTACACATACATTTTTATTGATCTTGCTTGAGATTTATTGACTCTCCTGAGGCTGAGCACTTATGTTTTTCACTAGTCAGTTTTAGAAAATTATCAGTTATTATCTCTTCAAATTTTGCTTTGTCTCTATTCTCTCATTCTAGTGTCCCAATTAAACACATATTGGACACTATTGACCAGGGGCCACATTAAACTAAATTTATGCTTTGGGGCTTTGGGGCTACAGAGATAAGAGTGAATTCTAGACCTAAACATGGGTATAGGCAGGCTTGCGGTTAGAAACTCTCAAGGGAGACATACACTCCCTTCTGTCCAGTTCCCTGCCCAGACACTCTACCAAGAGCCATGGCCAAAATGGTCAAGTACATTTTGCTCTCTCCCTCTGTGGGGCAGGTTTTATTTTAGGTCACACATTTAGGACTTCTTGGTGGATCCCAATTTTTTGGCAAAGATTTCTATGGTCACATCCCACTGTGCTCAGGTCCTGGACTTTATCTCCTGTGCTCTGCCTTCTTGACATATTAAAACTAAGAATTTAAGATCTGCAGAATCCGTTAGGGCAACCTATACTTATTTATAACTCTGGAATCACACTTTCTTGTGTTTTTCTCCTCTAAGTGTTGTTCTTACTTTACCACATGCTGAGTCACGCTTTTACAAAACAACTTGATCTAACTCTCTAGGTTCCCTCTACTGAGGGTGTTTCTCTGCATATCTACCCAGCCTTAGTGTTGCAAACAGATGTTTAAAATTCCTCATTTTTGCCTCATTTCTGAAATTTCCAACTAATCTCTTTTGATCCTCAGAAGACCTGATTTCAAACCTCAGCCCTGCCACTTTCTAGTGCTACAAATGGGACATTACTTCACTTATCCTTTTCTCAGCTCCATGTCCATAAATGGAAGAGAAGATGACTTTGGGGCATTGTTAGGACTAAATGACCTAATGTCTATACTAGTGCAAACTAGGGGCACAATCTTATTTACTCTGGATCTGGACTATGGTGGTAGATTAGAAGGAACTCTTTGTATCTATCCAAGGCCTATTGACAGCTTCCTTTCTCTAGTTATTACAGACCTGCTGGGCTACATGATGGCCTCCGACCCATTCACTAGAAAAACCAGTGGAGGGGTTATCCTAGCAGATGGAGCTACGACTCCAGAGACTATCCCTGGCAGAATTTCTTTTAATTTTCCCGAAGGTGAAAGAAAGTGAGGGCATCACAGGGCATTTGTTAAATGTTAAACTTTGTGAGTTTTTCCTAAAAGTTGTTATGAGTGTCTATTTTCTTTTTTCAATTGTTATTAAACAACGTAAGTAGCACACACTCCTTGTATGTTTTCAGAACTGCTAGTTTCCCTCTCATGTTGTAGCTTGTCAATGCCGAAATGACCACACTACTCTTTTCAAAACAGGTCAACCTATTCCCATATCAAGAGCCTTCATGGAGTGATTAATGTTCACATTGCATCATCCTGATTCAGTTCAAATATAGATAAATGGTAAGTGCATGCAAGAGCTCTTCATTCCCTAAGACTCAGCTTAAAAGTCAACTCCTCTTTGCAACTTCCCCCTCCCACTCTCAGACAGAGTTAGTCACTTTCTCCTCTGTGCTCTCTCAGGACTTCATGCAAACGTTATCTTAAAAGCTCTTACCACTTGGCTTGGTGTCCTGTAACTATCTGTTTACATGTCCCAGGAGGTATTCAGTCTCTTAAGAAGAAGGGCAATATATTATTTCCTTTTGTAACTCCAACACCTAGCACGCTGCCTACCACATAGTCGGTGCCCAATAAGTGTTTACTGAGTCAAAATAAGAATGTTTTAAAATTAAGTTATATTACATACCTACAATTATATAAGATTACTGTTTAGATTCAGTGAAACTAAGATTTAAAATGTCAAAGCATAATTATTAAATTCTAGTTAAGAAATAGTACTTTTTAAAAGGTACTTGGAGAGCTTTGAGGTATAATGTTTCCTGAATTCTATTTGGTGTTATTTTGGTGGAGTTCTAGGTTTTTTTTTTAAAGAACGAGTTAACTTCATAGAGTCTACAAATGCCAGAATGAAAAGGGGACTTTGAAATCATGCAACTCAACACTGTCTATTACTTTCCTTGCTATATTTTCTTCAGAGTATTTATTATTAATTCAAATTATATAATTTTCATGCTTTCATGTTCCTTTTCTATCACAGCTGTTAGATTACAGGTTCTAGGAAACCTGGACTATTGCTATCATGTTCACTGCTATGTTCCCACCTCCTGAAGTAATGCCTAAGGCATAGCAATTTCTTAAGAAATATTTGTTGAATGGATGGATAGATGGATGGATGATAGGTAGGTGGATGGATGGATGGATAGATGAATTAATCAATGAATGAATGAATGACATGTGCAGATGTGAAAAGGGACTTGTAGGACTTAGAGTCAAGTCTTTTGATTCCCAGTGTAGCATCTATTATGCCCCAGAATACTGTCTCATTCTTATGTAAAATAGCTCAAGTCCCCAGGATTGAAGCTCAAAATCTCTATTTTATTTTCTTTTTGGAATTTCTGCTGCCACTGCCATAGTTCAAGGCCCAACATTTACACCCGTAATATGTTTTTGTGCCTTAAACATCCTTGTTAGATGTCAGTGCAGGATGGCATCAGTCAAGAATTCAGGAGCAAGAAATAGGAGGCCCCTTTCTGCAGATGGCTTCAACCTTAAAAAAAAAATTACAGGATCATCCGTCCATTCATTTATCCAGAAAATATTTTTAGTGAATGTCTATCATATGCCAAGCAATAGTTCTAAGTACTTGGTTACTTCAGTAAACAAAACAAATGAACATCCCTTTCCTGGTGGAGCTCAAATCTTTTGGTGGGGGAGGAGAGGGGAAATAGACACAAATAATGAACATAATGAGTAAATTAGATAGTTTGGCTAGACAGTGATACATGTTATGGAAAAGAACAGAGCAAGGCAAAGGGGATTGAGAATGCTGGGAAATCCATTTTACCCTGGCCACTGTGTCAAGAGCAAGGTGTAGAGGAATGAAGGGACAGGCATGGAGACCTGTAAGGAAACCGGAGAACGTTCCACTGCACATACCACACACACACATATACATATCCCACACACATTTACAAATAACCCATCCATACAGGAAGCTGGCTTATATCAATCCAAAAGGAAGCCCTGTGGGCTGCAGAAATAATAGCTGTTCCCCACCAACTGGCTATTCATCTCCTCCCATGCACAGATCCTTCATAACACCCGTGTTATGGGTGTGACCAGCCTCCTCTCGCGCATTTTCAGCAACAGGGAGCTTGCCGCTATCCAATGCAGTCAGCTTGATGTTTAGACAACTGGGTTGTTACTTTCTTGAGTTAGTCTAACTGAAATCTACCTCCATTGTTTCTACCCACTGCCCTAGTTCAATAAACACATTGGAGTAAGATGGAAGGAACGTCAGCTTTGGAGCAGTCAAGACATGGGTTTGAGCTATAGCCCCACTGTTTCCTAGATAAGCGATTTTCTGCAAGGCACAGTTTTTCCTGAGCCTCAGTTTTCTCATCTAAAATGGGGATAACAGTTGCATAATATGGGCTCATTAAATATTAGTTCCTTTATCTAGGCACTAGTCTGAATACCATATTAGCCAAAATAAATAAAGCATGGGCTCTGCCTTCAAGGTCAGACCCACTCTTCTGAACATCACCTGTTCCTTCAGCCATTGCTCCTATATAATAGGCTGAAGTATCGCCTCTAGATATGCACAGCTTTGTTTATACCTACTTGTCCCATTGCCTGGCCCTCCCTATATAGATAATTGCGTTTAGGAAACACCTTTTTGAAAAACTACCTCTAACCTCAGGTTGGGTAGGAACAGCTTACCCTATAGAGGAATGCGACAATCTGGACTGAGAATCAAGAGTCCATGGGGCCCTGTTCCAAGGACTTACCCAGTTCCCTGTGCAACCTTGGTTAAGTCATTTTCCTCCTTGAATACTTGACTACCCTATTTGTATAATGAGGAAGTTCAGTAAAATGAGTGTGTATACTTTCTCAGTTGTAACACAGACACCTAAGATTCTACAAATTTGATGTGGAAGTAGAGGCAGAGAGGAGATATATCTTGAACACTTGCTGTGACATACCAATTCTTTGAATAATTATACCTTCAGAGAAGTGTTCTTGGCACTTTTATAAGCATTTTCTCTTTATTATTTTGAAACTTCAGCAAGATTTCTAAGTGGTAATGCAAACGGCCTCTGAGTAACACTGGGGAACATTCTTTGAGCTTCCCGTTCACTGCCATCTATAACTGTAATTGTCACTTCAGAGAAAATGTACTTAGTTACAAGGTCATGCACTGAAAAATAAAATTGAATCTAGGATGGGGAATAAGTAAGAGATGTGTGAGTGCCTTAGAGTGTGTGTGTGTGTGTGTGTGTGTGTGTGTGTGTGTGTGTGAGTGGGTGGGTGGTGTATTTGTCTGATTTTTTAAAAATTAATTAATTAATTAATTAATTTATTTTTGGCTGTGTTGGGTCTTCATCTCTATGCGAGGGCTTTCTCTAGTTGCGGCGAGCGGGGGCCACTCTTCATCGTGGTGCGCGGGCCTCTCACTGTCGCGGCCTCTCTTGTTGCGGAGCACAAGCTCCAGATGCGCAGGCTCAGTGGTTGTGGCTCACGGGCCTAGCTGCTCCGCGGCATGTGGGATCTTCCCAGACCAGGGCTCGAACCCGTGTCCCCTGCATTGGCAGGCAGATTCTCAACCACTACGCCACCAGGGAAGCCCTATTTGTCTGATTTTAAGAAAATTAATCAGAAGCCACTTAAAATCCTTACCAAGATTACATGACCAAAATTAAACTAATAACTTTAATGAAAACCCAGAGTTAAGATAACCTAGCAAGATCAATTTCCAAAAGCTGCCTTTGCGGTTGAAACATCTCAACACCAGTTTTTAGAGCTCTAAATGCCCATTTCCACAGTGGTTGCTGAAGGGTTTCTTCATGGAAGGGGAGTGTGAGGGAGTGTGGAGTCCGTTGAGAAGGATAACTATGGGGTAAGGGAAGCCATGTGCTCTGGGTCTTTTATCCATAAGTGAATTAGAGGAAGCTATTGCACTGCAAGCCCCTCAAAGAGTTTAATGGGAAAACAACTATAGAAGAATGAGTGTTTGTAGCCTTCCTCTGTTCAACAGCCCTTCCAAACAACAAGTGGCAGGAGGAGTAGGTCTGGGACTTAAAACAAGCCATTTCATCTTTCTAGCCTCAATTTCCTCAACTGTGTTGGTGGGGTGAGGAGATGTTGTGAGGGACATAGTAGGGCTTAATCTGAGTATTAATGAAGTATGGGAGCCATACTGGGAAAACTGAAGGTGACTGTGGAGGTGAAAGGAGGCCTCCTGAGGTCAATAGGATTCTTACTCCTAGGCAAAGAAAAGAGGCGTTCCTGACAGGAAGAAAGAGTTGACACACCTAAGAGTCATCAGGGAACTGGGTAGGTTCATGGTGAGTGGGGAAGACATTTTGCAGCTGTGGGAATGACCCCACTGTCCTCTGGAGAGGTACCTCAGAAGATGCAATACTAATGCTGGAACCTCCCAGTGAAGGTCTAAACTCACTTTTTGGCCCAAGAGACCTACTCATTTGCTGAGCCCCATCTTCCTCCCTCCAAAGCCTCAGTAATAGCAAAAGGAAAGGAATCTGACCTATGGAAAATTTCTACATCCCCAAAACTCATCACCTTCCGAATTCAGGAAGAAACGTTCTCATGAACCTAGGTGGGAGTTTGGTGGTTGTTATCACCAAGTTTGAGTTTAAGGAAATAAATGTTACATGGGAGCTCCTTAGGGGAGTAAGTACAGTGGGAAGTCAATAGGGATTTCCCTTCCATCCCCTCCTCCAGATTCCTATTTTGCTAAGGATTGCTTTAATAGATCTCGAAGGACTGACTCAGCCTCTCCCACTCCTCCCTCTTGGCTCTGTCTTCTCAGTAACAGCAGGGAATTGAGGATCTTCTTGATGTCCAGGGCTGAAGAATTGCCAGGGAGCAGAGCCAGGACTGGGGAATAATGCATAGTTCTCATGGTGGGTGGCAGGCTTAGATGCCCACCCCCTTTGTGGGAGCTGTAAATCAGGCCTCTTCGGATCTGCAAGTGGCCTCATAGCCACCTCCACGGTTTGTGTTCACACCGGGAAAGCCCAGCTATGAACGCTTCAGAACAAGAAAAAGTGGGCTCAGCTAGAACAGAGACCTTTGAGAACTTGAAAGACAGACTCTAAGGCCTTCAGTTCCTACTACAACCAACCTCAAGGTCAGAATATCTGTGAAAATGCTATCAGTTTTTCTGAGTGAACCTGTAAAAGGAACCAAATTAAAATGATCAGATGAAGACAGTTTTTGGTTTTGATCCATGTGATAAGTTTTCCAACTGGTTCCTGTGAAATTTTTGTTGCATATTTCCTCAACTTCAAAATTTCTTTTAAAAGATAACTTTCCTATTCCTCAGATGATAGATATCCTACCTTTAAGTGGCTCTAAAGGCAATATCAACCAGAGATTAGGAATATCAGCTTTGATTAAACTGAGCATGAGGTGAGTCAGCCCAGTAAAATACATGCTTAAAGTGTATTTTATTTTACATTAGATCTGTGGAAGTAATTGTATTTTAAATATCTGTTGAACAGCCTTGTAACCAGTGTTATGAACTGAATGTTTTTGTCCCTCCCGCCCCCAATCCATATATTGAAATCATAACCCCTAATATAATGGTATTAGGAGGTGGGGACTCTGGGAGATGATAAGGTCATGAGGGTGGAACTCTCATGAATGGGATTAGTGCCCTTATAAAAGAGACCCCAGAGAGTTATCTTGCCCTCTCTGCCAATGTGAGCACATAGCAAGAAAATGGCCATCTGCAACCCAGAAGAGAGCTCTCACCAGAACCTGACCATGTTGGCATCCTCATATCAGACTCTAGCCTCCAGAACTGTGAGAAATAAAGTTCTGTTATTTATAAGCCACCCAGTCTATAATATCCTCTTATTCTGAATAAGACATCCAGTAACAGGTTTATATACGAAATGGTAATTAAGTAAATTGATTCAGTTGCTTCCCAAGCCTGCCCACGGCCTACAAAGCCCTACTTCTTGGTCTGACCTCATCTATTATCAGTCTTCCCTTCTTTTGCTCTGTCCAGCCACACTGGCCTTCGTGCTATTCCTACAACATCAGGTAGCATGACCTGACTTCAGGGCCTTGCTCTCTTTGCTCAGCCTAAGTCACTCTCCTCTCAGAAAGTCACATGGCTCCATCCTACCTCCTAAAAGGACCAGACTACCTGAAATCCCAGCTTCTCCCCCCTCCATCTCCCGAGCTGGATTTATTTTTCATCATCACAGTAATCACTATGTTACAGAGATTGAAACATAATCTTATGTTACAGAGATTTTCATTATTTTGTATCTGACTCTCCCACTAAAATGTAAGCTTTATGAGGCCAGGGACTACAATTCTTGCTTGATCCTTAATGCCTGAAATGATACTTGGCATAAAGATACCTGGCCTCTTAATAAATAACTGTTGGATTAACTTTTTTAAACTAGCAAGTAAATTTTTGGTGTGCTATTTTCCAGATACCACGTTAAACATTTTCATGTATATTATCTCAAAAATGCCTTCTGAAACATCCTCTCTTCACCACCTGTTCCATCTCCTTCTACCGGTCTTCCCATCTGCTAATGGAGTTTACTGTTTAACTACCTATGATTTCAAAGAATGTTGTCTAGCTTTCATGCACAGAATTTATTACATTATATTTATTTCTTCTTGTCCATACCTGCTTCTCCCTAGAGAGACAGGTATGCTTCTGGAAGATAGCAGCATGTTCTTATTCATCTATTTTCCCAGAGCTGAACCAATTCCCAGGCACGTAGTGAGTGTTCTATAAATATTCATTGAATGAATGAATGACATTTTAGGTAAAGAGAAAAGAATAAGCAGAAGCAGGGAGAAGACTTTTTGGCTTTCAGAGGCAGCATATTTGAGAATGGAATTCAGAATCAGATTTAGATTTAAAGCAGTCTCTACCACTTACAAATTCTTTAGTCTTGAGCAATTTACATGTACTAAGCTTTGGTTTCGCCTTCTATAAGCCAGGAATAGATCCACACGCTCATAGGATTAAGTAATATAATGTAGGTAAGTGCCTGGTATGCTTGTTCCTTTCCTTCTGTATGATGCCACATGGCTTCAAATTCTCAGGGTGTGATAACCAATCTGATTGGGATTTCAGGCCTGGGGAGGGGTGAGATAATGGGGATCGAGAAGCTGATTAACCAACTGTCTCTATAATGGGTTTCTCTACAAGTGATTTTCATCACTTTCACATTAGTGACAACAGATGCAATTTCCAGACCAGTGAGAGTTCCTCCATATTGCTTTAGCACTGAGGGTTCCTTCAAGCTAGAACCGCATGGCTATCCAAGACATTTCTATGACCACATGAGGAAAACTCGCTCCTCATAGCCTTCCTGGAAGCAAGACATATACACACATTTTTCCACTGGACCTTCTTTGAGTTTAATTATCTGTCAAATAACAGAATCTTCAAGGGCCATGGGAGGGTCTAATCCTCAGTCAAGAATTTAAAAACCCTTTCAACATTTCTGTTTTCATCTCAAACAAGGTTCTTCTTTTCCTGCATGATCTATTTCTACCTGTATCTCATAATCATGAAATGAGTGATTTCTTCAAAACTAAACTACAATTCTGCTTATAGAGTCTTGTTGGGGTTGCTTAGGGGACCAATTAATCACACCTCTCCCATTTGAGTTCTGAATCTACTAAGAAAGAAACACTGGAGCCAAGCAGGAGTCTAAATACCAGTATTAGTGATAGAAAACCAGTATTGGAAAATGTAAAATGAGAAGCCTACGTGAGCTTCTATTCCTTTTCCCTAAATTTTAGATCTTGAGAACCATACCTGAGGCCAGTTGGGTCTGACAGCTTCAGCTATAAGGAGCATTATTACTTGCCTTATTGAGTGTAGAGAGTCCAAGAGACAAAGGCCATTCATGAGTAGTTTTATCCCACCCAAAAGGGAAATGTCCACCTTAGTAGACTTCCACTGTCTCACCAGTCAGTGACAGGAGCCAGGAAGCAGAGCAATGCTTTTAAGTGGATAGAAGTTCCCATGTTATAGGCTGGCAGGAAGATGGGGGGAGGGAAGGATACTCCTCTGGTTGTTCTGCTGCTTTTATCCTGCCCTAGAAGACCCCTGACATCTCATGCATTCTTCTTCCAGAATATAACCAAGTGTATGGCCTCCTTCTATGCCAAACCTAAATTAAACTATACCAGTTCCTTTAATTCTTCCTCACATATCCCTTTTAAAACCATTCATTATTTTTGTTGTCCCATTCCTAGATCCTGTATAAGTTTCATATTTTCTAAGTCAAAGGATCCCAGAAAAGAACTCCCATGGCTAAGATAAACTTTAGGAAAGTTAGATTCTCCATCAATGGAAAAACCTTTTCCACACTGTGTCTGATGCATAACTTGTGACCCACTGTGACCCTGAGCAATTCTTTCTTATTCAGTAAATAGTTTATTCCTCTCTTCTGAGTGACTATTTTGTACTTTCCCTAATGGTCTTCACCAATCCATCTGGCCAGCCCCAAGGGTCAAGAACATACCTAACTGGAATCCAGTTTTTCCAGGTGCCTGCGCTCATGCCAATTTATATCAGAGGTGAATTTAATGAGTAAAGCTACCATTCACGTACCTAAGATGCTAATTAAATTCCTAAAGACCCCAACTTCCTCCAATTCACTCAAGGGAGAAGAGAGCCTTTGAACAGCCACCAAGCACCTGACCAAGTTCAGACTCTAATTTCCAAGAGCCATGTGAACACATGAACAGCTTTGAAAATGATCCCTGTGGTCTCAAGGACCAAGACATGAAGGAGGGGAAAGCTTGACTAGCAGAAGAGAGAAGGTAATCTGCTGAGGGCAAAAACGACCAAATCAATAACAAGCATGGCAACAATAATAATAACAACTTACATAAGATTATACCATGAATGTTTCCTTCTCATGGGGAATCTTGAATCTGTTACAGCTGTCTTGGTAATTAAAAAGCAGCTGATGGTAGGTAGACCAAGCGCTAACCTTGCTACCAATTTTCTAGTGCTACTCTTCTTTAGGGCTGTGACCTTAGGCAAATCACCTATGAGCCTTAGCTTCCTCAGCTGGAAGATGGATATAATAATGCCTATGTCACAAGGTTGTTTTGTTGCTCAAGTGGGACTCAGGATACAAAAGCGCTTTGGAGACTGAAGTACTACACAAACTGAAGTTATTATTATTGATAATAACAATTATTATTCCATATCCCTGCAAGGCATATAAAGGGATGAATATTATGTTACCCATTTTACAGATGAGAAAACAGAGATGCAGAGGCCCAACGGATGGCTAATGTTGGAAAATACCATAACCTTCAGAATCAGGTGGACTTGAATCTCATTTACTAGGTGTTTGACCTGGGTGTAGTTATTTCAATTCTCTGAACTTCAGTTTTCTTCTACAAAATTTTTTTTTTGTGGGACTGTCCTGAGATAACACAAGTGAAACACCTGTCCCATTATCTAACACCTGTTTTTAAGAAACAAGTGTTTACGAGTCCATGGGCTCTTACTGATAGCAATATTTAAAGGCTAGGTTTTCCCCACCATTTAAAAATAAGTTTTTTTAAAAAGGAAAAGTCGATGTGCCATAAACCATGGCAGTTGCAAACCCAAAGTCTCGGAACAGAATGACAGGGAATCCCAGTGCTTTCTCTGGTCTCTCCAAAACAACAGAAAGGAAGAGCTTAGCTGAGACTGGGTGAGAGTGAGTGTACCCCATGGTTCTGGGTGCTATGATTCTCAGCTCCCTCTGTCAGCTGCAGGGTTTCCCATACCTCTCCCATGCTGCTGTGATAGGGTGATACCCATTATGTCAGAAGAGTCTAGATGCCCAGTAAAATAATTTCGTTTAACACTTGTTCCGAGCCTCCTGGAGAAAGAGTGCCTTGAGTATCAACATATAGGGATAGCTCAAAGTAGGAAGCCCTGCTCTGATCTAGGCAAAAGAACTCTGTGTGTGTGTGTGTGTGTGTGTGTGTGTGTGTGTGTGTGTGTGTGTGAGAGTGACGTGTTTATGTAAGTGTGTGCTTGTGAGTGTCTGTATATACATGCATATAGTGTGTGTACACACACACACACAGCTTACGCTTCCCTGGAGCCCTGCCTGTTACCCCAGTTGAGTGGTGAAGAGAAAGGCTGAGGTGCAGGTGGAAGCCCAGACCACACGGTAAACCCAGCTCAGGGAGGCCCAGGTTCTGGTTGCCTCCCATAATTCCCTCTGACTTTTTCTCTTTGCCCAGAGAACATCTCATCCCTCCCCTTTCCAGTCAACTGACCTTTTCCAGTGAAACCATCCTTAGCCCCTTAGACTTGGTCAAGCCCTCCCCTATTACAAACTCCAAAATCAGTTGTGTTCCACTCCCTTGAGTAAAACACCCTCCTTCATGGCATTTATCAGGTATGAGGTTTTACATTTATTTGGGTGATTGATCAGTCTGTCTCTCTCACTAGACTGAAAGTTTCCTGAGAGCAGAGGCAACGCCTATTATTGTTTACCAGTGTCTAGGCACATGGTAGATCCTACAAAAATATTTATTGAATGAATGAATGAATAAATGGAGAGTGAATGAATAAATGAAGCAATGGACTGATTATTTACTGAAACAATCAATCAGTGATCTTCTCTTAGAGCATCTTCCTCACTTATAAAATGGGAGCCATAAAGTCTTTTCCATCTGCCTCATAGACAAGATACTGGATTACAAAAGCACAAAGTCAGCATGGAGTTATAGCTGCTGAAAACATTCTCTTCAGGAAATCTGGAGGATGGAGGCCTTAATCATAGCTCTGTTCCCCAGAGTTTCCGATTTAACTGGTCTGAAAAAAAAACCCAGAGCATCAGAACTTACTGCAAGTTCCTCAAGTGATTCTAAGGTGTAGCTAGGGTTGAGACCCATATGCTTGGTACTTCAGGGAACCTCAGGTGGAGACATTCCTGATCTCTGCCTTCAGTGTCTCATTGCCTAGAGGGCAGGGGAAGCCTGCAAATAGGTCCTCACATTAGAATGTGCCAAGGGCTGCAATGCAAGTTTGTAGTGGCAGCTGTAAGATTCAATAAAGAGAAGGAAAGCCTCCTCTGCTTGGGTAGGTTGTTCAGGAACAACCCTACAGAGGCCACTGCCATGAGTTCCATTTTGATATACAATTCAGAATTCACTAGGCAGAGCCAGGGAAGTCTGCTGGCCCAGAGAGCTATTACTCCCAGAACTCTTTAATGGAAGAGAGGATCAGAACAATGGACAACTGAAAGAACTATGTAAAAGACAGTTAAAAAAAATCAGCTACCAGCGGCTCCCTGAACTCAAGCAGCTGAAGGGAACGGTTTAGACTAGTGGCTCTCCAAGTGTGGTCCCCAAACCGGCAGCATCAGCATCTCCTGGGAACTGGTTAAAAATGCAAAGGCTCAGATCCCACTTTAGAACTACTGAATCAGAAACTCTGGTGTGCAGCCCAGCTGTCTATGTTTCAACAGGTCCTCCAGGTGATTCTGATGCTTGCTACAGTTGCGAACCACTGGTATGGGAAGTCCCCGGAGGGATGTAACTTTTTTTTTTTTTTTCAGGATGTAATTCTCAGAGGTTGATATAAGAAAAGATTCTTGGACAGTACATTTGACTTACTGGCAAATAAACATGAGTTTTGATCCATTCAAGGAGCCTTAAGCCTTAAGAAGCTTCCCCTTCGGGGAGATTGAGCTCTGCCAGCAAAAAACCCAGCACCCCCTGTAGCAGGACAGGTGTTCTGCCTAACAGCAGAGAGGAGAAGGCCTTGCTCAGAGCATCGGGGCAGGCGTGATGCCTCCCCAGCTACGGCCTGCCACGCCTGCCCATGGGTCTGGAAATCAGGGCAAGGCAAGATTCCCACATACAAAATTAGATCTTGGAAACAGGTTAGTTATCTTGGACAGACTTAGCACAGGGAAAGTTATCACTGTACACATCTACACACAGACCTATATGAAACTGAATTGAAACCATACCGTCTCTCAAAGAGAAAGCCACCAGCCAGAGAGATTAGAGGAATTACAGGACACCTGTGCTATTCCTGGTACAGAAAAATCAGGAACCAGGTTTCTGTAGATTGTCTGAAGTCGACCACTCTCCCACCATCACCATAGCTTGGTTTCTCCTAGGTACGTGCAGGCTTCAAGGGACACTTACAGACGTATTGGCCTTTTGCAACTGCCTGTCAAAAAGAAGTCACTCGGAGTCCAAGAGACAGCCATCAGTCACAGTGTTTTATTTTTTAGATGCCGACTGTAATTATCTGTGAATAAGTGAACCAGCAGAGCACTATGGTGTTGCATGACAACTGTGAAGGAAGCACTGGATGCTGGGTAACTATTCTTTTCCTCCACCTAGGTCATTAACTTTCAGCACCTCGTTGTTTTGCTGCTTCCCTTTCCATGTTGATTTGGACACTTTTATGGCATAGGGGGAAAAGCAAGAGGTTTAGAACTGGATGGATCAGAGTGGGTCCAACACTCATCAGCTGGGCAGCCTTAGACAGATCGTTTCACTCCTCTGAACCTCAGTTATCTGCAAGATAGGGAAAATAAGAACCTGCCATTTTTATGAAGATCAAGGGAGGTAATGCTTATGAAAAGCCAGGACAGTGACTGGACCACTCTTTCTTTCTTTTTTTTTTTTTTAATTTTTGTTGGAGTATAGTTGATTTACAATGTTGTGTTGGTTTCAGGTACACAGCAAAGTGAATCAGCTATACATATACATATATCCACTCTTTTTTAGATTATTTTCCCATATAAGCCATTACAGAGTATTCATTTCCTGAATCCCTGGGCTATACAGCAGGTCCTTATTAGTTATCTATTTCATATATAGTAGTGTGTCTATGTCAGTCCCAATCTTCCAATGTATCCCTCCCCCCACCTTACACCCTGGTAACCATAAATTTGTTTTCTACATCTGTAACTCTACTTCTGTTTTGTAGATAAGTTCATTTGTACCCCCTTTTTTTTTTCCATTTGTAGCAGCATGGATGGAACTAGAGATTGTCATACTGAGTGAAGTAAGTCAGACAGAGACAAATATCACATGATAGCGCTTATATGTGGCATCTAAAAAAAAATGGCCCACTCTTAAGAGATCGATAAATGTGGTGCTTTTCCCTTCTTCAAAGTTGTATTACCTGGGACCATGTGTGAAAGAGATTTTGTATGCTGTGAATGGTTGCACAAGTGTTGGCTATTACTATTCTTTTTCTTCCCTTTCCTTTTAATTTTTACCTCCAAGCCTTTCTTTACCAGCATTTTGGTTTTTATAGGAATTACACAATGTTAGCTTTAAAAAGACACCCACCAAGTATCCCCCCCCAGCTAGGTGTGTCAGAGATATTATCTCACTTAATCCTCACAGTGATGGGTTAACTCTCCCCTTCTTTACAGTTAAGCAAATGAAGCTCCAGGGAGTTTCCTGTGGTTTGGGGAGCTTTGGAGCTGATTTGTGTTAGGACCAGCTTTTGAGCCAGGCTAAGTCTGACACTCCACCTTGCCTCCCGGGAAAGGCCTTGGAGACCCTTACAGCATAATTCAATGTTGCATCCTCAAGGGACTTGTCCAAGGTCACAGAGCAAGTTACAAGCAGCACCAGGATTAGAATTCACAGCTCCTGATGCTCAGACCAGTATCCCAAGTCCTTTGCTCCTACGTGTGTTTGAGTCAAACTCTCCTGACCCAGGAGAGGAAAGATCTACAGTAAATTATCCTTTCCCAAACTCTCAGCCATGAATCTCTAGTTTGACAAAGAAACCTCAGAGGTTGTTTCCTTTGTGGAGCTTCTAATCCAAGAGTGGGGTGGAGAGAATGGTGGGGGGTTGGGGGAGATCTTTGGGTGCTTAGTTCCTGTTTATCCACGTGTCATTCTTTTAGTCCCTGAGGCCATAATATCCATTTAGAAAGATTAAATCAAATGGGATTGAGGGCAGAGAAAGGGGAGCTAAGGGGGAGGCAGAGAGAGAGGGAAGAAAGTGGAATCCTCTAAGCACTAGAATAAAGAACCTAAGACATCACTAATTCTCAAATAGGTCTCACTTCTTACAGACAAGCTGCTCCTGGGGAAATCGCAGGCAGGTGAAAGCAGCTTGCATGATTCTTCTTTTTGTCCCTGAACCTGGCTTTTCTTTCAGCATTCTCAGGTGCACTGGAGGCCCTGAGAAGAGAGAGGGCTTTTTCAAAAGACACTTCCACCTCCTAATCCCTGTGCCTACAAACCAAATATTGATCTATTTAGTAAACCAGCCTGTGGGAGGAGAGATTGTAAAGCCCTGTTTACTCAGCAGTTGGGGCCCCCTGACAGCTGTTCAATGGGGGATTATGATGTCACAGTGGTAATTACACTATAAACAAGGGATAGGGAGAATAAAGCATGAAAGGAAACTGTGGCGCTGGTTACCAAGCAACACAAAATATGTAACCTGAAACCCAACAAGCATGTAAATTTCCTTGCAAGCCTCCCAGATGTCCTCACTTTATGGCCAGGGCACAGTTTCAGTTTCAATTTGTTTATTTGCCCTTCTTCAGTCACAAATGTGGAGCTGAGAATGTTGAAAGAGAGAGAAGAAAGCAAAGAAAAATGGGAGGAAAAGGAGGGCTTGTACTTTCTTCCTAGGATGTAAGAGGTCAGGAGAAAGCTCAGGGGCTTGGTCTTCTCTCTTCAGAAAGATGTAGCGATCATTGTCCCAGGAGGGGGCTAAGCCAGGTAAATAAGCCAAAGGCAACTAAGAAAGTGAGCCAGGGGAGAAGAAAAGGAGAAAAAAAGGAACAAAAAAGTAAGAGGATGAAACTAGTTAAAGGGGAGGAGAAGGAAGAGGACTCCATGGCAGGATCAGCCCCCGGGGACTCGAAGGGGCCCTGGAGTCCCCACTGTCACAGCGCCGCATCTTCTTTCACACTTCGGGTGTCGAAGTGCTCCCTAGAGTACCCCGGAGCCCCGCCTTTCTTTGGGCAGCTTTATCAAAAAGTTCTTACGATGGGGCTTCCCTGGTGGCGCAGTGGTTGAGAGTCCGCCTGCCGATGCAGGGGACGCGGGTTCGTGCCCCGGTCCGGGAAGACCCCACCTGCCGCGGAGCGGCTGGGCCCCTGAGCTATGGCCGCTGAGCCTGCGCGTCCGGAGACTGTGCTCCACAATGGGAGAGGCCACAACAGTGAGAGGCCCGCGTACCGCAAAAAAAAAAGAATTCCTTACGAGGAGCTGAAATCAGCTTCCCAGTTCTGGACACCTCCCCTCATGGCCAGGACAAGGAAGTTACAGACCCACAGATGTTTGGAAACAATGACCAGTGTACCCTGTGTTTTTCTTCTTCTGGAATCTCATCCCAGCAAAAGCTTTCCCTCCCAGTAATTTTTTCTAAATGAGACTGTTTCTTGCTCACCCCCCTGAACGATTTTCAATTTGTCAGTGTCCCTCTTACAATCTAGGATTTGAAACTAGACAAATCCTCTCAGGTGAGATCTGACCTCACAGAACTAAACGGGATCAACCACAGCTCCAGCCAGTGCCCCCTGCTCCCACCCCACTCGCTGCCCTCGTCCACTTGCTCTGGAGAGCTGTGGAAGCTTCTTGCAGGAGATGGCTTGAACAGGCTCATGAGAACTGATCGTTAAATCTTCAGGAATTCCGCGAGGTCGTTTTTAAACCATTCATAGCTTGAAATCCACCGTGGTGACAGTATTTACGCCACAGATATGGGCAAACACAGCAGTTCAGGGCTTCTCTTCCCCATCCTCTAGAGAGCTGGTTTACCAGCATATCACTGTCCCTGACCAATCACATTCAACGACTTTTGGGATTTAGTGATTCACAGAGGATTGGCAGAAACCTGTAACCAGAGAGCTATAAACCACAGACTTCCACACAAAAGCTACAAAGGCTTTGATATAAAGCAGAAACTAACACACCATTGTAAAGCAATTATATTCCAATAAAGATGTTAAAAAAAAAAGCTACAAAGGGATTCACTCCTGTTAGATCTAAAGAACATGGAATAGGATTTTAGTTCCCCTTGACTCCCTTCCATCTACGGTGATTACCTTTGCTGACTGAGAACATTTCTCTTGGGATTGATTCATACTACAGCCACATAAATTCCCACCGGGTACTCCCAGAGCCAGATGCTGAATGACCCGGATGAGGAAAAAACAAAAAAAAAAAATTCACTGAACTGAATTGTAGAGACTGCTGCTGCTGGCATGGGCACAAACACAGCAGCTGGTAGAATCAATGGCTTTTCTGCAAACTTGGGATTCTGTCAAATTTCTTCTCCTCCTCAATTCTAGTATTAACTGTCTAGAATGACTGTCTGGTGACAAGGCTAAATTCTAGTCCAGGATCAGCCACTCCCTTGATGTTTGATTGGAAGCCCATCACCGTCCCTCTCTGGGCCTCAGTTTCCCTGACAGCAGTGAGGGTTGAGTCTCAGGACTTTTCACTCCAGATGGCTGTTCCAGCTGGCTCCAGCTTGGGTCATGGTACTGATATCCTTACAAGTGCTGTGCGCAGAACTTGGCATTGGATGAGCAGCGTTTTTCCACAAGTTAATTCTCACTGTGTGGACTTGTGTCCCGCTTTCACTCCTCCTGTTGTCCTGGGGATGATTTGTTTGTTGTGACTCTCCTCGGATGTACTACAAATGCTGATGAAACTGTCCTCGATATTGCAGCCCTGGGCCATGTTATCTCCTAGAGAGTCTCACCCAAGTCCAGGCTAATTTTAAGTCACTTCCCGAAGCCAGGCAACCCAACCTGAGACGAAGCCGAAGTCTGGGGGAGCTTGGCAAAGCCTGCATCCCTCTGCAAAGATCCTCTCTTTGGCTCTTGCCTGAGCCCTTCTCAGAAGAAAATGCACAATGATGTTTTCTTTTGCCAACGTTATGACAACTTAGGAAAGGTCCCAGTGCTGCTGCTCTGCATCTTTGTAACACATTCCTTCCAAGGGCCCAGGTTTTCAAGTAAGAGAGTTCAGCATCATTTTTCAGCCCACTCTGATCTCTTCTCTCATCGTGGCTCCAGCAACACTGGTCTCCTGCTCAGCACCTTCACACTTCACGCTCCCACTTCCCGGATTGCTCTTCCCACACACGTCCCTATGACTTGATTCCCTTGAGTATTCTGATGTTATTTCCCAGGCTTCCCTTGACTGTCCTGTACTAAGAGCAGTCCCTCCACCCATCCCCCCCAATCCCCTCTGAGTTTAATCTGTCGCCATAGTCACCATCTGACCATGATGTATTTACTTGCATTTAACCCTTTCCCAGAATGTTAGGTCCATGAACATGGGGGCTTTGTTTTTTTCACTTCTACATCCCCAGTGCCTGGAACAGGGTCTGGCACGTGATAGATACACTATATATATTTACCAAATAAATGAATGTACAGCAGATCGTCATTGTTCGTGGATTCCATGTTTGTGAATTTACCTACTTCCTAAAATTTATTTGTAACCCAACAAACAATACACATGGCAATTTCATGGTAATTCACAGATATGTGCAGAGCAGTGAAAATTTTGAGTTGCCTGATGTACCTATTCCCAGCTAGGGTTGAGCAAAGTGATGGTCTGCCTTCTTATTTCAGCTCTCATACTGTAAACAACTGTTTTATTTGCGGTCTATTTGGTGCCATGTTTCTCATTCTTAGTGCACTTTGTGGGTGATTTTGTTGTTTAAAATGCCCCCCAAGCATAGTGCTTAAGGGCTATCTAGCATTCCTAAATGTAAGAAGACTGTGGTGTGCCTTACCAAGAAAATGCATGTGATAAGCTCCATCCAGGTGTGAGTTACAGAGCTACTGACTGTGACTTCAATGTTAGTGAATCAACAATACTTATTAACTAAGGTGTCCTTAAACAGAAATACACGTAAAACAAGGTTATGTATTGATCAGTTGATGAAAATGTTGTGACCAGAGGCTTACAGGAACCTAACCCTGTATTTCCCCTAGGAACAATGGTTCAGTATTTACTAATTCAATTCACAGAGATTTTATAGACCATAACTACCATGAATAATGAAAATCATTGTACCTAGGTTTGAAGCTTGAATGCTAACCCATCAGCAGCAGTGGTGATCTGGTGAGTGACTGTCATTTTCTGAGCCTTAGGTTCCTAATCTGTAAATCTGTAATGATAGTACCTATCCTCACAGCTGATCAAAAGAATAAGTGAGACAATTAACATAACCAAACTAGTATAGCACCCGACCCACAGAGGGTAGACCACAGATATTCACTCCTCTTACATTTCTCTAGTTCATATACATATTTGAAATCCACAGGACAAATACATTTAGCTTTCTTGTGTTATTAAAAGCATTTCTCCACATAATCCTCAGGACTTTGAAACAGCCCAACTTTCCTGCTTCATTCTCCTACTGTTGGACATTGAGCTTAAATCAAAATTTGAATTATACAACAGAGAACTTCTTTTTTGTTAATGTAATTCTTCTCTCCTTCCCAAGGAGTTTATTTCTTCATAATAAACTCCCAGGAGTGGAATTACTAATTCAATGGGTACAAACAATTATACAGTAGATTGCAATAGTGATGATGAGAGGCTTCCAGGCAGACACTCCACTGGGTGTGTGTGCACAGGACTTAGAGGTTCACCAAGTGATTCACCCATTCTCCTGCAGCTTGCAACTTCTCAGAGAATTCACACCTGGGAGAAGCCTTAGCGATCACCTTGTCATATCAAGGAGGGAAATTGAAGCTAGAGAAAAAAAGTGACTTATCCAAGATGATATGACCAGTCAGTGCCAAATAAGAACTGGACCCCAGGTCCACTGGTTCTCCAATCAGTGTTCTTCCCACCACCACTTGGCCAAAATGAAAAGTAAAGTGTTCCTACCAGGTGTAGTAATGTTGCTTCCTCAAGCTTTTAGGACCCATTGCTTTAAGGAAAAGAAACATGATAGGTACAGTTTGTTTTCTGCTGAGAAATTTAAGCATGCCCTTCTGTTCTATTCATCCCTTCTCTTTTTAACTTCTGTGTCAACACTGTAACAGACAGGATAAAGAAGAGGCTCTGCGCTCAAGTACAGGGTTCAATAACAGCAAGACAAAGGGAGAATCTACAGCCGACCAGCACATTTCTGTCCCTGCACCTGTCATTAAACTCTTCTCACTCAACTGTCTCCTGCAAGAGGTATAAAGACTGCAACTACTCTCATGAGACTGTGAAGCAAAAACTGAGCAGTACTTTTCTGATATGAAGATAATAGATCTATACATATAAACTATCATGATGGTAATTAATGGTTCCTAGAGAATGACAGGGCTTTGAGGAGTCATCTGCTCTATTAGTACAATTTTCACACTTAACTGTCTACTTTGTCTCAAAAAGTTCCTGATGATATCACGATAGAACAAAACAGAAGTAGAAGAGTTCAAGTTTCATGTGAAGTTTTTTGATTTCAGAAAACACACTCCTTGTTCAATTTCAGTCGAGAAAGAGAATCCCCCAGAAATTCATGGAACCATCTCCATGCTGGAGCAATAAAGCCAATGACCCTCAGGTTGACATGGGGTAAGAAAAGAGTTTCTCAGAAATGTATACCTCAGTTATAATCTTGGGTTGAGGATGAGATGGCCTAACCTGTCATCAGAAGGGCTGTATTGATGTGAAAACAGACTTTCCATTTTTTCTCTACAGAAGTTAGCAGTTCCCTGTGTTTGCCCAAGATTGCCTATCTTTTCAGAGAAGGAAAGAGGGAGGGAGGGAGGGAGGGAGGGAGGAAGGGAGGCAAGGAAGGGGAGGGAGGGAGGGAAGGAAAAAAAAGAACATCTTTTGAGTTCCACAGAAATTTCTCATATAAAAGAAAAATATACACTGACCATAAAAAAGAAATGCATATCCCATTTCCTTAACATTTAGTAAAGAATGTTTTCTCTTAACCCAAACCAAAGCCTTCTTTTCTTTCCATTTGGATATGATTATCTGTCCCTTATTCCAATCAGCAGCTGTCATGTATGTCTTGGATAAAGGGTCAACTTCTTCTCCGTGAAGCCAGTTCTTATTTTTCCATAAAAACACTTATCTACTCTAACACTGGTACCAAGAACATTAGCCAAGATTTTAGCTATGTTTAATAAGTATCCATCAGCAACTATATGTCTAGTATCCCCTGCATATTCAGCACTGGGCTACAGAATGGGAGATGTACAATGACTTGAACAAAAATGTATTCAACTATCATTTAGCTCCTGCTCTATGATGACAGAAATGCTAGATCCTGCTCTTGAGGATCCCAGAAAGTAGACAGACAGACAAGAAAAAAAATGATGTAGCAATAGGAGAAAGAAATGTAAGTTAGGGAAAGAATTAATTGCCAGGGGAGTGGGGATGACCATAGAAGACTCCACTGAGGAGGTGACTGCTGATTTGTGAGTGGTGAAGAATAATAAGGAATACTCCAGATGAATGACATGAAAAGGGAGAGGACACAGCAGCCAGCTGGAACCTTCAATGTAAAGGCCTTGAAATATCATCCAACAAGGGAGAGTACAGGAACATTAGATTGAAGGCATAGGTAGAGGATGATAAAGGCCACTGAATGTCATGGTGAACATTTTGGACTCTTAGAAGAACCACCAAAAGGATTTTGAGAACTCTCTCAGGCAGCAATATGGAGGGTAGACTAAAAGGGACAGGTACTAGAGATAAAGAGATCTCATAGGTAAGAAGAGGTATTTGCTGTGGCCTCATGGAGTAACTGAGGAAGGGAGAGCCAGGGAAGCATGTCAGCGTACTTAACCACAAAGAATTGCCCAAGAATTGGAAATCCTATATGGCAGGTCAGCATCTTTTTTTTTTTTTTTGTGGTACGCGGGCCTCTCACTGCTGTGGCCTCTCCTGTTGCATAGCATAGGCTCCAGATGCACAGGCTCAGCGGCCATGGCTCACAGGCCTAGCCGCTCCACGGCATGTGGGATCTTCCTGGACTGGGGCACGAACCCATGTCCCCTGCCTCGGCAGGCGGACTCCCAACCACTGCGCCACCAGGGAAGTCCCCAGGTCAGCATCTTTGAGGAGGGCTCAGGAAATGCCTGAGCCTGGTGACAAACTGTAGATACCCTAGATACCCACCTCTAGCTCTTGAGCTTTCCTTCCTCAACTAACTGGTTCATAATCCTACAAAGTGAAGGAAAATAGATGTTCCTCACACATTTTCTCTGGCCCAGTGGATGCATGGCTCTCTAGCTGGGAGCGGGTGTTAGTAGAAATCAGCCCAGGCTGAGTCTCACTGCAGAACAAGTACCAAGGACTCTAATATGGCAGCTGTCAATTAGAAAGTGACTTGGCATGGAAATATTGAGGAGCCAGGGATAATAGGTTTCTTCCCTCTATGCCCCTAGTATAAAAGCTAGAAGAAGCTGGATACGGAATGCTTGCTTGATGGGTTTCCTGAGAGGAAAGAGATGGTGAGACCACGGTAGTGTTCCAAGGCTGTGCTTTCTAGGGAAGCTTCTGCTGAATCCCCTCCTGACTAATTTAGCAAATTATGTGTGAAAATACACCCACTGGGAAAAACCAAAAAAGGAAAAGCACACAAACAAGGGACCAGACACCAAAAATGGGAGGAAGGATGTAGCTCCTATGACATATGTATGTCCCCTCCTCTTTGTCCCCATTGGTTCTATCCTAAAAAGGAACCAAGCAGACAATCCCATTCATAGTCCTGAATCAAAGTAATTGAGGCTCTGCTAAGACAAGGGTAACTTCACTGACTCTGTTGCATTCTGTCCTAAAAGTTCAGGAGGGTATAAGGATAAAGTGGTTTTGATAAAAAATAGGGCAAAGAAATAATCAGGGTTATAAACCATCATTATAAGCAATGCACCATGGAGTATACTGGGAACATTGTTAAATTTTTTGATTAGACCAACCTTTGAAAGAGCATGCCTCATTATTTTAATTTCAATTACTATAACTCACGTCACTGGATTCTTGTTATACCAGTCCTACTACTCAGAAACATTTACAACAATCAGCAATTCTTTTACTTGAAGGCCCACAAATTACACTAAAAAGTATTGATAATTTCCACTAATCATTTATTTTGAACAAGACATGAATGGAAATGAACGTGGAATTTTGATCTAAAGGACAGATTCATCACCACATGAAAGCACAGTGGGTAACTACCAGATGGCTGAAATGACAATTAACTCCATCCTTAATAATTATAATTTGACAGACAATAAACCAAGATGGCAGGCATCTGTAACTAAACACCCACAGAGCCAGCTAAATAGTATTGCACAATAGCTTAACCTCATAAAACTAGCAAACTACTGCTGACTAGTGAGCAAGTAAATCTCCCAAAGACCAGAGAGAAGCAAATTTTTGGGTCACCATGTTCCCACATTTGTCAGCTGGACACAATTGAGGGTCCAATGTTGTTTTGTTTTGTTTTTATTTGATTTTTTTTCCTAGGACAATTACTGTTATTTTCCACAAAACATTAGCTCATTTTAAAATATGGGATTATGACTTTTGTATTCCAGTGAAACTGTTCTCTCAAATAGCTCTACCCCAGGACCTTATATACTCCTTAGGTTATCTAGCCTTGACCACAGAGCAACATCTACTGATCTATTGCCCTCTTTCTTGACGACTTCTCCTTACTTACCTTCCATTATGCTCTCCTACTTCTTCTATTTTTCAGAATTCTTTGCTGGATTTTGATCGTAATAATGGTGTTAGTATCAACAACAACAACAACCTATATATTCTTTGTTATCTTCTGCTAACTGATTTCTATGCATTTTATTGGTCAATTCTCTCAGCCTCTGAAGTGGAGATCTCTTTTTTTTCAATTACTCTTGAAACTATGGAGGCCAAGAATCATCCACTCACTTGCCCAAACTTGTCATAAAGCTCATAATTGGTGGAACAAAGATTTTAACTCGTCTGTAATCACAAAGCCATTGCTCTCAACTCTGACATGTAATTTGTACAGTCTTTAATTATTATTTTTTTCCCAGTTTTTATGTTGGTCTTTTAAAAAATATCACTAAATATCTTTTCCTTGCCCTGTCTTAGCTACTCCCCCATAGCTGTCACCTCATTGCTAAGAATTGCCAGATCTATCTTTAACCCCAATCTGCCTCCTGAGTACCAGATTCTTGCAACAACACACGGCTATAGTCCCAATCTGGATTTATTCTTTCATTCAACAAAAATCTACTGAGCAACCGTGGCACTATTCTACATACAGGGAACACAGAGGAGAACAATAAAAAATCAGTGCCATCATGGAACATATATTATAGATGCAAGAGAGTGGTAGGAAGACAAACCATAGATAAAATCTAAAGGTAAAGTATAAAGTACGATAGGTGGTGCTACATGGTAAAGCAAATAATTCAGAGAAGTAGGGGAGGGATTGGGAGATCATAGGTAAGAGGGAGCAGCCAATTTACATAAGGTAACTGGAGGAGGCCTCACCGAGTAGATTACACTGGAGTGAAGACCTGAAGGAGGTGAGGGAGTTGATTAGATGGGCATCTGAGGAAGCCATTCTAGGCAGGAGAACAGTCATTGGAAAGTCTCACAAGTGGAAGCACATCAAGCATGTCTGAGGAACACTAAGAAAACCAATGTGCTAGTGTGTTGCCAGAGAGGGCTGAAGTAGGAGAAGAGGAAGTCTGAGTAACAGTGGGGCCAGGGGTTGGGAAGGTTCAGTCATGCAAACCACCCCTGCAAATACTTCGGGATTTTACTCTAAGATGGAGATGTCTTTGAGAAGCTATGAACAGAGGAGTTATGATCTTATTTCTTTTTTTTTTTTACACGGGCCTCTCACTGTTGTGGCCTCTCCCGCTGCGGAGCACAGGCTCCAGACACGCAGGCTCAGCAGCCATGGCTCACGGGCCCAGCCGCTCCGCAGCATGTGGGATCTTCCCGGACCAGGGCACGAACCTGCGTCCCCTGCATCGGCAGGCGGACTGTCAGCCACTGCGCCACCAGGGAAGCCCTCTTATTTCTTTTTAAGAGGACCACTCTGGCTGCTGAGTTGAGAATAGGCTGAAGGAGGGCAAGGTGAAAAGCAGGGAGGCATTTAGGGACTCTTTCAATAATCTTGTGAAAGATGATGGTGGCTTTGATGGTAGCCTTGAAGATGGTGAGAAATGCTCATATACTGTATATACATTGAAGAAAAAGCCAGCAGGATTTGCTGAAGAATCAAAAATAGGATTTAAGAGAGAGGAATCATGGAAGATTAAAGAATAGAGTTGCCATTTTCTAAGATAAGGAAATTTGCTGGGAAACAGGTCTGGGATTGGGATTGAGGACGAGATCAGGAGATTAGAACTGGATATTCTCAGGTGGTTTTTGTACAGTTGTGTACCAAACTGATACCTATTATTCCCAATTCAAAACACACATACACACACACACAAACACACACCACACACCTTCTCCTGTATATTCCTCATCTCCATTAACGACATCACTATTCCATCCAGGCATTCATGCCAGACTTAGGGGCCCTTTGTGATGCTCCCCTCTCCCTTACTCCCACATTTAATTACCCCCTAATTCATTCCACTCAGAATTAGACAAGTTCTCATTCCATGAATATACTTGTTTTTCTGTTCTAGTGCACAAATCCTTCTCTCAGTCTACGTGATCCGCCCAGTCACATTCACCCGAACTTGCTTGGCCACTATCAACTTATTCTTCAAGATACAATGTAAATATCTCTTCATTGAAGCTTTCTGTGAGCCCATGAGCAAAATTAGCTGCTCACTCCTCTTACTTTTACTTATTCATCACGCCAATATAACTTTTTCCACTTTGGGCATTTGTTGATATTTGTAGTACAGCATGCATGTGGAAATGATGAGAGATGAGGCCAGGGGAGGAAAAAGGAACGAGTTTATGAAGGACCTTGAACATCATGCTAAGGGATTGTACTTGGTCGTGAAGTTGATAGGGAATAATGGCATTGCTTGAAGAAGGTGAAGGGTCTGGTTTAATGTGAGTCTTCAAGGATTCACTCTAGGCCTCATGTGAAGGGTGAGCTGGAAGGTAAAGAAAGAGAGGCAAGACTCGAGCTCCTGAAATAAGGAAGAGATAATGGGGACGGAGAGGTGAAAAAGATATGACTTTTCTGAACTAGACTCCATGGGGCTTGGGGACAATAACATTTTTTGAGCCTTGCCATTAGGCACAGTTTTAGGAACCCTTCCCGTATTAACTTATTTAGCTTGTTCAACCTTCTCATGAGGGAGATGGAATTCTTATTCCCATTTTACAAAGGGGTTAAACTAAGACACAGACAGATTGAATAAGTTGCCCAAATCACATAGCTATTAAGTAGTAGAGCCTGGATTTGAATACAAGCAGTTGCCCCAGGACCCATGCTCTTTTTCCCTACCCTATACCTCCTACAACATAGTGAATTAATATAAAACTATATTTAGCTGCACAAGAACATTTTCCCAACCAATACCAACCCAAATTGAATGTCTACTTCAATATTTTTGCAGAATCACCCTTCTAAACTACACCATTCATGAACAGTACATGCTATAACTTGTGTTTATATGCATGCTTAGCCACTATGTGATGTTTTTCTTAGTCTTTCTTCTCCCTCAGTCAAATGAGGGGAAACATCTAGCATATGGAAACATTTCCACACTGCAAGTTATGCTGATGGGGAATATTATGCAATTTGCAAACACTGTCAAATGAAATATAAATATGCATTAGAAAAATGCGACAGAGACAAAAATATCTTTGTATGCATGGTTCATTCAGTCATTCATTTTTTCATTCAACAAACATTAATCAGGCACCCACTCTATGGCAGGGGCAGTGGTCATCAGTGAAAAGAAAGAGATGAATAAGACTTACCCCTTGTCATGAGGAAACTCACAGTCTTGCGATTTTTATTTTTAAAAGGCCAGAGCAGAATGAAAATATTGCAGTTGACTCTCTGTAACCATCTTGGAGATAGACAAAGTCCTGTGCTTTGATTCATGTAGAGCTATGATCTCTAGCCCAGCTTTACCTCTTACCAGCTGGACATGTCACCCCATCTATCTGAGCCTCAGTTTCCTCAACTGAAAATAAGACACTACTGTACAGGATGGTTATGGGAATTAGGGATTATGCCCAGTGGAAAATGCTAGTTTAAACCAATGAAATCAAATGAATGACTCTTGTGGCCCTTTGTTTTTTAACCCCCAGTACTGTTTCCAAGGGTACAGTCAAAATTCACAACTAACCAATTATTCCCACATATTCCAAAATTAGCAAACATTAACAACAACAAACAACAATAAACCAACAGCTCCCTAGTAGCTTCAGGTAAGACAGAAATAGCCCTGACTATCAGGAACTGAATTGGTCAAGTTCTTGGAAAAGCAGCTGATGCCTTGTCAAGAGCGAATGCATACCAGGAGGAAAGACAAGCTTTTGAACCTCAGTTTATGAATGGGGAATTAAACTTGCTGAAGAAATAGTGAAGTCTTGTATATCATTGCAGGGAACTGTTCCCTAAGAACCAGTGTCCCTACAGAGAGATAAAACTGGAATTCACGTGAAGATGTCCCAATAGGTTTTCTTCAGAGAAGTGACACCATCCAAATGGTGGATTCTCTCCCCACAGGGGGACCCCAATAAACAAGTTTCCAGGGAAAACACAGTCCCATTCATTGTTCCAGCTATGAGTCAAGAGGGGACTTCCAGCAATAACTCAGTAAGAGAAAGACAGTCAGACTGGTTCTCCAACCTCCACAAGGTAGACATCTCACCATATAAGGGATAACTGATAGAAGGCTAATTGGAGAAATCAGTAAATACTAAATACATTCCATGTGTCAAGCATTGTGTCAGGCTCCTTTACCGAGGCAACGTATTCAACATTCACAATACCTCAGTTAGGTAGGTAGGTAAATAGTTATCGTTATTTCTATTTTATTGGATTAAGAAACAGAAACTCAGAGAAGGTAAGTTGAAACTCTCCTGAGGTGGTCCAACAAGTTTTCTCCAGAAAAGACCGCAATATCTGATCATTAGTAGATAGAATTTGAATCCAGATCTTTCTGACATCTAAACCTATGTTCATTCTGTTATGTCACTCTGTCAGAGTAAAATCTGAAGTCGGTTGGTATGGGATACCCCAAGACAATTTCTTCCCTTCTCTGTCTGTCATGAACCCCCAGCAGACTGACCTCAATGATGAGTATTCGCAGTCTCCCTTGCTCTCTGGCTTCTGGCCGGGCTTGGCCAATGGGCAGCATCAGCAAGCGATTAGAGGATACAAGGAGAGAGGTTGGGGAATTTATTCTCCTCTTTCCACCCAGCCTTGCTGTGCTGAGCCATGCTGCATTCCTACAGCTACAAGTCCTGTTGGGCCCTCCAGAGTAATTCCAGGGCTCCAGCCTCTAACCCCTACCTGTCGCCCCTTCTGCCTGAGGCAGCAAGATTTCCTGGTGTTGACAATTCCCGAGTACTTCTCCACTCCTTGTCCATTCCCTAAGCATGCCCACGCCCTCTTCACGAAACTATATTCAGCGAAACCCTTCTGAGCACGCCATTTGTTTCCTGCTAAGACTCTAATGATATATATTGAGTCAAAAACTATTGTATATTTAATTCCACCATAGTTTAGACTCTTAAATTGGTCTTTGGGTATCTAGTAAATAGCATCAACTTGCATCTTATGGAAATGAATCAGCTAAAATTACAGTGCACACATTTTGTTTGGATTTGATGAGCTCGCTGGAGGGGCAATAAACTCCCCACATGTTATTGGCAACTGCTGTGGTGAATGAAACTTCCCAGTCACACTTGGAATGCGATGTTTTTCCATGAGGCCGTGCTACAAAGACGAAATCCAAAGAATATGAAAACACACTTCACAGACTCTGCCACGAAGTTCTCTAGAATGTATGCAAAATGGAGCTCAAAGCATTTGTAACTCTGTCACAGAAAGTGGGGCTTCAGTTGGGAAAACTTGACTGAAATCACTTGAGCTCTCCTATCACTGGCCTCTGGAAATGATGAGTGAGTAATGTGAAAATGAACTGAGAAACATTTCGGCCTTAGTGGCCTTTTTGAAGTTTTCACAGGGCTCCTACTCAATAGGAGTTTGTCCAGGAAAGAAAGAAATCAAACAGGCCAAATGGGGGGCTCCACGTCAAACCTCAGTGGGTCTGCCAGGTGAAGGCTGAGACTCTGTTTACACATATTAGAATAAAGTTGAGATCTGAGCTCCTTACTCTCAAAAGTATGCAACTTCTCCAAAAGAAAATGCACCGGAAAACAACTGCCAGCTACTTCTCCAGAAAATTATCTGCACGATCATCTCATCCTCTACCTTACTCTGCACACAAAGACCTACCTATGGTGAGTTACAGGCGCAAGACACAGGAGAGGTGTTTGTCTTTTGGAAAGTTGAAGGAGACAGTTCTGTTATTGCTGGGGTTCTTCAGTCTTACGGCTTTTGGCATTATTGCAAACATGGTACTTCCATTTTTATGCATTCTCCCCTGAAGAATATTTTATAAGAGAATATGCTTGCTCTTCTAAACCCACCCATGAATCATTTAGTATCTATCTTTCCTCTCTCTCCACCCCACCCCAACAAAGTTTTACTGCATGCACTTTACACCCACAGTAGAGCACAGAGCAGGTGCTCAAATACTTGCATGAGTCTATTTTTATTTCTAGTCTGTGACAGCTTTTTGGGGAATAGGGCTATAATCAGCATAATCAAGTTTTAATTGCCCTGAGCATTGGAGGTACTCTTTTTCATTCATCTCCTAGCTGTGTGGCTTTAGGCAAGTTACATAACATCTCTGGCTTTCCTCATCATAGACCACGGACATGAACTCTTGCTTCATGACATTGTTGAGATGATTAAAGACTATAATCTTCATGAAGGGCATAGTACGATGATGGGCACGTGAGAAAGGCTTCCTAAAGTCCAGCCCATGACATTCCTTCCAAACTGATACCATGGACACATGATATAGGAAGCATGAAGAAGGATGGAGGAGATTAAGGGGGGTTCCCTATTTGGAGGAAACCTGCATTAGTGGGCGATCTGATTCCACCCTGCTCAAAGCTTTGCTGATGTTTTAGGTCGTGTGCCTAGGCAATGTTTCTCGGGTTTCTCTAGAGGGCAGGTAGTATTGTTAAGCAGCTCACCAGTATCTGGTTACTAGGTATATTTCAGATGACGAATTTTATATTTTATCCAATTTTTCCATCTCTGAATCCTCTCCTAGCTCTCCAGCAGATGCCATTTGGTACCTGATAGTTTAATAAGTCTCTAATACCAGGTGTGTCTCCAACACCATTTACCTTATTCCATCATTCTCCTATTTCAACCATCATTTATAAACACTTCCTGCGTGCCGGGCACACTTCTAAGGATTGAGGTTGTAGTAATGAAAAAGACATGGTCCCTCAGCTAAAGGAGTTCACGATCAGAAAGAGAGACCAAAATCATTCTACAGTGCAATCGTGATGGTGGAATATCGAAGATGTTGAAACCAGGGCCAGGATGGGGTAAGGCAACCGAGGTGCCTATGGTGTAAAATTTAAGGAGGCACTCACTGTCAGAGTCATGTGACTTGCAGAGTTAGCACTTGTACCACCCTGAGAATGAGAGCTTCCTTAGATTTTCTAAAACCCAGAGGAGGAAAGACCCAACTTCCCTCTATGTTCTCTAGGAAAGTTTCCTGGAGCAGATGACTTAAGCCTCTGGGAAGGAAAGGAGTTAGCTAGGCAGAGAGAGGTGGGAAGGATGTGAGAACACCCTAGGCAGATGGGTTATCAAATACAACTATGGAGGTGAGAGACGCAATAGTTCACTGATGCACCTTCAAGCAGATTGACACAGCTGGAAGACTGCAAGGTGGAGGTGGCAGTGCAGAAATGGGCGCAGGACAGGGATTAACGGGGGATGAGTCAAGAGTCAGTTCACAGAAGAACCCAGGAGAGAAACATGCTGTATATTGGGGAGGACAAATTGATTTATCATTAAACCAGGACACTTTTAAGGGTGAAAGGGACTGCTATCTATAACTGTCAGGGCAGAAAGATCAGACTCAGATATGTGTGTGTGTGACGCATCCACATTACACCACAAGCTGATGTCTCCTGACTTCATCCTAGTGTAGTGCTTTTCCCACTCTCCCAGGTGTCAGAGACACTTCACTCCTTCTTTGTATCTAGGGCAGACCTGGGGGAAACAGAGGAAGTCCGGAAAATGGCTTGTGACTAGGAGTCCAGTAAAACTCCTTTATGAATGTGAGTTTCAGAACTATGTTAAGGCAAGTATCAAACTTTGTGTGTGAAGACCATGTTTCCAGCTCAGCAAAGACCTTTCCATTTTTTAACAAATCCAAACATGAATATATTATTTGAGTTTGGTTTTTAAGTAGGAAAAGGATTGCAGTATTTCTGTGCCCAGTAGTGAACAGACCAGAAATTTTAAAAGTTTATTCCACCAAACATGTTTATGACACAGCCAGTCTGCCAGCTCATATCCATATTACCCTCCAAGGGATGCCAGAGACTTCTGACCAAGCTTTGCTAATACATGGTTGCTGAATGCAATGAGATTCTGGATTTGAGTGAGGTTTGATGCACTGACCGGAAGAAAATTGTTTTGAAGGAGAGTACTCATTTACTTAATGATAATGCAAATTAGGTCTTTTCCACACCTTGTCTCTCACCTTCACAACATTGTAATATAGGTATAATTTTATCTACCTATCCATATATCTATCTGTTTCACTTTTTATTAAATACAGAAAGTGGAGAGAATAGTGTAATCAACACCCATATGTATATCACCTGGATTTAAATAACAATTAATAACATTTCACTACATTTTAGTTCATATGTATACACACATGCACATGTGCACACACACACACACACAATTTCCAAAGTAAAACACAGATATTAGGCTATTTTTCCCTTGACTACTTTGTTATGCATTTCTAAACGATAAGGGGCATTTCCTTCAAATAACCATACCTAATAAAATTAACAACCAACAAAATCAGCGGTAACTCCTTAACGTCATCTACTTCAGTTTTCATATTCACACTTTCCCAGTTGCATACCAAAATTTCCCAGTTGTACCTTCAAGCTTGTACCAATCAAGGACCATGTATTACATTTGACTATTATGTCTCTTTTCTTAGCTCCTTTAAATCTAGAACAGTCCCCATTCCCAGGGCCCATTGAAAAGGCCAGGCCAGTTGTTATGTAGAATGTCCGCTTCTTGGACTTGTTCCCTTATGGTGTTGTTTCCTCATGATGTCTATATCTTTTGTTTCCAGTAAGCTGGAAGTTGGATCTAAAGGTTTGGTTATATTTTAGTTAAAAGTTTGTGACAAGACGTACAGAGTGAAGTAAATCAGAAAGGGAAAAACAAATACCATATGCTAACACCTATATGTGGAATCTTAAAAAAAAAGAAATGGTTCTGAAGAACCCAGGGGCAGACAGGAATAAAGACGCAGACGTCGAGAATGGACTTGAGGACACGGGGAGGGGGAAGGGGAAGCTGAGATGAAGTGAGAGAGTGGCATGGACATGTATACACTACCAAATGTAAAATAGATAGCTAGTGGGAAGTAGCCGCATAGCACAGGGAGATCAGCTCGGTGCTTTGTGACCACCTAGAGGGGTGGGATAGGGAGGGTGGGAGGGAGATGCAAGAGGGAGGGGATATGGGGTATATGTATAGCTGATTCACTTTGTTATACAGCAGAAGCTAACACACCATTGTAAAGCAATTATACTCCAATAAAGATGTTACAAAAAAAGTTTGTGACATGAAAACATCACAGATGAGTTGCTTTATTTCATATTATGTCACATTAGGAAGCACAATACATGTCATTACCCATAAAGGATATTAGTGATACTGACATCAATTAAATCGACTCTTCAGAGAGGAGAACCCTGAAGTTAGGGAGGTTAGTAACATGGCTAATATGCAGTTAATAAAAGACTGAGGCATAATTCAATGTGTTACCTGACCATGCAAGTCAGGGAGAAAGGGCTGATGGACAGATTCTCAAAATATCCTAAGTGACAACTAGAACTATATGATGGGGCATAGAAGCAAGACTGCAAGGCGTGCTCATGGAAAGAGAACTGTCTTCAATGGCAGTGGGTGGGAATGGGATTATGAGTTGTGATCAGTTCAATCTATGACCTGACAACAGCTTAGTGGGAAATGTTCTTTCAAAAGTTTGTATTACAGTCAATTAGGCACCAGAAATAAAGTAAACTTTTTAATGCTCTCTTATAAACAGATTTGTATTGCAATATTTGAGAGAAGGCAGTCAGAGGCTTGTGTAAGCCATCCTCAACTAGCTTATCTGGCACATAATAACCAGTTCATAGTTATTTGTTAATTGAATGAACCTATTTTTGTCGAGTGTTGATACCCCATTCTGCTTCAACCTTGACAGCTAATCAGTCCCGAGGGCCAATGATTCTAGTTCCTCAATATCTCTTGACTCCATGTACTCTTTTGCATCATTTCTCCAACTGCTTTAGGGCAAGTCACCATCTCTCCTGAAAATACTGTAACAGCCTCCCAATTGGTCTACTCTTCCACTCTTGCCCCTTCCAATCAATTCTCTACACTGCTGCCAAAATCATTTTTAACACTGCAAATTGGATTTAAAATTAGGCTTCAATCCTCTCAGTGATTTCCAATTACACTTAGGGTAAAATCCGAGTGTCTCACCCTGTCTTACGAGGCTCTGCATGATCCGCATCCCATCTACTTCTCCAGGCTCATTTTTTTCCCTCCATATACATAGCTCTATTCCACTGGTCTTCCGTTGTTCCTTTAACACGTCAGTCTCTTTCCTGCTTCTGAGGAAGCACATGCTGCTCCTTTTTTCTGGTATCCTTTTCCTCCTACCCTGTCTTATAGCACAGACATCCTTACTATTTTACCTTGAATAGCATTTTTTCAGGGGTGCTTTCCTTGACTCTCAGATTGGGTTAGATCTCCCTATTATAGCCTTCATTCAATGCCTTGCTTTTACTTTGTAGGTTTAATTAAGTCTGTGGTTTAAAAATTGCTTGTATGTGTATGTATGTATGTATGCCTTTCTAACTAAGTTGTAAGTTCCAAGCTATAAGGAACCACTTAGGTCACATTTGTAATCCCCAGTACTCCCTGTAGGTCTAGCACAAAGTAAGTTCTTAAAAAAATAATTGAATCTATGAATGAATGAGTGAATTTATCACTTCATAGTTCTAATCAAACATTGTGTCTAAAACTGGTTAGTACTTTTTGGTCCTCAGTCCTCCATACAGTTTCAGCTTTGCAATCTCTCTTTTTACAATTGGGATAGCTGCAACATTAGGGTCTTCGGTGCCCTGAGATTTGGACTGTAAACATAGCTACGGAGCAGTTCTTTCCTTCATTCATATCAATTACAACATGAGAAGGCACAATAGTAAGGGATAGAGCAGGAGCCAGGAAAGCTCAAAGGAGATATCTCTCCAGACTCGGGGTGGGGAAGTAGAGATATCAGGGACGATTTACGGAATGAGCAGACTCCTGACCCGAGTCGTAGAATTGTTTATGAGTTGACCAGGGAAATAAGGATAGCTGGGATGGGCATTCCAGGTATATGGAACAGTGTGTGCAAAGGTATGGAGGGAAGAGACAATGTGGCACTTTCAGGGCATTGCAAGTAGTTTGGTGTGGCTAAAGAGTGAGCAATGGGACCAGAAACTAGTGAAGTAAGTGAGGTCTGGATCACGAGAGTTCCTGTAGCCATGTAAAGGAGCTTAAGCTTTATGCAAGGCGTAATGGGAAGCCAGTGAAGGCGGTATAGCAAGGAGTAAAATGAGTAGATATGAATTTTTAAACAATTGCACAAACTATGGCTCAGATGAAGAAGAAAGACATACTCCAAATTCAATTCGGTAACTGTATTGAATTCAATTTGATAATTCTTGACTTTGTCAGGACATGTGTTTTCGTATTTCTTTTTCCACTTGCCAAATCAAACACGCCTATAGCACTGTGTAGAAGTAGCAATCTGCTATTTAACCCTTTCCTTCTCTATTGAAGGGAAGGTTGAATTATCGTATCACCTGATTACTTACACGTGGACAGCTACCCCCCTTAAGCTCTCCCCGACAGTTGGGTTCTGCTGCTGGTTTTGTAGTTTCTATTTATTTAATGAGAGTTAGGAACATGGAAAACAACAGCCTCTGAGCACGTGGATGGGTTTCCTTGCAGGAGTCTGCGCTGGCAGCTATTTTAATTAGCAACACATTTTATAAGGGCAGAATCAGAAATGAAAACATGTCAAGGCCTCTGCAGCTATTGAGTTTGGCAGATTCACATGAGTGTGCCTGGGCATGGTAATCAGCTCTTGACTACCCTCCATCTCTCCCAAGGGAACCGTGTGAGCACACAAGCTTTCCCTATGCATACAGACCCCCACTTGGGTATGGGAAGACTTATCAATATCACACACTAAATGCTGAGGATTCAGGAGTCCTCTTGGAGCCAGTTCTGGGAAATAAAGTCTTCGCAAGACTAAAGTCATTCCTCTATTATCTGTCCCCAGACCAATTTCTCTGTTCTCACTCTCTATCAAGAATCAATTCTTCTGTATAGATATGCATCTCAATTTACTAAGTTTATCTCTCTAACATCTACTTGGCTTTTGAAATATGATCTCCCCTCTTTATTGCCAAAATGATTTCCCAGAATCCTGGAGATACATGTGTATATATATACTGTTATGACTTGAGATATAGCTGAGATGAATCAGAGTATACTCATACCATCTAAAAATGACAGGCAACTACTGTTCTAATAGGGAGATCTCTTCAATGAATGAATTAAGCTCACAGGGTAACATCTCCGTTCCCTATCCTTTTCGTATCTGTTTCAATCAATAATCACTGCATTTCTTTCTGCGCCAGACATATGCCAAGTGCAAAGGATAGGAAAAAACAGGTCTGTAACTTTGAGAAACTCTCAATTTAATGGGGGAAAGTGACCCACGGACTAGTTGAAAACAAAGTGGTAAGGGTGGTAATAGATACATACACAAGTTTCTCTGGTTTGCAAGTGACAAAAACCAACTTGAAGCAGCTTAATAAAGACGGAAAATTTGTTAGAAGGAGAAAAATATTGCATTAAATTCAAAGTCACATTTGGGGAGCAACCAAACCCCCTGGGATGGGCTGGAAGACCTTAGACACAGCTTCTCCCAGGGTCTCTCATGTTCTTACTCCTTCTTTGTGTCTCTTTTATTCTCTGCCTCTCCCAAGCTCCTAATATTTCATTATCTAAATTTAAACAAATATCCCAGACTGCAACTAATATCTTGGTAACAATTCAGAAATTTCAGGGCAGATAATCTGATTGGATTCAACATCCATCCTTGAGCCAATGAGGTGTGGCCAAGTGGCAAATTGTCTCCTACAGCTAAGTGGCAGTTATTTTATGCAAACGCAAATCAATATTCTGAAATTCCACACGTGCAAGCTCTAATCTGCTCTCAGAAGAAACAAAGAATATTTTCCCATTCTGTATTGTTTTTTCTCCAATAAGACAGTAGAGTCAACAGATACAGTTAACATGATTGGCTGGTTTAGTCACATTTCTTTGAGGAACACATAAACTCGGTGGGAGTCAATTTAAAATTTTTAAAAGAGAAAGGGATGGAGGAGGGGAGAAAGGAAAAGAGATCCTTATATCCTAGGAAATACAATGCACTCAAATTTCTGAAATATATTTGATGAAACACTGCTTTGTAGTATGTACAAGTTTTAGCCCAAAGATGCGAAGACTGTGGCTCATGCGGTGAGGCTACCTTAGCAGCAATTGGCAGAAGCTCATAAGAAGAATGGTGTGGTTAAAATGTATTAGAACCCTACTCTTGTAATTCTTAGTTTCAAAGAAGCCCTCGTTCTATCCCATAAACACCTCCCAAAAGCTGTAAGGCCTTTTCAAGGCCACCAACTGGCCTAAATTATTATTTTTAAAAAAATCTCTTCCAACAACACATAAATTATTATGATCTGTCATAATGCCTCAGGAACCAAAGCACTTGTTGATCCGTTTTGGAGCATACTGGGGTCAAACAAAAGAGAACAACTTTGGCTTTTAGGCCCATGACCTCCAGGTTAATATTCGTTGTTTTGATATTTAAAAACACTTTTTAAAACATAAGGCTGCTTTTGCTTTGAGAAGCTGGCACCCACAGCTAAACTCCTGGCAGAAAATCCAAGTCTTCCCAGGAGGTAGCTACAATAAAAAGCAGAGATGGTACTGACTACAGACTTTACCATCACGCTAGGTGGAGTCACCCTTCATTCATTGTCAAACATTCATTCAACCCACATGTGGTTCCTATTGAGCCCCTCTTGCCTGTGAGGTTCTGTGGGAATCCAAGGCAAACCACAGCCGCTAAACACACACTGCTTCCAGTTTAGGAGGAGAAATAGATAAGAACCAACATACCTAAACAGCAAAGCAGAGTGTACTAAATAACATACAAAGCACTGAAGAAGTTTAGAAGACAATGTAGTAGGTAAGGTGCCTGGCTTTGGAAAATTGAAAAACTGAGGTTTAAACACCAGGCTTGCCACTCCTAGCTATTGGACCCTGGTCAAGTTTTTACTGTCATTTAACTTTAGTGTTTTCATCTGCAAAATGAGGATAATAAGAATATTCACCTCATAGGGTTGTGGTATATATAAAGTTAGAACAGATTGGAAAATAACTTGTTGTATGGAAGAAATGGCACTTGTCCTAGGCCTAAAGTGATGGTTTCTATATTTGAAAAATAATGTACTGTAAATTTATTATGCTTGTTAACTGTACAAAATTTCAAAAATATAATAAATGCTAAAAAATAAACTCCAATTCCTATTTCCAGAGACAAACACTCCTGAAATTTTGCTAAACTTCTGTCTGGCCTTCTTTCTTCTCATAAATTATTATTTATAACAAATAAATAATATAGTTAAATTTCCTATATTTTAGAGTAAATAAACTAGTTATTTCCTTTATAATTTTCTATTGCTTTCTATTTTAGAGGGCATCATCCACTCCAAGATTTACATACTGTATTTTAACATATACTATATTATAGTACATCAGCAGCAAGGGCTTCCTAAACTCTCTTTCACAGCTCAAGGATGAAGGACAAGATTAAGTAATAAACTGTGAATTAAAGGAAAAGATGCAAAGAAGGAAAAGGAAAAGTCCTACTTAAAAAAGCATGAAAAGAAGTTGCTCACTAATTAACTCACATTTTCTATACACACTATGAGCTGTTATACTAGGCTCTAAGGATTATAAAGCTGAATTAGATCTTGTTTTTGTCCTAAGGGGAGAAAAATGCCCTTTCAGTGAACTTAATCTGACCAAAGGCAGCTAGAAGTTCTTACTAAACTGTAAGTCAGGGGGAAAAGGAAACCAATGCACTGCATAAGGAGCTTCTACCCTGCATGGTATATAAAATATCATTTACCTCTCACTGCAGCCCAGAGAGGTGGGTATGAGAGCCCACTTCACATGTGAAGAGACTGAGGGCAGAAAGGAGATGAGACTTGTCCTGGGTGACAGGCAGGCGAACTAGAATTAGAACAAGCTGGCTTCACGGGTGTGCAAGCTGTGCAGTCACATGGGCCCTGGTGCTCAAACAGGTCCCAGTGGTCACCATTTTGAGATTTTTAATAACTTTATCTCTGAAGTTGAGTTCTATAAATGGAGTCTAATAGGCCAATGGCACATGTTCCAGGAGCTTGGAACCCCCAGCTCATGTGCACTCTCCTTTCCCAATGTCTCCCTGACTGCCTGGATGACTTCTTGGCCTCCTGTTCCCTGACCCCAGCTCCCCGCTGTCTGGCCTTCCCCTCTCTACCCACAACCAGTGGGTCCTCCACCCAGGGCAGCAATGGGGTCTTGTTGGCAGGAAGAGGCCTGCCTTCTGCCCTTACTCTCCACCCTAGAGTGGGCCTGTGGGCACGGGGAGAGTTAGTGTCAGGCATGTGCCCTGCAGCGTCTCTGGATAAGGCAAGGCGGTGTCTGTTCTTGCCATGGGCTAGCAGCACCACACACGTCTGGCGGGTGACTCAGTGGGAACCTCTTACTCCCATACAGGTACCAAGAGTGTCCCTGCAGAGAGGCTACAGTCCCTCAGGGAGTGATTCTACGGGAAGGAGAGATTGACTTCCCCATCTGGGGCCTCTCATTCCACTTTCCATGCCCCATGTCCTTTCCATGGGCTCTGCCAATTACGTAGCAGGCCCTGCCCCGAATCCAGACCAGAATGACTTCAAAGCCTTTGTTTCCTGCAATGTCCCATAAGGTTGGGAATCACACACAGCAAAGTGTGAGTCTGAGGTCAGAGGGCTTCAGCCAGCCTCACACCAGAAGTCCTGGCAGGAACCTGGCAGTTCCCCTGCAGTACCTCTGGGGCTCTGCACCAACTGCCTGGAGAAATCCACCACTCTTCCTGCCCAAGTAGCAGCTTTGATCACAGCTACATTTTCTCCCTCCTTCTCTCTCTCCCATGGGACAGTCCTTCTGTTTTACTGTGCAGAAGTATCTCTTACCATCTACACACTCCTCCAGAGAAATCATGCCAGTGATAACAGGTGAGTTATGTTGGTGGAGACAGACCTGCGAAGTCTTGGAAAGTCTCGAATGCCCAATAGGAAGGAACTGAACTGGGGAAGAGGCAAAGGGAACAGAGATAAGGGGGAGGATGGCCAACCATCCCGGTTTCCACAGAGCCGAGGACATTCTCAGGATGTGGAACTTTTGGTGCTAAAACGGACAGCCCTGCACAAACTGGGATGGCCAGTCACTCTAGAGGATCAAATCATAAAAACAGTGACCACTAACGATGCCAGTGTTTCACAAATGCCAAAGCTCTTTCCTTTCCGTGATCAAATCTCATTCAGGCAACAACCAGGTAAGGAAGACTGAATGGGTTATCATCCCATTTTATTTACGAAGAAACTGGGGCTCAGAGAATACAGTGATTTACCCCAAACCAAATAATTAACAAGTACTGGATACACCTGAAACTAACACAACATTGTAAATCAACTATACTCCAATACAAAATAATTTTTTTTAATTCAAAAGAAATAATGAACAATACTGCAAATTTACATAAGTTAACAAAATAGAAATAATGGGGTTTGATAACTGATTGAATGTGCTGAGGAAGAAAGAGAAGATGGGCTTTTGAGTTGACTGAGAGCAGAACACTTCCTGGAAAAGAAATAGAGAAATTAAGAGGAAAGAAGGAAAGAATTGTTCGGGTTGGAGTATATCATGCTCGGAATCCCCTGAGAGATGCAGAATTCCTCAGTGGGCCAATGTCTTGAAAATACTCAGCCAGAATCATATTTGCCTAATCAGTCAATCTGTCTTGGATGCTTCAAAGGTCTGTAATACACCTTGGTTTTCTGCTTCTACTCAGGAAATATTCTAGGTCACCTTCCTGACAAGATAAGCATAAGTACTGGCAGTAAATTACTGTGACTTTACAGTGGGCAGGAAGTAAGCAATATGTAGCCAATTATCTGTAAAGGACTTGAGTATGGGAACTATAAAAGTAGCCCAGAAGTGAGGGAGGGGGAGAGGTTAGGATGCTGTCTTTAGGATGTCTATTTTTCATTTACTCAATTAATTAATTTCTTTAAAAATCAATTTCCAGAAACCAGGCTACATTCAGAGAATGCAAAGTCACAGTCCTGCCATTGAAAATCACATTTATCTATCACTGAAGAGCACAGGCTGTGACCTGTGCTATAATACACGTTTGTCAGCGTTTGGGGGGAAGTCTCCAGAAGTAATGTAAATGGGACCTTGAAGAATGAGGTAAAAAAATTTCCAAGTAGAAAGGGGTAGAAAAAAGCAACTCATTCCCTTATTTATTTATTCAACCAAAACTTATTTAGTGTCTACAGTGTGTCTGGCCCTGCTTTAAGTGACTTGTCTCAAGGATACACAGCTCAGACTGAGTTCAAGGCTATCTGGCACCAACTTCCACTATACTGGGACTCCTCCAGAGAGGACCATGACCTTCCGGAAAAGGGCAGGGGCTCTGGGTGGAGGATAGGGGTTGTGTCCAAAGATGAATTCTCCTATAGTGGTCCTCTGCTGCAAGCTTACCTGAAGGGTAGATGTAAATACACAGGTAGAGAATTTATGGAATGAGTACAACACTTCTGTTTTTGTTTTTTTTTTTGCGGTATGCGTGCCTCTCACTGTTGTGGCCTCCCCCGTTGCGGAGCACAAGCTCTGGACGCGCAGACTCAGTGGCCATGGCTCACGGGCCCAGCCGCTCCGCGGCATGTGGGATCTTCCCAGACCGGGGCACGAACCTGTGTCCCCTGCATCGGCAGGCGGACTCTCAACCACTGCGCCACCAGGGAAGCCCAGTACAACACTTCTTAAAGCACATATCATGTTCCCAGCACTGAGATACATCACATTTAAAATTCATCCTAACTTCGTTTCTGATGCCAAAATGAAAACACAGAGAGGTTAAATACTTTACTCAAGGCCACACAGCCAATAAGTAAGAGAGTCCAGTGCCTTTCTGACTCATATCTTATGCTCTTACCGCAGTACTGGATTCTCCCCAAGGCATGTAACTAGTGTGTGACTATTTATGATATCCTCAATTCCTCATATCTTACATTCCACCAGTTGCTCTACACTTACAATTATCATTACTCCTCCTACTACTATAAAAGTTAATAACTAGAAAGCAGGACTTTATATGACAATCATATTTCACAATAGAACTACTCCTGGGCTCTTCCAATAGGGAACAGCTAGATACAATTTATTATTGAGTGAGCTTTAAGATCAATCCTACTCTTGAGAGGCTGATTTACTGAAAACTCCAGAATAAGACTCAGAATCAATCTTGTTGAGTTTCACTGGTAACCAACACATCTGAAATTTGCCCTCCCTACTCTCCCAGCCTTCTGTTTGTTTTCTGTTTTTGTTTGTTTGTTTTACCGTGCATTTGTTTAATTCTCCCAAAATGCTGGTAGAAGTTACTAAAGTTGTGCAAGACCTCACATTATCAATCTAGGCTATTCAAAGCATATGTTAGCACTGACTGTTTTGTGGATATTATTCCTCTTGGTTACAATTTATGACAACCAAACAGAGCTTTTGCTACAAACAAAGTTGCAATTACAAATTTAAAAAAAAAAGTATCTGGGCAACACACAGAGAAAGGCTATATCTCTGAAATTGACTCTTGGTTTTTAGACGCAGAAGTGGGGCAGGGGAGAGGAAGGAAAGAGGATTATACCTCCTAAATTCAGAGATTCCATCCAGAGAGCAGCCCAGCCTCACTTCTGTGGCCGAGAACCTTGACTCCAGCTTCCATCTGGTTTCCATAAGGCAAGGGAACTTGGCGAATGACTGGCCACGTAAGTGCAGCACGTGCACATCCTGACCACGAGCACCAGTAAAAGAAGCCAGAAGAATGAAGAAATTTCCCCCAGTCCCTCTGTGCTGACTAGGGCAGGAAAAGTTGCTTTCGAGAGAAATGGAGTTCTATTCCACCCTGCCAGGCAGGTTCATAAAGAAATAACCATTTATCTGCATCAAAAATGCCCAAATCCTCAATGATGTGGTATTACCAATTATTCCAGAAACGTCAGGTATATGTTTCAACTCCACTGCTGCTATTATTTCTATACAGTGTGTGCACAGGCAGCAGGATCTAAGAGAAAGAGCATAAACTTGGATCCAAATGGATATGACAATTCTGTTACTAACTGTGGAGCCTAGAACAGAGTACATAAACTGTTTGAAAAGTATGCAGAGGAGCCCTAGTTTACGGGATTGCTATTGATGATACATATGAAACATCCTGTACACAGTGGATGTTTAATAAACAGTTAATTAATTAAGGTTGAGGTGACGTTTTCTTCCAAGGCTTGTAGTTCTTAAAACATGCCTACTGTGTGTCTGGCCCTGGGATACTGCACAGGCATCTCCCCCCATCAATCTCTTTAACACACCTTTGCTGTTTTTAATTTATATAACTTACAGCGCTTCAGTTCAAAGGTCATAGAAAATTCAGTTTGAAAGGCATCTCCGGCTCCCTCACCTTACAGGTGAGCATGTGGAGGACGCTGCAGCAGAATCCCCAGGATGCACAGTAATGCAGTGGCAGATCCAGATTAACCCAGTGTCCTGACTCAGTTTTTCTGTCAACTATTCCACTTGCTCTCATAAATCTTTCTGAAGCTACAATAATTTCAGTCATCTCTCTAAAAGTCTCATCATAGAATTACAGAGCTGGGACAGGTCTGAAAAGATTCCTGCATTGCTTTTTAGAGCAATGAGGTAGTCTAAATGATAGCTCCCCAATATGCTTATTCCCTGGAACCAGTGAATGTGAACTTATATGAAAAAAGGGACTTTGAACATAAATTAAGTGAAGGATCTTGAGATGGAGAGATCATTCTGGATTATCTAAGTGGGCCCCATATAATCACAAGGGTCCTTATAATAGAGAAGCAGGAGGAATCAGGGTCAGAGAGATGGCCATGTGACAATGGAAGCAGTGACTGAACCAATACACTTAGAAGATGGAGAAAGGGGCCACAAGCCAAGGAATATAGACAGCCCCTTAAAACTGGAAAAGGCAAGGAAATGGATTCTCCTCTAGAGCTTCCAAAGGCACCAGCCTGTACGATACCTTGACTTTAGCCCAGTGAAACTGATGTGAGCTTCTAGCCTCTAGAACTGCAAAAGCATAAATTTGTATTATAAGTCACTGAGTTTGTGGTCATTTGCTATAGCAGCAATAAGAAACTAATATAACAGTGTAACAAATTATACCCAAAACATGGCGTGACAACCAAAATATCCAACAACCAGGGATTATGTAAATAAATTCTAGTGGAATATAATGCTGTCTTTTTAAAAAGTGTTGATTCGTATTTACTGAAATAGGAAAATCTGTATGTTATAATTTTAAGTAAAAAAGCAGTTTATAAGACAGTATATAGAGAGTATGACTCCATTTTGAGAGAGAAAAGAAAAGAAGACTGGAAATATACATTTCGAATTACTTACAGTGATCATCATTGGTGGTGGAATTTTTCTATGTTCTTCTATGTACTTCTGTATTCTCCAAATATGAGGCAGTATATGTGTTGATTTTATAAACAGCAAAAGAGATTTTTTTTTAAACAAAAATATATTTTTCCCTGATGCTTTCATTTTACAAACTGGAAACATGTACATAAAGCAGAGGAGGTGCTGCCTCAGGGAAAGGACAGCGAGATCAAAGTTCTTAGGTCAGGATTTGGAAGCTTATTCTTGACTTACAAAAGGCATATGAAGCCCAACATTGAAATCAGCCCCATGAAAGCCCAGAGAAATGACACATACTTCCGTCTCCATTTTTAACTCCCCTTCTGCAGACTGCCCTTCAGTAATCAGGAAGCATTCATAAGTGCTTTCTACCTTGGACAAGCCATGAAAAGGATTGGAGAACATAACTGCATGTGGCATTTTGCAGAATTGCACGGGATCTCCCAATGTGAATGCCATACCAAAGGACTCCACTCTGAGGAAAACTGAAATGCAAAGAGACTCTGATATTACAGACAACTTATAAAGCCATGAGATTTAAGTGCTTACCAGTTCTTCACTTCTCATTTCTACTCTGTTCTTAGGTGTTCTTTGACTCTTGTTTCTTCTCGTCTCTGTCTCCTCTCTGATATCCCTTAATCAATTATTCCCTAGTCTTTCTTGCTGTTAATGCTCTTTCCTGTCTAATTCAGTATGGAATATTCCTGAGTTAGTACAAAATTCCAAAGACTGTACAGAGTTCTGGGGTTACAAAGATTAATAAAATAGAGTCCCTGCCTTCAACTAACTTCCAATCTGGTGGTGTATATAAGCACATACAAAAGAAAAAAATCTCATATAAGGGAAGTTTTATTAGGGACTCACTAAGGTTAAAACAGCACAAAGGAGAAATTGGAACTGAGTGCGATTCCAGTGGAAAAGGAATGATTTCAGGAGCAGGTACCTGCTAGTTATTTGCCTCTTTGCTCTGAGATCCATTCCTCACCCCCTGTTCCACCCTATGTCACTGGAGGGTTGATCCTGAAACCAACATTTCCCAGGTTCCTTTGCCAACTAGCTTCAGGCTAGGTTCAGCCAATGCAAGCCTCAGGCAGGAGACTGGAGGAAGGCAGGAGGGCAGGGTATGGGTATCTGTCTCCCTCTCTCTCTCTCTCTCTCTCTCTGCGCTTTAGGTAGCATCTCTGGCTGTGGCTGAATCTCCCTCATGCCTCAGCTCCCATTGGATGGCCCCAGCTCCTGGTCTCCAGGAATATCATCTCCTTCTGCTGTCCTTCCAGCCCTACCGTAGCCATGTTACAGCTTCCTGTTGATGCTAATCTCTCATTTGCCTCACCATTCCTCTGGCTTTTCCAACAGCTTCTTGACTCATTCCCCAGGATAAGTACCCTGTATTTAACTACCAGCTGTAGGCTCTGTATTACAGACTGGATGCTCAGAAAAAGTTTGAAGGGCCAGAAAATTCTCAATAGGCAAAGAAAAACATTCTAAGTAGAGATGACAGCATGGCCACAGTACAGAGCAAAAAAAAGTGACTAGGGCAATGGAGCTATGTCTTGGGAGTCATCAGAGAATATACTAGAGAGTATGATTGGCAATCTAGGGAGAATCAGATCGCAAAGGCCCTTGAGTGGACAAATTGAGGAGTATGGGTTATACTCCACATGCCTAGAGAGTCACTGAAGGTTTTAAGCAAAATGAGACGACTGAACTTATTCTTTAGAAAGTTCAACCTGTAAATGGCAAGAGATTTAAGTAAGTAATGTTTAGGAAAGCCTAAGGCAGGGCAATAGCGCTGCAAATAGCAAGGAGAGGGTGAATTTGAGCAGAGTCAATATGACTTAGCAAGAAGAAAGGGAAGCATTATGGGTGTCTGGGAAATGATGATGAGCCTGAGTGACTAAGGAAGTAGCCATCCCAGTGACCAGGAGGAAGCTATGGAGGTGAGCTTGATCTGGGCTGGGGTGACAGGAAAAGCACCTATTTGAAAATGTGAGTTTGAAGCTCACGCTAGATATTTTTAAAGACATTCTCACTCCAATGACAAATTGGTTTGTTGAATTGAAGGCAAGATTTAGAACACATTTACATTGACAAGAAGCAATCACCTTGATTAAATTAATAACTTTAATTTTGTCATTTTATTAATGATAAATTCATAAGAATATTATATAATGACTGTACTGTTAACTTGTTTTTATTAGTATTACCGTTAAAATGAAAAAAATATTTTCATGACCTATATTTTAAATACTGGAATGAAGTCACCAGCTTTCAGTGATCATAAAAAGAAGGAAATTTAGCCTGATCCTTTCCCTAAAGATGATAGGTGTTTTGTCCTCTTCATTTAATCCAGACCAGCACAAAGGATAGAGAAATAATTAACATATGTATCCATGTATATAGTCTTCGAATTTCTTTTTTTTTTCTTCTTTATTTATTTTCTCTGGCCACACTGCAGCAGCTTGCAGGATCTTAGTTCCCTGACCAGGGATTGAACCTGGGCCCTGGCAGTGAAAGCACCGAATTCTAACCACTGGACCGCCAGGGAATTCCTGTCTTCTAATTTCTTTATCTTCTTTTTGGACACAGAGAATGTCTACTACATAAACAATTTCCAAATGTCATTATATGGGTAAGCATCTTAATTAGAAATTCAGTGCCAGTAATTTGACCTATTAAAAAGTCAGCATTTTTAAAAAGGAATGATGTATTTCCCTATAATACCACTTGAACACGGTCTTAAAGACATAAAAAATTTATGTTTCATTTTCTTAAGAGATTTGTAAAAATCAGTGTACTTTAAAAACATAAACTCCCATCTAGTAATGTGACTGTTTATGGAATTTTGAGGTCCTGAATAAATCCTGGGTAAATCCATTTGTTCTAAAATTTTCAGATGCTTTAAGAGAATTATTCCCTGAAAAATGTGCACTTTAGAGTTAGAAGGTACCATGAAGATCTTTTATTCTATTTTATGGAGGAGTAAACAGACCTGCAGGGAGCTAAATACATTGCCCGAAGTGTTGCAGTTAGTCAGAGTCAGCCATATTCCCTATCTAACATTCTTGCCATTACCAGCACATAGGCCTCTGGCCTTCCAGCACTGTGGCAGCCTTTGGCACCACCCTGCATGAAGCAGAGCTTGTTAGTTGAGCCTGGGCAAGGAGCCTCCCAGATCCATCAGATTTCCTGTCTCTGATGACAGGTAGGCTTCAGCAAAGAATAAGTAGGCTTCAGAAAAGCACAAAGTCACTCAAGCTTCACCTTTGAGGAATACGGGGTTTTATTAACCTTGTCACACACTCACTCTTCTGGCTGTACGGGGCAGCTTTCCGCACGTGTCCCACCAGGCCCCAGTGGGTCTTCCTGCCAATGCCATGTTTAACAGCAGCAGGCCTAGGATGACTCTGATCACCCGCCGGCACAAGCAGAGTGAATCTATGTTTAAATACACACATGCCACAGAGCAACAAAGGGAGACTCTGCCTTGGGACAAAGTCTTGCACATGCTTGCAAACATAGCAGTATGGATGTGAATTATGAATTGCACCCCTCCTTAGAGACCCAGGATTGCCTCCCTTCACAGAAACTCTTTCTTGCAGGTTGTACCTCCTCTAAAATTCTAGAGCTGTCACTAACACAGAAACCAGGCTGCTTTCTTTTCCCAAACAACTTTTTCAGGAGGGTCACTATATTTCACCTCTACGACATGTTAGGGTCTAAAGAGAGGCGAATGGTCCTTCTTCCCTGTGCTTCCTCTCATAGGAGAAGTGAATCTTTCTTCTCGGTGACCCAGGGGGTGTGGCTCTAACATAAACCACACAAAATCAGCCTGAACCTTCCCTCTACCGAGGAAGGCGAGAAAGAATGGATGTGTTATCAGATCAGCTCAGATGCTCAGGTCCTCAGATGGTGTCATGAACTGAATTGTGTCCCCTACCCCAAATTTATATGTTGAAATCCTAATCCCTAGTGCCTTAGAATGTGACTGTATTTGGAGACAGGGTCTTTAAAGAGGTAATTAAGGTAAGATGAGGCCATAAGGGTGGGGCCTTAAACCAATATGACTGGTGTCCCTATAAGAAGGAGGAGAGACACCAGGATGTGTACACACAAAGAACAAGCCATGTGAGGACACAGCGAGAAGATGGCCAAGTTCTGCAAGCCAAGGAGAAAGGCCTCAGGAGAAACCAAACCTGCTGAACTTTGATCTCGAACTTCTAGCCTTTAGAACGCTGAGAAAATTAGTTTCTGTTGTTTAAGCCACCCAGTCTGTGGTATTTTGTTATGGCAGCCCTAGCAAACTCCTTGATTCTAGAGCCCAGCACCCAAAGGGTGCAAGAATATTTGTGCTTCAGGCCACTTGACATGACTGAATCTGACAAATTTTCCTTCAGAAGAAGCACAAGCTAAGGTAATCAATGTCTCAAACAATGGAAGGGAAGAATGGTGGCCTTGCAGCAAGGTGGATTTCTTTTTGGCAGCCATGGGGCAGGGTAATGTTTCATGGAACAACCCATATCCAAAGATTATCCTGCCCAAGAAAATGTCTATTCTATCAAACATCCTTAGTCTATACCTTATAGTCCTGGCATATGTAATAAGAGCGTGTTAACTCAAACCTCCCACTTATTTGAATTTTGTGATAGGAGTTATACTAAAGTTTATCTTTACACAAGGTATAAATGAGATAATAAATGAAATCAATCAATCAACTTCAAGGAAATGGTATAGTTACTTAGCTCAGCTTCAAGTGCATTAGAAATATGAATTTGCATGTAAATAATGACTGTACCAAGTCTAAATAAATAAAGCAGCTCACTCCCTTTCTCTCTCATCCTAGAAGAGTGGTTCTTAATCCTTGCTCACTTGAAAGTTGGAGAAATTAGGAAGATAATGAAAATCTAAAAGAACCCATAGAAATGAGAGGATAGGATCAGTATGATTTCTTATGTTTAGACATCTTCAAAGATAGCAGAAATATCTAACCCATAGTAGGCACTCCATAAATGTCATTTCTAGTCTCCTTTCCTAATTATCCAAACATTAAGTTTTGCTATAATGATTGATTTATGTGCTAAAGGATCATAGCACGTTTATGAATTATAAAGCTGAAATGGAATTAGAAACCATCAACTCTTAACTCCTTTATTCTAAGATGTAGAAACTGAGGCCAACAGAGGTTAGTGACTTCTTCAAGTTCATTCACTCACCAATAAATACTTTTTGTGTGGCAAGCATTGGGCTGGTCACAGAGTTGGCTATTAACAAAGTCAGGACAAGCACCCAGGACCTTTGACCTTGAGCTCCTTCCACTCCTACCCTCAGTGCTCCCCTTTAATTAGTTTTTTCAGAAATCATCATGTGATCTCAGGCATATCTTGGGTACCTCAGTCTGTGTGTATTTAGGATTCACTCCCTTTCCTTGAATGTGGTAAAAGAAGATACCTAAAACACATCCTGAATGCTGACAGGATTACACTTAGAGAAAGGAGGAAAAACTATCTACAAATGCTACTTAGAGTATTTGAGAATGCCTAAGAAGTTTCATTGACACCATACTTTAAGCAGAACTGAGGCACATGTAATACTTGCTAAATGTAACTGAATGTAAAACTTTCATGATGGGAACACCAAGAAGGTGTGGACCAAGTCAGTAGGAGGGATTTTACGACAGGAGTTGTACTAAAGTTGTGGAGGTAGAGGTGGGGAGGTTGGGAACAAATGGAGATTATTGTTGAAGAATGACTAAAAGTTCAGAGAAAGAAAGGAGTGGTACTCAAGGCAAAGGGAGCAGAATAAACATATGTGCATAGAAACATATGTTTAATGTGCAATCTGAAAATGTTTTAAAAAGTAGAAAGTAGACACAGAAATATGTCATTATCAATAACTTGAAATTCTTTTGTCTAAGAACTTACATAAATAGGCTATTTTCAGCCTTATTCTTTTTTCTTGTAAACTAGCTTCTTCTTCAAGCCTCCCAGAGTGCCTTGAATGCAAATACAACAACTTTGTTGAATAAGTCAATATTTACCCTTTTTTGTGCTTTCTAATTTAAGCTTGGCCATTCAGCTAATATTTCAGCAGTGCCTCGAAACTGGCCGTAGGGAAGTTTGAGATGCTTCCCAGGCTTGTGAATGAACCAAGCATAGTTATTATACCTGCTCACAAATTGGTCTTAGTTTACTGGTGCCAAAAGAAAAGAGTAATAGTGGTAAATTTCTCCAGAAGAGAATTTATGAAATCCAAGTAGCAGCATCAAGAGCACATACATACACACACACACACACAATCTGCCCAACCGTTTAATGCTCTGGAATCTGACAGAGACCAGAAAAATGTCTATTTTGTACAGAGTCCTAGAAACATTTTAGAAAGAAGAAAAATAGCAGTTCATGAGAAGATACTTCAACTTTCCCATGGTTATTATTAAAAATAAAACCTTGCTTCTGGCCTATAATAGAATATCTGGTACCAAGCTAGCTTTCCTACTATAAACTTTAAAACTAGGAACAAAAAACTAGAAAACTAAATTTAAAAATAACATTTGCAATAGCATGAAAAATATAAAATTCTTTGAAATAAATTAGTGAAAGATGTACAAAACCTCTACATTAAAAACTACAAAATTTTCTGAGATGGATTTTTAAAAATCTAAACAAATGTATAGGTATATGTTTAGGGATCAGAAAACTCAATATTGTTAATATGTAAATTCTCTATAAATTGATTCACAGCTTTAATGCAACCCCATTCAAAATTCTAGAAGACAAGATGACTCAAAAATTTATATGGAAATGTAAAGGGCCACAAATAGCAAAAGTCGTAGTAAAAAAGAACAAAGGTTGGATGAGTTATACAACTTAATGCAAAGATTTACCATAAACTTTGTTAAGCAAGACATCATCCTATTGACTAAGGATACAGATATAGACCAACAAGAAGGACTAGAAAGTCCAGATACAAACTCACACATACATGGCCAGCTGATTTTTGAAAAATACACCGGTGTAATTCAATGGGAAAGGAGAGTCTTTTCAACATAGGGTTCTGAAACAGCTGTACATCAATATGCCAAAAAACACAAAAACAAAAAACAAAAAAACCCAGCTCCTACTTCATGCCATACACAAATTTAATTTAAGATGAATCATAGACATAAACATAAAAGGTAAAAATTCTGTAAGAAAACACAGGAAGAAATCTTTATAATTTTTGGGTAGGCAAATGAGACACAAATTCCTTAAACAAGACACAAAAAGCATGCACCACAAAAGAAAAAATGATAAATTTAGCTTCAAAATTAAAATGTTCTGTTCCTCAAAAGACACTGTTAAAAAGTGGAAAATGTCAACCACTGGAAGAAAATTTTCATAATACAGACATATGACAAAGGACTAGAATATAAAAAGAACTCTTCCAAACCGATAATAATAAGAGAAAAAATAAACAAACGAATGCAGTAAAGATTTAAAGAAATAGTTAATAAAAGAGCTTCAAATGACCATAAGTACATAAAATATAGTAAACATCTTTAATCATCATGCAAATACAAATTAAAACCACAATCAGATCCCATCATATACCTACAAAAATGGCTATAAATAAAAGACCAACAATACCAAGTGTTGACAAGGATGAAGGGGCAACTCATACATTGCTACTTGGATGGTAAAATGGTGCAACCACTTTGGAAAACCACTTGGTGGTTTCTTCTAAAGTTAATCATACACTTATACAACTCAGCAATTTCAGTCATAGGTAGCTGCCTAAGAGAAATGAAAACACATATTCACAAAATGATTTTATGTGAATACTTAAGGCAGTTTTATTCATAACAGCTCCAAACTGGAAATAATCCAAAAGTTTATCAGCTCTTGAGTAGACAACCAAACTGTGGTATATTCAAACAACGGATTACTACTCAGCAGTAAAAAGAAATGAATTACTGATAGATGCAACAACATGAAGAAATCTCAAACATGCTGAGTGAAAGAAGTCAGGCATGATCGTGCTCACCCAATATGCTTCCATTTACGTGAAGTGCTTGATCTTGTAAAACTAATTAATAGTGATAGAAAATGGATAAGTGTTCGCCTGGGGCAATGAGTATGGGGGGCTGGGCAAGAATCTGCAAAGAGCCATGAGACAAGTTTCCGGAGTGATGGAAATGTTCTGTATCATATTGAGGTGGTGGTTACCCTTGTGCATACATTTGTCAAAACTCATCAAAGTATAGACTTAAAATGTAAGTATTGTATTATACATCAATTATACTGGAAGAAGTTTGATTAAAAAATAAAAATAGCAGGAACCTGCATGCTAGTTCACAGTTTACAAAGGCATTTCAATGTTCAGTTGACCTTCTTAATCCTTACCACCACCTTGTGAAGTAACCATGTATACAAGCTTATCTTGTGAAAAAAATTACAAAATCACACAGTCTGTTCATGAGCTACAGTGTCTCACTTGCACATAGGATTCGTCCCAACCTATCTTGGAGGAATGAGACAGAACCCCACTACCTTATGCACACAAATTACAAAAGCTGCTTAGGATGGAGCATCACCTAGATTTTCAGGGAGCGTGTGCTCATAATAGCGATGGTTATACTGAATACTATTTATTTATAAGGTGGCATTCGGCAAGCTCTATCCAAGCAATTCTCAAAACAATCCTGGGAGGTAGGCATTATGATCCCCATACACAGATGAGGACAATGAACCTCAGTGAAGTGAAGGGACTTGCCAAGTTCACACAGCTAAGTGGCAGAGCTGGGGACCCAGATCTGACAGAGTCAAAACTGTAGCTCTTGGCATACTTAGCACTACACTGGCTCCATATTTGAGATAACTGGAGCTGTTTCTTCTTGGCAACTAAATTTACCCGCGCAAGTTGGCTGGGAGTGGTACTTTGGAGAAGATGAAGGTGAGGTCAAAAGAATTTCAGGATTAGGATGATGTGCTCTACACCCTGAGGATCAGGTGGGTGTGAGTGCCTCTCCTGACCCAATGGGTGGACACTGAGCTCCAAAGGAAAGAGGGGTATCACTCTGTGAGGGAACAGGGAGACTCACCTGGGCACTTGTGCTCATCACCTGGGAAGCTGAACACTGATGTGAAAAAGTGGGGGAGACTTGAACGTGGCCATGCAGGCAGTACACCCAGGTGTGAGAAGGTGTTTCTGGTAGAACACATGGAGCCACAGAGCCCTTGATGCAAAGCATTGTGGGATGGAGGTTTCATGCTGGTAAACAGTAATGCAGACACACTTTTCTTTATAGAACAAATATTAAAGAGACATCAAAGCACAATGGATTATTACAATATACTTGGGGCTGAGTACTAACTCTAACATTTGGTGAAAATTAGTTTGAAGCCAGAGAATGCTGCATTAAAATTCTGACTCTAATACTGGGCCAAAATCATGTCTCTGTATTTGCTACCTGTGCAAGCTTGGATAAGTTACTTTACCTCTCGAGCTTCCCTCACCTTACCCGGCAGACGTAGATAACAGCAGCTGCTTCCTAGTACTGATGTTAAGATGGATGTTTGCAAAGTGCCCATGCCAGCGCCTGGCACTTGGTAACTGTTTGACTCTCCCTCTCCTTTGGGTAACCTATATGGAACCTTGGGCTTTAACCTTGTCTAGAATCCCGAAACTTCAGTCCTGGCTGTACTAACTTGCCTGGAACCCCACCTACCTCCAGACTACCTGGAGTCTGCTGGAAGTTAGTCTTCTTCCCTGCTCCTTCCCTCTTTTCCTCTCTTCCTGGGTCTCGCATTCCTCCTGCACCCCAGGCTTCATACTGTACACCCCTTGCTCCTGGATCTGCTGGGTCTGCCCAGACTTTGCCTCAATTCTCTGTCATCAAACTGCCCAGGACCCCTTAACATTCCCTGCAGCTGGCTTTGATGAGAGGGTCAGGAACAAGTTTCTGTTCTGATAATGATTCAGTCATGGAGGCCCCAGGCCTTTCTGCTGAATCCCCTCCTAACTGGACTTTAAAAAGGCGAACCTGAAAATGTCATTAAAATATGCTTCATATGCTCTCAAGATCAAGTCCAAAATCCTTAACATGACCTGCAAAGTCCCAGAAGACACGACTTATGACAACCTCATTTCCTCTCTCACCAACCTCCCCCACCATCAGCCACAACCAGCCCGACACACATGCTCTACCTTCCAACCAAACCAAGCTACCTGCACTTCCCAAATGCGCTGCACTCTTTCCTACCCCAGGGACTTTGTATATCCTAGTTCTATTTCCTGGAATCCTTCTCTCCCACCTCCTTCAACACCCTTCTGCTGGGCTCATCCCTATTCCTCATGAATCAATTTAGTTATCATCTGGAAAGTTTATCTCTGATTCCCAGGGCTGATTCAGGCTCCACCTCGTCTGCATCCCTGGATCTCTAAGCTTCTATTATAGGACTGGTCATCAGCTGGCTTTATTATGTCTTTCCCAATAGACGATGAGAGTGAGCCTGCATGTGCATTCCTGTAACCACAGCTCCTACCAAGATGCCAGGCATCCATCTAAGGGGTACTCAGGGAGTGACTGTAGAGTGAATGCATGAAAATATCTACAGCATGTCAGGAATGACAAATGACAACCTTTAAAGTAGGCTATGGGCCCGAAAAACATACCCCATAGAGGAAAGAAAGCAAAAGTGAGAATTTCTACAATAAACCTTCTGTGAGATTTCCCAAAGGATCCCAGCAAGTGGGGCCATCTGCAATCCAAGACCAGTGGACCACCCTGGGAAAGCAAAGCCCGCTTCTCAGAATTGCATGGGTAACCCCTCTGCCCACGTTGTACTCTTAGCGCACTCAGTCTGGAAATGGCATGTCACGTTTCTTGGTCTGTGCAGTGTGCTGGCCTGCTCCAGAGTTGAAGGGAATGGCACTCTCTAGGCACAAGGAATGCACCCAGACGCACTGATTAGGAATTTATTTTTAAACCAAAAAGTTTGGGAAGAGTTAAGTAGCCTGGAAGCTTTTAGAGATCTATAGCAAATGGGATTCAGCACAAACTCCCAGGATTTAGAACTTGTCCCAGACAGGAATCAAAGCTATCTCAGATCTGGTAAAGATTTCTAGGGACTTAAGTAATTACCAAAGATCTATTTGCAGCAGATCCCCAAGGCAGACACTAAGACTCCCAGGGCCTGTTCTTATGTGAGACCTGCAAATGCAGGCTTCTTTGCCCCAACAGATGGGCAAATTTTGACAAATACAGGCTTAGTTGGATCCTTGAGATATTGTTGTATAGAAAGACTTCAAACCAATTTCTAGTTTGGATGTTATATGGATGTGTCATTGATGACTGTCTCCTACAAGCTCTATTTCTTCATCTCTAAAATGCAGATCCACTGAAACTGTATTCCCAGGAGACCACAAATCAGGACAGTGGATCTGACAGTGGATTGGTGCAGCACAGCAGTTGAGACAGTGGTCTTTGGGGTCTGAATGCCTGGATTAAACTCTGGCTCCATCAACTGTGTATAACTTGTTTTCTTAACCTGCAAGCCTCCCTTTCCACATCTGTAAAATGGAAATAATGAGAAGTTGTATAGGAGTAAGGATTCAGTAGGATTTTATATTGAATATATTTTATTTAGTATTAAATCCTTGCAAGCTCCTGGCTTAGAGGAGCTAAGAATCAATAAGTTTTAACTACCATTAGTGAAATCGGACTATTCCTGACAATCTGGGGCATATAGCAGCCACAGGACTGACCAGGACAGAATCTTTGCTCAAGCAGTTCACCTCATAACATTGCAAAAGAGTCCTGTAGCTTCCATTCTAAGATGGTCACTGATTTGGATTTGTTCTCTTTGTCAATCAACACATATTTACCAAGATTATGTGCCCAGATAGTTGCAAACATCTGGGGAAACAAAGATGTAGGAGGAATGGTCCCAGCCCTTTTTGAACTCACTGAAGGGTGGGAGAGTCAGATCCAAAAAAGATGTCATGGCAGAATAAGATCCATCTCGTTATGGTGTGATAAGTCAAGTGAGAGAGGAAGGCAGGGGGCTGGACACGCAGAGAAGGGGCCCAGCACGCGTGGAAGGCTTCCTAAAGGACATACGGTTCAAGGGGAGACACAAAAGAATGAGAAGGTAGAGTTCACCATCTGAAGAAGAAGGCAAGGGAAGCATGTTCAAAGCAGGAAGGCCAGCCAGGACAAAGGCCTAGAGATGCCACACAGTTTGGGAACTGTTGAAATGACCAGAAGACCTGAGAGTAATTCATCTTGGCTAGAGGCCGGGATGTAAGGGCAGCGATGAAGTTGGAGCCTGATGTAAGTAGAAGCTCACCAGGGAGATCCCATGGGCTGAACTCAGGTTTCTCGACCTTGGCACCATTGACATGTTGAGCAGAATGAATTTTGTTATGGGAGCTGTCCTGAACACTGGAGGATGTTTAACAGCATCCCTGGCCTCCACACACCAGATGTCAGTAGCACATACACACCCCATTCCTCACTGTGACAAACAAAAGTATCTCCAGACATTGTCAATGTCCCCTAAGGGGCAAAAATCTCCTGGCTGAGAACCACTGGACTAAACTAAGGACTTTGAACATTACACTGGGCCAGAGGCTCCTAAGGTTAGGTGACATGGTCAGATATACATTTAATTTAGATTGTTTTGGATTAGAAAGTCAGTACAAAGACAGCCAAGCTGGCTATTTCAACCACCTAGGAAAGAGATTACGAGTGACAGTAGAAATACTAAAGAAGACATGTTCTCTCTATAGCTATAGCAAGACATATTAGATATAGATAAGTATATAGATATATATCTCTTTATATAGATATATATACTAAATGATAATTAGCAAATATAATAATTATATACCGATATATAATATGAATATATAATACTAATTATACACTAATATATATGTAGTATGTAACACACACACACACACACACACACACACACACTAACTAGCTCTATAGGAGAATGGGGGGTGGCTAAGGGAGAAGGGGGTAATGAGCCTACCTCCTCTCCAAGGAGAAATAGGAAAACGTTTTTCGTATTGTTTATAATTCTCCAGAAAAATTATAAATGCCACCACTGCACTTTAAAATTGGTAACATAATTTCACAACCATTAGGTCATGAAATTCTCACAACAGCCCCTTAAATTTGGTTTTCCGATCCCTATATTACAAATGAGGAAACTAAGGTTTAAAGCGTTAGTGATTTACCCAGAATCTCACAGCCGGTAAATTGTGGAGCATGGACTCACTTCTTAAGTTCAAATCCCATTCTCTTTCCCCCGTATCATGAAAGTTGTTTCGTAAACATAAGGCTTATGGTATTCTGACGTGTTGCAATCGGTTTGATCTGGGGAGTTTTAAAACGAACTCCAACTAGTTTTTCAAACAATACGTTTCTAAGCAGATGATCTCATAAAACTACATAAAGAATAGAACCACAAAAAGTTCTGGAAAGTTTTGTGTGCTATTTTTTTTTTTTTTTTGTATGAGCCTTTTCTTTTTTTCCCTCTTCGTCATGGTGTTAATTAAGGACGCGCTGTCCCTTTTTTTACTCACTGCAGGCTCTTGTAGCTAGAGCTCACCAGCCCTCGCTGAAGTACTCACCCCACATCCACGCTTGTACCCAGAAATTCTCCAGGTTTCTGGGAATTTCCTGCCTGGAGTCCTTGTGCCACATGCAGGCAACTGAGGGGCAGAGAAAATCAAGCCCTTTACTTGCTTTGTTTGACTTCCCCCTGTTGCTAACAAATCTTTCTGCTTTATGTTAAGAAGGAGAAAAAATGTGATTTTTTTTTTTTTTCTTGCTTGGTGCAAAGTTTACAGCTGATAAATCTGTCTAAATGTTGTTAACAGGTCAAGTGCACCTGGGGGTCAAACAGGATTTCTCCAGACCCATGAAGATTGTGTGCATTTCCCCCCGTTGTACCCACACGTCATTTGTTACACTATTTGAAAGGCTTGGCCAGTGGCTGTACTCAGCCTCACTCCCACCCCGAGTTATAAAGCTTGCTCCACTTACAGAGTTTTCCAGCAATTAGGGAAAAAATTTCTGGGAGGAACATCAATATTGTTCTGCACACTTGGGCAAGAAACAGAAAAATTATGGAATGTATTCAAACTACACAGTTGCTCTCTTTCTTTCTCCTTCCTTCCTTCCTTTCTTTACATAAATTTGCTTGAAAATTGGATTTAAAGTCAGAAGACTACTTTGGCCACTGGAGGTGAGAAGAAACCAATATTTGTCCAGAGCTTTTCAGGGGCTAGGTCTTGTGTTAGTCCCTTAGCCTGCCTATCTCATTAATTCTCACCACAGTCCTGTGAGACATTATCCCTTTACCCTCATTTTCTAAAAGGAAACTTGGAGGTTCTGAGTATGGAAGACTTGCCCAAGACCGCTTAGTAAGTGAGGGCAGAACTGACAATATTTATTTACTCATTCAACTAATTGTTGAGAGTCTGCTTTTGCCAAGCACCATTCTGGGCACTGAAGTGACGTTTGTGAATGAAACAAAGACCTCTGTCCTTATGGAACAGACATTCTAGACATTAAGACAGATAATAAACATGATAAATACATAAAAAGTACAGTATGTTAAAGACAAGAAATGCCACAGTAGTCACTGATGTTGTTCACTAAATATTTCCTGTGGTCAGCTTTCCATGTGTCTGGCTCTTGCAAATGAGTGGTAAGCAGTGTCACTTCTGGGCTGGAGTATGTAATTACTAGTTTGAAACTCTCCAGGACACTCTGTCCCCTGCTATGATGATTCCTCTATTAATCTGGGTCCCAGGTAAGAACCCAGGAGTTCAACTGCAGGAAAGAAGGGCAAAGCTATATGGGAAAGAGGTTCAACTGCTACAGTGTAAGTAATGAACATTTAATCAGCAGTAACACAAGAAGGGGAACTGTGAGGCCCTGCCCTGGAGTTCATAACCAACAGTACAAATAGCCGAGAGCCTGCAGCCAGGGGAATAGGGTTGTATGAGTCACATCCCATTGTGGAGGGAGCACCGTATAGTGGAGGAGCTGTGGAAGGTGTGTCAAGTAGACGTGGGCTCAATCTCAGCTAGGCCGTTAACTAGCTAAACAGAAACCTTGACCTTGAAATAGTTAATATTTAAACCTCAGTTTATTTGCAAATACAAGTAACTAACTCTTGCTTTATAGAGCTATTGCATTGAAATAAGGTACAGTATGTGAAGTGAAAATGTTTGGTCCCATGTTCATTAACTATCGGTGTCCCTGCTGCTCCTCTTGTTTCCCCGACCCCACGGGTCGTCTTCAGGTACTCTCTCGGAAATTAGAAGTCAAGTCGCATATTGTCTGCATCTGACTTTTTCTCAGTCAAATGGCTGTAATTAGACTGCCTTCTTTCCTTTTAAAAGCCTGGTTCTTGTTTTCCTCACTTTGGTTTCTTTGTTTTGTTTGTGTGCTTTTTTTGCTTCTTTTCATTTGTCTTCAGAAAATTATTTATGTATCCACTGTTTAACATTCCAAAGAATGAACATCCTATTCAAGATTCGTTTTATACTGTATAACAAATAACATCGATTCTCCCTTCCTATGACAGCTGCTCTATCTTCTTCTCTTGGTTCCTCTCTCTCTCTTTCTAAAGATAAGTGAAACACACAGCCTCCTAGCTCCCCTTCAGTGGTCTCTATTCCATGCATCATCTCCCCTCTCTTGGGACCCTGTCTGTTGATTGAAATATATAATTGGATTAAGCAGGTTTATGGCTCTGCATCCTGTTTCCTGTGTAATTTATGTCCTTCACCATACACCAGTAAGGAAAAAAAAAAGCAAGTGTCTTCCTTGCTCACAAAGAAAAATCAATTATCCTCCTTCTAAAATGAAATCATATGTACTTATTTGGTGGGAAGTCTTCAAAGAAATCAAAAGTATTCCTCTAAAATATTCAGGCCATCTTTACAACCCCCCCGAGTCTGGTTGAATGTTTTATTAACAAAAAGTTTATTGGCTACCTACTAGGCATTTGATACCAAATACAAACAAGATCTAGTCCCTCCCCTCAAGGAGCTTGTAGTATAGAAGAGGAAGCAGACATGGCACATTACAGTGCAGTATGATTCATGCAGTGATAAGAATGCAGCAGTCAGATGTGGCCCAGCGGAAGGTATGATTAATGCAGTGGTGATTAATGCAGTGGTGTTTCTGGCAGCAGTACAGGGTCTGAGGGGACAGTAAGATGGGAGATAAGTGGGTTGGGAGAGATCAGCCAGAGCAGGTCATAAAAAGCTCCAGTTTTATGAGAGAAAAAAGGTAGACTTTTCTTATTTTCCTCAAGAGAGGGTAGGATTAGAAGACTGTGGGTGTAGAGGTTGATTCCATAGTGACTTTAGATTGGTTCTAATTCAAAAATGGAAAGAGGAGAGAAGAAGCAAAAGAATGGAATTAATTAGACACTGTGCTGGGAAATTAAAACACATTATCTTGTTTGATTCTTACAACATCCCAGCAAGCACCTGTTTCATCACAAGCTATTGTTATTGCACACATTTTATATATGGGAAGGCTAAAGTTCAGAAACTTTAATGCGGGAAGAGGCATCACTGCACTGCTTCCCACTGGGGCTGACCACTGGGGATCAGCGTATATCACTCCAGGCCGGGATGTGCTCCCATGCAGTGGGCGAGGGCCAAGTGCCCTGTACCTGTCTGATGGACTGAGAGGCATGGCAAAGCTTTTCTGAGTGCTGGCTGGGAAACCCACATGCTATGTCCTTACCACATTGGTTTTCTTCCGCCAATCTGTCCACTCTAGGGGCTGTTATGATTATGGTTTCTAGAAGCTGACAGAAGCTAGATGTTAAGCTGTGAACTAATGATAGCTGGAGGAAAGATGAATATCCAGTGAATTTTAAAATTACTAAGATGGCATATCCCCAGATAAAGATTTTATAGCTCCTGAAACACCTTTGTTCTCTTCCATTGTTTAGAACTTCAACATTGATATACAAAAGATGCTTAGACCCCAGAACATCACAACTGGATAAACAGTGCTTGCACAAAAGATGTAAAGCTTTGCCTTGGGACATGAAGAAGCACTTCACTGGGGGAACTAGGGGGAAGCACAATTTCATCACCCAGCCCAACAGTGTTTCCCACATCTCCTCCCTCTGACAGAGACAGAAGGTGGTGCTGGGGGTCCAAATCACTCCAACTCACAGGCAATTTCTTCAGCAGGATTCTTCCTTGGGGTAAACTACCTGGAACAGGAGATTCCCTACACTCTTGCTTCTGTGGGGTCAATCAGGAGGAGTTTACCAATGACCTTGGTCTTTGCCTTAAGCCCACATTCTCAAAAAGATGGCGATTTGGGGGCTTCCCTGGTGGCACAGTGGTTGAGAATCTGCCTGCCAATGCAGGGGACACGGGTTCGAGCCCTGGTCTGGGAAGATCCCACATGCCGCAGAGCAACTAGGCCCGTGAGCCACAACTACTGAGCCTGCGCGTCTGGAGCCTGTGCTCCGCAACAAGACAGGCCGCGATAGTGAGAGGCCCGCACATCGCGATGAAGAGTGGCCCCCCCTTGCCGCAACTAGAGAAAGCTCTCGCACAGAAACGAAGACCCAACACAGCCAAAAATAATTAATTAATTTTTTAAAAAAGATGGTGATTTTTATTTTTTAGTGGTCTGGCAGACTGCAGGTTTGCCAAGATCTATTACCAAGTGAAAGTGATCAATAATGGCCAATAACAATGTGGATGTTGGGCAAGACCAGAGCCATCTGAGCAAGAACCGAGTTCTCTAGAAACCAGTCAAAGCCACCGCCCTGATTTATATGTTTGATGAGGAGCTGCCGGCTGGCAACATGAAGAAACTCAGGTGTGTTGGCCAAAGAATCACTATTCAATCTGTTTGGAAGGCTAAGCTTTTTTTTTTTTTTTTTAACATCTTTATTGGTGTATAATTGCTTTACAATGGCTAAGCTTTCAAGAAAGGTAGAATTGGCCCAGGGGAAGGTGTGATGGATCATGGCCAGGGGTCTGTCACTCATCCTTACCCGTCAGCTCAATCAAGCCTAGTTTTATCAGATTGATTGTCATTAGACTTCTTTTTCTGTTTCCTTGAAAATTATTGCCCAAGTTTAGCAATTATTCCCTCCACCATGTTTGTACAGAACTGATTCTTTGGCTCAAGTATTGAAAAGCCGGCCTTCCTTGGGTTTCCTGGCACCCTTAGTCTCCTTTTAACCCCCTAATGACCCTTTAGGACAGATGAGGCAGATAATATCAACAACTTCTCATCTGACAAACGAGGACTATGATGAAGGTGGCTTTTCCAGAACTAGAAGGGAGACTGCCTGAAAAGCCAAGCAGTTTTCTCCTTGAATGTCCTGAGGGATTGAACAGCGACGCCCTAGTTCCCACTACTGCACAATTACATGCTGCAGTTTTAAGCCAAATTTCTCTCTCCCCTTTCAAAGCGCTGTAGGGCAGTAGTTTCATAATGCAGAGGAACTCCATCAAATTTGGATTTTATTTATAAGATGAAAGGTCCCCTTTGTATGTAGGCATAATGGGAATAGGATCCAAGTCAAGACCATCTTCCTGAACTCTTTCTTTTCTCTCTTTTTGGTTCATCTCAAGGCAATGCTGTGTCTAAAAAGAGTCATTGTTATTATTGCTATTTTTGTTATCATTCTTATTGATTGATTGGTGGTGGTGGCAGTCATTGTCATCTTGGGCTCACTCTCAATCTCTCAATTCCTAAATGAAACCTTAGTTTTTCTGGATTATTTACCAAGACCTTATACTGACATGAAATTTTACCATCTATCTGACCCTGGTCTGCCTCCCATCCTGTCCCTGACTTTTTTTTTCTCACTGCACAAGTCAGAAAGTCAAACCCTTGCAGCCTTTATCTCCGTCCAATGGTTTGTAAAACATCATAACTTTAGGACTCCTTTCTAACTATAAAATGTTCTGATTCAAAATTTTGTGTTTCTCTCTCTCAGTGTTGAGCAATGTTTTTACTCTCAGATAATTCAGAAAAAAAAATACCTACAACCCCTTTTTCTCTACAATTCAAAATGAAGACAGCCACTCCTGTAAAGCTGATTCACTTTGTTATAAAGCAGAAACTAACAAAGAAACAAACAAAAAATGAAGACAGCTGTACTGGGTCCCCTAGAGCCTCTGCTGCTGAACGGGCTGTAGAGCTAGGCCAGGAGGAAGCTCTTCTGCTCCTTCACCATGATGGCCTTGGGAGTTAAGGATTGCCCCGGGGCAGGCTCCTCAGTCTTCATCCATCTCCTGAAGGCTGCAAACCTACGGACACGTCACCAGCACCACCCTCAAGTACAAGTATCAATGAGTTCTTGTTAGACATGTGCTATTGCTGTGTCTTAATCAGTTTAATATATTTCTGAGATGGTTTGCTTATAAAATATATATATATATATGTATGTATATATATTCATTTGTCAATAAGTCTCCTTGAAAATTTCATTGGGAATGTTTCTATGGTGAATAATGTTTATAATGGGTCCTTGGGATCCATTTGATAACACAGTTTTTCTCTCGTGGCTATTTCATAATACTTTTGATTTGTAAAGGAAGTTTTTGTAATTTTTCTGTGTATATTTTCTCATTGTTCTTTTTTGACAAGGAAGCCAATGTCATGTTAAGGCGTCAGAAGTTGGGTTTATAGTGCTACTTGCCTCTTGGGAAAGTAAATGAGAGAATATTTGTTGTGATTTCTTCATCAATATAATTTGGGGAGAGAATGGTTTGGTTAAAATAGATTAAGTTATTTGCTCAAGAAATACAGTCAGTGGTAACAATGAAGCCTTGAGTCTAATTTTGTTCCATGGCCCGGCTGTTTTGCACAGTTGGATTAGGAAGCCAGAGCGGATATCCAGTTTGTTTCTGGGGCTGGGTTTCACATTTTCATTCTACAACTGGGAGAACAGAGGACAGAATAGGGTAGGGACTTCCCCCAGGTCACACAGAAAGGGGATGGCTGAGCTGCAATAAGAAGCTAGGCCGCTTGACGCCCCAGGTAGGGTTCTGTCCACCCTTCCAGGGGTTCCTTAGTGGTTTAGAGTCATTTCCTTTTCCTCCTCCACACTGGGCACCACTTAACCCTCTCTTTTATTGCATTAAATAGCTGATGACTGAGGCTCAAAGCAACATATAAAAAGGTAGTTCTACCTCCCAGTATATACATATTCTTGGTGTCTCCTCATGGGAACTGAATCTTTGGAAGTATGGTATAAAAAAGCAAACCTGCTCAGTTGAAAGGCACATGGTAGAGTAAAAAAGAGTCTGGGCTTTGAAATCAGGCAAATTCGGGTTTTAAACCTGTCTCTATTGCTAACCAGCTGCATGGCCTTGACCACATTACAGAGTCTCTCTGAGCTTGATTTCAGTATCTGGGCCAAGGAGACCTTAGGACCTGTTTCCTATCCATGACAGTGTGCACCAGGTGAGGTAGCAGACAGATTATATTTGAAAATTCAGAACAGAAAAATGGCTACAAAACTTCTCAAATGTGAGGACAACATTTTGAAGTGAAAGAAATTTTCACGTGCTATTCCAATATTCCCTGTGTATATGCAGCATTGATTCGATCTACAGGTAGTTCTTGGGACATGTATGGGTTTCTCAAATCTTGTCATAACTCTACAGGGACAGCCTCCCCTCCCACCAAAAAAAAAATCCCATCTCACCCTTGATTCTCAGGATTATGTCCATCTAGCAAATACCTGATTACTCAATAACCACTAATCACATATTTACATTTTCTGTAAAGGTATACCAAATACAGGGTATGTGGTATTAGAAAACATAATATTCTATGCATCAAAAATCTATAACTTGTTTAATAGAAGAATAAAAGAGCACTTTCAATAAATGGGGAATTGTATTTTCTTAGAAAGTATGAACTTAGAAAAGATTTATCTTTCACTAAGAAAGTACAGTTAATAAGCTTTTTACCAGTTTATAACTTAAATGTATATTTTGAAAACTATAATATTCTTGCATATTCCCCTTTCTAAGACTTTCAGATAACTTCCATTGATTTTTTTTTTTAACATTCTCATCAGGAAGCACAGATACAGTGGTAACTGGATTTACTCAAATGAGGTACAAAAAAGTTATGTTTTTCTGGCCTGCCCAGAGAATCAACATCAGTGTGAAAAATTCTAATGCAGGTAACATCCAGGCACCTCATGGTTCCCCTGCTCTTCGGCCTTTCCCCATCCACAATCATGAAGAAGAGCTGGTGATTATAGTGGTATCATTCTTCAGTCTAGAATCTGACCCAGACAAGGATCTTGTGAAAGCCCTCAATGACGAAACTGGGCTCCTTTCTGCCATCACTTTTTATGTGGACACAAACCCTCCAAGCCTTTACAGACATTAGGATTTAACTTTAGGATTTCTAGTCACTGCTTCATTGTTTTTCTAGAGTCAACCATATGAAGCTCCATCCAATTTCCTTGTCACTTCTAAGTTATACCAAGTGAGTCTTTGCTCCTGACAATTATATTAAATGGAAACAGTCCATACATATGATGATTTGATGTGAATAAATAGGCCACTTTCCCTGATGTGGGCCTCTAGGTATGCTAATGTCTTTGGGATAGAAAAGGTGTATTGAATGAACGTGCTTGCCCATGTGAATTCCCATGTCAAGACCCATACTGCCTACTGCCAGTTCTCGGGGAGAATTCTCCACTAACAATCTCAAATTGCATATTGTTAATGCATGCCATTAAAATTAATCTTTGCTTTAGCTGTCAGTTCTTATTTACAGACCCAATTTTCTTTGCTGCAGTTAACTCTAGTTATGAAATGTTCCCTGATTCTGAGGCCTTCATGCCACCTTAAATTGGCCCTAATTTGAGGATTGAGTGTGTATGGAGGAGTTTTAAGACCCATCAAATTCACAATTCAGTTAATGCAGATGAAACCTCCTTATCTTGTAGATTCTTTGAAGGATGCGTCAATAGTATGGCCCCCAAATTTTCTTGCACACAAAAAATTACTATGTTCTTGGTCAAATATAGATGCCACAAGGGAAGAAAACTACCATTGTTTGAACACCTACCATATATGGACATTGTGCTCATAGTTTTACATACATTAATTCGTTAACAACAACCCTATGAAGAAATTAATATTTTCTCCAAATTACAAATAAGGAACATAAATCTTAGATAAAGTAACTTACCCAAATTCACAAAGCTATTAAGTATAGTGGCTGAAATTAAAACAAAAACAAAACAGGGGTTTCTGTTCTTCTGCCAGTGCTTTTATCACTACAACACATAGAACAAGAAGTTAAAAGCTTTCAGTTTTATTTCTCATTTTCTCAACTAATTAAACCCCATAAGAATTATGGTCTGTGAGTTCGCATAACTTGGCACATAATGCTAAAGACTTGTATCTCATCCATAGATCATGTTGAATTCCAAAGGATGCAAAGTATTAGGCAGCTGATTCATTAGAATCCATTTTCTGTCATTTGTCTCAGTATTAATTATTCATTCACGTCCGGTTCTGTTTTCACCTTATCAGTCACTCCCGCCAAAAAAGTGATTGTAGGTGGGAATTTTCAACAGTATTCTTAAGGTTCTATTTCACCATTTCTGTTTCCTAGAGGGACCTGCAACTCCATGCTCTTATTGAAGAAGGACATTCCTGGATTCGAGCCTTAAGGACACTCACAGGTATCCAGCTCAACTCTAATGCATTAACAGGACCCTCACCCTGTCAGCAGCAGCTGGGTTAGCTCTTAGCACAGTCTGCACAGGACTGGAATCACGAGAGAGCAGAGCTCTTCACCCTAGTCATGGATATGAAGAGTCAAAGGCACCACATTAATGACTTTATAGACACAAGGTGGGATAGAGTACAGTTATGCAATTAGTGCTTATGGAAAAGAGTCAAAAAAAGTGGGGGGGGGGAGGAGAAGAGAAGGAAGAAAGATACAAACAGCTTCACCAGATAAACTTTTCCTTGAAAAAATCGAATTCTGCTTCTCCTTAAATATTCTAAGATGAACACACATATTTAACCTCTGCCCCCTCCTTCCCAAAAGTCTAGTTAAATGTCATTAGGCACTATAATGCTTTGTTATTATTTGTCTGTCTGCCTATCTGTTTGTTTGTTTTAAGGTATAAATACACAAAGAGAAAGAAAATAGAAAGAAGCTAAGAGCAACAGAATTTTGGAAGGTGGAAAGCAACTGGATCAGTTGGAATAGACTTAGCAGAATCCTAAACTGGAAGAAGTAATTTCAAAACAATGAGAATAAAGGAGATCCTACAAGTTTGCAGAGAAGAAATACAGTTTTCATATAAAAGTTCAAGAATTATATTGGCATCATAGTTCTAAACAGAAATCTTGGAACCAAAAGAAAACTGAGCAATGCCTTCAAAATTCTGAAGGAAAATTATATCCAACCAAGCTATCAATTAAATGGGATGGGAATAAAGCCATATTTGGATGCACAAAGTTTAAAATTTTTTATCTTCCAGATATCTTTCCTCGGGAAACTACTAGAGAATGTGCTCCATCAAAACAAGAGAATAAACCAAAGAGAAGTCAGAGATCCGAGAAACAGAGAACCCAACATAACAACACATCAGAGGGAATCTCCAGGATGTTGCAAGAAAACTCCTATGCAGAAGCCCTAAGAGAGTAATTAGTTCAGGTTGGGTTCTCCAGGAGCAGAGGCTGAGAAGGAGTTTGGCATGCAGAATATTTATTAGAAATCAATACTTCTCAGGAATTGGGAAGAAGTGAGAGGGAAGAAGCAAAACCAAGCAGAAGGAGAAGTTGAATTATGCTGCAGATACAATAGAGCCTTGTCCAACCCCTCAAGGAGCTCTGGAGCATTACAGTCCATTTGAGCTGCTCCTCAGTGGGCTGAAGCGACTTTTATAACCTCTCCGTTATCAGTCACTGGATATGGGCTGCCAGGGCAAAGGCATGCTCTTGGGTGGGACAGCTCTCTGCAGCTGAGACAAAAGATGAAGATGCTGACAGCTGGAGGCTGTCTGCTGACTCATTCCCAGCAGCTGGAACAAAACGTCCCTCCTTGAAGGGGCTTCTGGACAACGCATCTCCATGTCTACCACACTGGTCCAGGTTGGAGCAGGTTAAAAGAGTCCAGAAGAAAGTTCTTCAAAGAGAAGAGATTGATAGACAACCTTATATGTTTTAAATTTATACAACTGGGTGTTAAGTTTGGAGACGAATGAATGATGAGTACATAGAAACCTAAGCAAAGGATAATAACATGATTAACTCCAAGAACAAGAAAATATTGTGCAAGAAAATAATCATGCAATACTGCATGCTCAGATATAAATCATCTTTATATGGTCATACAATTACATTAAGAGAATGAAAAACACGAGAAATGTGGATAGGGATACATCCTTATCTACCATAGTGTAGTACTTAAAATAGTATTAGTACTTACAGTAGTTTTCACACATCAAGAAACAGCAACATAAGCTTGGTTTAAATATATAGAGGTAAACGCTAAAAGATTCTATTAGAAGTGTTGCAAGTTGTTGCCTCTGAGAAGAGGAATATAGGAATAGATAGAGAAGTGTTGTTTTTCATAGAATTATGTACATGTATAGCTTTGATAAAATAAAACCTAAATTTCAAAAAAGAAAATATATTCTATTACATTCTGTGCTTCCTGATGGCAAGTATTAGGGTCTGGTTCTCACTATGTTTTTCCCAACCTATTCAGAAAGGATAGCCAAAGTCATTCTCTTGCCCACAGTCAACCTCCCTTCCTGGTTCTTATCTTCCAAAAGTGAGACCTTGAGAGGATTTTGCGGGGGGGGAAATTGGAGCAGTGAGTGCCTTTGAGTAGGGAGACGGGAACACAAAGGGATGGAAGAGAGAGAATCCCTAAGGCAAGGAAGGTGTTGGAGTTGGGAAGGTCCTATGAGTAACGTCTAGTCACTGGGGCTCCCAGGCTAAGCAAAAATTCTGGAGTCAAGTTTGTGATGGAAGCTTCAGAGCCACCTGAACTTAAGACACTCTCTAGACTTGGATGATGAGAACATCAATAGCGTTCATGAGAGTCTGAGGAAACAGACACCAACCACAATTCCCCAGCTCCACTTAGTATTCTAATATTTCCTTGGCTCTCTGAGGACTACAAGTACACTATACAGAAACAGTGGTATTATTATTATTATCATCATCATTACTATTTAGAATAACAAACAAGAGGACTGAATAGCTTTTATTTAGTGACCTGTAAACCTACTTTAGTAGAAATTATGCCTGCCTATATATAATCTTCTGGACAGTCTTATTCCAGAATATTTTAATACATGGCTAACAAGTCTCAAATTATCACAAGTCTCACTTCAGTACTTACTCATCAACTGGAATGATAGAAGAAAAGATTATCACGGCCCTGAAAACCACCTGAATATTCATCAGTGTTCCATGTTTCTAGACTTAGGGCTTTGTATATGCTTTTCTGGCTTCCTGGACCAGTCTTGTCCCTGCTCTCTGCAGAAGTTGCTGCCTCTCATTGAAGCTTAAATGTCAGCTGCAGCCCTAGGCCTTCCAGGAGTAGGATCATTCTGTCTCAATAAGTTCTCTGTTACTCTCCAGTTCAGTCCCCCAACACTCTGGACAAGCTCTAATTATTTTATTTATTCACAGATCTGTTTTTTTCTTAACTCTCTCCCCACTCAAAAGCCATTTCCTTGCAACCAGGAGCCTTGCCTGTCCTTTTTACTCTGTATCCAGATACTTGGTAACAGCTCAGTGAATAGTTATTGAACTTAAAAACCTACGAGTTTCACAGTTAACAAGATTAGGCAGTCTTTGATTTTTGGTTGTAATTTAAAGTAGTTAAAATGTCAATTAAGGCAGCTGCTCAACTTAGTCACCACAAATGTGTGACTGAGCACCCTGCTGTTTGTACAATAAAAAAGCAGTTGAATTTTCAAGGCTACTGTACAGGTAAGAGCTCATGAGTCCCAAACCATGCCTTCCTAAATTCCCAAACTCAGAGACACAGTTGGTAATTCATCATTCACATTGTACCAGTTGTTCCACCAACATAGGAGTTAACAGAGGAGAAAGCAAAGATATGAACAAACTATTACTACCATTTATTGACCATTAACTACATACATGGTACTTGGTATATTATACTTTTCAACCTTGTAACAATCATGAAAGACAGTTTGGGGGGGGGTTTAATCTCACTTTAAGATGAGAAAATAGAAGCTCAGAGAAGTGAAGTAATTTGTCTAAGAACACAGAGCAAGTAATTATCTGAGTGTTGAATGAGAACTCAGGTCTGTCATTTCTAAAGCTGGTGCTCTTTTCACTATAAAATGTCATTTCTGAAATCTAAATTTGTACCTTTTCACAGCCAGAAGATCAAACCACAGTAGCTAAAACTGTGCTATTATAATAACACAGCCCTTTTTAAACGGAAAAGCTAGGAAACCAACTCCTTTTAGTGTGCTGTTGAGAAGTTTACAGAAAATTTTTTGTTCATGGAGCACTTATGCAATTTTATATAATGACCCTGAGAATCATGGCTCAATCACTGAGGTCTCAGCATAAATCAGGGGGGAAAATGATAATAAATGTCTTTGAGCTAATAATGGAAAAGTACCAAAGTCTTCAAGGGGTTACAGGTTAGCAAGAAAAGGTATGAAATGTAAATGACATGTCATTTACTCTAAGAACAAGGTACAAATGTTCAGAGTAATTTCTTTCCACCATGAATTCCTAATGAAATGTTGAGATCAATGTCAAGCAGTTTATTGAAACAGGACATGGAATAGATGTCAAAGTTAAGTCAAACCAAATGAAGTAAGTTAGAGGAAACAGGGCCATATGATCTTTTGTCTTTGGTTTCAAGAACAAAGAATTTTTCTTTTCTTTTTTCAAAGCAATAGTATTTAGAAGTTATTAGTCATGGGATAAAGCTTCAACAGACATTGGGCAAAACCAAAAACAATCTCCTCTTTAAAACAAAATTTATAAAAATAATTTTTAAAACAACCTTAATTTCAAGTTTTCTTATTAGTTATTACTTTGATAGATACCAAGACAATTTACAGAGAAAAATTTATAGAAAAAATTCTTTATTCATCAGAAGATATCCTCAATTTCCTATTTTCAAAGGAATTGTAATCACATTGTTTCTAATTATAAAATACACGTTCATCTGAAACTTGAAAAAATCAGAAAGAAAACCCTCTCAAATCCCACAAAACCATGATAATTTTCCTACAAGTAGAAATATGTTTATATATTACATATGTAATACATATTTCAGGCTCAATTCTAGAACGCTCATAATCTTTTCCCTACTCTGTGCTTGGGGATTAGGGTTTTGCAGGATGATAATAATTTTATGTAATTTTTTTTTAATTAAGGTGGTTTTTATTAAACATATGGTTATTATACATGATTTGATTCATATGACTTCGAAAAGCTTTTAGATAAATACATTTGGGAGTCTTTTACTGGATGGTATCTTTATACTGAGTTCAAAAACTATGTTACCAAAACCCCATAACTGTTTTCACTCCACCTGTGTTATCACATACCCTCTTGCTGGCCTTACCTAGGACACAAGTTAGTGAAGCCCCATCTTGCTGGCCACTCTCAGCACCATTTCCTTTTCTCTTTGCTTAATAGCCAGCTACATAAAAATCTGTTTCAGAATCTCGCATTGTAATTATCTGTGAAAAGGAAGTGGGTTTCGCCCTTGCCCATTTTTGTCCTAAAGTCAGTCCATCAACTACTTCTCAGGTGTCATGACCCTCAATCTAGTTTGGTTTTGTGTGTGTGTGTGTGGGAAGGCTGTTTGTTTTTGTTTGTTTGTTTGTTTTAGTTAGAGGAGGATTTATCATTGGCCCAAGCCATGGAGAAGATGGCAGAGGGCACCGCTTACAGCTCAACAAGGTCTTGGGCTGAAGAAGTTGTAGAGGATTGCTGTGTGGCACCTGCTGTCCTCCACGTGGATGCCCAGATCTGACCCTCCACCTCAAACCACTCAGCTCCAGAAGGTCATTGCTCCTCCTCCCCCCAGACCACACCCCAGCCACCAGTGAGATACAGAACTCTTTCACAGTTTCCTGTGTTGGCATAACATTTACGCCCTGCTTCCCTCAAGCTTGCCTTTTGGGTCTTAAAGACCCATGTTGAAGGTTGAAAAAGAAAAAGAAAAGCTCACCCCACCCACTTTTCTTACCCTTTCAGTCCTGCTTCCCCCAGAGTTAGTGTGAAAACCACTGAGGAAGGGTCACATGCAAGGAGGAAGAGAAAAAAGAAAGTATGATGGTTGATATTGCCAAACACCACACTGACTCAATCTGCCCCTCAGTGACTGTGAGCCTCTTGAGGGCAGAAGTGCCCCTCCTGATGCTGGCGCCCCGCTGCTTAGCACTACTTCTGGCTCAGCTGTGCAGCCTCAGAACAACTCACTAAATGGATACACGTGTGAGCTATCACAATTTTTGATTATCAGATATGGAGAAATTTGCCTGCCATAAATGGTATTCTTAACTTCCAACAGAGCAAAGTTTCATACAAGCAGAAAAATGTTTTACTTCTAAGTAGAATACTGGAGTACTTAGTGTAAACTGTTGAATTAAACAGATTTATGATAGTTCTGCAAAAGTAAAAGTTTACAAGGTGTTTTAAAAAAACTGCTATTACAGGCCATAGAATTTCCACAAGCATTTCAACGTGAGACTGTGCAATTCCTCTGCATCTGATGGTGACGTAAGTGCAGGCGTCAAACACTCAGCCCTCCACCCTCAGTCAAATGGGATGACCAATGAATATGAAATTAGGGAAAAACCAGCATCAGCATTGGAAAATAGGAAGGATGCTGTGCATATGCCTGACACGTTAGGGAATCTATATTTCATATAGGCTGAGGATAATGAACGGAATGTACCATTTAGGCTCTATTCATGAATGTCCTTGTAATAGAGAAGGGATAGCAAGGAAGTGAAGGACCCAGACAATTCCTATAAGATCAACTAATTTGCAGGGGTGAAAAGAGTCCTTAGGACAGGAAAGTTCAATAATCAAAATGCTAGTTCTGCTGCTGGGCTTTCTCCTTGAGCCCGGAGCCATCTCACGAAGAAAGAGCTCACAACAGAAGCAAGAAGCCACTGCAAGTGGGATGCCACGTTGCAAGTCCAAATAAGAAAATCACCTTGAAAAGATGAAATGCTTTGGATTTTTGAAATATTTACTGTAAGAAATAAGAACACACATATGACAGTTTGTGTCTCAGAAAGATTCTGGAGGGTTTCTGAATGAGTATCTGACAGCTAAGTCAGCAGTGGAAGTAAAAAAACCACAGTTGTTGAATGTGGCATAGACGGCTGATTGTTCACCAAAAATTCACGGTCCCCCTTCCGTTATTATTCTTGGGAGGCACCTGCCCCTTGACACTGGAGTAGAGCCATATGAATAGTTTTTGACAAAGGAATATGAGCAGAAGTGAAATGTCACTCCTGGGCTTAGGCTTTTAAGAAGCCAGCGTGCCTTCTCTATCGAATCTTTCTGCCTTGGCTGGCTGGAGACAGAGGACTCAGAGGTCCTTAGGGATGGAATGAATCTGGGATCCAGAACTGGCAAGTAGAGGGTGGACAAATGAATTTCTATTGTTAAGTAGAATGTTGCAGTTTGCTAGTGTGGTAGATGTTTTAATGGCTGCAAATTCCTTCCCCCACAGTATCCACAATACGACTTTGCTGTGCCTTCAGAAAGGAAAAACTATTTCCTCTCTACTTTCTCTCTGCCAACTAAAGGAAAACTCTGTTTTTCCATACTCTATTACACTCACACCAATACTTCACTTCTGACACCAGATGTGTGTGTTTTTTCCCACACAAAGCAATTCTCCAATTCTCTGTGGACACCAACTGTATGTCTTATAATTCAATTAAATTCTGACACTATCTACCTAGAGTTAGCATCAGATCCACAAGTTAAGGGCTCAGTCCCACAAAACTGCCTCCACTTTAGGTGCCAATCACAAGTGCAGGTTGTCTGTCATCTGTGCTTGTGACTGACCAGCTATAAATCCAGGTTTCCCATGACCTCCTCCTTGGGTTCAATAATTTGTTAAAATGGCTCACAGAATTCAGGAAAACAGCTCACTAACTAGATTACTAGTTTATTATAACAAGATACAACTCAGGAACAGCCAAGTGAAAGAGATGCATAGGGTAGAGTGCGGGGTAAGGGGCATGAAACGTCTGTCCTCTCTCTGAGCGTGCCACCCTCCCATGTATTCAGTAATCTGGAAGTTCTCCAAATCCCTTCAGTTAGGATTATTATGGAGGCTTCATTCCTAGGCATGACTGATTAAATCATTGGCAGTTAGTGATTAAGCCTATCTCTAGCACCTCTCTGCTCTCTAGAGGTCAGAGGGTGGGGCATAAAGTTCCAACCCCCTAATCACAAGGTTGGTTCTCCTGGTAACCAGCCCCCATTCTGAAGCTATTCAGGAGCCCCCCAGCCACCATCAGCTCATTAGCATACAAAAAGACACTGTCACCTTAAAAATTCCAAGGGTTTTAGGAGCTCTGTGCCAGGAACAACAAGGACAAAGATCAAATATATATGTCTTATTGTAAATCACAATAGTACACCTCCTATCCAGAAGTGGATAGAATCTGGCTGGCCTTGTGATGTGTTTAGACCAAAACAATGTATCAGTAGTGACACTGTGTGAGTTCTAGAGCCTAGGCTGTAAGTTCTTATCCTCACGTATTGGAACACTCTCATCAACAAGTAAGGGGGCCTGGGTCAGCAGAGAGACTGAATGGAGGTCCCAGGTCCCAGACTGTGCATGAAGCCATCAGAGGCCATCTTAAACTCTCAAGCCCCAGATGAGCAGATGACAAAGTATAATCATAGGAGTGAGCCCAGGAGAAAGCAGTTGAAGAACCACAGAATATAAAACTCAGGGGAAAATAACATAAAATAAAATAGAGTTAAAACAGATATCTCTGTATTACAAACTTCCAGAAAACAGTGGAGTGATATCTAGAGCATTTTGAGGGGAAAAGATTGTGACAAAAAATTCTAAAACTAGACAATTGCTTTATATATATGAGGCTGAGTATGCTATACTGAAGGATATAAGACATGGAATTTGTATCACCCATATATGCTTCCAGAAGAGCATATGTGGATAAAAATTACTTGAAGATTTAATCAAGACCTAAACCATAAATTTAAAATTCAAGAATATGAAAGTTGTGGTAGAAAAGCTTCAGTGATGCAATGGAACTTAATAAAGAGTTGTTTAAATAATAAAAAATATAGTTTTAAGATTAATGCAGATGTTAATAATAATTCATAAAAGAGAAGCTATATGATTAAGATGACAATAATTTGCATTAAAGTAAAAAATTATTATCAATAAAAGTAGGACATGTGGGAAAAGATGTTTAAAAGTATATTAAATTTCTTATGCAATGGAAATTAATATAGCTTAATTCTTAACATCAATAATTAAAGAAAATATATTCAAATATATTTTTTAGTTAAAGGTGAGTGAGACTTTGAGCAATACATCCCAAGTCCAGTGATTTCTTAATAAATTATATACAAACACATGTACCATCGTATGAACACGTTTATGTGCACATATTATAGAATAGATGGTGATAGAATTATCAAAAGGATGAGATAAACCTGAAATTAACCTTAATTTAAAATAAATTTAATTGCATTTATTAATAACTTTTCTTTCCCTAAAATAATAACTTTTAGTGGGAGGAGGATGACTAATTTGCTCTCACTGTTTTTAAAAAGCTCAGCTCCACATCTTGCAACACGGCATTCAAAGGTGTGATTCTGCATCCATTTTTATTTCAAACTTGGTTTTAGTGACTGTAATAGCTGAATAATATCCTTCACAGAGAGACAAATTCAAAGTGAAGAAGTATGTCATTGGCTACTCTTAATAATAACAATATTTATGTTCTATTCCCTCCACCAATTATGTAATTGTTATTGTTGAAATGTGGTAGTAAATTTCCACATTCCATGATATCCATCAATTGCTCTTGAAAAGGGGTCAGTACATGTTATATTTTTATGCTTCAACAAATGGGTTTAAAATTCTCTAAAACTTTTAAACAGAATAAAAATTCTGTTTCAAGTTTTTTAAGTGTGTTGATATGAGAGATTATATTTTATAGGTGTAACATTTATATCGTTTTCAACAATGTATCAGATAGCAATGGAAACACAGCGGGGAAACATTTCCAAACATCCTTTTTGAAAATGCTCTCTATTACCTCATAATGTGGCTAACGGTGAATTCCTGCCAGGAAAAGGGAAAGTATGAGTTAGACCTGGTCTTTTGTGGGGGAGGGGAGAGGACTGTTGTTATTGTTCTTTTGTGTCTGCGTTTGCATAATGGACATTACTTTTAACCTGCTTTTTTTTTTCAGGAATCATTTTAAGAACCTTGCCAATTCTGTGTCTTAGCTTAGATAAAAGTAAACAAAATAACCCTTAAATTCACTTAATTAAGTACACTAAAATTCCAGTGAGTCAAGGAAAGTGAGCAAGATGTAAAAGTGTCACTGTCATTCACCCCGATTTCTAGAAATCACTCTCCTCTGCCTCGCTTATTACGAATAAACTGAGTCTGCCTTACATGTGGACCGGAGCAAAGTATCAGTATTAACTCACATTAAATATCAGTAAAGCTTAATATCTTTCTTAATTTTTAAATGAAAAATAAGATTTTCTTCAGAGTCTCCAATGAATGATCTTGTATACCAACTGGGGTATATGCATCCCACTTTGGAGAATAAAATAAATCAGTATGGAAGTATAACAGAAAGATGATCATAGAAGTGAGACCAAACATATCAGTTGTGACAACAAATATAAATGGTCAGAAATCAAAAGCTAACTCTAACAGACAACTCTAAAACCAAAGCATTAACTTATTTTAAAAGATTAAAAACACAAAGACAGGGAAAGGCACACTTTGGTTTTAGCAGGCCCAAACAGAAAGGAATGAGAATATGCAGCAAGTAGCATTAAACAGGACAGGGAGTATCCTTGCATATTGACAAAAAGCACAGTCTGCAAAGATTTCAAGAATAAAAATGCATATATATTAGAAATACTATGCAAAATACACAGAAACACAACTATTAGAGACTAAAATACCCCAGGCTTAGCCATTCAGGTGGATAAAAACCAATCAAGGATATAGAAGATATGAATAATAAAGTTAATAACTTAATATACACATATTAAATTTCAGGGGAAGAAACAGAGAATATACCTTCGTCTAAGATCTGATGGAACATATACATCTACAAATATATATATCATATATTTGGCTGCAAAAATAAAGCCAAGATAAATTCCCCAAAGTAGGAACTGTATAGGTCATGTACTCAGAGCACAGTGCAATTTAAATGTAGAAATTAGTAACTTACATGGTCTCATTGGCTTTTTATTATAAGCCATTCTCCCCAAACCATAAGCATTCCACCAAAACATCACAGAAATTACTGTAATCTAGGAATATATAAATTTATTATGCTCTTGGAATTTCCTCTTCTATTGACTTTATGGAAAAAGATAATTCAAGGCTTAAACCACTTCATAATTGAAGAAATACATGCATATTGCAAGAAATTCTGACAATAAAAAGGTAAAGAAAAAGGTAAAAATCATCCATAACCACACTACACAGAGATATATTTGATTTTACCATTTCAGGCTTTTTCCTATGTATACATACATTAACACACACACAAACACACAAGCACCCACATGCTTTTTTTCCCCACAAAATAGGGTTATAGTGTAAGTTTGCAATTGTCTATTGATTAACGAATGTACCACAGGCATACTTCTATGCCAGTATATAACACTCTACACTGTTGTTTTTAAAAACAGTGATTTCCCACAATGCATGAATATACCAGGAGTTATTTCACCAATCCTCCATTGAACTCTTTTTTTATTAATTGATCTATTAATACTTGACCATATAAGTTGCTTATAATGTGTTCCAATTTGTCATTTGATAGTGTCAATTTTCTGTGTTGTTTTTGTTTAGTTGGTTTGGTTAATTTTTTATGTTTGTATTTTTGTTGGTTTGGTTTGGTTATGCTAAGATATTTTAAAATTTTTATATCGTCAAATCTATTATATTTTTCTTTGAGAATTTCTGATTTTAATGTCATTTTAAACTGCCTTACACATCACAAAATTATAGAAAAATTTGCTTATATTTTCTTCTGGTTTTAAGTTTACTTTTTTTTTTTTTGCGGTACGTGGGCCTCTAACTCTTGTGGCCTCTCCTGTTGCAGAGCACAGGCTCCGGACGCGCAGGCTCAGCAGCCATGGCTCACGGGCCCAGCCGCTCCGCGGCATGTGGGATCTTCGCGGACCGGGGCACGAACCTGTGTCCCCTGCATCGGCAGTTGGACTCTCAACCACTGCGCCACCAGGGAAGCCCTAAGTTTACTTTTTAAACTTCAACCCATTTGAAACATATTTTGGTACAAGGCATGAGACTGTGAGACATTATGCATAGTGGCTAACAGCATGAACCCAGAAGCTAGACTGCCTGGATTCAAATTCCAGCTCTATTCCTGACTAGTTGTATGACCTCGGACAAATTAATTTAGCTTATCTGTGTCTCAATTTCCTCATCTATAAAATAGTGATAATAATAGTACCTACCTACTTGTAAAATTCCCGCAAAAATTAAAAATGTTAACTGGTATTAAAGAATGTAGAGCCACATCTAATACATAGTAGCACTAGCTATCATTTTTCCAAATGATGAGCCACTTGTGCCAATCCAGTCACTGAATAACCTCTGCTCTCATTCCTAATTGAAATCCCATTTTTGTCGTTTACTACAATCTAGGATACTACCTGTATGTCTGGCGCTATCCCTGTACCAACACTTTAAGTTACTCTGATTTTATAATGTGCTTTCATACATCTGGTGTAGGTATGCCTTCCTCATTCCTCCTTTCCAAAGTGTTCTTGACTCACTCCATCCTGATATTCTAGATAAAGTTGAAAATATTTCAGCAAATTCTAAAAATTCCATTGGAATCTCCATTGGGATTGGGTTGAACTTATGGATTGATATGGGGTAATTAGCCCCTGCACATCAAAATAATTTTAATAACAAATAGCTTACATTTTCCAAAAATATGCAATGCTTCTGTTTAACAGACAGATAAGGGTCAAAAAGGCTCAGGAGCTCACAGAGGAAACAGGTGGCAGAGTCAAGATTTATATCTGGATCTGTTCAGTTGTCACCTAGGTGAATGTGTAATTTATGATCATTAATTTGAATAAAAATATATTCAAATATAATTTTAGAGGCTAAATATTTTTACCAACATCTTCACATTTCCACCCATTTTCCTAGCCATTCCTTTTCTATTTCATGGTGTGCATTCCAAAAGCAACATGTAATCTTGAATGTCAATAAATTCTACAAGCAGTGGCAATGTTCTCTTTCCACAGCATGACTGTAAGCAGAGAAATCTCATTAAATGCTGACATTTATTTCTATTTAGTAGTGTGTCTAACCTAGAGACAATATGCAAATGTATATGAGTTTTTTCCTAGTTATATAAGGTATGTTTAATAGAAGAATTTCCCATGTTGTGAGATTTTTCAGTTTGCTGCAAAAACCTTTGACAGCTTACTGTGTGCCAACATAATATAGGTCCTAGGGTGAAGAGATGAATAAGACATGGTCTCTTGCCTCAAGAACCCTAGAGTTAAGTGGTTAGATATATAGAAATACTTTAAATACTTTTGGCTATTATTGCATCTCATTTCTTAGAAATACGGACAAGGTAGAGGGAAGGCTCATAGGAGGGAGGAGCAGAGAACTCTCTGGGGCCCGCTGAGGCCTTCACTGAGCATGTAATCTTACCTGGGTCTTGATGGGTGAGTAGGAGTTCATCACTGGTCAATGGGAGGAAGGGCAATCTACAAAGACAGAAAAGCAAGAGGAAAAGTTGTGAGGTCAGAAAAGCGGGTAATATTTGAGAAACTGCACATGATTTCATATGCTGACCATTCAATATAGTTTCCATCCCCCAAAAGATGTCTTAGAACTTCAATATATGAAGACTTCATTAGACTCCTGTCACCCAACTGGCCATTCCTTTTCTCAAGGTCACTTTTATACCATCAATTATTAAAGTTTTATCTCTCTTCTGACTTGATACTTTCCTAATTTTCTTCTTTTGTGAATTTTGAGAATACCTTGAGCAGAAAACTTTATAAGTATCTTCCAGCTTCTCTTCTGCTGAGGCGAAAATTTGACCGAGTCTCACCCATTTGTACAAGTCAATTGATGTGTATGGTTTACGTTGTGTAGCACCAACACAGCCATCATTAGAGTAACAGCCCCCTATATGTTGTTTGGGAGCCTGTCTAATCCCGAACTCCCAGTGTTTCATGAAGCTGAATGAAGGGCCTGGGTCTTTGCATCATCTCTGCAGGAGGCAGAAGGTTGAAGAAAGTATCTAGGCTTTGGAGGGTGAACTTGGATTCCAATCCCAGTGCTGCCACCTGTCCTGTGAGTGATCTTGGGCAAGTCATTCATCTTTCTGAGCCTCAGTTTCCTCAGCTAGAAAAATGAATGCCCTTGGATTTGCTTACTTGGGTTTCTGTGAGGAACAACCATGAATAATGTACATGAGAAGTCTAGGTAAACTCTCAACTTTTTGAGCATGTCTTAAGGCCTAAGGAAAATAAAGTCCTAGGAGTGAAAAAGTTGGATGACCTCCTACTCATTAAAAATTGCTAGTCTTTGAGTAGATTTCATTCTAGCACATTGAGTCGGTTTATAAAGCACCACATGGTAGAAATCACAATTCTTGAACAGCAAACATTCCTAAATTGTGTCCATGATAAGTTTATAACAACATGTTTGGGAAGCAGAGAGTACCTAATAATTGCTTTAAAAAAAAAAAATCTTGCAAGAATCCACCACTCTAGGTCACGCTACAGTCTGGGTGGATCCATACAGACGGAAGAGGGACCTGAGTATACTTCATTGCAAGGGCTTGTCTCTGTCTATGCTGATAAGAGTCATCATGGGGTATTTCTGACTCTATAGCCCTCCGTTTCTCTCTCCTTTTCTTCTTACTTTTCCTCTCTTATTCCGTTAGTGTGGTTAGCACCTATGGCTTCATTCTCAGACTCGTTTTGGCAGGATGGCCACTCTCATACTTCCAGTTTCATGCACTGAAGTTCTCAGCCATAGCAATGGGCAAGAAAAAGAAGTAAAAGCACTGCAATATGGAAAAATAAGTTAATTTTTTTTAATTTACAGAAGGCATTATTGCTTATGTAGAAAATTTTTAAGGAACCTACCAAAGGAAAAAAAAACTACTAGAATGAAGAAGTGAATTTATTGTGGTCACTGGATATAAGGTTAATATATAAAAATAATTATATTTCTATATACTGACAAGAAAATTAAAAATAGATGGTCAGTTTTTTTTTAAAGATATCTCCAAAACATTATGTTAGGTAAAAGAAGACAGACAGAACAGTTTACATGATATATGATTCCACTTATATGAAACGCCCAGAATAGATAACTCCATAGAGACAACGCAGATTGATGGTTGCCAGGGACTGAAGGGAGGAGAGAATGCTTAAGGGGTATGGGATGTTACTTTGGGATGATGGAAATGTTTTAAAACTAGATAGAGTGGTTGCACAACACTGTGAATGTACTAAATGTCACTAAATTTTTCAATTAAAATGGTTAATTCTATGATATGTGAATTTCACTTTAATAAATTATTTTTAAAACAACAAACATACAAAAGGATGCTGGATTAGAAAGCAGACACGGGTATGCTTGAGACCTGGAGTTGGTCACTTCCCAACTCTGAGCCTCAGTTCTTCTAACTATAGCTTGGGGCATTTTCTGTGCGCCTGGCCCTGGGCTACAGGCTTTATGTGCTTTTCCTCCTTCAGTCTCCATTTACAGATGAGGAGACAGGCGTAGAGAAGTTGAATAACTTGCCCAAATTCATATATTTCATCTGTGTTACAACAAAGCTGAATTCTGTATCTCCCATTTCTTGAAGTACTAATTTTTCAGTGGTCGAATGGGGCTAGATAATAAAGTGGATCTCTGAGACCAAACCAAAGGTGGAAGCTCAAAAGAGGTCTTATAATTATAAACCAGACACTTAACTTAAAACTCCTGGCCTAACATCAACTATTTCCAACCATCCTTGGTTAAAGACTCTACCGATAGTTGTGAAATTCAAATAACCTATCTTGTCTGAAAATTAGAGCAAAGAAGGAATTCTTCAAGTGTTTTTCCCATAATTATATGTGAAAATGAGAACTTTATACTACCTAACTAGTGTACTTCACTCCTTTGAGTGCCCTTTTATGTCTAGTGGATTGTATGCAAATTCAATTTAAATTCTTTCATCCCAAGCTTCTGCAGTTTTCCATTTTGCAATTTATTTATTATTCCCTGAAATCTCATAATAACAGGTTAAACCCAAGCTCTCGTAGGGTTTGTGCCAAGATGAGATTTTTTTAAAAATCATATCTAAATTACTTCATGAAATAATGTTCCTATCTGCCTCCAAGCTGCTGTCAAGGCTGAGGCCAAAAGCTGTGCTAAGAACGGAGCAAACTGAGCCAGGGGTCTCCAGGGAAATAATAGAGTAGAAACCAGCTCTGGGGAGAGCCCTTGGTAGATATCATCTTATTTCGTATTTTCCCCCTAAATGGTGTAGGTGTTACCTTTACAAAGTATATTTCCTAATCAGATTTGATTCTACAGGGGTTGGAGCCTCTACAGCCCTTGGCTCTCATCTGAACTTCTATTATGATGAAAATGAAATATGAGGGAAACATCTCAGTTTTCTTAGACTAAGTAACCTGACCCTTAATATAAAATTTTGTCATTCATTTATTTAGCAAACATTCTCTGAATGCCTGCTAAATTACAGGCACGGAATATAAACATACATAAAAATCATCTTCCCTGCTCTTCAGAAAATCACCCTCTGATAGGAATGATAACCATAAAAATAGATTACTACAGTACAAAGTGACAGGAAGTATTATTGTCCAAAGGTGGATTAGTGATACTTTGAGGGTCAGTGGTATATTGTCCTTTATTTTTTTTATTGTCCTTTTAATATTCATTTGTTCATTTATTCTTCATTCACTCAGCAAATCTTTACCAAATAACACAATTTGCAATGTGCTATTAATTGCTCAGGGGTACACAAAAATGACTTGGATAAAACAATGTGCATAAAAATCTTTCGTCAATTTTATTGACTTACAAGAGAGACAACACACATGCTAGATATTTCCTGTTGCTCCTCCACCAGACCTATTATCTCTTTTCACTCTGCTCTGTGACTCACAAAGTACACTCTTAGTAGATTTCAACATTGATTAATTTTCCTCCAAAATGAGTTTTGTATAGGCAAACCACTATACCATTTGAATTCTTGATCAGTAATCTTTATAGCACAGCGAAATTATATGTATTTTTTGTATTTTAATATTTACTTAAATTATGTCCACATAGTCTTTTCTATATACATCACAGTAAAGACATTTTTTAATTCATCAGTTTTTTTTCCCAGTGTTAAAATTTTCAAATTATACCTTCTGCTCTCTGATCTGTTGTTGTTGTTACTGAGGTTTCTTTCTATGGAGTCCACCTTTTAAAAAATCTGGATAAATTTTGTGGATAAAAATCTCTTTAAGGTAATATAATCTTTTTGTCAATTTTTAATCAACAAGTTTACATATATGTGTTGTTATCAATGTTACTTTACGTTCACTATCTCTACCTGCAATATTTAGTTGTGATTTCATTACCTAAAAATAAAGTCAATGCTTTTAGAGGCTGTTCAATTTTAGAAGAACTTTTCATTTTACCTCAACAGGATTAAAACAGCAATGTCAAAATGATGAGGTCCAAATATTTTGCTTTACGTGTGTACCCCCTTGGATTTACACATCTTTAAAAAGCATTTAGCACAATATATTGAGATTCATGTCTGCCTCCCTCAGGAAAAGTGAGCTCCTTGAAGGAAGAAATTAAGTATTATTCACCACTGGGAAGCCAACGCCTTGCTCAGCCTGCCCCAGATGGTGTTGAGCGAAGGTAGGTTGATTGTAGAATCATAAATGTTTTGGTTTTCTTTATACACTCTTCTGTATGTATGGCTTTCCAGGCATTTCATCTAAACAACTAACCAGTATAGTGTTGTCAACATTCTTAGTTGCAGGGAATCCTAAAGTACAGTCCCAGTGTCCACTTACTTTGGTTAACTCTGTTCCTACTCTTGTCACAATTCATGCTCATTTGTCCACACACTTTCCCAAGCCCTGACCATCGAATGAAAACACTGAGTTTCACACACCGGTCCTGACCTCAGATCTATCACTCCTGGGGCTAGATTCTAGCCAACCAGGATCTGCAACAGGAGCTAAGAGCAAATGGGTTAAAGAGGAGGTGAGAAGTGGGAGCCGGGGAGGAAGGAAGGGAAGAAAGGCTGTGCTAGTGTATATTCATCAGTCTGTTTACTAAAAGCTCCATGGAGGCAGCAAATTCATCTATTTTATTCATTATTAGTTACCCAGCTCCTAGAACACTGTCTGGCACATAGTAGGTGCTCAATAAACATTTTTAATGAATGGGACACCTAATAAAGGACACTCCGATTTACTGAAAACGACTATTTGACAGGCTTGGTACTAATCACTTTCACTCATGATCTCATTTTAAATGCGATCTTCAAGCCATCTTGGTGACATAGATGGTATCACTCTTGCTTCACGAGAAAGAAACAGGGCCCTCACTACTACATACTGGCTGTTAGTAACTCTTCACAGATTAGGCATCATGGAGTGAAAGATTTGTCAGAGCAAAAGGTAACTTAGAGATGATCTAACTTAACCCTCTCATTTTACTCGTAAAGAAGATAACCCCTGGATAGCTGAAGTGACTTTGCCAAGGTCTCACAGGGGTTAGGGTTGGCAGCTGGACCTGAACTCACATGTCCCACCTCAGTCAGGGATCTCTCTGCTCTGCTTGGATGTCGCTTGCTTGTTCCTATCACTACCACATGTAGAGAGGACAGGTAACCATCAGTCATAAAGTTGTTCAACTCAAAAGAGCTAATTTCAAGTGTTCTTTAAATCATGTTCCACAATCACCCACCATACCACGTTCTGACCCCCATCAACTCCATGAATTTTGTCTACCCTGGGTGGCCTTGTGTGTAGCTCTTGGCCCTTTTAGCCCCTAGCCTTGTATATGCCCTGAAAACTGTGGGACTTGTACACTTGGCAAAGGAACATTTACCAAAGAACAGAACATGCTCTTTTTCTCGTTTTAACTTGACTCCATTGTTCACCAAATACATTTTTCTTTCTATGAAGTATAACTGAACAGTTTATGACAGGATTTAACATTGAAACCAGTAATATAACGATCTCTCTTTGTCTCTGTACCCTGACGGTGTGTCAAATAAGGTTAATACAGATTGCTAAAAGCATGACCACATTATTAGATAATTCCTCAGGTTAGCTCTTTGCATCCATGCATGTTGCAGACACCAGAGTCAACAAGAGCAATGGGGATCAGGAATCAAAGGAAGGGGAAATGCAAATATAAACCTGTGCTTCTGATGGGCACCAGTTCTTGCTACTCCAGAGGGCTGGAGTCCGGATTCCTGAGGCGGGTATCACACACTATCTACCTCATTTCCTGGGTGCTCCCCTGCTTTGTGTCTCAAGTAAACACTTCCCTATTGCCCTCACTTAATTGCTTCTATATTGATCTAAGAAAGTGGGATTATTTTTCATTCAGAACTGTATAGTTTGATTGCATTTATGATACATAACATGAGCTAAGTGTTGTACCAAGCAAATGAGACTGTAAGTAGATACAACAGACATTGGTTATGGTAAATTCACACCCACTTCACGTCTTGGGTGAACTGTTGCAAGAGTCTCCTAACCAGTTTCCCTGCTTCCTCCCAACTCCATAGCTTCATCTCAGAGTGATACTTCTAGAATATAAATCTCATCATGTGACTCCCCTGCTTAAAACCTTTGAATGTTACTTTTTGAATGAAGTACCAACTCATCAGCATGGTAGGTAGACAAGTGCTTGAAAATCTGGCCCCAACCTACAAGGCTGATCTTTTCCACCTCACACCAGATTGCCTCTTCTCCAACATTTGATGATTTATTTCTCAACAAGACAGCCTGTTGCTTTGAAAATATTACTCTTGTGCCTTTTCTCTGCCTCATGATCTCTTAATTGTACTTCAAGAGCCAGTATAGAGGCCCCATCCCCTGAAAGTCATCGAGACCTTTCCAGGTAGACCTAGCCACTCCCTTCTTTCATTAGAGCACTGATCACACTGAAATCTAGTTATATGATCACTTCTCCATCTACCCCACTGGACTGTGAGTTCTTCAAGTCAGAAGACTATGTCTTATACTTACTTATCACCCCAGTAATTAGCACAGTGCCTGGCAAAATAATGATTCTATAAAAATACTCATCAAATGAACATTTACTCGGTTCAAAGCAGTGGGCTAAGCGCTATGAGGAATACAAAGGTAGATTATTTGAAGTCTGTTCTTAAGAAACTTGCCCTTCATTAGGACAACTATTAACCACACTAATTTGTAGAGGTTTTGCACAAATACATCTTGTGACAAACTTTGATGGCACCCAGCTGGAATTGAATTACATCAATGGTATTGTGTTTCACCTGCTCACTCTTCAGCACTCCTTGAGAATTTTTACTAATTGTCCTCTCTATACATTCAGTAGGCAAAGCACTACGTGTGTTCCAACCAACACAAAACCACACTTCGATGTTGATTGATTTTTCTCTGCACTACTTTTCTGAAACATATATATTCTCAGTTGAAACAAAATTAAATGTACACACTGATCAAAAGCTGACATAACAATCTGAGATGGGTTTGGGGTACATCTGGACGACAAGACACACCAAATAGGCAATGCTGACTTATCCAGATAGTTATCTTATACATATTGTTTTTAACCTAGGAATGCATCCTATAGACACTATAATTAAGATGTTACCAGAAAGGTCTAAAATATCAAGAAAAAAGAAACAGGAAGATCAAGGAAGGCTGCACAGAGAAGAGAATGTCTGAACCTGATGGGAAAATGGAACTTACTTTTAAATCCTATAAATAATTCATAAATTTTATTTGAGTCACTTTTTGGTATTTCAATAAGGTAATTATTAAAGAATATTTCACCCGGAGCAATCTGGTAACTAAATGCATGCAAAACAAATGGAGAGTCAACCCAGAGATGTAATTAAATAGCATGTGAAAGAATCTTTTGAGCAGCCCAAGGCTGGTCACAAGGGGTTTTACCTTAGAGTTGGGTTCTGCACATGGTAAGATAAAAATCACAAGATTGATCCCAGTTGAGGGTAATAAAGATGAACAATAAAAATGTTTTCAGAGCAGAAAACATTTCCTCCCCAAAACCCATAACCCCAGTCTAACCACAAGCAAACATCAGTCAAACTCAAATGAGGGGCACTCTACCTAACCAGTACTCCTCAAACTGTCAAGGTCATCAAAAACAATGAAAGTCTGACAACTAAATATGACATGGGATCCTGGGACAGAGCAAGGATATTAGGGAAAAGCTAGTGAAATCCAAATAAAGTGTAGAGCTTAGTTAATATAGTAATTAATGGCTAATAGTAATGTACTGATGTTGGTTTCTTAGTTGTGACAAGTGTACCACAGTGATGTAAGATGTCAACAATCAGCGAAACTGGATGAAGAGTTTACAGGAACTCTGTCATTTTTGCACCTTCTCTGTAAATCTAAAACTATTGTAAAAAATTGTGTAAGTTTGTTAAAAAGCAAATTGCCACAGCCTTATTGAAACTGGCTCAGTGATATAATCAACTTCCAGGAGACAGCTTTGCAAGGGAGATAAATAATAATGGACTAGCCAAAAATCACAAGTTCAAATCCATCCTGGGACCTTAACAGTTGATTGACTTTAATACTCTATGAGGGCCTTCCCTGGTGGCACAGTGGTTAAGAATCCACCTGCCAATGCAGGGGACACGGGTTCGAGCCCTGGCCCAGGAGGATCCCACATGCCTTGGAAGAAACTAAGCCCATGTGACACAACTACTGAGCCTGCATTCTAGAGCCCGTGAGCCACAACTACTGAAGCCCATGCGCCTACAGCCCGTGCTCCGCAGCAAAAGAAGCCACCGCAATGAGAAGCCCGCGCACCGCAATGTAGTCCCCGCTCACCTCAACTAGAGAAAGCCCACGTGCAGCAGCGAAGACACAACGCAGCCAAAAATAAATAAATTAAAAAAAAAAAACTCTATGAGCCTCTACCTTCTCCTACATAAAACAGGATTGGCAATATCTGTCTTGCCTACCTACTTCAAAAGAAAGGGGAAAAAGAGAAAGAAATATATGTTGAGTGTCAATTCTGTGCCAGGCAGGAAGCTTACATACCTGTATCTTCTTGAATCCTCACAGTGACAGCAGACATTGTAAAGCCCATTCTGCAGACTAAGGAGGCTCAAAGAGGCGAAGTAACTTGCTTAAGGTGGTATTATTAGACAGTGTTAAAGTCAGATTTTGTACACAGTTTCTCTATCTCCTAAGTTGTCCCCTGCTGCCTTCCTTCCTCCAGGCTGCCTCCCATGGAATACAAACACAAATGCTTTGGAAACTGCCACACAGCTCTACAGTCTTGCGTGAACACTGCTTCCAACACAAATGTCTGAGAGCCCAGTTGACTGTCCAAACACAAATGTGGGAAAGGGTCTCTCACCACTTGCTAGTACTGAAAAAGCAGCTCCCCAGTTGGGCAAGGGGTACTTGAGCAGCCTTCCAAGGCACCATGAGTCTGTGCCACCTGTGAGCACTCATGTTCCTCTTTCTCCGTCTTTCGGGGCTGCCCTAGGGAATGCTCAGCCTGCCTTTTGGCAGCTCCACAGACTTCTTCTTTCTGCTGCAGAGTGCTTTATATCAGGGGTGTCCAGGGCAGGAGCCAGAGAGGCGTATTGGTAATGTGATGCGATAATAGTGTATCAAATTCAAAACGCCACTTCTGCCAAAAGGAATTTAATTAAGCACAAAAGTGGGTTACTGCAATGAAATGCACATGTGTTCTTTAAAGTCATGCGTGCCTTTGCGTATTTGGAAAATACCCTAAATGCATGTTATTACAGGAATCCTGTTATCAGCCAGAAAGAAGGCTTTAGATCCTAGGTATATGGTTTGAAATATGTGAGCATCTTGAAACTTTGGTGTTAACGTGTCAGTTTATCTGCATGAAATAAACTGCATTTTGTGCCCAGGCCAAGACATAATCTTCCCCCTCACTAATCAAGATACAATGGACTTTTCTAGTTTAAAGTTTCAGCTTTGCTATCAAATCCAGACCAAGCTTTCCAAAGATCTAGACAGCTAAGAAAGTTGCTACTATTATTTTCACTTAAAAAATTATTTATTTATTTGTCTGTGCCAGGTCTTAGTTGCAGCACGTGGGATCTTCGCTGCAGGATCTTCATTGCCACGTGTGGGCTCTTAGTTGCGGCATGAGGGATCTAGTTCCCTGACCAGGGATCGAAACCGGGCCCCCTACATTGGAAGCATGGAGTCTTAACCACTGGACCACCAGGGAAATCCTTGTTTTCACTTTTAATAAGAGTATTAACTGACTTTGAACACAAGCATTTATCATAGATTCATAAAAAATCATGAATGGTCTCATCCAGAGGGCTATTAAAGGCCATCTAACTCAATCCCTTCTTTTTGTAAGTGAGGAAATTGAGGCCCAGAAGGGTAACTAACCCAGGACAGCACAGTGAGTCACTGGCAGGCTAAGCCCCAGGACAGCACAGTGAGTCACTGGCAGGCTAAGCCCATAACTCAGGCTGGTGGCACACATCTCACAAAAATATCCTATGTGGGACTAGGTGACCCATCAGATTACAATATATGTGATCAAGTCTCTTTTAAAAAAGACACACATCCAGTGGAGAACGAATAACATGAATCTAGCTGGGGGGAAACATGAATGTACACCAAATGAGGAACATTTGAATTTAAAAAGGGGGAAGAAATTATATTCTCCAAAAGTATCAATATCATAAAAGACAAAGAAAGGCTGAGCAACTGTTTGTGATGAAAGGAGACAACTAAATGCATGCCTAGACAGGACTGTAACTAGAGGAGGAAGTGCTAAAAAGGACATTATTGGGTTAATTGATAATTGAAATATAGACCATAAACTGGATAAAAGTATGTCACAGTTAAACTTATTAAGGTTGATAACTGTGCTCATAAAAGAGAATATCCTAATTCCTGGAAAATGGACAGTGAAGTATTTAAGGATAAATGAACATGACATGCAACTTACTCTCAATTTGATCAGAAAAAATTTTATATAGACAAACAGACAGATAAGACAATTAAGGCAAAATGTCAACAACAGATAAACGTGGATATAGGCTATAAGAGCGTTCTTTGCTCTATTTTTATGTTTGAAATGATTCCAAATAAAAAGTTAAAGAAAATTTAAGCCATGCAAATGATTACCACCAGCACCACAAGATTATAACCACTCTTCATTCAAGAGCAAAGGAGGGCATTTTAAGAACATCTCCAAAAATATAGAGTCATGACATCCTTCATGCATATTTACTACAAAACCAAAATCTTAATAAATGAAAGCAATGAGTAGGGTCACCTCAGAAGGCCTCCCAACTTGGTGTTTATGTCTTGATTTTGGGCTGGCACTACCCCTTCTGGGACTGCTGCCATTTGCCCATTTTGTTATGATCTTTCATAGTGAAAAAAAAAATAACTTTCTATTATCCTGAAAATTACAATGAGAAAATTGATACCTACTGATTGCAGCAAAATAATTAACCCACATGTTTTCTCTTTAAAAAAACAAAAAGCTAAAGGTTACATTTCTGGATATGAACAGGAAAATGGTCACCTCAGGCCATGCTGAGGTTCTAATGAGGGAAGACAATGACCGTTTCCCTGGAGGCTTGAACAATCAGCTTCATGACAGAGCTTCATTTATAGTCATTATTTACACTGACCCAGAATAGCAATAGCAGTGCCTGCTCATCCCAATGGAAAGCAAACCCTCTTCTCTGAATTTGCCATCTGATTTTGGGCGGTGTCTGTCAGTTATCTGCTTCATGAGTCTATGCCAGTACTGACTGTCCACACAAACCATGTGGCATTGGTGTTCCCCAAAGATAAAAACAAATACTGGCCACCACTCCATATTCTTGGTACTTAGAGAATGTTCTCTGTTAACAGCAGGGTAGCTTTACTAAGTCATTCATGGATCATAAATTTATACCCAGTATATTTGAAGATATTGTCATGTGTTCTGTTCTGGAGAAGAAACTAAGTCCAAAGGCTGGGTCCTGCCCTCAGGAAGCTTGTAATGGCACCAGAATTGCAAAGATCACGCAAGGCAACCACAGGCAGCCACACTGGCCATGGGCCATAGAGCCCAAATGTTCTATGTACAAAAAAGAGTTGTAAATGCAGTAATCCTGGCACAGAAGGCACTAGCACAGCAATGTTTTTATCATATTGCTTAGTCACCAATGACTAGGTATGCCTAATCAAGCCAAATGTGCCATGCTCTCTTGCCTTCTGGTCTTTGTACATCCTGTTCCTTCTGCCTAGAACATTCTCTCCCACCCTCACCATCCAGTATCCCACCTTGCGCCCACCACACCACCTCCCTTTCTTTGGTTAATTCCTACAGCTCCTAACTTGGACGTTATCACCCTTGAAAAGCTTTCTTTGTCCCCCTCCTTCTCGAGTTGGGTCTTCCTGTGTTCTCCCATTAAATTAGCCTTTATCGTGTTGCAAGGGGGACTCTAGAGTCAGACTGTTTGGGTTCAAATCCTGGGTCCCTCATCTACTAGCTTTGAGGCCTAAGTCAAGTTAGTCCCATGCATAACCCCTCTGTATCTCCTATGGTTTATTATCTCATTTAAGCTCTAGCCAATTCTCTATGAGAGGTGTTGCCCTCACTTCACAGTTGAGGAAACTGAGTCTCAGTTTACATAACTCAACCAATGTGACACACCCGGGGAATGGAGAGCCAAAGCCAAGTCTAGAGGATATTTAAGACATCAGTTTTAAGCATCATCAGGAACTTTCTCAGTCAAGTGGTACTAAAAGTTCTGCTACTGTCAGGGAGGAGTCTTGGCAAAAGGATTTGGGACTGCCTTTCCAGAAGAGGTCAAGCAGAAGTGCCAAGAGATTGTGAGCTGAGACCCCCCCGCCCCTGAGACTGTCTTCCAGGGAGGGAACCTCCAGGTGACAACTATTAGAAACTGTTTGATAGCCATTAGTTTAGTTTTTATATCACATTTAGTGACACAGTTCAATTGTTTTTACATTTATATTTTCATTTTCATTAGGAGTAGGGGAGAGAGATAAATTATGCTGACAGAGGGCCCTGATCAGTCCTTCCTACAGGAGCCTGGAATATGTTCCCCATTTCCTAGAGAACAGAGATGATGAGAGTTACATAGAAATACATGGGAAAGATATTCACAGTTGAAATAGGAGGCAGTAAAACAAAGAGCTTAAATGATGGGTTTTGAAATCAGAGCTGATCCAGCCTCTTCATAACTGTGTGACCTTGGGAAAGAAAACTTAGGAACTCAAGTTTTCTCTAGAGTTAAGCTAAGTATTCCAAGTCAAACAGGGGTATCAGCCAGATATCAAAGAAGGGGAAAGAGAGGTGTGCAAGGATGAGGGGGCAGTGTGTATGAAGACACTTTATCCTGTCTGCCCGGTAACATCTCTAAATGGTGCGAGAAGAACCCCACCCCTGTTTATCATGATGCATCCACTTCTACTTCACAGTTGACCCAAAATCCTTCTCTGGTAAACATGTTGCTGTAATTTCATCTCAGCTGTTTGTTTAGAGGTTTTGAGTGCTAAATTTTGATTTTGAGGTTAAATTATCCTTTAAAAATAGTTTCAAGATGCCTTAACTTGTGCCGTAACTAAAAGGGAATAGCTGTTTTAGTGTTGTAAGCGTCTCTAATTAAACACTAGGATCTTCTTTCAAAAGACTTTCTTCCGTCAGTAATATATCTTGAGATCGATATTTTAATCATACTCATTTTCTATACTTTCAGAATCACTGTTATTCACCACTGATAGAAGGGAATCCAATGTCTTTGTTGGTTTGATATATAATCTCATTTTCTGAAAGCTGGTTCATAGATCCTAAGGACCAGCAAATGATCAGTACATGATCAGTAATGGTAATAAGAAAGGCTGCACGAGGAAGGCAATCTAAGGTGAGGCTTCTGGGAATGGAGTCACATGGTGGGCTTGGACCAATGGGTGAACATTGCTGGGCAGGAAGTTGTCAGAGATATACCAGACAGCCCCTGGCAGGCAGAATTCAGGCTTGATTTCGATGGCATGGGCCAGGCTCCTGTATGTGATAGGAGCCTCTAGGAAGTTGGCATATTCCACTAAGCCTGTGTTAGTGCCTTTACTAAAAGTGTCACTTGTTACTCCTGGGCAGGTGGGTGGGATGGGGTAGTTTGAGAACTACTGAGTCCATCTACCTTCCAATAGCATCAACTGAGTAAATTAAAGAAACTACATGAATAACAAAATATTTCATTTCTTCACAATTACCCATATTTTAGCAATATGATTACAGAATATTACAATTATAAAAGCATGAAAACATGTTTTAATTTTAATTGTAATATAGAAACAGTTTTTGATATGTAAGATGTTTCAATTATTAGGTAACTAGGCAGCATCCCTGGTGTTGCCGGCACAACTCTTTTTCTATCATTAAATATATAAGCACTTGCTCAAATTTACCATTAGTTTTCTACATAGAGTTGCCCCTGAGAGAAAAAGTCCCATCATAATCAATGTCCATAGTCTGAGGTATCTGTCAGGTGATCATTGCCTTCGGTTCACACTTGAAATGATTATTCACCTTCTCTGTCCACAGCTTAGGAATCCTGGACTACGACTGCCTGCTTCTATGAGCGGCCACACGAAGGCCTCTCCAAGAGAAGGCCATGGGGCTTCCCTGGTGGCGCAGTGCTTGAGAGTCCGCCTGCCGATGCAGGGGACACGGGTTCGTGCCCCGGTCCGGGAAGATCCCACATGCCACGGAGCAGCTGGGCCCGTGAGCCATGGCCGCTGAGCCTGCGCATCCGGAGCCTGTGCTCCACATTGGGAGAGGCCACAGCAGTGAGAGGCCCGTGTACAGGGAAAAAAAAAAAAAAAAAAAAGAGAAGGCCATGAATGCCAGGTGGCCTATATTTTGAGTCAGATCCACCCAGATATAGCTTCGAATTTGACAACAATTTCCAATCACACCCACAGGACACATTTAGAGGGGGAAAAAAAAGAAAATTAATTTTATTCATACAAATATTATTAGGTTAATAAAGTTTGTTTATAGCTTTTGTCCTCCCTCGTCATGAACTGTTGGGACACAACAATTGTACTTAATGAAACAGCAAACTTAGACTCTCAAGACTATTTACTTTTTATTGTAAAAGCAGTAACAACGTTGAAGGAAATTTTAAAGAAGAAAAATCATCTCTAATCCCAACACTCCATCAAAAAAATTTATTTTCACTCTAACCCCATTTCTAGCTTTAGTTTACATAATTGCAATCATAGAACACATAAATTATTCACTTCACTCTCAATTGCAAATATTTTCAATGCTGATATGTAATTTTTATTTTTTATTTCACTTTTTGGTACAAAATTTACAGTTTTTTCTGGCTGCACAGTTCATCAAATACTGTAACTTTCTTAGTCAATCCTCTAGTAATGTGAACACTTGATTTGTTTCCAGTTCTGTGTTATTTCAAAACAAGCTACAACAAAGTAACATGGAGGTATAGTTTTTCCTTAAAATAAATGTCAGAACTGAGATTTGTTAGATGCAGGTGATTTGGCTTTTACTCAAACCATTTCTTAGCAGCTTGGATGAGCCCCTGGTGGAAATCTTTGCCAGTTCTCCTCTCCTCAGTCTCGGACATGACTTCTCTGAGCTCTTAAAGTCCTCTTGGCTCTCCTGCTCCCCTTCCATTCCCAGACCCAACCCAGGCAAATGAAGGATGCTAACCAGCATTTGGCTAAGCAAATCCCAGGCCACTTCACACTTCATTACCTTATCTCCACTCTCCTTTCTTCCTAAAGAAATGCCATTTCTTATAACGAATGAGGTGTGTATAAGCCTCAGTTGTTTGGATGCACTTTTAAAAATTCACAACTATGGCAACCTAGCAAGTTATCTGAACTACAGATGTGACTGACACACCCATGGGGCTAATTCTACTCCACACATATTGAATAGGGTTTGATGAGAAGCAAAGAAGGTAAAATGTGGGAAAGTACTTTCTAAATAGCAAAGGAACATGCAGAAAGTGTAACTACTATTAAGCACACCTAAATTTACCTTTACATGTGTGGCATAATGGGAAATATAAATATGTATTTGGTCTTTGTCTCTGTTTCCTGGCACAGAGCTCCTAAAACACTAGGAATTTCCTGAGGATAGGACTGATAGGAGTGTCTTCTGTTATTCATAACAAGCTACTTTAGACTATATCTAAGTTTATGCTAATGAGGTGACTCTCTAGAGGACCCTGGACATCTTCAGGCTAGAGGATGGTTGGTGGCAAGACCAAGCCATGCTTAGAGGGCTGGAACTTTCATTCGTTACTCTTACCTACCAGGAGGGGAAAGGGGGCTAGAGATTGAGTTCAATCACCAAGGGCCAATGATTTAATCCATCAGGCCTACATAATGAAACTTTCAAAAAACTCTAAAAGACAGGTTCAGAGAATTTCTGGGTTGGTGAACACACGGAGGTGCTCGGAGGGTTGTGTACCCGGAGAGGACATGGAATCTCTGTACCTCTTCCCACATACCTTACTCTATATACCTCTTCCACTTGGTTGTTCCTGAACTTTATTCTTAATGATAACCCAGGAATAGTTAAGTAAAGAGCTTTCCTGAGTCCTGTGAGTCATTCTGGCAATTTATCAAATCTGAGGGAAGGTTGTGGGAACCCCCAAATTTGTAGTTTGCCAATCAGAAATGTGGGTAGCCTGGACAACCCATTTTCAGCTGGTGTCTGCAGTAGGGGCAGTCTTGTGGGACTAAACCCTTTAACTAATGGGATCTGACACTAACTCCAGGTAGAGAGTGTCATAATGGAATTCTTGGACACCCAATTGGTGTCTGGATAACTGCAGAACTGATATTGGAAAAGACACCACGTATTTGGTATTGAGGGAAAAAACTTCTCAACAAGACTCATTTGGTAATCCTGTTAAAACGCAGACTCTAATTCAGAGCAGAGCCTTTCCTGCTCACAGGGATGGTCTACGGATCTGCAGCACTGGCATCACTTGGGAGCATATTAGAAATGCAGAATCTCAGACTCCATCCCAGACCTACTCAACCAGAATCTGCAATTTAACAAGATCCCAGGGCTTCCCTGGTGGCGCAGTGGTTAAGAATCCGCCTGCCAATGCAGGGGACACGGGTTCGAGCCCTGGTGCAATAAGATCCCACATGCCGAGGAGCAACTAAGCCTGTGCACCACAACTATTGAGCATGCGCTCTAGAGCCCATGAGCCACAACTCCTAAGCCCGCGTGCCATAACTACTGAAGCCCTGTGCCTAGAGCCCATGCTCCACAACAAGAGAAGCCACCGCAATGAGAAGCCCGTGCATTACAGCAAAGAGTAGCCCCCGCTCGCCGCAACTAGAGAAAGCCCGCGCACAGCAATGAAGACCCAACGCAGCCAAAAATAAAAAAACAAAACAAAACAAAACAAAACAAAAAATCAAGATCCCACAGTGAGTCATATGCACCGTAAAGTTTGAGAAGAACTGGTGTGAGTCTCAGTTTTCTTTCCTAAATGCTTTGTAACCGGCACACAGTACACACTCAGTGAGTGGAAGCTACTATAGACTTTGCTCTGTGTTCAGAGTTTAGATTTAAAAAAGCATTCCTTATAACTGAACAAAAAGTAACTGCTGGTAGGTTTGAGGTTTGTAAGCAGGTGCAGGGATGGGCTGTACGCTAGATGCTTTGAGCAGGCCCTACAGACTTAGTACAGCACTGCAGAAGTAGCTTCTTGGCTGGCCAGGAGAGGGGCTATCCAGCAGAGCTTTTAAGCGGAATACCAAGAACGTCCTTCTTAAGAACAGCCTCAGGACCCCGTGAGGTGAAATCAGGTTGCAGCTATCATACCCGAGACATCAGCTCATACCATGAGTCCCTAGGAAGGCGGAGCTGGGGAGAGGCGAGCTCAAGCCTCTCACCCATTCCCTCAAACCAGGCCCTATACCAAGACCAGCGGAAGGCACACTCTCACTATGCAACCCCTTTCAGCTGCAGTTCAGGACTTCCAGAAGCTTCTGTCTCATAATGATCTCTATTTTCATTACAATAATCTTTTTGGGAAATGCTTTTCCAGAGTTAAATTTAGAAAATAAATGGTGCAGTCAACTGTAATCTAAAGCTTTAGAACCATAGCCTTAGCCTAACCTACTATATACACAACTGGGCCATGTGATCCCCCACCAGCTGTCTCAGTCCCACCCAAAATTAAGGGCCCATCCTATGTTGAAGCAAGAGGGGTTTAAGCCTCAGCTCAAAAATAGGAAACATCAACTATCCTCTGTCTTCTCCATGGCTTGACTTTGAACCCACTGTGATGACAGAGTCAGACAAGCATGGTTTCAGTGCTGGGTTCGCCTGTTCTTACTGTATGTCCCGTGGAAAGTTACTTCACATTTTTATAACTCAGTTTATCTCACCTAATAAAACAAAGACAACAGTAACTATCTCATAAGATCATTGTAATATTTTTTTTAATAAATTTATTTATTTTATTTTATTTTATGTTGGGTCTTCGTTGCTGCATGCCAGTTTTTCTCTGGTTGCAGCGAGTGGGGGCTACTCTTCACTGTGGTGCGCAGGCTTCGCACTGTGGTGGCTTCTCCCATTGGGAGCATGGGCTCTAGGTGCACGGGCATCAGTGGTTGTGGCACACGGGCTCAGTAGTTGTGGCTCACGGGCTCTAGAGCGCAGGCTCAGTAGTTGTGGTGCACGGGCCTACTTGCTCCACAGCATGTGGGATCCCCCCGGATCAGGGCTCAAACCCGCGTCTCCTGCATTGGCAGATGGATTCCCAACCACTGCGCCACCAAGATCATTGTAAGATTTTATAAGAAAACATAATTATAGTAGCTCACACTTAGGGAGTAAAATGAGCCAGGTTCTGTGCATAGCACATTATGTGGATTCATTCATTCATCTGATACATATTTATTGACTACCTGCCATGGTATTGGGCACTGTTTGCTGAGGTCTGGAATAATAATAGTTAATTCTATTGAATATTTCCTATGTGCCAGGCACATTTCAAAGCAAGTTATTTCTTTTTTTAAAATTCCACCTTTACTGAGGTATAATTGGTATACAAAAAACACTGCACATCACTAATGTATACAATTTGGTGAATTTGTACATATGTATACACCCATGTTATCATCACCACAATACAGGTAGTAAACATATCCATTACCTGCAAAAGGTTTCCTGTGTCCATCTGTTTGATAAACATGTTATTTTTCAACAGTTCAAATTTCTAAACAGGTTAAATCTTTACAATAGTCCTCTGACTTTCTTCAATCCTCTCACAATAATCCAATGAAGAGGTAATATATTATTTTCCCCATTCCCCCAAAATGGGGAAACTGAGGCATAAAGGGTAAATAATGCCCAAAGTCACACAGCTAGTAAACGGAGAACTCCAAAGATCATACTCCAAACCACTGGGGTATGCTATGTGATGTACGAGGTTAAACTGTATAAAATCACCCACATTCCAGCATTACTGATCCTTGCAAACAGTAATTCTATATGTTTTTACTAATACCTTTTTAAGGGGATTTCGTAGAGTCTGAAATATAAGCAACCTTCAATAAAATGTCTTTTGTGTTCTCTTTTATTTTTTGTTTTGTTTTGCTTTACTTTTTTCATTAGAACAGTCCTGCTATATTGCCAAGACTCAATCTCAACTTTGTGCCTCAGATCTACTATCAAGTCTCTGTCTTGCTCCATGTCCCTGAATTGAGTCCTGGGGATGGGTTTATACCCTGTTCTAGCCCATCAGACCTCTTGACTCTGCCCTCAGGAACCAGTATCCCTAGGACCTTGCATTAATACTAATACCATAGTAATACGAATATGAAGAAATAATACGTAGTGAGTGCTTGCTCTGTAGCAGGCCCTGTTCTAAGACTCTTACATGCATTTGTGCATTTAACCCTAATAACAATCCTATCAAGTAAATGCTATTAGTTTTCCCTCTCCATGGATTAAAAAAAATAAGGTAAGGAGAAGTTAGATGATTTGGCCACGTTTGCTCCCTTCAGATAGATCTCCCTGTCCAGCTGCATTTCCAGACATCGCTTCTCCCAGATTTTTATCCTCCATCTCTCTGATCATCTGCCTACCTAGATCCCTATGTTTCCAGGTACCACCTGCTTTCTCCCAGACCCCCTTTCCACTTTTGCCTTTTTCTTTTTGTATCTCGTTCTGCTGGCCACCCTGGGTTGTCCTTGAGAACCATCCCTGGCTCCTGCCTCACCCCGCTTGTCCAGTCTAGGGCACAGTCCAGACCCCTTATCAAACCAAACCCTGAGCAGTTACTGAAACCTACCCAGTCTTGTCCTGACTAATTCTTCCGGACTTAGGATCCTTGTAACTTTCACAGATTAAAGCTAAAATGTAAAATGTTCCAAAGGCTTTGAGGAATAAAGGAGATAGGCCAACTTTTAAAAGAAGATTCAACAGCCCAGATGTACTCTAAACAATTAAGGATACAATACAGTCCTGGAGGAAACTAAAGCATTTTTAATTATTTCGTCCATCCTTCCATTGACAGATGTCTATGCCATATCAGGCTCGAAACAAAGTGCTGGAGACACTAAGATAAATAATAAAACACAATGACCATCCTTTTGGAATTCCCAATCTAGTGTGGGCAGACAGATCTTTGAACAAAGCGTTCCTACCTAGTGTGTTAAGTGCATTAATAGAAGGGGACGCAAGGAGCCTGGAGGGCCAAGAGAGAAAGTAAACAACTTTGTGGGACACCAAGGGACATAACTCCAGGGGCCAGTCCTTGAAGACGAGAAGGGGCTACCTACCTACCTACCAGGCAGGAAAGAGAGAAGGCCATGTAGGCATTAGAGAAGGATAGTCCAGGCAGAAGAAACAGCATGAGCAAGGAGGGAGAAGTGAGGAACTAGAGTGATCTACGTAATACAGTGAGGCTGGAACCTAAAGCCAAAGAAGGTAGAGCTAAGAAGCCAGCAGGAGCCAGATCATGGTGGGCTTTGTGCCATTGGCCAAGAGGCTTAAGGATGATGGAGAGTCTTTTCAAACAGGGCAGTTAAATTGACAGATCTGGGCTTGGGAATGGCCATGTCAGCAGCATGGAAGGTAAATGAGAGGGAGAGACTTTGAAAGTCATAGGAATAGTTCAGTCAGGGGTGAGGACAAGACAAAAGTCTGGACTGTGGCTCTGGCTGTGAGATGGAGGGGAAGGGACAGAGAGAACTCTAGAGGATAGAATACACCAGTATTAGTACCCACTGGGTGGAGCATGAGTGAAAGGAGGAATCTGTAAAACCTCTCTTTTTTTGTCTATGAATACCTCTCTATTTAAAGGAGGATAATTTGGTAAATTAATTATAATCACTGGAATAAAAAATCAATCATTAGCCACTAAGCAGTGGTTATCTATTGCTGCAAACCAATTATCCCAACACTTAGTGGCTTAAAACAACAAATATCAGGTTGGCCAAAATGTTCGTTTGGGTTTTTCCATAATATCTTACGGAATAATATTTATTATCTCACAAGTCAGGTATTCAGGAGCAGCTTAGCTGAGTGGTTCTAACCTAGAAACTTGCAGTCAAGATGTCATCCATGCTGCAGTCATCTGCAGCTTGACTGAAGCTGGAGGGTCCATGTCCAAGGTGGCTCACTCATATGGCTGTTGGCTAGATGTGTAAGTTCCTTTCTGGTTGTTGGCAGGAGGCCTCGGTTCCTTGCTATATGAAAACTCCAGGCAAGTTTTCCTAGCCTTAAAAGTGACATATTATCATTTCCAGAATATTCTATTGGTTTACCCAGGTCAGCCTTATTCAGTGTAGGAGGGGACTACACATGGCATGAATACCAGGAGGTGAAACTAATATGGGCCATTGTGGAGACTTGCCAGCATACCCTTGATTTCAGAGAAGTAAGTTATCATCATTAACCCATTTTACAGGTGGAGCAGCAGAGGTTAAGTGTGAAGATAATGCAGTGTGGTGGAAAGAGCACTTGTTCAGGAGTCGGATGGCTGAACCTCAACTCTAGTGTTATATGTGTGACCCTGAGGAAGCCACTTTACTTCTCAGGCCTCAAATTCAACTAAAATATCAAGCTAGCATGTTTACTTCCCAGGAGAAGAATATTGGGGCCTGATATTTGGGAACCTTGAATGCCAGTAGAAGAGGCTGAGTTGAGTAGTGGGCAGTTGGTGAGTCTTAAAGGTTTTTAAATTTAGAAATGCAGAGCAAAATCATACATTTTGAGGACTTCTCTGGAAGCAGTATGGAGAATTAAGTAGAGGGACTGAGACAAGACGTAAGCAGACCAGTGATACAAAAGATTCAGGAATGAGGTACAGGAACCCATTCTCAGCTGGTTCTGTTAGGAATGAAAGCACACATCAGAAGGGCTTGGGAACCCACCCGTCACATCACTGCCCTATTTCTATCTGGGCAGCATTTACAAGGAAAGATCTACTTAGGGTCCACAAGATTGTTAATCTCTATCCTCTCTTAGCTTTTTTTCTGAAATGACAACCTGTGTCCTTACTCTTTGCCTTAGGACCCAGGATCCACTGAAGGCTACAAAACCAACAGAAAGACAGGAGCTATAAACAAGGTTGTCTCCATTAGATGGTCTGCATTTCACTGCATTTCATTTCATTTCACTGGTCAGACTCAGTGAAGGCTTTTACTCTAGTCATTAAAACATTAAAAATAACACAATTCTAAATAGCAAAGTAGGATATGTTCATCACCCTGGCAGAGAGAGAGGAAGAAAGGAAAAATAAAAGGTTGGAGTCTGGTATCCACTGAATATATATCTGTTCTTTTTTTCCTTTCTGAATTCAGAAGGAGTTTCAGTATTTGCTATGTACAAAGTGCCAAAAAAGAGCTGATAGGGTACATGCTTTAAAGACATAATGAAGACACATATGAGTTCAGAACTAAAGCCTTCACTGAGAGCATGGCTAATATGATCAGTTTCAGTATTCTTTTATTTGTAGTGTACATAGGGTGGGGGGATATAAGCTGCTTTAATAGCTGCTCTTTGAATAACAGGAATGCCTTCTACTAAATGTAACTCTAAAAGATTAGAGAAGAGCCATAAAAAATAATTTTAATAGCCATGATCCCCTGTCCTCCCACTTAAATAAACTCTGTCTATTCTATTAATTATTGTATTATACCATAAGCTACAGAGCTAGGAAACTCCCACTCTTTCCAGACTCACTCATGCATAGAACGTTTGTGATTGATGGACCAGTGAGGCTGAAATGTGTAAATGGAGATGAAACATTCCAAGTTTAAACATCTCCCAGGTAGGGAATTGGCACGTTTCCAGCATCTTAAGCTTGGCCAAGCTCTGCAGGGATGAGTATTCAAGGAAAGATGCTTGGTCTCAACCAGAGACTAGAATAACCCCTCCCCTTCCTGAACCTCTAATTATGCCCCCAAAACTTCCTCTTTCATGATCTATACTGATTTACTCAACAAATTGTGACAGAGCCTGGAAAACCCACTCTTACACAGGTCCTGAGGAGATATACTGTTAGTTAAGAAGAGGTTCAAGATCAGAGGAACTTAGCATCCAGGACAGTGTTTCTAAACCCTGAATGCACATTGAAATTACCTAAGGCTTTAAATAATTCCTAATGGGCCCCGCTGCTAACTAATTAAATTATAATCACTGGGCCGAAGCCCAAAGAGGAGCCAAAGTTGAGAATCACTAGGAAAGAGACAAACAAATAGATCATTGTCATACACTGTTACTGAGGAAAGTAGAAGATCTATTAGACCCTTAAGCAAGGATCCCATCCCAACTTTGAGGGAGTCACAGATTGGCTGGAAGGCACCTGACATCTTGTATTATACTTGAAGAGAAAAGGAGATAACAGAGGAAGGCAGGGTAAGGAATGAGGGTTGAGGGAGCAATGTGTGCAAAATGAGAGATAGTATGACATTCTCCAGAACGACAAGCTGTGCAGTATAGCTGGAACAAAGGGTTCTATGGGAGAGAGATGTGGTAAGACACGAGACTAAAGAAATAGACAGTAATCAAATTGTATTCATCCTTGATCCTTGACCTTGTCAGGTATATCCAAATAAGGAGTTTGCACTTTACACTGAAGGCCATGGGGATTAATGAAGGATTCTGATTGGGGAATAAATATCTCAACCAGATTTCTATTTTAGAATCACCTGTGCTAGCAAATGAGGAGAAGTGACAAATGGAGGGCAAGTGTCTGAGATGGGGTGAGGAATAGAGGAATAAGGACAGTTAAGACACTGGTGATACAGGGAAGAAGACAGATGATGTGGGACTGAACCATAGCAGGGAGGACAGAGAAAGAAAAGATTTGAGAGATAATAATGGCAGAATAAATGAAACTTAGTGATTGATTAGATGTGAAAATAAAACAAAGAGAAGGCTGACTCCCAGCTTCCTGGCCTGGGTGGCCAGATGTCTGGAAGAGCAGCAAGAGTAGAGGGGGGATTACTTTAATCTTCTGGCATCCTGTCCTGCTGTGACTCCTGCCATCCTTTCTCTTTGACCATTTCACAACCTAGTCATGCCTTCCACTGGCATTTGAGGGAAGGACATAGAGACTTTATTTCTGTTGATGATACAACAATGGACACCTATGAATAGATGATTTTAAAAGGCTTTTGGTCCTTTGAAAGAGTTTACTAAAGCCCAGTCCTTACCAGGTCTCACTATCATCAGCTAGGTCAGGTATGTTCTCTCTCCCAGTTCTTATTCCAGACTAGGTGAGAAGACACTCCGGGGATCTCTGAGAGTCTATCAACCCAGGCTAGGAAAGCTGAGGGACAGACAACTAGCTTCTCCTATCCATAAGCAGGATGGAAGAACTGCAAGAGAATGAGTGGTCACCTCCTCTTTAGCCTTGCTCCAATCAGGAGCATTAGATTTTGGGAGCTCAGATGATGCAGAGAATGAGAAGAAAAACATAAAATTATAACTGGTTCTAAAGATTAAAAGATTGCCTAATACTTTATGACCTGTAATTTCACTCCTAGGTATATTCCTAAAAGAAAAGCATATATTTCATCACCAAAAGGCATATACTAGAGTGTTCATAAGCAGTATTATTAGTAAAGCCAAAAGCAGAAAATTACCCAGATGTCCATCAGTAATACAATGGATAAATAAATTATAGTAGCCTCCTTACCCACAGTTTCGTTTTCACAGTTTCACTTACCAGTGGTCAACTCCTGTCTGAAAATATTAAATGGGAAATTCAGGAAATAAGCAATCAATAAGTTTTCAATTGCGCACCGTTCTGAGTTGCATGATGAAATCTCACACCATCCCATTCCATCTTGCCTGGGATTCCCAACCATTGATGTCTACTGCTGACATCCAACCATTGACATCATCATGGCTTCATGATCCAGGATCACCCAAAGCAGATGATCCTCCTTCTGACATACATATTGTCAGAAGATAAATAATAGCCTAACACTATGTCATAATGCCTATTTCATTCACTTCACTTCATCTCATCACATAGGCATTTTATCATCGCACATCATCACAAGAAGAAGGGTGAGTACAGTACAATAAGATACTTTGAGAGAGTGAGACCACATTCGCATAACCTTTATTACAGAATATTGTTATAATTGTTCTTTTTTTAATTTTTAATTTTTTTAATTTTCATTTTATATTGGACTATAGTTGATTTACAATGTTGTGTTAGTTTCAGGTGTACAGCAAAGTGATTCAGTTATACATATTCATATATCTATTCTTTTTCAAATTCTTTTCCCATTTAGTTTATTACAGAATACTGAGCAGAGTTCCCTGTGCTATACAGTAGGTCCTTGTTGATTATCTATTTTGAATATAATCGTGTACATGTCAACCCCAAAATCCCAATTTATCCCTCCCCACAACCTTTCCCCTTTGGTAACCATAAGTTTGTTTTCTAAGTCTGTGAGTCTGTTTCTGTTTTGTAAATAAGTTCATTTGAATTGTTTTTTAGATTCTGCACATAAGCGATATCATATGATATTTGTCTTTCTCTGTCTGACTTACTTCACTTAGTATGATAATCTCTAGGTCCATCCATGTTGCTACAAATGGCATTATTTCATTTTCTTTAATGGATGAGTAATATTCCATTGTATATATGTACCACATCTTCTTTATCCATTCATCTGTCGATGGACAGTTAAGTTGATTCCATGTCTTGGCTATTATAAACTGCACTGCAGTGAACATTGGAGTGCATGTATCTTTTCAAACTATGGTTTTCTCTGGATATATGCCCAGGAGTGGGATTGCTGGATCATATGGTAGCTCTATTGTTAGTTTTTAAAGGAACCTCCATACTGTTATCCATAGTGGCTGTACCAATTTACATTCCCACCAACAGTGTAGGAGGGTTCCCTTTTCTCTACACCCTCTCCAGCATTTATTGTTTGTAGACTTTTTGATGATGGCCATTCTGCCTGGTGTAAGGTGATATCTCACTGTAGTTTTGATTGCATTTCTCTAATAACTAGCAATGTTGAGCCTCTTTTCATGTGCCTATTGGCCATCTATATGTCTTCTCTGGAGAAATGTCTATCTAGGTCTTCTGCCCATTTTTTGATTGGGTTGTTTTTGTTTTTGATATTGAGCTGCATGAGCTGTTTGTAAATTTTGGAGATTAATTCCTTGTCGGTCGCATCATTTGCAAATATTTTCTCCCATTCTGTGGGTTGTCTTTTAGTTTTGTTTATGGTTTCCTTTGCTGTGCAAAAGCTTTTGAGTTTAATTAGGTCCCATTTGTTTTAGTTTTTTTAATTTCCATTACTCTAGGAGACAGACTGAAAAAGATATTGCTGCAATTTATGTCAAATAGTGTTCTGCCTATGTTTTCCTCAAGAGTTTTATAGTATCTGGTGTTACATTTAGGTCTTTAATCCATTTTGAGTTTATTTTTGTGTATGGTGTTAGAGAATGTTCTAATTTATAAACATATCTAAGGCGGCAAAAGACCTGTACTCTGAAAACTATAAGATGCTGATGAAAGAAACCAAAGGTGACACAAACAGATGGAGAGGTATACTATGTTCTTGGATTGGAAGACTCAATATTGTCAAAATGACTATACTACCCAAGGCAATCTATAAATTCAGTGCAATCCCTATCAAATTACCAATGGTATATTTCACAGAACTAGAACCAAAACATTTTAAATTTGTACAGAGACACAAAAGACCCCAAACAGCCAAAGCAATTTTGAAAAAGAAAAATGTAACTGGAGGAATCAGGCTCCCTGACTTCAGACTATACTACAAAACTACAGTAATCAAAACAGTATTGTGCTGGCAAAAAACCAGAAATATAGATTAATAGAACAGGATAGAAAGCCCAGAAATAAACCCACACACCTATGGTCAATTAATCTACAGCAAAGGAGGCAAGACTATACAGTGGAAAAAAGACGGTCTCTTTAATTGTTCTTTTTATTATTGTTGTTAATCTCTTTTTGTGCCTAATCTATAAATTAAATTTTGTCATAGGTATGTATGTATAGGAGAAAAACATAGTATATATAGGATTTGGTACTATCCACAGTCTCAGGGATCCACAGGGGTTCTTGGAATGTACCCCCCTCACAGATAAGGGGGGACCTATTGTAATGATCTGCAATTACACAAAACAATATGGATAAATCTCAAGAGCATAATGTGAAGCAAAAGGTGTCAAGACACAAAAGAGTATATACTACATGATTCCATTTATAAAAAGTATAGAAATAAGACAATATAGAAATAAGACAATATATAATAAGTCATAAGGATCATGACTGGGGGGCTGGGGTCAGGGATGGTAAATAGTGGCTGGAAGGCCGACCCAGGATAGCTTCTAGAGTGCTAGTCAGGTTCTCTTTCTTGACCTGGGTGCTGATTACATGAGTGTGTTTAGTTTGTGAAAAGTCATTGAGCCACACATGAGTAACATGTATATATTATTATTCAAGAAAAAGTTTTAAAAAATCTATAGCTGGATTTTATAGCTGGGTTTTTCTGACCCTTATTTTGATAAATGAAATTAAGAATCCTATAAGTGGGGAAAAATAGGGGGAAAGGATAATGAGTTCAATATTTGGTACTCTGAGTTTCAGATGTCTATGAAATGCTAAAGCAATGGTATACTGTAGACATTAGTTGAATGAGCTGGTTTCTCAGAAGAATGATTTGTACAAAACCTTCATGGAAACAAAAAGGAAAGTCGTTCTTCCTCTCTTTGAAAATACACTTCACAGAACCAGCACAGAAAATTAATTAATTATCCCTTTAACATCAATGCTTGCCTCTGAGTAAATCTCCTTTTTTTTTCCATTCCTCATGCGTGTTTCTGCAGCAGTGTTTTCCTGACGACAACTGCTCCTAGTTGGCAAGAGGCTGGCTATTTTTAACTATTATGTACATACTCTCATCGCATACACAGCTATTCTATATTCTTCATGCACTGAGACAGAGACTAGCTAGCTGTTCACCATACCCATTTCCTCTTTGCCCTGGGCACACAGTGAGATTACCATTCCCAGGCTTCCTTGTAGTTAGACGTGGACATGAGCTTTGGTTCTAGACAGTACAGAGTGAGTTGAAGTGATGGGTGCCACTTCCAGATCTGACCCATCAAAACCTCTCACATGTAATCCTCTGTGCTCTTCTCCCTTCTGCCAGCCTGAAGCAGACAAGTATGGCAACCTTGGAAGTCATGTGATGAAGATGCAAGAATCACAAATGGAAGGGTGCTAGGTCCTTGAATGTCTTCTAGCAGAGAGCCACTCACTGAACAGAAATGCCTATCTTAAACTTTATGAGCTGAAGAAATAAACTTCAGATGCCACCTTCTCTAACTAGCCTTTCCAGATATTCCCACATGAAGAGAACCCTACATATACTTTCTGCCTCAGATTCTGACAGCACTTTATTTGTACCTGTGTTTGTCTGTGCCTTCTATTTTGATCAAGTGTATTCTTTTCTGCTAGACTAGAAGTTCTGAGTGACAAGAATTAAACTTTTAGTTTCCAATTGAGAAGTTGAAGTGTTTCTAAGAATTTTTACTCAGGCACTCAATACTTGTAGAATTAATGAAATAAATAAATGCATGTTGGATGAATTCATTCATCCATGGACAGATGGATATGAGTGGCAAGGTAAGGAGGAGATGCCTGAGATTTGAGGCCTGGCAAAAATGGAGAAAGCTGGTAAGTATTAATGGAAATAAGAAAGTCAGAAAAGAGGAAACCAATCTTTGGGTGTTCATTCACACATTCATGCCCCCCCATTCATCCTTCCACTCATCTCATCCTCCCTCAATGAAAACAAACTGAGCAATTCTGGTAACATAATAAGATACCATTGCTCTATGCACTTTTCATGGAGTAACTCATTAAGTCTTCATAACAACCCTACTATGTGGGCACTATTATTTCATCCATTTTATACATGAGAGAAACTTAAGTAAGTAGCTTGTCAAAGCCACATAGGTAGCAGTGAGGCAGAAACTCAGACCCAGACAATCCTAGTCTAGAGTCCAAGTGCTCAACCACTATGCTATAGCAACATGCCAGCCATGATTTTCTTCATAGCTACAGAGAAGAGTAAGGAAACGACCTTCTTCTTTAAAACTTCATCATGTAACAAACTAGTAATCTCACTATGGTGTCTAGTGTGACATATACTGTAGTGGAGATGCATCATGTGCTGTGAGGGGGGGTGGAGCAGGAAAGAAAGCTTGGGATATTCCATCCAGAAGGTGACATTTAAGCTGGGCCTGGAAGATGAGCAGCATAGGTCTGTACAAGGTGAACGGGGATACTGGAGAGAGTCAAGCAGACAGATTACCAGGAGCCAAGGCACACGGAGAAAGTGTTCTCACGTGGCAAGAGTATCTGAATGCTTGCAGTTGGGAGGGAGTGAAAAGAAACAAAACTTTAAAGGAAGTTTGCATCCAGAGCATAAAGAGCCTTGATTTCCAAGTTAAAGGATTGCTCCTTCGCTGGTAGGCAATTAAAAGTCACTGAAGAGTTTTAAGTGAGGAAATAGCATAATGAAATCTGTGCTGAAGAAAATTCTCCTGTGCTGTATGGAGTAAAAATCATGGCGTGGAGGGATATGAGATGCAGGGTGAATAGATGGACTGAATGGTGCTCGCCAGAAATTCATGTCTACCTGGAACCTCAGAATGTGACGTTATTTGGAAATAATGTCTTGGCAGATGTATTTAAGGTAAGAATTGACATGAGATCATATTGGATTCAGGTGGGCCCTAAATCTAATGAAAGGCTTCTTATAAGAGACAAAAGGACACAGAGAAGAAGGGAACATGAAGATGGAGGCAGAGACTGGAGTGATACACCTATAAGCCAAGGAATGCCCAGGAGAGCTGGCAACACCAGAAGCCAGGAAAGATGCGTGGGACAGTTTCTCCTTCAGAGTCTCGAGAAGGAACCAACTCTGCCGACACCTTGATTTCAGACTTCTGGCCTCCTGAACTATGAGAGAAAAAAATTCTGTGGTTTTAAGCCACCAAGTTTGCGGTGATTTGTTACGGCATTCCTAGGAAATTAATGCACAGGGAGATTAATTAAGTGGCTCTTGCTCTAGTCTAGGAGAGAAAACAAATCCTGAATTGCGGTGAAGGTACATGGACAGAGAGGAGAGGCCAGATTAAAGAAATGAAGTCAGAATGGACCAGAAATGGACACGTTAGTTGAGGAAGAAATGAGGAGAAACATCAAAGATGGTTTTGTGGTTTCTATCTGGGTCATTAACTGAGACTGAGAATATAAAAGGAAGAGCTGATGTGGAAGAAGTAAGTCAGACTTTGAAAATAAAAGTCATACATTTTATTGTTCCTTATACTTTGCATTTAAAAGCAGATAGGTAGGCTATTAGGCTTTCTCTGCGCACATTAGATTAGGAAGGAAGGAAGGAAGGAAGGGAGGGAGGGAGGGAGGGAGAGAGAGAGGGAGGGAGGGAGGGAGGGTGGGTTCCTTAAAGTCCTGCAAATTATGAGACTATATGGTACAGTTTGAAGAACAATATCTGGCTTACAGCAGACACTCCTGAATCATAGTCCAGAAGCCAAAGTATAAAGCTGAACATTTCAAAAGAGCAGGAATACCTGGACAACTCCCAATTTCATTTCTCCAAACCAACCACAATTATAGATTACATGTGAGGTATATCTGTGTCACTGAAAAAATAACAATCCACAGCATCACTGCCATGTTTAGAACAGGCATGATATTTTTGAGAGTGGGAAGAACACTCTAACGTTGATGGTGAAGAGTGGGTCCCTGGCATGGGGAGGAAGAGGCAGGAAATAACTGGTCAAATAGTGTAAAGAAGAGGATTGAAGGTCTATTAGAGAAACTGGAAAAAGGATCAGAGTTTGCTTTTCAGACTCAGAAAAACTGGGTGGATCAAACTACTCTTGCTCAGCCCCATTTGTGTCTTGGATCCTTACATGACTGCCCATGATTCATAAAATGACAGAAACAAAAAATAAAAAGAATTATAATGATAATATCTGTAGTTAATATAACTAAGGACTTCTTCATTTTAGATTTAACTCCACTCTACAAATCATAATCAAAACGTAAATGACTCAGATGATACTCTGAGTATGGTTTTCATGAGCATCTAAGGATTACTATGAAAGATTATGCCAAAACTACATATTTTTTTGCATGTGACTAGGCACTAAAGTATATATTAGGATAAATAATTATTCATTTTATTCATTGGGACATATGACAAATTTGTACTAAACTCTAAATTGGAAAAGTTTACAGGATTCATTTTTAGTTTTTTTTTTCTTTTTGGTATGAGCCGTACATGAATCTTCCTCTTATGACTACTTGCTCAGAAAACATAAAGATTAAAAAAAGCATTTTAACCAAATTGGGAAAACAAAGCTTGCTTATCTATGAAATGTAAAGTGCAGCCCAAAAGAATTTTGGCTCTAAATCACCTGCATTAATTTTATTTTCTCTTTTTTTTAAACTTTGTCTTTCTTAAATTGTTTAGTACATCAAACACTCAATACCCATAGCACAGAATGTTATAATGTTAACATCTTGGTGGAGTTTGTTTTAGTTTTTTTTAGTAAAGAAATATAACATTATAGGTTGAGTTGAACCCTCTTTGTACTGTCCTTGAGCCTGTTTTCCTCCCCCTCCTCTAAGAAGCCATCCTCCTGAACTTGTATGGCTCCTTCTGTTTTTATGCTTTTACCCCACATACGTTTAAATCCATAAGTAACAGACAATATTGCTTTGTATGTTTTAAACATGTATGTAAATGGTGTATTAACAAGATTTGATTCTTTTCACTCAACTTGGGTTTTCCAAAGTCATCCTTCCTGATACATGTGCCTAGCTCATGAGGTTCACAGCTATGAAATGTCCACTGCTTTTCCATTGCCCTATCGATGAGCATTTAGATGGTTTTTAAATTTTCAGTATTGTAAACAATTCAATAATAAACATCCTAAATGTCATATTACACAGAGAAGAGAAGTTTTCTAGGGTACCTATATCTAAACATAAAACTAGCTGTCATAGAGACACATATCTTCATTTTAGCAAGGTATTTCCAAATCGCTCTCTAAAGGGGTTTAAACAATTTGCACTCCCCCCAGAATGACCGTACTCATTTCTTACGAAAACTTGGCACTGTTGAACTATTTAATTTTGGTCAATTGGATAAGTGTGAAATGGTATTTCTCTGCTTTAATTGGCATTTCCCTGATCATTAATGAGGTAGAGCATCTTTTAATATTTTTATAGGCCATTTTGATTTACATTTCTGTGAACTATTTTTATATTTTGTCTTTCTATTGGGCTGTTTGTCTTTTACTTACTGTAGTGTTTTCTACACATATTTTACTCTCAATTAAACAGTGCCTATTTTAGAAAACAAAATGATATTTATTTCTCTTCAATTATAATTACGTGTTAGTGCCAAAACCCAGCTGAATGATAAAGACTTCTTTTTCTCCCAGCTTCCTTTTCTTATATACATATTTCTTATAATAAAGTGTTAATAAGTGAAGTTACCACGTAATTTAAAGGTGGGTCTAGAAAGAGAATTAAGTTATTTTATTCCCTATTCTCCACCTTCAAATGCCCCTACACACACACACACACACACACACACACACACACACATGCACGCCACAAACACACAGAGCACACACACCAGGATGACCAACTGTCCAGGAATGCCTGGGACAGAGAGGGTTCTCAGGACACAAGACTTTCATTGATAAAACTTGGAAAGTCCCTAGCAAACCAGAATCATTTGGTCACCCTAACACATACACACAGCATACATACGAAATTTCCTCTAATTTCAATTGCTTTAAATTGTTGTTAACTACATAAAACCCACTTTATAGTCTACTGTCCCCATTTCTATGCAGCATCATATGGAGGTCCCAGCCAGTGCAATACAGAAAGAAAAGGAAATAAAAGGCATACAGATTATAAAATAAGAAATAAAACTGACTCTCTTCACCGACATGTCTACATAAAAAGCCCCAAAGAATCTTTTAAAAAGCTACTAAGGGACTTCCCTCGTGGTTCAGTGGTAAAGAATCCGCCTTACAATGCAGGGGACACAGGTTCAATCCCTGGTCAGGGGACTAAGATCCCACATGCCGCGGGGTAACTAAGCCCGCGCATCACAACTACTGAGCTCGCGTGCCTCAACTAGAGCCCGCATGCTGCAGCCTACAGAGTCCACACGCTCTGGAACCCACGCACCATAACTACAGAGCCCACGAGCCCTGGAGCCTGCGTGCCAAAACTAGAGAAGAAAAAAAAACCCGCACACCACAACTAGAGAAAAGCCCACGGACCACAACGAAAGATCCTGGATGCCTCAATGAAGATCCCGCAGGCCGCAACTAAGACCAAATGCAGACAGAAATAAATTAAATAAATAAATTATAAATAAATAAATCTTTTAAAAAAAAGCCACTAAAACTAATAAGTGAGTTTAGTAAGATTGCAGTATACGTGGTTAATACAACATAAATCAACTGTATTTCTATATATTAGCAATGAACAATTATAAATTGAAATTGAAAAATATAACATTTAAAATAGCACCTGAAAACATGAAATATTTAAAATAAATCTTCAAAATGTGTGCAAAATCTATATATTGAAAATAACAAAACACAGATAAAAAAATCAAAGAAAGGCTAAGTGAATGGAGATGCTGTGTTCATGTATTGGAAGACTTTATACAGTTAGGACAACAATTCTTCTCAAATCGATCTATAGATTCAACACAGTCACAATTTTGGAATACACAATCAATTCTAAAATTTATATGGAAACGCAAAGAAACAGAATAACCCAAACAACTTGGAAAAGAACAACAATAGAGAATTCACATTATCTGATTTGAAGACTTACTATAAAGTTATAGTAGTCATGACAGTATGGAAATGGCAAAAGAACAGACACATACATTGGTTAAACAAAATAGATTCCAGAAGTAGACTCACATGTTTGATTTTAAGCAAAGGTGAAAGGTACATTTTCAGCAAATGGTACTGAAAAAGTTGAACATTCATGTGCAAAAAGAAAACCAGAACTCCATACTATGCACAACATATAAAAGTTAACTCATAATGAATCATAGCACTAAAAATAAAGCCTAAAACTATGAAAATTCTGAAAGAAACAGGACAAAATATTTGTGACCTTAGGTTAGGCAAAGGTAACTTACATAAACTAACAAAACATAATCCACAAAAGAAAAGACTGATAAATTAACTCCATCAAAATACAAAACTCTGTTCTTCAAAAAACACCATTAGGAAAATCAAAAGACAAACCATAGACTGAGAGAAAATATTTGCAAAACACATATCTGATAAAGGTCATGAAGACACTTTTGATTTTACTCTAGAATTTAAACACAATTGTGAGGTCCTAGCTTGGTGGTTTTGAGAATAAGCTTTGGAGTCAGGCAGACTGGCATTCTCTCTGAAAATTTCACCTGTAAAATGGAGAGAATAATAACAGCTAGTTCATGAAATATGGAGAGTCAGTTAATATAAAAGAGTAGCACAGTTTGTGGTACTATATCCTCAGTAAAAATATGGAATAAACTTTCCAATTCAGTAAAAATTTTTTTTGAATTTTATTTTATTTATTTTTTTATACAGCAGATTCTTATTAGTCATCAATTTAATACACATCAGTGTATACATGTCAATCCCAATTGCCCAATTCATCACACCACCACCCACACCCCCCCCCCCGCTGCTTTCCCCCCCTTGGTGTCCATATGTTTGTTCTCTACATCTGTGTCACAATTTCTACCCTGCAAACCAGTTCATCTGTAACATTTTTCTAGGTTCCACATATATGCGTTAATATACGATATTTGTTTTTCTCTTTCTGATTTACTTCACTCTGTATGACAGTCTCTAGATCCATCCACGTCTCAACAAATGACCCAGTTTCATTCCTTTTTATGGCTAATATTCCATTGTATATATGTACCACATCTACTTTATCCATTTGTCTGTCGATGGGCATTTAGGTTGCTTCCATGACCTGGCTATTGAAAACAGTGCTGCAATGAACACTGGGGTGCATGTGTCTTTTTGAATTCTGATTTTCTCTGGGTATATGCCCAGTAGTGGGATTGCTGGGTCATAAGGTAATTCTATTTTTAGTTCTTTAAGGGACCTCCATATTGTTCTCCATAGTAGCTGTATCAATCTCCATTCCCACCAACAGTGCAAGAGGGTTCCCTTTTCTCCACACCCTCTCCAGCATTTATTGTTTGTAGATTTTCTGATGATGCCCATATTAACTGGTGTGACGTGATACCTCATTGTAGTTTTGATTTGCATTTCTCTAATAATTAGAGATGCTGAGCAGGTTTTCATGTGCTTCTTGGCCATCTGTATGTCTTCTTTGGAGAAATGTCTATTTGGGTCTTCTGCCCATTTTTGGATTGGGTTGTTTGCTTTTTTAATATGGAGCTGCATGAGCTGTTTCTATATTTTGGAGATTAATCCTTTGTCCAATGATTCATTTGCAAATATTTTCTCCCATTCTGAGGGTTGTCTTTTCGTCTTGTTTATGGTTTCCTTTGCTGTGCAAAAGGTTTTAAGTTTCATTAGGTTCCATTTGTTTTCGTTTGTATTTCCATTACTCTAGGAGGTGGATCAGAAAAGATCTTGCTGGATTTCCCTGGGGGCGCAGTGGTTGAGAGTCCGCCTGCCGATGCAGGGGACACGGGTTCGTGCCCCAGTCCGGGAAAATCCCACATGCCGCGGAGCGACTGGGCCCGTGAGCCATGGCCACTGAGCCTGCGCGTCTGGAGCCTGTGCTTCACAATGGGAGAGGCCACAACAGTGAGAGGCCTGCGTAAAACAAAAACAAAAACAAAAAACTAGAGAAAAGATCTTGCTGTGATTTATGTCAAAGAGTGTTCTTCCTATGTTTTCCTCTAAGAGTTTCATAGTGTCCGCTCTTACATTTAGGTCTCTAATCCATTTTGCGTTTATTTTTGTGTATGGTGTTAGGGAGTGTGCTAATTTCCTTCTTTTATATGTAGCTGTCCAGTTTTCCCAGCACCACTTATTGAAGAAGCTGTCTTTTCTCCATTGTATATCCTTGCCTCCTTTGTCATAGATAAGTTGACCATAGGTGAGTGGTTTTATCTCTGGGCTTTCTATCCTGTTCGATTGATCTATGTTTCTGTTTTTGTGCCCGTACCATATTGTCTTGATTACTGTATCTTTGTAGTATAGTCTGAAGTCAGGGAGTCTGATTCCTCCAACTCCGTTTTTTCCCTCAACACTGCTTTGACTATTCAGGGTCTTTTGTGTCTCCATACAAATTTTAAGTTTTGTTCTAGTTCTGTAAAAAAATGCCACTGGTAATATGAACATGGTATATCCCAAGAACATGGTATATCCCAAGAACATGGTATATCTCTCCATCTGTTGGTATCATCTTTAATTTCTTTCATCAGTGTCTTTTAGTTTTCTGCATACAGGTCTTTTGTCTCCTCAAGTAGGTTTATTCCTAGGTATTTTATTCTTTTTGTTGCAATGGTAAATGGGAGTGTTTCCTTAATTTCTCTTTCAGATTTTTCATCATTAGTGTATAGGAATGCAAGAGATTTCTGTGCATTAATTTTGTATCCTGCAACTTTACCAAATTCATTGGTTAGCTCTAGTAGTTTTCTGGGGGCATCTTTAGGATTCTCTAGGCATAGTATCATGTCATCTGCAAACAGTGACAGTTTTACTTCTTCTTTTCCAATTTGTATTCCTTTTATTTCTTTTTCTTCTCTGATTGCCGTGGCTAGGACTTCCAAAACTATGTTCAATAATACTGGTGAGAGTGGACATCCTTGTATTGTTCCTGATCTTAGAGGAAATGCTTTCAGTTTTTCACCACTGAGAATGATGTTGGCTGTGGGTTTGTCATATATGGCCTTTATTATGTTGAGGTAGGTTTCCTCTATGCCCACTTTCTGGAGAGGTTTTATCATAAATGGGTGTTGAATTTTATTAAAAGCTTTTTCTGCATCTATTGAGATGATCATATGGTTTTTATTCTTCAATTTGTTAATATGGTGTATCACATTGATTGATTTGCATATATTGAAGAATCCTTGCATTCCTGGAATAAATTCCACTTCATCATGGTGTATGATCCTTTTAATGTGCTCTTGGATTCTGTTTGCTAGTATTTTGTTGAGGATTTTTGCATCTATATTCATCAGTGATATTGGTTTGTAATTTTCTTTTTTAGTAGTATCTTTGTCTGGTTTTGGTATCAGGGTAATGGTGGCCGCATAGAATGAGTTTGGGAGTGTTCCTTCCTCTGCAATTTTTTGGAAGAGTTTGAGAAGGATGGGTGTTAGCTCTTCTCTAAATGTTTGATAGAATTCACCTGTGAAGCCATCTGGCCCTGGACTTTTGTTTGTTGGAAGATTTTTAATCACAGTTTCAATTTCATTCCTGTGATTGGTCTGTTCATATTTTCTATTTCTTCCTGGTTCAGTCTTGGAAGGTTATACCTTTCTAAGAATTTGTCCATTTCTTCCAGGTTGTCCATTTTATTGGCATAGAGCTGCTTGTAGTAGTCTCTTAGGATGCTTTGTATTTCTGCAGTGTCTCTTGTAACTTCTCCTTTTTCGTTTCTAACTTTATTGATTTGAGTCCTCTCCCTCTTTTTCTTGACGAGTCTGGCTAATTTTTTATCAATTTTGTTTCTTCTCAAAGAACCAGGTTTTAGTTTTATTGATCTTTGCTATTGTTTTGTTTCTATATCATTTACTTCTGCTCTGATCTTTATGATTTCTTTCCTTCTGCTAACCTTGGGTTTTGTTTGTTCTTCTTTCTCTAGTTCCTTTAGGTGAAAGGTTAGATTGTTTATTTGAGATTTTTCTTGTTTCTTGAGGTAGGCTTGTATAGCTATAAACTTCCCTCTTAGAACTGCTTTTGCTGCATCCCATAGGTTTTGGATCATTGTGTTTTCATTGTCATTTGGCTCTAGGTATTTTTTTATTTCCTCTTCGATTTCTTCAGTGATCTCTTGGTTATTTAGTAACGTATTGTTTAGCCTCCACATGTCTGTGTTTTTTACATTTTTTTCCCTGTAATTCATTTCTAATCTCTTAGCATTGTGGTCAGAAAAGATGCTTGATATGACTTCAATTTTCTTAAATTTACTGAGTCTTGATTTGTGACCGAAGATGTGATCTATCCTGGAGAATATTCCATGTGCACTCGAGAAGAAAGTGTAGTCTGCTGTTTTTGGATGGAATGTCCTATAAATATCAATTAAATCTATCTGGTCTATTGTGTCATTTCAATCTTTAGTTTCTTTATTAATTTTCTGTTTGGATGATCTGTCCATTGGTGTAACTGAGGTGTTAAAGTCTCCCACTATTATTGTGTTACTGTCGATTTCCTGTTTTAAAGCTGTTAGTAGTTGCCTTATGTATTGTGGTGCTCCTATGTTGGGTCCTTATGTATTTATAATTGTTACATCTTCTTCTTGGATTGATCCCTTGATCATTATGTAGTGTCCTTCCTTGTCTCTTGTAACATTATTTTAAAGTCTATTTTATCGATATGAGTATTGCTACTCTAGCTTTCTTTTGATTTCCATTTGCGTGGAATATCTTTTTCCATCCCCTCACTTTCAGTCTGTATGTGTCACTAGGTCTGATGTGGGTCTCTTGTAGATAGCATATAGATGGGTCTTGTTTTTGTATCCATTCAGCAAGCCTGTGTCTTTTGGTTGGAGCATTTAATCCATTCATGTTTAAGGTAATTATCGATATGTATGTTCCTATGACCATTTTCTTAATTGTTTTGGGTTTGTGTTTGTAGGTCCTTTTCTTCTCTTGTGTTTCCCACTTAGAGAAGTTCCTTTAGCATTTGTTGTAGAGCTGGTTTCGTGGTGCTAAAGTCTCTTAGCTTTTGCTTGTCTGTAAAGCTTTTGATTTCTCCATCGAATCTGAATGAGATCCTTGCCAGGTAGAGTAATCTTGGTTGTAGCTTCTTTCTTTTCATCACTTTAAGTATATCATGCCACTCCCCTCTGGCTTGTAGAGTTTCTGCTGAGAAATCAGCTGTTAACCTTATGGGAGTCCCCTTGTATGTTATTTGTCGTTTTTCCCTTGCTGCTTTCAATAATTTTTCTTTGTCTTTAATTTTTGCCAGTTTGATTACTATGTGTCTTGGCATGTTTCTCCTTGGGTTTTTCCTGTATGGGACTCTCTGCACTTCCTGGACTTGGCTAGCAATTTCCTTTCCCATGTTAGGGAAGTTTTTGATTATAATCTCTTCAAATATTTTCTCTGTTCCTTTCTCTCTCTATTCTCCTTCTGGGACCCCTATAATGCAAGTGTTGTTGTCCCAGAGGTCTCTTAGGCTGTCTTCATTTCTTTTCATTCTTTTCTCTTTATTCTGTTCCACAGCAGTGAATTCCACCATTCTGTCTTCCAGGTCACTTACCCATTCTTCTGCCTCAGTTATTCTGCTATTGATTCCTTCTAGTGTAGTTTTCATTTCAGTTATTGTATTGTTCATCTCTGTTTGTTCTTTAATTCTTCTAGGTCTTTGTTAAACATTTCTTGCATCTTCTCGATCTTTGCCTCCATTGTGTTTCCGAGGTCCTGAATCATCTTCACTATCATTATTCTGTGTTCTTTTTCTGGAAGGTTGCCTATCCCTACTTCATTTAGTTGTTTTTCTGGGGTTTTATCTTGTTTCTTCATCTGGTACATAGCCCTCTGACTTTTCATCTTGTCTATCTTTCTGTGAATGTAGTTTTTGTTCCACAGGCAGCAGGATTGTTCTTGCTTCTGCTGTCTGCCCTCTGGCGGATGAGGCTATCAAAGAGGCTTGTGCAAGTTTCCTGATGGGAGAGACTGGTGGTGGGTAGAGCTGACTGTTGCTCTAGTGGGCAGAGCTCAGTAAAACTTTAATTCGTTTTGCTGCTGATAGGTGGGGCTGGGTACCCTCCCTGTTGGTTGTTTGGCCTGAGGCAACCCAACACTGGAGCCTACCTGGGCTCTTTGGTAGGGCTAATGGCAGACTCTGGGAGGGCTCACGCCAAGGAGTACTTACCAGAACTTCTGCTGCCAGTGTCCTTGTCCCCACGGTGAGCCACAGCCACCCCTGCCTCTGCAGGAGACCCCCCAACACTAGCAGGTAGGTCTGGTTCAGTCTCCCCTGGGGTCACTGCTCCTTCCCCTGGGTCCCAATGCGCACACTACTTTGTGTGTGCCCTCCAAGGGTGGAGTCTGTTTCCCCCAGTCCTGTCGAAGTCCTGCAATCAAATCCCACTGGCCTTCAAAGTCTGATTCTCTAGGAATTCCTCCTCCCATTGCTGGACCCTCAGGTTGGGAAGCCTGACATTGGGCTCAGAACCTTCACTCCAGTGGGTGGACTTCTGTGGTATAAGTGTTCTCCAGTCTGTGAGTCACCCACCCAGCAGTTATGGGATTTGATTTTACTGTATTGCACCCCTCCTACTGTCTCATTGTGGCTTCTCCTTTGTCTTTGGATGTGGGGTATCTTTTTTGGTGAGTTCCAGCGTCTTCCTGTCGATGATTGTCCAGCAGCTAGTTGTGATTCTGGTGTTCTCGCAAGAGGGAGTGACAGCACATCCTTCTACTCCACCATCTTGGTTCCGATTCCTTCCCAATGTATTTTAAATAGATATGCCACCTTTTAAAGAAATGGTATGCACCCAAATTTTAAGCCTCTCTCTCCAGACGTTCCTTAACTTCAGACAAGTTCTTTAATCAGCCTGAGAGGCTTGTCTGCTCACCCACTGGGTCAGGCAGAGGCTGGGAGCTCAGTAAAATTTTTGTAAACAAAATTTTATAAAAGACTGCAGGATATGAAAGTACTGTAAGATACCATTCCCCTATTTTGGGATGTTTAAGTTGCTTCCAATTGTTGTTTACCATAAATAACATTATGAAAAATATATTTGTGCTTGAAACATTTCCTACATTTTAGATTATTTCCTTAAGATCAATTCCTAGATTAAGGCATGTAAACATTTTCAAGGCACTTGGTAATTCTTATTAAGTTATCTTTTCAAAAGGTTACACCTGTTTCCACTCCTACCCATCAGCAAATGAGAGTTTCAATATCATTATACCCTTTATAACATTAATTTTTTATTTACATCCTTGTTATAGAAAATGCAATTATTATAGAGATGTTTACCACTCTGACAAGATGGTGGGCAGTTAATGAGGAACTCTCTCTCATAAAAATGCATAAATATGCTGTATTAAGTTTAACAACTAAAAAATATACACAGCAAAGTTTAAGAAAAAGAAAAAACAAAATCTAAGAAGGGAAACTCAAAGTCTGACCAGTAAAGTTTAGCAAGCACCCTGGTCTATGAGTATTAAACCCAGAAATAGGCCAGAGGGCCAGGAGATGGGAATATAACATCCATTTTGGGACAGGAAACATGGCCAGATGAAGAGATACCTGCATTAACTTTGGACCTTCAGAAGTTTCTCTTTTTATAAAAAGAGAATTACAATCAGAAAAATCCTAAGCAGTAACTCTCAGATATATCAAAGGAATTTGCTAAATACTCAGGAGTTAGGAAAAAAAAAAAGGTTCTGTAAGAAATCTGGACTCCAAGTCCACACCACACATGGGCGTGGCATTAGGGTGACCAACTCATGACATTTGCTAATACTGTCCTGGTTTTAGCACTGAAGATCCTGTATATTAGGCAGTATTTCTGCCCCAGGGCAACCTAGAAGTTTGATCATACCACACAGCATCCAAATGTACACAACCCACATTTTCTAGGAAACCCAAGCCAAGTAAATATATAAAAATTGGTCTGACCCCTGTGAGCCCCTGTGGATTCAAATGGACTCAATTATACTATCATTCTATGCAGACTTTCACAAAGCAGGGTACTGAGGACTCCTCCAGATAAAGCTGTCAGATAAAATACAGTTCACCCAGTTCAGTTTGAATTTAAGTCAAACAATTTTTAAGTTGCAATTTGGGGACATACTTATGCTTAAAAATTAGTTATTTTTCTGAAATTCAAATTTAACTGGGTATTCTGTATTTTTATTTGCTAAGTTCAGCAACCCTGCAGTTTCAGAAATAAACAGCAACAAGCCACAAATAACCATGTGTCCTGGAGATAAAGTCACTCACAAAAATTTTAAAGTTATATAAGGAAATGAGCCACAGTGATGGATGGTCAGTAGACATAGAAAATCCAATAATTTGTACTTCAAGAACCAGAAATTATAAAACAAACTCAGACAATACAAAATAAATGCCTCAAATTATTAAAGAGATAAAAGAAGGAATGGAAACTATAATGAAAGAACAGGACACTGTTAAAAAGAACAGATGGATCTGTAAAGGAACCAAATAGAACTTGGAGAAATGAAAAATGTAGACATTGAAACTAAAAACTTGAGATCTAGGTTAAACAGCAAATTAGAGGGCTGAGGAGAGCTATATGACCTTAGGCTAGTTATTAATTCTCTGTGCCTCAGTGTTCTCATTTGCAAAGTAGGGATAATAATAGTACCTATCTTACAGGGTTGATGTATAAAAATAAATATAAAACATCAGAATAGTGCCTTAGTTTCCAGTCAAACAGTAATTATTATTCAGTCATGACTTATTAAATATAATTATCTAGAACATCCTTATATGGCAGCATTCTCCAAATGTGTGGCTCAGGAAGTTAGCCCTATAAGATGCTCTGAGAAAAAAAAGTACTCCATGATGAAATACTTCGGGAAATCCTATATTACCCTAACAATCTCTCAGAGATTCACAGTTGACATTACCATATTAAAGACCCTAAGGAGTTTTGCTGTAAAGAAACCTGTTCAGCCTTGTCATTTGGATAACAAAAAAGATGATGAAACGGATACTCATGGAGGCTCCGTCACTTGGCAAAACTCCTTCAGCTGGTAAATGGCAGAACTGGTCCGTAAACTGGGGTTGTCTGGCTCCAAAGTCCATGATTTTAATGACTGCACAATATTGTAAGGTTGAGAAGGAACTTATAATAATCTTGTAAGAAGGCTTCTTTCTGAAAGTGCAGAAACCCAAGGATGAACTTGCCCTAGTGTTTCTTCATACCAACATCTGCATGTCTGCCTCAACAACCCCCAGCCAGTCCCGTGAATCCCAGAGGACAAGCTAAGTGTCCTTTGAGTATTTCCTCTATTCCTGAGGGATACACAGGGGACAACAGGAGAATGACTGGCTTCTAGGGCCCTGCTTCTAAGAAGTCCCACCAAGGCCCATTCAATCACATTATGGTTTTTCTTCTACAACACGTAGCTCATATGGCTGTGCTGATACTGAGTGACACCTCCACATAGTTCCCCAGCCAAATGCATGTTTGGGGCTCCCTCAATAAATAGCAGTTGAAAACAAAAGATCAAGGCATGAATTCACTAACATTGTTCATATTTTTCAGCTCAAAAACATTTTTTTTATTATGTCCATGATTGTTGTGCTGTTACTGTCAATGTCTTTTTCTTACACAAACATTCAAGTTTCCTACTTGAGGGAAATGAAGGTGGAATTTTCTGCATTTAATTTTATTCAAGGCAGGGATTTGAATTTCACAAGAACTGATAGGACTTGAGCGATGCTATTAACTGATTTCCGTTAAAGGTTAATCCTACCCCAGTTGTGAGTTAAGTTGGAATTTATGCGCTGGGTGTATCACTTTTGTTTTCCTAAAGCTGTACTTTTAAATGAGACTGTGTTAAAACCTTTTCAACTACACTCAGAAGTCCCAAGGTAATCATACTTACGACTACGGCTCACTGGTATTAAGTTGAAGTTAGAAAAGCTAACTAATGATTGTCAAAGATTCTGACAAGATAAAAATTTGTCCTAAGTGAATCCTTAATATCTATAATACTCTGTTGCTTTTTCAGTAACATTTCATTCCTTTCAGTTCACCAAAATTTTAATCAAACACTCCTATTCATATCATATTTTCAATCCTCAACACAAAGTATTTAAGCACTTTTTAAGCGCCAGCCTCTAAACTTGGCATTGGAGATTCTAACATTAATAAGACAAGTTTGGCCTTCAAGGAGTATACAGTGGATAAAGAAAAAAATCAAGCAGTTAAAAGTAACCAACCAATGCCTTACCAACATAGGCATGGCAACATAAATGGATCTTAAAATACATGTTACTGATTAAAAAATGAGCTATATAACACAGTGGTATTTCTGTAAATTTAAAAAGCATCCATACAAAAATACAATGAATATTTTGCAACATACAAATAAAAAAGTACACAAAAATATACATCTGAATGGTTGCCTGTGGGAGAGGAGGAAAAGCGAACTGCAGAAAGGTTGGAAAGAAGGAAGAGAGGGAAAGAGGGATCAAAGGAGGAAAGGGAGGAAGAATAGGTTTAACTCTCAAGCAACTGGCAGAGCTGTCTGGCAGATAACACGGTAGAGAGACAGTATTCTTTAGATGTCAGTTTTTTCACCTAATCCCTTCCTTCTTTGTTCCAAGTCCCTAATTCTGAGGAATTTTCTTAATCAGAAAGCTGTTTAAATAAGAAATAAACCAATAATGAACTATGCAACTATGTAAGTGGCTTGGCTTTCAATTTCGACAAGGTGAGCATGTAGGTGAGCAGATGGACCGGTGTGTTTACCCACCTTCTGTAGACACCGAGTACGCTAAGACACAATCATCATGGCAGAGCAAGGAGAGCCAGCTGCCCCCTTCCTGCCCTGCTTTTGATATGTGTGACTGTTCATGTTTAACCTGACTCAGACTGTAACCTGCACCTCTTTTTGGAAGATCATGCCTTAACCCCCTTCTGTTCCTCTAGTAATTGGAATCTTCCTCCTCAAAGCTTTAAGCTTGAGAGAGACCAGGGGAGAGTTTTTCTGAATCAATCTTTTCTTTCTCTGGGATGCAACACAATCATCAATCAATATTGACTAACTGCTTCCCTCCCCCAACAAAGGCACGTTCTTCTAGTGGGTTCCCAAAGTAGCTTGCCAAATAAAATAGGGGACACCCAGTTCAATCTGAATTTCAGAGAAATAACAAATAACTTTTTAAGTATGTCCCCAAGATTGCAGGGGACATAGTAAAAGAATTATTCACTGTAGATCTGAAATTCAAGTTGAACGGGAAATTCTCTATTTTTATCTGCTAAATTTGACAGTTCTACCCTAAAATGAAGGCGCAGGGGCTAGAAAGCTTGGTCTATTGAGGGTTGCTGAAGCACACCCTAGGGGGATACCAGGATGGGGCTAAACACAGGGGCCTAAATATTCCACATTTTAAAACTTTGTTTTGTTTTTCATTGCATGTATAATTGCAAGTAGAATAAAACAGTTTAGTCCTATGAATGAACTATAGTTTTTCCACAGGAGACATATCTGGTAAGAGAGGCAGTGTAGAATAAGGAGAAAAACAATGGCTAGACATCAGAAAAGTCTAATTTTAATCCCAGTTCTACCTCTAGCTAAATCTGTGGAATTGGGCCACTTCTGTCCCCTGTGTGATCCTCAGTCTCTTCATCTGCAGAATGGGAGTGGAAGCCTAAATGATTTCTAGTGATTCTTTCTGCTTCAGCCCTCAATGGTATTCATTATATTGTATTTACCTAATTTAGTGAAGACAGTTTTGTTGCTCTTAATCCATGCAGGAACAATAAAACTAACACAAATGAAGATTTCTTCCTCTTCCCATATTCCAGTAAAAATTCCTCTGTGATGTATTATGGTTACAAAAACTGAAACCAGAAGTTCAGGCTCGATAAGGAGGCCAAAGATTGCAAATGCCCTGTTACCAAAATACAACCAAAGCAGAAGCCTTGCTCTAAACAGTATTGCGTTTAGGCAGACAGGGAGGAATTTGGTCAGAGGTGATCTTAACACAGCTCAGCTGGGTTGCTGCAACCCAGCTAGAACGGAATCTTTGTGCTTCCAAACAAGCTACTTATCTGTAAAATGGGACTAACTAATCCCTCCTACTTCCCTTGTGGAATTGTCTTGAAGGCTGGCTGAGATAATGTCTTTGAAATCCTACACTTGATGAGGCTGTTTCATACATTCCAAATTCTATCTCAAATGCCTTACACAGAAAGTAAATGCTTATTAAGAAGGCTAATTTCAAGTTTAACTTTGAAGCCCATGTATTTCCAGAGTATATATCTTAATTAACAAGGTTTGAAAAGCAAGAGGTGGATCTGCCTATGTTAAAAAAAAATAAAAAATAAAAAAAAACAACAACTGGGCTTCCCTGGTGGTGCAGTGGTTGAGGGTCCGCCTGCTGATGCAGGGGACACGGGTTCGTGCCCCGGTCAAGAAGATCCCACATGCCGCGGAGCGGCTGGGCCCGTGAGCCATGGCCGCTGAGCCTGCGCGTCCGGAGCCTGTGCTCCACAACAGGAGAGGCCACAGCAGTGAGAGGCCCGCGTACCACAAAAAAAAACCAAAAAAAACAACTAATAAACTATCCTAGGATTACTAGCCTCAATTATTCTGTGTATCCCCTAAACTATGTAATACAATTAGGTGAGAAAAAAATTTCCATCCAGAATATTTAAAATCAGAAATGTTGTGTCGGGTCATTTATATGGATAAATTTTAGTGATCTGGAAAATTAATTTATTCACAATAAATTCTTCTATGTTTTTAAAAATTTTTTTAATAGCAGCAAAGATAGATCATAATTTGTCCAATTATTGCTTTATGGCTAGAGGCATGAAAAATGTGTAAATTTAACCAACTTTTGATCATTACCTCTCCCAAAGTATTTTACTATAGCCTAAAGATTCTGAATTTAAAGATTTTTCTTGTGTCCCAATTTTAATTTTCAACCCTGTTAAGTCCAAAGGGAGGTAGAGAACTAAGATGTCCAAGAAGGCAGATAGGATGTCACATCTACCTGAGATCCACTCATTATCAACTACTAATTATGCTTCTTGTACCAGAACTTGGTCACATAGAGAATACAAATTGGTGAGCTGTGCCCTTCCCAGTACAGATTTAAGTGAATATAAGTAAAGACTTCCTTCTGAGGTTACATCATTTATGCTGAAACCATTTCACCTCAGAGCACAACACTGATAAATACAGTAAGATATGTGCTAAGTAGTCCTCCAATTTCTTCAGATCTTGTTTCTTTTGCCTCAGATCACAGCAATGCATCAACTATTCTGAAAAAGAAATCAGGAATGTTTTGTACTCATGAGTTTGTTTCTACATTAAGTCACGTCTACTCCTCAGGAAGCTCTGAAATGTCTATATTAGGTGCCAAAGCCTCCTGCCATGCAGAAGCCTCCTGTCTCGGCAGCTTCTTCTGGCATCATGAAATACAATGGGGATAATCCACCACTGGATTATGTATGACAGTCTTGCTTTCATTTTTTATTGACGTGATTGAATAAACTTGGTCATACAGTTCTACTACTGATTCTGTCTTGTTAATTTCTATTTCTGGTGTGGTCTATAAGCATCAGAATGTCATTTATAATAAAACATAATGTAATAGCTTCTTCAAACTCAGGAAATTTGTGAAAAATAAACATTAGCCATTTGTTGTAGTAATGAGGTGAATGAAAGTGTGCCAACTTGGTTGGAATCCTGACTCTGCCGTTTTTTATAGTTACTTTATCTCTTTAAGCCTCCATTCCTCTATCTACAGAATAAATTTTAAAATATTTATTGAGCAACTATACCATATGTTCTAACCGCTTGGGAATCCATCAGTGAATAAAACAAAAATCCCTGTCCTCACTGAGCTTACAGTACAGGGAGAATATATTAAAATAAGCCAATGAAGCACAAACTATGACATTACTCCAGCAGTTTACTTCTTATAAAAATAACATTTTGGATATTTTTACACTACAATAAAACACAAGTTTTTTATATCAAGTATGAGATAAAATAAAACTTTAAAAGGAAAAAGAAAATTAGAAAATTATCACTTAGCAGCCATCGCAGTAATAATCATTCATACAAAACTTACCAACACATGCTACAACTAGTAGGTGACAGTCTGAAGAGAACAGAACATTTATATAGTCTCAAATATTTTCCCATTGACATATATACACTAATATGTATAAAATGGATAACTAATAAGAACCTGCTGTATAAAAAAATAAATAAAATAAGATTCAAAAATTAAAAAAAATAAAAAGAATTAACTGGAAAGAGTTGAATCAACACCCATTTTCAGGAAAGAGAATGTAACCTAGGCCTTAGCCAATTAGTGCATTACCATTACTCTAGCCACAGGATTTTTGCATTGGAGAAGGATAATAGAACCCACCTTAACCAAGGGATCACAGATAACATCTCTAGTGATGGGAAAAGTAGGTATTACATATCTTCTGATACAAGGCACTAAAACATCTTCTGTGGTACTCCTGTCAAAAATGCAAAACCTGAATCTAATAATGAGAAAACACTAGGGAAACCCAAATCAAAGGATATTCTACAGAAAATTGAATAGTACTCTTCACAAATGTCAAGGCCATGCCAAAAATAGAAATACTGTAGAACTGTTTCAGATTTTAAAAGACTACAGAGACATGACAACTAAACTCAGCATGTGATTCAAAATTGGATCCTAGACCAAGAAAAATACATTCTTTTGCTCTGATGGATAATAGGAGGACAATTGGTGAAATTACAAGATTTGTAGACCAGATAGTAATACTGTATTAATGTTAATTTTCTAATTGTGACCGTTACACTATGGTTATATAAAAGAATGCCTTTGCATTTAGGGAATACACACTGAAGTGTGTAGTGATAAAGTGTCCTGTGTCTGTAATTTATCTCAGATGGTTCAGAAAAAGAAAAAAAAATACACACACACATGCACACACACACACACATATATATAGAGAGAGAGAGAGGGAAAGAGACGGAGAGAGACAGAGAGGGGAATGAAATGATAAAGCAAATATTTTAAAATAGAAACATTTGAGGAATATAAGTGAAGGGTATATGGGAATTCTTTCTACTACATTTTCAGTTTTAGTGTTGGTGCGATCTGGCAGTGACCAACCTAACCAATTAATCCAAATTAGCATCACTAATAGTGGGACAAGCTGATATTTTATGGCCCCTGATGTGATGAAATATGAAATATACATCACCTATGATGTATTCCTGCCACAAATGTTTTACCTCAATCTAATTAAGCCTTTACACACAGTTTCCAGTTAATAGAAAATAAAGGGATAGAGGAATGAGTTAAATGACACCAGGTGAAAATAATCAGAGAAACTCAGAATACAGAACATTCTATAAGACAACTAGCCTGGACTCACCATAATGTAAAATATCAGGGGGAAAAAAAGATAGTGGGGAAAGGAGGGGGTGTGGAGTGTGATTATTCCAGATCAAAAGGGTCTAAGAGAGATAACAACCAAAGGCACTATGTGATCCTAGATTGGATCCTGTTTCCAAAAAATTTTTTTTTTTTTTTTGGGTACACGGGCCTCTCACTGCTGTGGCCTCTCCCGTTGAGGAGCACAGGCTCTGGAGGCGCAGGTTCAGCGGCCATGGCTCACGGGTCCAGCCACTCTGCGGCATGTGGGATCTTCCCAGACTGGGGCCCGAACCCGTGTCCCCTGCATCGGCAGGCGGACTCTCAACCACTGCACCACCAGGGAAGCCCTCCAAAAGTATTTTTAAAAGCTCCAAAAAAATTTTTTTGAGACAATTGGGAAAATTTAAATCTGGCCTGAATATTGGATGATATGAAATTATTGCTAGTTTTCTTATGACTCATAATGTGTATGTAGGAGATTGTCCTTATCTTTAGGAGATGTCTACTGAAAAATTTAGAGATGAAGTGCCATGATGTCTACAATGTACTTTTAAAGGGTGCAGAAAAGTTTATGGAGAAAGAGAGAGAGAGAGTAAATAGAGCAGCATGTTAATAATCATTGAATCTAAATAAAGAGTATATGGGTGTTTATTATACTATTGTTTCAACTTCTTACATAACATTTTTTATAAAAACACTGAGAGAAAATAAAATAATAATGCTTTTACCTTCATAATATATTCCTATTAGTTTTCTTCTAGAGGTTTAAAAATTTGAAAATGAACAAAGAAATGAAAAGATAAAGAGCACATCGTTGTTTACAAGTTTTGTTCTAAACTCTCTAAATTTAAAAAGATTAATACACTATATCTCAGGGTTGTGTTTGTAGCATAGATGAAGAAGGGCTGACCAGCTACAGTGATTCCTCAGTGAGCAGCAAGGTAGGGAATAGGACATAATTGTGGCTGCCCCAAAAGTTAACTCCCTCCAAACCTGGGGGTGACTGTGAGATCTTCCAATCTGAGACTGCCTCCAGGTCTGAGATACATAGGTGAAGTGGATACAAACTTTCCTTTCTAATTCCTTTCTGACAGGTGGAGTTGTTCTATTTCTAGACACAAATCCAGACCATTTCTCAAAGCCATCCACGTATGTTGAAGACTGATACCCTTAACTTCCAACGCTATTGAGTATTTGTGTGTTGTCCTGTAGTTTCATAAGTATTCTTATGTTAGTATGTATATGGTCTTATCACTGGGAGACAAGGAAAGAGCATAACTGTACCCTCTGCCTTCTACGTGTAAACTAAGTAACAGATTTATGGTGTCTAATCACCACAAGCTTTGAAAGAAATGATGTGATTAGTTGCTGATCACAACATGCATCTGTTATTTACATAGTGATTTGTGGGCTGAAGAGCTAGCAGCAAAGGCTGTACTTTATGCAATTTACTAACAACTAACATTATCTTGGTAACTGAAATTTGAGCCATGTTATTGGTGTGCATATCATAACCATACCTGTACTGCCACTTTAGCCTCTTTTTTATGTTCCTTGAACACCCAAGAAAAAATGTTACCTCAAGGTCTTTTGCACTGGCTGTTCCCTCTTCCTGGAACACTCCTCCCCCAGATATTCACATATGCTCACTCTCTCGTATCCTTCAGGTCCATGATCAAAGAGCATCTTCTCAACATAGCCATCCCGGATCTCCGCACATTTTTCTATCCCCTTATATTGATTTATTTTCCTCCATGGAATTTTTCACCCTTATTACATTAACTTTATTTTAACATCTGTTCCAACCAAATGGAATGTATGCTCTACTGAGGGAAGGGGTTTTGTCTTATTCCCACGTGTATATCTAGTGCCTCAAACACAGCGAACCTAATAGGCACACAATAAATACTTTGAAATGAATGAATGATCAATCATCTAAGACAGTTGGAAAACAGCATACAATGCAACCATCTGAATCAGTGTTACTGGGCACTAGCAGAACCCAAGCAGGGAATAAAAACCAAACCATTCACATGAGTACTTGTACCTGACTAATCCATGGATTTTTGTTTTGTTTTCAGAAGGATAGCCATGAAATTTTAAACCAAGAAACGGCCCTAGCGAACTAGAAACAAGCCATGAACAAAAGTTCAAGCAGTCTACCAACAGTGCATTAGGATTAGTATATCATTTTTCTGTGCACCTATGAAAATCTACTTATATTTTTAGTAGCTATTAAGGAAGAGAGATGAAGTTTTAAAGAGAGAAAGTAGGCATTCATATTTCTGTAATAATTTGAATATTTCCACATAAAGTAGGATCTCTTTTTACATAAAATGCTTAGGAATATTTCTTCCAAGTTCAATTTTACATAGTTTTCATAGCTAAGGTTCAAATGAGTGTAGCTTTCACAGAATCACTTCATTCAATGAAACAGAAGCATCTAGTAATCACAGGAAAACCATTCCTGTTGATTTATAAATGCTGATAATAACAGGTGACAGGCAGGTGGTAGTGACTGTATGCATTATATATTTTATTTAATATTAATTTAAGAAATAATTTTAAAGCTTTTAAACAGATAATTGTTAATATATGTCACCTATTTTGATCAGAATACAGTGCATAAAGGTATTTATTACTAACCCATAGTTTAATTAACCCCATGGGTTAATATTTCTTATCTTTTCAAGAGCAACAGAATAACATAATGAGATTATTCCTTGTATCTCAAGTGACCTATATGAACAAGACGTCTTTAATATTTCATTATTAACTGTGTAATCACATATAATAATACAGGTGAAGTTTGTGGTTTATGGGCCTCCTAAATTCATTTCAAATCCCTGGTGCTAGGATCATCAACATTCCTCTGCTTCCTCCAAAGTAGAACAAGATAAAACCAGGTTCTTTCTCACTACATCCTGGTGATTGAGTATGAAAATTCTTTGATGTGACCAATTCCATTATTCATCAAAGAGGAGGAGTAGAGCTATCCTGTAACATTTCTGTCAAAATACATCAGTCCACGGGTTTCATAACCATCAGAAGGATCACTCAAGAAAACATCTTTTGTTAAAAGACATCACTAAGTCCTTGTAAATGTGCAACACAGGAGGTCTCAACTCAAACATCATTTCTTGACCATTTCCTTCATTTGGCTTCATTAAGATGTTAGTTATATAAGTAATGGACATGAAGATAAGAAATCTAGGATGCAGACCTAAACCTGTCTCTTATCAACTATATGATCTTAACAAATCCTTTAGCTTCTATGAGCCTTAGTTTCTTCACCTGTAAAACAGGATAGCACTTCTTCACCTGCCTCAGAGCTTCATCATGAAAATCAAATAGATGTCCATAAGATATGAATAGTGGGACTCTATACAGATGTGAACTACAAAATGAGCTAACCTCACGATGAGAACCAGTATGCGAAATTAATAAAAATACAGTCCTTGTTCAGGGTACTCAAAATACAATTAGCAAAATTTGAAATTGGCGATGTTCTCATTAATTAATCTTTGCACAAATTGATCAGCTCCCAGAGAAATAATCCATTTCCTGATCTTTGAAAATGGTTTATGTTTCATTTGAGACGCCAGGCTGAGTTTGAACTCCAAAGAAAACATGGCATAAGCATTAACATGAAAAAATGTTTAATCCCATACAAAGGGCACATTATATGGCTGATATAACTGGCTACCCATGTCTGTTACCACTAGAAGCTGACTCTTCCAATGATTCAGAAGGTGTAGGGTGGTCACGAAGCCGAATTTCAACTGTCTTGCCCACTCATTGTTGGCTATTTCACTTGTTTCTCATGTGTGTGTTTCTCCCTTGGGGAAACCTTCTCATACTACAAAGGTATCTCTGTGGTTGTACAATACACATCACAGATGTTCAGGCAAACAGGAGAAAGCTGGATTTAGTTTTCATATCTGAAAAAGATCCAGACAAGTTTCATGGATCATTCTTTTAAGAGTAGTTAAATACTGCCAACTGTCAGGGCCCTAGTGAAGATGTGAGAGACTAATTATCCACTTCTAAGCCTTTTCTGTGGGTGCAGCACATGGTTGACTGGCAGAATTAGAAAATTTATACAAGTTTGTCCAAAAGCCTAAGTTTGTAACTCATCATCCCTGGATGAACATTTGTCATCTTTGACTAAGCAGCGTCTATATGCCCTTCCTATATAGGGGCAGGGAGTAGGAAAGGGAATCACTATAGGGACAGGTAGGAACATGTTTCTACTATGAAACCAACATCTCTTCCCATCTGCCATCCCCATATGCTGGGACATCAGCCTGTGAGGCCTAGCCAATCAAAGAATAGAATGTCTACCCCTGGAACACTGGATCCCAGGGGAGTGATATAAAGATGCAGGGTATTTGAGAAATTATTCACAAAGGAAGGAGGAGCATTGCTAATCCAGAGACAAAGATCAAAAGTGTCCAGGGCCAGTGATGCCGGTAGTGGAGGTCTAAGGAGACTGTTCCCAAGGCCGTTCCCCAGTGCCAGTTTTCCAGGATTCCTGTCCATCCTCTGAGCTTGATTCTCTAGCCCATCAACGATTGTGCCTCCAATATTCATGATAACCCAAATATGTGCCAGATGCTCCATTAGAGAATTAGCTGGAAGTGTGCTAGGAGACACTGCAGATATAAATATATATAAGACATATTTTTTGCCTTGGAGAAGCACAACGTAGTGAGGCTGGTGAGGAACTAAAATTCACTTCTGATTCCACTTCCTCCCAGATCCCCATCCTCTTTCTCCCAGCTCCCAGGTTCTATGATCAGTAGCTTTCTCTTGAAATATTTTGCTTTCTAATCGTTTTGTAGGTATTTCTTGTCAGCCCCATAAGATTGTGAGCATATTGGGCATATAATCCCTGTAGGTTTTATTTTTAAATCATCATAGCATTCAGCCCAGTGTCTAGGATATGGGAGGTTCTTCTCACAGAAAACATTTACTGACAATTGTCCTAAATATTCCTTGCATCGTAATAATGGAGTTTTGCTACACTAGCCCACCTCTTAGAGAGAATATCAGATTCCAAACAATTCAATTATGTGAGCACCATAAATGTCTTTGTGTTACGTTCTCACCTTAGCACAGCTGATGAAGAGCCTCCATAACCTGATGACCTTTCACCCCATAAATGCATCCTACTGGCACCTATTCAGTCCAGGCCCTAAGCTAGGAAATGGAGATGCAAAGATACATCGTAGTCCTTCCACTCAGGGAGTCCACAGTCACATGGAAATCAAGACATTAAAAACGTTCCCCGTTCCCAATTTGAGGCAGGATTGTAATGGGGTTTATTCCAACTGTCAATACAGAGATAGAATGGGAAAGCTGAAAATGGGAAAGAGGAGTCATACATACTGAGGAAACAGGAAGAAACCAAAAGCTTTTGAAAGGAGCTGAGCAGTTGCTGTGATTGAATGAAAGTCAGGCACCAAATCTGAAATAAAGGAATCCTCAAAACCAAGCAGAGACCAAAAGCCTGGGACAAATTCCTGATCAGAGCTGGTAGGACTGGCTAAGACTAGGGCAAGGGCATAAGGATGGACAAACGAATAACAAATTCCATGGGCAGCATATTGAGCTTGTGTAGCAGGGTGGATGGGTCACTGGTGGGTTAAGGTCATGGTTCTCTGAGTTCATCACCTGAAGTTAAGTATGGTGGCCAAAGCAAGCCTGAGACACTCTAGAAGAACAATGGAAGAAACTGAACTGCAAAAGTGGGATTTCAGTTAAGAATTTGTCTGGTAGATAAAAGATGAACAGCCACTGGCAGAAGAAGAAAAGTATGAATAAAGCAAAGAGACTGGACAGAATATCATTTATCATGGATGGGGGAGACATAATCTGTAGCTTAAATACAGGGGCAAAAAATTCTCAGGGAGGATTCAGGAGTAGTTTGGGGGTAGACTGGGAAGGGCCTTGGAAGACATGCTAAAAATTTTGAACTTCATCCTGGAATCAACAGAAAGTCCACCTAGGCTTTTATGTAGGGGGTGTTATATTACAGGTTGGGTTCCAAGGGAAGCTGGTTCAGAGCACAGATTTGCATGCAGGGAGATTACTGGAGAGTGCCAGAAGCTCAGCACCTATTGGGACAGTGAAGGAAGCCACAATGGACAGAGGGAGAAGTTGGGCTGAGATGCTATCACCACAAAGGCCTCAGCTGATCCCCGGGTGCTACTATGAACAAGCAATAAGTCAGTTACTGCTGGAAGGCCCAAAGCTGGTGATAACCTGTGCTCTATTCATCACTGCAAACAAAACTACGCAGCACACCAGGGTGAGCTCCCTCCACGTGCCAGGGACTCTGCTAAGACATGTTTCATATTGCACCTTTTTAAATCCCCCCCAAATCTTATATATCATTTCCATTCAACACACCAGACTATTAAGGAGAAGGAGAATCAGGTAAAACCAATGAGTAAAAATAATCTTGCTGTAACCACATAACAAAAGAATAAAAAAGGATAACCCACATAAATATTTCTGTGGCATAATTTTTGAAAGAACTATTTGGAATCTTGGGTAGAAGAAAAGGGATGGGAAGTTTTGGGTTTTCTTTGTGAGTTTTGTTTTACTGTTTGTGAGAGTGAGATGAAGAAAACAAAGGAAATTTCTTTGCAAATAAACTGTTGCAACTGTCCCGCCAGCTTTTTGTAAAACAAAACAAAACAGAAGAAAAAAAAAGATGAAGAAGAAAGAAGGAAAAAAAGGAACTAAATCAGTGTTTCAGAAAACAGGCATAGTCCAGGAGAATAGTGTCATAGTCTAGGAGAGAAAAGAAATAGATATACGAAATTGCTATACTTCATTTTGCTTAGATTCTGCCCCTACAGATATATGTGCATGTGGGTGACCTGTATTGTGTCTTGCCACAGAATGTAACGATTATAACAGTGACTAACATTTGTTGACCACTTATATTGTGCAGAGATCTTTACATTCATTTCCTCATTTAATCCTGTTAAATGATAAACAGTGGCATATTAAAATTTTTAAGAGATTATTTGAGCAAAAATTGATCAAATTGGGTAGCGCCAAACTGGAAGTGGTAAGGAGCACTCCTCCAACAGAGGCCAGGGGCAGACATACAGAGAAAGTGCAAAAGCAAAGAAAGGCAATTATTTGGACATAGCTTAAAGCCTAGCCGGCCATTTGGAACTGGCTGTCCTTAGCATTCTGGTGTTGTAACCCTGAGGCTGTTACAGGCTTAGACTTTGATTTGCTGATGGCACCATGGCATTAGAGCCACTTCTGTCTAACGGCCTCCTTGTTTAATTAATTTAACTATTTTAACAGCAACACGGAGGGGTATGTGTATATTTTTAAAACCATTTTATCACCATGTATGTGCTTTTTTCAACATTTGTACAGATGAGGAGATCAAGTCTCAGGGACGTTAGAAATCTGGATCAGCAGCAAGTAAGTGGCTGCAGTGACACCCTTCTGACTGGAGAACCCACTAACTCAATCACTCTGCCAACATTCCTACAGAATTTATATCTACAAAGCACCTACCCAGCCCTCAATTCACATGCCCATCATAACTGTGCATGTAGTATGTCAGTCAGCACTTTGCAGATGAGGCTCAGAGAACTTGGACAACTTCTCCTGATTACACAGCAGGTAAATGGGGAAACCAAGGCTTGAACTCCTGATAACAGACACTGGGCTTTTGCTACATAAACCCCACTGATGCTGCATTTAAGAAAAAAAATACAAGTTTGTCAGTCAGATACTTTAAAGATACAAACATCAAACATGACTGACTATGGGCACAGGCAGATGATAATAAAAATGTTTGGCTGAAGGAATCATTTCTATGAGACAACAGTAATACAAATCCAAGAGCAACCTTGGGAAAAAGTTTCTGGCTGACAGAAGAGCAGATCAGTACCAAGTTTTTGGAATGCTATTCAGCAATATATACAGAGAGTTTTAAGTGTACAGACTCTTTGGCCCAATAATTTTATTTCTACTTTACAATGGCATCTGGCTAGCAGCCCCAACCAGAGCTGCTGCCATTAAAATGCACATGAAGTCAGAGAAAAAGAGGAAAACCTCCATCAACACTGAAAATTAAGCCTGAAAGAAACAACCAGAAAACTTGGAAATCCCACTCTGTAGCATGGGCATTGCTTTTTGAAGTAACCAAAAATGTTGCTTTGTACCTATGTGAGGACTAAAAGAAAGTCCAAGCAATCACATGTCAGGACATGCGAGAGGGTCTGATAGTGGCATGGTGCACCTGGGAGGTGAAGCACTCATCTGAAGACAGTGGGAGCTGTAGGCAGGAGGAGGAGTAAGAGAGCAATGCATGCTGGACTCTAGAATGTCAAAATGGCTTCCATCAGTTCCAAGTGTCAAAGGGCAAGGTGGTGAGGGAGGAGAACACTCTACCCCCAACCTGACAGAGCCTCTCTACTTAAAAGTCAAACCCAGGGCTTCCCTGATGGCGCAGTGGTTGAGAGCCCACCTGCCGATGCAGGGGACACAGGTTCGTGCCCTGGTCCGGGAGATCCCACATGCTGCGGAGTGACTAGGCCCTTGAGCCATGGCTGCTGAGCCTGCGCGTCCAGAGCCTGTGCTCCTCAACGGGAGAGGCCACAACAGTGAGAGGCCTATGTACCGCAAAAAAAAAAAAAAAAAAAAAGTCAAACCCATGTGGAGCTTTCCTTATGAGGAGAATTCAAGGGAAAAGTCAGGCTAGTGCTGCTGAAAAACTCTACAGAACAACCAAAAAAGAATCTTAACCAGGTAACTCAGAGAAGAAGTTACTTCCTTAAAAAGAATTATGACAGGAACCAGAAGAAAATTTTAGAAAGCTGTTTGGTATCTTTTGTGGGATAAATAAAAAAGACATGGTTGTTTTGAAATGAGGTGAGCATTGTGGGGCGGGGTGTGGAGGAGAAGCCATAAAAGAGAACAGGATGAAATGAAAAGAGAAAAGAGTAAGATGAAAGAAGAGGATCACAGAAAACAACAGAGCCATGGCTACAGTGTACTGAGAAGGCAAAAACTGAGAGACCAAGAATTTTACACCAACTCAAAATGTCATTCATTTCTGAACACAAGAGACAGATATTCTCAGAGTTGTAAGTCGTCAGAAAATATATATTTTTAAAAATATTTTTTGATGGATACAAAGGGGGAAAGGGGGAGTGCGAGGATTTGGGAGATTGGGATTGACATATATACACTATTGATACTAAGTGTAAAATAGATAACGAATGAGAACCTACTGTAGAGCACAGGGAACTCTACTCCATGCTCTGAGGTGACCTAAATGGGGAGGAAATCCAAAAAAGAGGGAATATATGTATACGTAGAGCTGATTCACTTTGCTGTATAGCAGAAACTAACACAACATTGTAAAGCAAAATACTCCAATAAAAATTAATTAAAAAAATTTTTTTTGGAGACACACACAAGCTAACAGAGAGGTAAGACTCCAAGAATGAAGAAGTGAGGGTATAAAAGGTCCAGTGTTAACTACTGAAATGTAGTAAACATACAGCTCAGTTAAAAGGTTGTAAATATGGTTATAAAACAAAACAATTATTTTAAAAAAGTATTAAAATTAACAAACATAAGGCAAACTATATGACTATATTAAGTCCATGTAAGAGGAGGAAAGGAAATTAGGGAGAAAGTAAAGGGTGTTAAATTCTCAGTGTAAAATGTTTGACTCCCCAGATTCCCCAGGTTTGGAGTCAAGAAAGTTCAGTGACTCCCAGGCTGTCATTTTACAGAATATGATACTAAGGTCCAGAAAGAAGAAGGGCATGGCCCAGTGTCATAAACCTACTTCAGGTATTGTGAAAATACCGCACTTCCTTAATTTTCCACCTTCAGTTTAGTGCCACATTCAGCTTAGTGCCAGGATTTCTGGAGAAGAAAAGAATAAGAGACTTGTTTTTATTGACCTCTATGAAATCAGTGAAGAAGACTTAATAGAATGAGAAGTTCTGACGTCAACGTTAACAAATGCAACAAGAAATGCTCTTCATAACTTACTTTGTTTTAACTTAGAAACAGATCAATTAAAAACAATGCTTCCACTATCAAAAAACTTTCAGGATCCAGCAAGTATAACTTCTACTTTTCTTTTACCCCTTTTACCCCCTACCCCCACCCTTCATATTACAGAAAAATGCTTTCACTTTTCTCACAAGATACTTCCTTTAGGAATTGAAGGAAATATTACCTATGACTTAGAATGTATTAGCATAGGATCACTTCCTTATAAAAAATACATCCTCATTTGCTGAAACACATTTCAACTATAATTGTTACTTGCATTACTTTGATGGTCAGGATTAATGAAGATACTTTCATTCTCAATTAAGAATATGCAAATAAGCCTTATTTTGGGACTCATCAATGAGTCCAAGAGTACTTCAAAATAGTTCATGTCTATTCTTAGATTGGAAGAATCCACATTGTGAAAATGACTACACTACCCAAAGCAATCTACAGATTCAATGCAATACCTATCAAACTACCAATGGCATTCTTCACAGAACTAGAACAAAAAATTTCACAATTTGTATAGAAACACAAAAGACCCCGAATAGCCAAAGCAATCTTCAGAAAGAAAAACGGAGCTGGAGGAATCAGGCTCCCTGACTTCAGACTATACTACAAAGCTACTATACTACAATACTACAATACTATAGTATTGTATACTACAATACTATACTATACTACTATACTACAAATCAAGACAGTATGATACTGGCACAAAAAGAGAAATATAGATCAATGGAACAGGATAGAAAGCCCAGAGATAAACCCACACACATATGGTCACCTTATTTTTGATAAAGGAGGCAAGAATATACAATGGAGAAAAGACAGCCTCTTCAATAAGTGGTGCTGGGAAAACTGGACAGCTATATGTAAAAGAATGAAATTAGAACACTCCCGAACACCATATACAAAAATAAACTCAGAATGGATTAAAGACCTAAATGTGAGGCCAGACACTATAAAACTCTTAGAGGAAAACATAGGCAGAACACTCTATGACATAAATCACAGCAAGATCCTTTTTGACCCACCTCCTAGAAAAATGGAAATAAAAACAAAAATAAACAAATGGGACCTAATGAAACTTAAAAGCTCTTGCACAGCAAAGGAAACCATAAACAAGACAAAAAGACAACACTCAGAATGGGAGAAAATATTTGCAAACAAAGCAACTGACAAAGGATTAATCTCCAAAATATACAAGCAGCTCACGCAGCTCAATATCAAAAAAAACAAACAACCCAATCCAAAAATAGGCAGAAGACCTAAATAGACATTTCTCCAAAGAATATATACAGATTGCCAACGAACACATGAAAGGATGCTCAACATCACTAATCATTAGAGAAATGCAAATCAAAACTACAATGAGGTAACACCTCATACCAGTCAGAATGGCCATCATCAAAAAATCTACAAACAATAAATGTTGGATAGGGAGTGGAGAAAAGGGAACCCTCTTGCATTGTTGGTGGGAATGTAAATTGCTACAGATACTGTGGAGCACAGTATGGAGGTTCCTTAAAAAACTAAAAATAGAACTACCATATGACCCAGCAATCCCACTATTGGGCATATACCCTAAGAAAACCATAATTCAAAAAGAGTCATGTACCACAATGTTCATTGCAGCTCTATTTACAATAGCCAGGACATGGAAGCAACTTAAGTGTCCATGGACAGATGAATGGATAAAGAAGATGTGGCACATATATACAATGGAATGTTACTCAGCCATAAAAATAAATGAAAGTGAGTTATTTGTAGTGAGGTGGATGGACCTAGAGTCTGTCATACAGAGTGAAGTAAGTCAGAAAGAGAAAAATACCGTACGCTAACACATATATATGGAATCTAAAAAAAAAAAAAGGTTCTGAAGAACCTAGGGGCAGGACAGGAATAAAGACACAGGCGTTGAGAATGGACTTGAGGACATGGGGAGTGGGAAGGGTAAGCTGGGATGAAGTGAGAGAGTAGCACTGACATATATACATTACCAAATGTAAAATAGATAGCTAGTGGGAAGCAGCAGCATTGCACAGGGAGATAAGCTCGGTGCTTTGTGACCACCTAGAGGAGTGGGATAGGGAGGATGGGAGGGAGACGCAAGAGGGAGGGGATATGGGGATATATGTATATGTATAGCTGATTCACTTTGTTATAAAGCAGAAACTAATACAACATTGTAAAGCAATTATACTCCAATAAAGATGTTAAAAAAAAATAGTTCATGTCACTCAGTTTCTCATTTTCTCTAGTTCTTCTCTGGCTCTCCATTTTTAACCTCATGGGGACTTTAAAAGACATCAAATACTGCAGTATGTTTCTAATTTATTTACACTTAAATCATCAAAATGCTCTTTTGTAAGAGTCATTTGATGTCCAAGTATCCTTATGGGGCCTTTTCTTTAGCCATGTCCCTGCCCTGGAAAAAACAGGAAGTCACAATTTGCCACAATTAAAAAGACTGAGCTGGAAAACAAGGTTTGAATTCAGTCTCACATTAGTCACAGAACGCTCCTGCCTCTCCAAGTAGCCTTCTTGTTTTTCAAAGATGTTTCAAAACACAGCAGGTTCCTTTAAATTTAAACTTCACCAATGGAAGGTAGAGTTCATAATAATTGCACTTGGGTTGTAGTTTACCTTCAACTTGGGTGTCCTAGGTGAGAGGGGACGGAATTATGATCCCTTAAAAGAGGAGCATAAATAGAAGGGGTAAAGAGTCTTAACTTTGCAACTGAGATATGCTGATTTCCTTTGAGCTGAATCAAAGTGGTTCACTGCCGAAATAAAATTCTAGCACAAAACTATATACTCAAGGAGAAAAAACTAGTAGAGAGAAGTTTCACGATTTTCTGTTTTTCTGCCATGAATGTAAATTAGATCTTTGGCCTATTATTAATTGTTGGTAATAAGCTAAGACAATAGCAGCTGAGGAGAAAAATGATGTCTTCTCTCAGTGTATATGGAATGTCAGTCTTTCATAAGGTTTTGTTTCAAATACCATAACCTCCAGGTGTTCTGCTTCCTGAATGAGTCTAAGATTTCCTAAGTTATCTGTCAGGATCCAATCAGGAGCCAGAAACCACACCAGTTACTCAAACAGAGATAATTCAAGATAAAGGATTGCTAAATATGCATAAAGTGGTTAACTGGGTAACAGAACAAGCAGGAAGAGGACCCAAAGGTATCAAAGAGGTAGCAATTTCAAGCAGCAGTTTTCACTCCTCAGGTTGAGGGAACAAGGGAAGAGTTGGGAAATATTAAAACACAGATGCCCATGGAAACCACACTCAAGATTCCTAAGGAGGGGTTACTATGGCAGAAATGAGATTTGCAGGCTCCCATCCCAGTTCCACAATGTGGGGTATAGAAGGGTGGGTTTGGAGATGAGAGACAATACTTAATAATTGGTCCTCTGAAATATAAAGTAATTTAGGAAGGTGCTTGAGCAGCCTGAGAGTTATTATTCCCATTTTATTCATAAAAAAGCAGACTGGAAAAGTGAGTGCAGGAACTGAGTCAAATACCCAGTAATAATAATATCAATATTTACCAAATGCTATGTGCCACATACGATTCTAAGTGACTTACAGGTGTTAATTCTTTACAATAACATTTACGTCTTTCTGTGAGGTAGGTACTATAATTAGCATTCTTCTACTTGTGAGGAAACTGAAGCACAGTTGCTTAGCAAATAAGAGATGAATGGGAATTGAAGCTCATGCAGTCCAACTCTGAAACCTACCATCTTAACCATTACGTAATGCCACCACTCTAGTATCCGTCCTCATGTATCATGCTGCTTCATTGAAATAAAAATAGCTACTTACAGCCAATTAGCTATGACAAGGCCCTGTTCTAAGAGCATATGTATATTTTCTAAATTCTCAGAGCAACTCTTTGAAGTAAGTACTATTATTTCCTTTGCTTTACAAATGAGTAAACTGAAGCACAAAGAAGATACTTAGAGCCCAAAGACTCAGGCCTAGCAAGAGGCTGAGCTGTGATTGAATCCAGAGTGTCTGGCCAGAGAGCTCATGATTTCAACCACAATACTAGAATGCATGATAAATTAAGCCTCAGTAATGCAGAATTTATGGCATCTCTCCTTGAAAACCCTTTGGCTAGTTACAGTAAATGGGCCATTTACTCCCATCTTTTTTAGATAATCAAAGTCCCATCTTTTCTAGACATATTCCATAATGCAGACTTTTACCAATCAGGATTGCTCTTTGTTTCAGATTCTTGATGAGAAGTAAAGAAGTTTTGCTTTATGTCATGGTCCATGAAAAGGGAGTTTCACTAAAGATTATGCATTTAAGAAAACTGAAAAGGTCTGAGCCAGTGTTTCTTTAAATGTATATATGGACACATATTATGCAAGCACAGATAGCTAATAATTCATTTCCTTGACAAAATATGTGATTTTTATATATTTCTGTTCTCTCTGATTATTTTTTTATTTCCTTGAGTCGTATTACTATGTTATAATGAAAAGCTGGTCTGTGAAACTTTCAAGAAGGAAAATTTTGTGACATTATTTCCTTTTCCAAAAGAATTGCTTTTTATTATTTTGCAAGAAGAACATATTTCTCTAAAGCCTTCTAAATATTATTTATTTGTTAAAACTTTATTTACACACATCATCTCAGAAACCCATCCACTCTCTAAAGTGAGGTTATACTTATTTAATCATACATATTACATTCAAACTATTAAAATAAAAATAATTTTTTTTAATGAAGGCAAAGCGAAACATTCTTTTATAACTAAAATGCAATAGGCACAAATAAGAACTTTATTAAGACTAAATAGTGATAATAAAAAAATAAAAAGACACAGGAAAGAATATAAGGCTGCTAAAAATCAACAATAAGACCATGTCAATTACCCGCTCTTTTATATATACTGCATTCATTGTAGTGGAAGTGTTCTTTGCAGAAAAGTGAGAAGATCCATTATATTACAAAAAATACAATAAAGAAGAAGAAGGTGGTGAAGGAAAAGAAGAAGGAGAAGAGGAGGAGGGTGAGGAGGAGGAGAAGGAGAAGAACGTGAAAACCACCCACACTCCAGAAAAAAACACTAGAAAATTTAAAGTACCCTTCTAATCTCTTGTCTGTGCACATACATACATGCACATAAATAAATGCATAGTTTCCCTTTTCAAAATTTAACGCACACTGAACATACTGTTTTGCAACCTGCCAGATCTTCTTAAGCCCTGAAATTCATAACTCAAGCCCTTGAGGCAAACTCTGAAAGAAACGGAGGAACAGGCTTGAATAGCAATCTTATAAGAAAAAGAAAGGGAAGGAAAAGTGGAAGGCAAATGAGATCAAAGAAGACAGAGGATATGGAGCTGAAAGGATATCACAAAGGAAGCAAAAGATAAAGACGGACTTTTTCAATTTAAACTTCATTTTCTAATTTTCTTAATTGCATCAACATTGCACTATTGTGTGTTTTTTGGAAATTCTACTCCTCTTCCTCCCCCTTCTCTGTGGCTGGGGTAGTTCACAGCACAGTGTAGAGATGCCAACCGCTGGAGCCAAATTCAATTCCAAATCCAAACATAAGCAATGTTTGCAAATCGAGACTCCTTTGAGGTTCACCCAACTCCAATTTTACCAATTCCCTTCTGGGAAACATTTCCCTTTGAAGCTTCTGTGTACCCAAGTGCATTCTGGGATGCAGGTTTGAGTTTCTAGTGTGGGGCAATTTATGTATAGAATGAATATGCTCTGTACCTAACCTTCTCATTACTTTAGGTGCACACAATTTGTGACGATGTATATAGTAAAGTCAGTACTTGAAGGCATGGCTGGAAAACATTTTTGTTCATGTGCATCTAAGTTAAAATTCAAAAGGCAAATTGAGAATACTGAATTAGCCCAGATGTTGTAAAGTTAATATGCATGTTGATTTCTCCAGAAATGCTCCTTAGCTTTAAAAAAATGAGACGGGAGAACTTGAAATGAAGCTGATTTTAAAATGGTAGTTTTAAAACTATTAATTGTGTCAAGCATTGTGTCCTAGATAAATGCTACAGGCCACAACTTGAAATGCTTACAAAAAAATTTTTTTTTCCTGAAGAAAATAGCCTACAAAGTATGTGGCTTGGAGTATGTTTCTAAGTAGACTTGGAAAGAGAGGAGCGTAGTTGATCATGTCTAAGGGAATCTACCTACCCTGAAAGGCCTGAAAGCACAACTGGAAAAATAAATAAGGGCTGAAAATTGTGCCTGTGCTGAGAATTACATGCTGACAAAGCCCACGTGTGGGGTGGAGGGGTGGTGCAGTGGTCAGCGGCATTCACCAGTGGTTACATTATCATTTTGTGGGTGAGGTGAATCCAAGGAGAAGTCTTTAAACCCAGCTAGGAACCTGAGCTCCCTGTTTTCCTAGCCTTCTGGGAGGCATCTTCCCTCTCCCTTTACACCAGGTCAAAATGACTCGAGACCAAACAAGACAAGGTGTTGACATCTTCAATCTGGGTCTCGGTTGACTCCATTCTTAATCCCTCCTACCCTGTATACCTGTTTCAATGTCTCCTCTCAGATGAAACTTCTAGGAAGCTGAGAGTTTGTCTCCTTGTTTAACGCTTAAGCACTACTCCCCAGGGCCTCATCATGATGTCATACACCCAATGTATACTCAGGAAATATTTGAGAAGAATGGCCTCCATTATCATTTCCTTCTTATACTACTGAGAACACATTTGGGAGTGGGCCTGCAGAATTATGTCTCCTGAGACTCTGAGAGTCTTTATTTTATAATCAATTATTTTGCATTATCCTAGGCAGTTTCATTTGGCTGTTTGATCGCAAATAAATACTATCTGGTTGACCCACCATCATGAAATTTTCCAAAACACATCAATATTTAGAAAATAAATACCTATTGTTTACATTATCCTGCTTTCCTCCCTTTGTAGACCCTAGCATTTGCATGTCAATTTGGAATCTCCATCCTAACAAAAATCCCCATGTTGCCCACATTGGCGTTTTCATTATTATTCTCCCTGGGCTTCCCCCAAAGAAATATGCTTTTGATACAACATATATTCATAAAATAATGGTGTGTACACAGCATCTTCTAAACAAATGTATTGAGCAAATTGAAGTGTACTTTTATGACCAGAAGAATCACCATCCCCTTAAAAAACTATACTAAGCTTGTCCTATTCACCAAGATGTGAAAGGTGAGGTCCCTTTACCATCCTAAGCAGACTATACATACATTTTTTGCTTAGAACTGTATCCATATAATCCTATTATGAACTGAATAAAATGTGTATGGCTCCAAGTTTTACTTCAATTAGGCAAGAAAACATAAGAGGACAGATGACAAGATTGTTGATGAGTGGATTCCGACGTATTAATATGAAGTAAGGCAACTAAACCACACAAGATGAATGATAATATAATATATGGCAGTCAGTGTTATTCTCTCTACAAAAATCAGTCCATATGAGACAGTTCCAGGACACAGAAAGAATGACAACTTTAGCTCAAAAGTCCTAGGTTCCTTCCTGTTTCTGGTCCAGCACATAAGGAGCTTAAAAGTTGCCACTCCATGACAACAGTAAGTGAAAAGCTGAACAAACTGAAAAACCAACAACTCTTCTTAGCTCTCTCAGAGAAGAGAGGTCACAGGGTAAACTACTGTCTCCTAAATTAAAGAGACAGATAGGTGGATACAGAGCATCACAACTTGCCAGAACAGAAACCTGTGAACAGAAACCTCTTTGGAAACCAGTACTAAGGTAGAAAAGTCTGAATTGTAATTGATGAATTTCTGGAGGTTCAGTGTGAACAACTCTGAGAGTTAAAACACCAGGAGGACACAGTTATAGGGAAGCCTCAATACTTCGGTGAGTTTTACTTTTGAGCTCTATAAGGTTTTCACAGTGAATATCAGAGAAAAATCCTCTTATGCCTCTGGCAGAAAGGGGGGAAATAGACAAATTTGTTGAAAGATTCAATCAGCCAAAACTCACAAAAAATAACTAGACAATCTGAATAGGTTTATATCTATTAAAGAGATTGAATCAAAAATTAATAACGTTCCAAAGCTAAAAGCTCCAGGCCCAGATGTGCACACTGGTGAATTTTACCAAACACTTAAGAAAGACACAACAATTCTCCAAAATATCCTCCAGAAAAAAGAAGAGAGAATACTTTCTAATTTATTCTATGAGGACAGCACTATCCTAGTAACAAAGCCAAAGACATTACAAGAAAAGAAAGCTTCAGACCAATATTTCTCATAAACATAGATGCAAAAATCCTCAATGAAATATTAGCAAGTCAAATTCAACAATGTATAAAAAGAACTATACACCAGGCTACCATGATCAAGTAGAATTTATCCCAAGGCTGACTCAATATTTCAAAATCAATTAATGTAATCTACCACACAGACTAAAAAAGAAAAACCACATGATCATATCAATAAATGCAGACAAAGCATCTGGCAAAATCTATCACCCATTCATGATTTTTTTTTTTTTTTTTTTTTTTTCTGTACGCGGGCCTCTCACCGTTGTGGCCTCTCCCGTTGCGGAGCACAGGCTCCGGACGCACAGGCTCAGTGGCCACGGCTCACGGGCCCAGCCGCTCTGCGGCATGTGGGATCTTCCCGGACCGGGGCACGAACCCGTGTCCCCTGCATCGGCAGGCGGACTCTCAACCCCTGCGCCACCAGGGAAGCCCTCATTCATGATTTTTTAAAAAACTCAGCAAACTGGTAATATAAGGGAAATTCTTCAACTTGATAAAGAACACCAACAAAAACCTACAGCTAACACCATACTTAAATGGTGAGCTTTTCTGCTAAGATCAGAAACAAGGCAAGGATATCTCCTTTCACCACTGCTTTTCAACATCAAACTAGAAATTGTAACTAATGCAATGAAACAAGAAAAGGAAATAAAAGGTATAGAGTGGGAAGGAAGAAATAGAATTATCTTTGTTCACAGACAATATGACCGTCTATGTAGAAAATCAAGAAGAATTGACAAGAAAAACCTGCTAATAATTATAAGTGATTATAATAAGGTTGTAGAATACAAGTGTAATATAGAAAAGTCAATCACTTTCTATATTCCAGCAATGAACAAGGAATTTAAAATTAAAAACACACTACCATTTATATTAGCACCCCAAAATGATATACTTAGGTATAAATATAACAAAATATATATAAGATCTACATGAAAAAAAACTATAAAACTTTAATAAAAGATATCAAAGGAGTACTAAATAAATGGACAGACATTTCATATTTCTGCACAGGAAGATACTGTCAAGGTGTCAGTTCCTCCCAACTTGATCTATAGATTCAATACAATCCTAGTCCAAAGTCCTAGCAAGTTATTTTGTGGATGTTAACAAAATGATCCTAAAGTTTATATAGAGAAGGAAAATACCCAGAATAGCCAACTCACTACTGACGGATAAGAACAAAGGTGGAGGACTGACATTATTCTGACTTTTAAGACTTACTATAAAGTTACAGTAATCAAGGCAGTGCGGTATTGGTGAAAGAACAAACAAATAGACCAATGGAACAGAACAGAGAGCCCAGAAACAGACCCACATAAATACAGTCAAATGACCTTTCACAAAGGAGCAAAGGCAATACAATGGAGCAAAGACAATCTTTTCAACAAATTGTGATGGAACAAGTGGACATGAACATGTGAAAACTGAATCTAGATACACACCTTACACCTTTCACAGAAATTAATTCAAAATGGTCCATTGATGTGAGTGGGGTATTTAAGACTCCTACTATTATTGTATTACAGTCAGTTTCTCCCTTGATGTCTGTTTATATTTGTTTTATGTATTTAGGCGCTCCTATATTGGGTATATATATGTTAATGAGTGTAATATCCTCTTGCATTGATCCTTTTATCATTATATAGTGTCCTTTTTTATCTTTTGTTATGGCCATTGTTTTAAAGTCTTTTTTGTCTGATATGAGTATTGTGACCCCCACTTCTCATTTCTGTTTGCATGAAGTAGATTTTCCCATCCCCTCACTTTCAATATATGTGAGTCCTTCACCTTAACATAGGTCTCTTGTAGGCAGCATATTGTAGGCTCTTGGTGTTTTTTGGGGTTTTTTTGCAGTACGCGGGCCTCTCACTGTTGTGGCCTCTCCCGTTGCAGACCACAGGCTCTGGACGCGCAGGCTCAGCGGCCATGGCTCACGGGCCCAGCCGCTCCACGGCATGTGGGAGCTTCCCAGACCGGGGCATGAACCCATGTCCCCTGCATCGGCAGGTGGACTCTCAACCACTGCGCCACCAGAGAAGCCCTAGGCTCTTGTTTTTCTATCCAATCTGCCACTCTGTGTTTTTTGATTTGAGTATTTAGTCCATTGATATTTAAGGTAATTATTGATAGATATGTATTTATTGCCAATTTAAACCTTGTTTTCCAGTTAATTTTGTACTTCTTCTTTGTCCCCTTCTTTTTGTGGCTGGATGGTTTTCTTTTGTATTATGCTTATGTTCTCTTCCTTTTGTTTTTTGTGAATCTAGTGTATGTTTTGATTTATAGTTACCCTGGTTTTCAAGTATGTTAACCCATTACTATATCTACTTGCTTTAGACTGGTAGCCATATAGGCTAAAACACATTCTAAAAAGAAATATACATTTCCTTACTCTCCTCCCTAGCAATTTATGTTAACAATTTTACATCTTCATGTTTATCCTTTTGCTGCTCATTGTAGTTATCATCGCTTTCACAAAATTTTTTTGATTTTTTTAAAGATCTGTGTACTGGTTTATTTAAGTGATTTACTTTCCAATTGTGATTTTCTTCCAGACAGAAAATCAATAAGGCAACAGAGATCCTAAATGACACAACAGAACAGTTAGACTTAACTGATACTTTTAGGACATTACATCAAAAAAAAAAAAAAACAGAATACATATTCATTTGAAGTGCACATGGAACATTCCCTAGGACTGACCACATGCTAGGACACAAAACAAGCTTCAACCAATTTAAGAGAATAGAAATTATTTCAAGCATCTTTTCTGACTTTAACGGCATGAAAGTAGAAGTCAATCACAGAAAGAGAAATGAGAAAAGAGAACAATTACACGGAGACTAAACAACATGCTACTAAAAAAAACCAATGGGTCAACAATGAAATCAAACAGGAAATTAAATATCTTGACAAATGACAATGAAAACACAACTATATAAAATATATGGGCTGCAGCAATACAGTTCTTAGAGGGAAGTTCATAGTAATACAGTGTTCCTCAAAAAAAAAAAACATGAAAAATCTCAAATAAACAACCTAACGTACCACCTAAAAGAATTAGAAAAAGAAGAACAAACAAAACCTGAAGTCAACAGAAGGAAGGAAATAATAAAGATCAAGAAGGAAATAAATATAATAGAGATTAAAAAATAGAAAAAAATTCAGTAACACCAAGAGTTGGTTCTTTGTTTTTCCTTTTTCTTTAAATTTATTTATTTATTGGCTGTGTTGGGTCTTCGTTGCTGCATGTGGGCTTTCTCTAGTTGTGGTGAGAGGGGGCTACTCTTCGAGCGGGGTCTACTCTTCATTGTGGTGTGTGGGTTTCTCATTGCAGTGGCTTCTCTTGTTGTGGAGCATGGGCTCTAGACACATGGGCTTCAGTAGTTGTGGCACATAGGCTCAGTAGTTGTGGCACATGGGCTCAGTAGTTGTGGCTCGTGGGCTCTGAGTACAGACTCAGTAGCTGTGGCACATGGGCTTAGTTGCTCTGCAGCATGTGGGATCTTCCTGGGCCAGAGCTTGAACCCATGTCCCCTGCATGGGCAGGCAGATTCTTAACCACTGCACTACCAGGGAAGTCCCAAGAGCTGGTTCTTTGAAAGGGTAAACAACATTGACAAACCTCTGGCCAGGATCACAAAGAAGAAAAGAGAGAGGACCCAAATAAACAAAATAAGAATGAAAGAGGAGAAATAACAACCAATACCACTGAAATGCAAAGAGAGAGAGAGAGAGAGAGAGACAGAACACTACAAACAGTTATATTCCAAAACATTGGACACCCTAGAAGAAATGGACATGTTTCTAGCCCACCAAAACTGAATCAAGAAGAAATAGATATTTTGAACAGACCAATCACTAGGAGTGAAATAGCATCTGTAATAATAATAATAATAAAAACACCCTGCAAACAAAAGTCCAGGACCAAATGGCTTCACTGGGGAATTCTACCAAACATACAACAAAGAAATTGTACCAATCCTTCTCAAACTATTCCAAAAGATTGAAGAGGAGGGAACACTCCTAAAGGTGTTCTGTGAAGCCACCATCATCCTGATAGCAAAAGCAGACAAAGACACCACCAAAAAAGAAAATTACAGGCCAATATCTTTAATGAATATAGATGCAAAAATTCTCAACAAAATATTAGCAAACCAAGCCCAACAACACATAAAAAAGATCATACACCACGATCAAGTTGCATTCATCCCACGGTCACAAAGATGTTTCAACATATGCACATCAATCAATGTGATACATCACGTCAACAAAAGAAAAGACAAAAACCACGTGACCATCTCAATAGATGCAGAAAAAGTATTTGATAAAATTCAACAACAATTCATGATTAAAACTCTTACTAAAGTGGGTACAGAGGGAACATATCTCAACATAAGGAAAGTTATCTGTGACAAACCCACAACCAACATAATACTCAATGGTGAAAAGTTGAAAGCGTTCCTACTAAAATCTGGAACAAGACAATAATGCCCACTCTCACCACTTCTATTCAACATAGTACTGGAAGTCCTAGCCACAGCTATCAGAAAAGAAAAAGAAATAAAAGGCATTCAAATTGCAAGAGAAGAGATGAAACTGTCATTATATGCAAATGACACAATACTACATATAGAAAACCCTAAAGACTCCACACAAAAACTACTAGAACTGATAAACAAATTCAGCAAGGTTGCAGGATACAAGATTAACATACAGAAGTCTGTTGCATTTCTTTCCACTGACAAATATCAGAAAGGGAAAGTAAAAAGAAAAAAAAAATCCCTTTTAAAATCACATCCAAAAAAATAAAATACTTAGGAATAAATCTGACCAAGGAGGCGAAAGACTTATATGCTGAGAACTATAAAACATTGATAAAGGAAACTGAAGATGATTCAAAGAAATGGAAAGATATCCCATGCTCCTGGATTGGAAGAATTAATATTGTCAAAATGGCCACACTACTCAAAGCAATCCACAGATTTAATGTGATCCCTATCAAATGATCCATGACATTTTTCACAGAACTAAGAAAAATAATCCTAAAATTTATATGGAACCATGAAAGACCCAGAATTGCCATAGCAATCCTAAGGAAAAAGAACAAAGCTGGAGGCATAACCCTCACAGACCTCAGACAATACTACTAAACTACAGTAGTCAAAACGGCATGGTACTGGCACAAAAACAGACACATAGATCAATGGAACAGAAAAGAGAACCCAGAAATCAACTCACACACCTATGGTCAATTAACTTTCAACAAAGGAGGCAAGAATATACAATGGAGAAAAGACAGTCTCTTCAGAAAGTGGTGTTGGGAAAGCTGGACAGCTGCATGTAAATCAGTGAAGTTAGAACACAGCCTCACATCATACACAAAAATAAACTCAAAATGACTTAAAGACTTAAATATAAAACATGACACCATAAAAATCCTAGAAGAGAACATAGGCAAAATATTCTCTGACATAAATCATAGCTATATTGTCTTAGATCAGTCTCCCAAGGCAAAAGAAGTAAAAGTGAAAATAAACAAACGGGACCTAATCAAATACAGCAAAGGAAGCCGTAAACAAAATGAAAAGACAACCTATGGAATGGAAGAAAATATTTGCAAATTATGTGACTGACAAGGGCCTAATTTCCAAAATATACAAACAGCTCATATAATTCAATAACAAAAAAACCTGCAAACAATCCAATCAAAAAATGGGCAGAAGACCTAAATAGACATTTCTCCAAAGAAGACATACAGATGGTCAATAGGCACATGAAAAGATGTTCAGCATCAATAATTATTAGAGAAATGCAAATCAAAACTACAATGAGGTACCACCTCACACCAGTCAGAACGGCCAGTATTAAAAAGTTTACGAATGACAAAGGCTGGAGAGGGTGTGGAGAAAAGGAAACCATCCTACACTGTTGGTGGGAATGTAAATTGGTGTAGCCACTACAGAAAGCAGTATGGAGATTCCTCAAAAAAACTAAAAGTAGAGTTGCCATATGATCCAGCAATCCCACTCCTGGGCATATATCCAGAGAAAACTCTAATTCAAAAAGACACATGTACCCCAATGTTCAAAGCAGCACTATTTACAATAGCCAAGATATGGAAGCAACCTAAATGTCCATCAACAGATGAATGGATAAAGAAGATGTGGTATATATACACAATGGAATACTATTTACCCACAGATAATAACGTCATTTGCAGCAATATGGATGGACCTAGAGATTATCAAACTAAGTGAAGTAAGTCAAACAGAGAAAGACAAATGCCATATGATATCACTTATATGTGGAATCTAAAATATGACACAAATGAACTTATCTACCAAACAGAAACAGACTGACAGACACAGAAAACAAACTTATGGTTACCAAAGGGGAAAGCGGGTGGGGAATGGATACACTAGGAGTTTGGAATTAACAGATACAAACTACTATATATAAAATAAATAAACAACAAGATCCTACTGTATAGCACAGGGAACTATATTCAATATCGTGTAATAAACCATAATGGAAAAGAATATGAAAAAGAATACATACATATGTATAACTGACTTACTTAGCTGTACACCAGAAACTAACATAACATTGTAAATCAACTATACTTCAATAAGAAAAAAAAAAAAAAAAGGATCATAGGCCTAAATGAAAAGTGCAAAACTACAAAACTCTTCAAAATAACAAAGAAAACCTATATGACCCTGAGGATGGCAATGACTTTTTCGATATAACACCAAGGCACAATCCATGAAAGAAAAAAATGATAAGCTGGAATTCATTAAAATTAAAAACTTCTGCTACATGAGAGAAAACATCAAGAGAATGAGAGGAAAAGCCACAGACTGGGAGAAAATAGTTATAAAAGACACAGCTGATTAAGGACTATTATCCAAAATATACAATACTTAACAATAATAAATTGAACAGCCTGGTTTAAAATTGGGCAAAAGACCTGAATAGAGGGACCTCCCTGGTGGCGCAGTGGTTAAGAATCCGTCTGCCAGTGATGGGGACACGGGCTCGATCCCTAGTCCAGAAAGATTCCCACATGCCGCATGCACCACAACTACCGAGCCTGCATTCTAGAACCTGAGCCACAACTACTGAAGCCCGTGTGCCTAGAGCCCACACCACAATGAAGAGTAACCCCTGCTCTCCGCAACTAGAGAAAGCCCAGGTGCAACAACGAGGACACAACGCATCCAAAAATAAATAAATAAATGTATTTTTTTAAAAAAAGACCTGAACAGATACCTCACCAAAGAAGATATACAGATGGCAAGCAAGCATATGAAAAGATGGGCAATATCGTATGTCATTAGGGAACTGCAAACTGAAAAAACAATGAGATACCATTACACACCTATCAGAATGGCCAAAATCTGGAACCCTGACACCATCAAATGCTGGCAAGAATATGGAACAACAGGAACTATCATTCATTGCTTGTGGGAACAAAATAGTAGTACAGACACTTTGGAAGACAGTTTGGTAGTTTCTTACAAAACTCAACATATTCTTACCATATAATGTAGCAATCATACTCTTAGTTATTTACCCAAAGTTGAAATTTATGTCCATACAAAAACCTGCACATGGATGTTTATAGCAGTCAGTCTCATAATTGCCAAAACTTGAAAGCAACAAAGCTGTCCTTAAGCAGATAAATAAACTGTGGTACATCCAGATGATGGAATATTATTCAGCACTAAAAAGAAATGTGCTCTCAAACTCCGAAAAGACATGTAGGAAACTTAAATACATATTACTAAGTTAAAGAAGCTGATCTGAGAAGGCTACATTTTGTATGATTATAAGTTATGACATTATGGAAAAGGACAAACTATGGAGATAATAAAAATGTTAGTGGTTTCCAGGGGTTAGAGGAGAGGGAAGAATGAATAAGCACAGCACGGAGGATTTGGGGAGCAGTGAAACTATTCTGTATGATACTACAAGGGTGGATACATATCATTATACATTTGTCAAAACCAAACAATGCACAAAACCAAGAGTGATCCCTTAGGTAGAATATAGACTTTGGGTAATAATGATGTGTCAAGGTAGCTCAATTGTAACAAATGTACCACTCTGGGGCAACCAAGGATGTTGATAGTGGGAAAGACTGCACGTGTGTGGGGACAGGGAGCATATGAGAAATCTCTGTACTTTCTGTTCAATTTTGCTATGAACCTAAAACTACTCTAAGAAATAAAGTTTACTAATTTAAAAAAAAGTCTTGGGTTTGAGTCCTGACACTGCTGCTTACTGCTTAAGTTGTCCTGAGATAATCAACTTATTAGGCCTTGTAAACTGCTGGTACAAATTAGCATGAACTCCAAGAAAATCCCAAACAAAAGCTGATGAAACTTTGTTGGATGCCAAGGAAGCAGCTGACACCATAAACACTGTGAGAGCTTTGCTGGCATGCCTCCCTCTACCGTGCTGCCAAATGCTCTTGATGGGGGTACCTGGCATTGCAGTGAGGAAACCAGTGGGAGAGAAGAGGCCATCCTATAACCTGTCTCTGGACTAAAACAACGGGATACCTTTGGAGAACTACTCTTGCAGGACCCCACTGAGTTTAAGTGCACATTCCATGCTATACCCCTTGGGGGAATGCAAGGCATGGCCCAGATCCTTCAGGATAAAGCATCCAGGTAACATAAGTACTGTTTTTCTTTTAAACATACCATCACTCTCTATTTCTTTAAGTCTATGGATAGAAACACAATCTTTAATTACCTTCTAAATGTTTGTATGTTTGTTTACTTTTGCCTCTTTATCTTTAGGGCATTTCTCAGGCAATTTTTAATGAGCCTTAAAAATGTTTCCATTATGAAGAGATGGACAACAATTGTAAAGCGAGTGTTGCCAAAAGAAGTAAGAGGACAATGACTATTTTCCCATATTTAGGTAAAACTTGTCTCATTTTCTCCACCTTTCTTTATTATTCTAAGCAGCCTTTATATAACCCATTTTGGATAGCTCAAAAGTTCTTCCTAGTTACAAAAAAGAGTTTTTTGCCTCCGGTATAAGCGGCATGCCAGGTAAGAACAGGAAGGGGAACCCCCAATTGCCTTTGCTCACTGAGCTCACATTCCCTTGCCCCCACTGAGAAATCTGCTGTCCACTCAGACACGGGCAAGTAGGCAAGTGTTCTGCTGGGCACTCCACCTCCTGACCCCTGGACTATGGCTTGGCACTGGCCAGGCCCAACCTGGGGTCTGCCTCCGGTCCCAGTCTCTCATGCTTGGCAGAGCTATGACTTAAAGGGGAAACATATGAAAAGGGACCCTGGATTTTCCCTCAAATCCTTCACAATTAAGTTTTTTAGGAAAGACCAGAAGATCTGAGTCTGTGTACATGGGGCAAGGACATATTCATAGTAGAAATGATGTCTCTGGAGCTTGTCAACTGGAGAGGCTTCTGCTTATGGTTAACAGTCATAGCAAGATGTTTCATCCTCATTTCTAAGTTGTATTTGAAGTATAGACTTGAAAATTTATAAACTGATGCTCAGAAATATCTTCAGGATCAAACTGACCTTCAAATTGAAAGGATTCCATTTCAAATTAGGAATGATGTATATTTTTTAAAATATTTATCTATGTATTAGCTTGGAAACATTTAAGAACTTTGAAACCATATACAAGTGGTATATTTTTCACTGGGCAGCTGGGCTGATGCTTTTTTCTGTTTCAAGAGCATTGGAAAAAAAGGTTAATTTACTCATGGATCTCTTCAAACCAACAGTAGCCTGCATGATGGTATTTCTGAACACAGCAGAGAGTAGCTGAGTATGTAACTCTGAGGATTTTTACATATTTATAAGTTCTTATAAAAATATTCCTTGCCCCAAACTTAAAGGTCTACTGACTCACCTACAGCTAACCAAACACCGGGATATCAGTTAGATGTTAGACTTCTAATCCCAGGAAGAAGAAAGAAAGAGTCAAAAAAAAGATGAAAGGAGGGAAGAGAAAAAGTGGGGGCAGAACAAGGGAAGAAAGAAGGAAGGAGCGATGGAGGCAGGTAGGGAGGGAGGGAAGGAAAGACGCAGGGAGGGAAGAAAAAAATGGCATCATTCAATAAGTGTTTCTAAGCATACAAGTTGAGGCTAGTTTTCTGACTGGATCCAATTACTTTAAATTCAACAAATATTTATGGAGTCCATACCACATGCAAGGCATCGTGATGAAAAATCAGTAATAAGAGAGTGTCCTTAAACCTTTTTAAAATAAGATTCAATTTAAAATAAAACCTAAACAAGACACACAAATGCATGGGCATAAGTCTTCACAGCACTTGTGCATAATATAGGTACAACATGGTGTTATATAAGCCGCCAGAGGACTGAAGCTCACAAAAGTACAAATCTGAGCATTTTACTGTGCCATTTTAAAACCCTATTTGATAATAATGTAAAAGTTTAAGGCATGGAGCATACCCACCTACTGATCTACCTACCTACCTAGTTTCCTTCCTTCCACTATCTGTCCATTGATCCATCCTTCCTCTATGCCAGGGGTCCCCAACCCCGGGGCCGTGGACCGATACAAGTCCACAGCCTGTTAGGAAATGGGGCCGCACAGAAGGAGGTGAGCGGTGTGTGTGCAAACAAAGCTTCATCTGCCGCTCCCCATCGCTCCCCATTGCTCGCATTACCGCCTGAACCATCCCCCACGACTCCCCGTGGAAAAACTGTCTTGCATGAAACCAGTCCCTGGTGCCAAAAACGTTGGGGACTGCTGCTCTATGCCATATTCCTCTAAAGTCAACCTGTCACCCTGACCTCAAAAACTATAATCTATTTGCCTTTTTAGCAATAGGATAGAGATCTCATCAGAAACTAGGTACTGTAGACAATTCCTGATTCCACCACCACCCCTTCCCAGTCCAAGCCCCTATCATCTCTTAGCTAAACAACTGCAGTACCCTTCTAACTGGTCTCCCCTCGCTTCTTTAAATTTATTCTCATATAGTAGCTAGAGAGAAATTTCTGAAATGTATCAGATCATGACATTCACCTTTTTAAAACCCTACAAACATTGCACTGATAATAAAACCCAGGGTCCTCATCAGAACATCAAAGGCTCCACCTAATCAGCCTCACTAACTCTCCAACCTTGTTTGTACCTTGCCCCTTCCACCACTATCTCCAGTTTTTCCTTTCCTTGAATATACCAAGCTTTTTCCTTGTTAACACCACTTGGCCCTGTTATTCCATCTTTCTCAGTTTCCTCCAGTAGTCCCCTTCTCTTTCTTCCTGGATTAGCTAAAATGTTACCTTCTCCAAACATGCTGCCTAAAGTGGACCCTGCCCTCTTTATCCATTCGTTCCTTCTCTATCACCTCTCCTTGCTCATTTTCTATACAGAACTTATGACCTTCTCAAGTCATTTTGTTATTACTCTCTCCCCTGCTGGAATGTAAGTCCTTAGAAAGATCAGCAAAATTGACAAACATATAGCTAGACTGACCAAGAAAAAAGAAAGATGATTCAAATTACTAAAATCAGGAATGAAAAGGGGAGACATTACTACTGACCTTACAGAAATAAAAAAGATTATAAGGAACTACTCTAAACAACTGTATGCCCAACAATGAGACAATCTAGATGAAACAGGCAAATTCATAGAAAAACACAAACTACCAAAACTGACTCAGAAATAAAGAAATGATCTGAACCTATAAGGAGATAGAATTATTACTGAATTCAGCTTATCTGATTTGTCAAGTACTCCTCAATGTTTCCATTTTTAAGAATTCTTCTGTGGTCAGTTGTAAAGATTTGCAAGATGGGGGCTTCCCTGGTGGCGCACTGGTTGAGAGTCCGCCTGCCGATGCAGGGGACACAGGTTCGTGCCCCAGTCTGGGAAGATCCCACGTGCCACGGAGCGGCTGGGCCCGTGAGCCATGGTCGCTGGGCCTGCGCGTCCGGAGCCTGTGCTCCACGGCGGGAGAGGCCACAGCAGTGGGAGGCCCGTGTACCGCAAAAGAAAAAAAAAAAAAAAAAGAAGGGTGGACAGGTAGCTCGTTTTAAAAAAAAAAAAAGATTTGCAAGATGTGATGTGATGCTTTGCCCCTCTAGGTAGGGAGAATGATATTTCTGTGAACAACATAAAGATATGGTTATCAAAATTAAGTGCTATACTATTCCTACTGGCCATAACATTTGGTTTCCCAACCCCACCCCCAAAAGAAAAGCAAATAAGCATTTGTAATTCTCTCCCAGGTTTCAGGACCTGAAAGAATTCCAGCTGACCTAATACTTAATCTTCATAAAATCAGTAAGGTGATGGCTTTTGGAATCAAGCCTGGGATAAAATTCCAGCCTTTTTGCTTACATTGCCTGTGGGATGTAAGGACAAGTCTTTGAGAAACCATGTCCTCATTCTATGGGACAATATGGGTACAATGTGGTTTTATTCTAGAATTACAAATAATAATTGGGGTAGTATCTCAAAGTGTGTAACTTAACAATTAATGTAGCAGCTATTATTGATCATCTACCATATACCTGGTACTCTACTGGGGGATACAATTTCAAGTAAAACATGGCTTCTTCACGGAGGCGAAAGAGTGGTTGAAAAGATAACTTTCAATATTAATTAACAGCTTTTTCTTCATTTCTCTGCTTAATGTAGAATTAAAGTCTTTTAAATTAATAACACAATCAATCAATAGGCCTATAAGCCATTGTGGTTAACAGTGAAAATGACTGATGACTATTTTACAAGTGGCAAAATGCAGGTGATAAGGTTTTTATCCTCTCTTTAGAGAGGTTCTCTAGGTGTCTCTTGATAATGGAGAGTAGAAAAAAACACTATAGAAGTTGCGTTAAAATACTAATTTCCTGTATATAATGAATGAAATAAAATGAAACATGTAGAAGGACTTATACATTGCCCCCAAAATTATAATTACTGAATGAGTTTTTTAGAATGCAAATCTTTATGAACCCTCTTGAAAATATTTCAGCAACATATTCTGAAGCTCATATTTTGCAGAAATGAAACTACAGAGACAAAGAATGTTGGCACCCAAAGACTAAAGATTAAGGAGTGGTCACAGAGCAGGGGACAGAGACTTCTTTCAAATGAGGTGTGACTGGTGGCAGAGCTCAAAGTTACAAAATATATGGCAAGATCTTTATGACCAGAGAAAATTTAAAACACCTTCCAACCCTGGAGAAAGTAATGCTTAAAGTAAGTGGCAAAGGACAATCTGCCTTGGTGAGAAGATTTCACCAGCCCCACAGACAAAGGCAAGGAAAAGAATAAAGTAAATTGGAATGTCCTGATTTCAGTTTGATGACAACTTTTGGTTATAAGAAGACATGCGTTCCTCAGAGGACTCCCAGATTTCTGAGCTGATACTTGCCCTAACTCTAAACTATATATAGCACCATCTAGTGAAATAACAGAATACTTAGGCTTTTAAAAATAAAAACTTAAGAAATGGTTAAAAATATAAATCAATGGAAGATGTAGGGTCTTAAAAGGATGGAATGGGAAAAATGAGCTTATTTTCTCACTTGAAATACACTTTTAAATTCTTAGATAATATGAGGATGCTTTTAAATTCAATCAGTCATTTGATACAGTGACCATCCTTAGGCATTGGTTTGGCATTACAGGGAGAGACATGTTGGAGTAAGGAAGAATGAAAAACACTGGCTGTGGAGGTGAGAACTGGGGCTGGGATAAGGGTGCATGAATTCCTAACTGAGAAGAGGAGAATGTACAATGGTGTGCTGGAGCCAGCTAGCACTTCTGGAGAGAGCCAATTGTGCACATCTATTCTCAACTTCTTGCTCAGTGATGTCTCATTTGTAACATGAAATTGGCCATGGTGGGAATACTGACAAAATGAAAATTGGCAAATGCTACAAATCAAGGTTACCTACCCTCAGAAAACACACTAGAACATACCAACCTCTAATCCTCCCAACTGACCACAGTCCCTATGGATGGAAGCCAGAAATAAAGTCTGGTGGTGGTCAGAGTCCCACTAGACAAAGAAATCTGAGTCTAAATGGTATATGGTTGGTGTGGTAACTAGTGGCTGCTAAGACCTTGTCAAAAATATAAAAATTGCCCAAACTGATAAAAAACAAAGCAGTTCAAGCTACTTTAACTTTCAGAAAACAACTGAAAATTCCTCCAGCACCTTTACGAAGAGATATATCCGTTGCTAAAAGAGGTAGCTAATGTGCACACAGTGCAGGAAAGGGCTTGGAGACAACAGAGCCAGGCTGTGGACTGGCTTGACTTTCTTCAACAGAGTAGCCTTGGACAGTTTAGACGTTGGGCTGGTTCTTTAACTAAAAGTCAAAATTAGACCAGTGGGGTTTTCTTTCGTTAATTAGTGGGACCCTTTCCTCAGATGACCTCTTATATGCAATACCAATACTCTATTATAAGCTTTACAGTGTCATTTAAAAGGCCAGTGCCTCTGAAAGACCTCAAGCTCCTCTGAAGACCTCAGAACACAGTGTTAAAGCCATTGAATTAGACTGTTTCCAAGAGTATATTTTCCCTTCCAGCACTGCTATTCTAAACAAGGAATTAGTTAACTATCAGCTGCATTTCTCCCCACTTCCCCTATCTAGAGGAGTGCGCCTCCTCCCCTTCTACCGAATCTAAGAGGGTAGAGGGGATAGAGTCCAAAACCCACTTCTCTCCATAGATGCGCCAAGGGCTCCGCTCCAATTCGGTTTTCAATATGCAAACTGTTGGTCCTAGATGGGTCTTTAAGTCAGAAGAACTTGATATGGATGGAAATCATATCTGGGCAAGACTTCTCTCTCCCATTCCAAAAACATTCCGGTGTTCGGAGTCTGTATGTATAGGTGAGTTACACATGCTATTCTGAAGTGCTTTCATCTTACATGAACATGGTTTGAAAACTGTAATTTTTATCAAGAGATAATGATCAACGAGGGTTACATCTTCTTAAGCTTTTAGAAAATTAATCACAGTCAAGAACAGTAAAGATATTAGATAATTTCAGAGCTAGAATCTTTCTATGGGGTTTTTGTGGCTTTTTCACTTAAAGGTGATTTTGATTCTAAGTGACCTAAGTTCATGCAGATAAAGGTAGTGTCTCCTAACCCACAGAGTGACTAGAGGCCCACAGGCTGGCACTGAATATAAGAAGATTAACAACGGTAGTCCATGGGACAACTCTAATCTCTATAGAGTTAGAGAGTAATGAGGATTAGCTGCCAACTCGTAAAAATTGGAAAAATATCACATGAAAATTCTGATTTGTGGCTTTTCTTGGGGAAAACAAACAGGATATAGTAAACTTGGGCCTGCATTCCTATCTGGCAACCATCAACCAGACTGAGAGCTGCCATCTCCTGTTCTCCATGGTCTTCTTGCTGCCCCCTGCAACACCCATTTGGTTACCTCCCTGTCCTCACTTGAGTTTGCACTTGCTGACTTAAGGCCATGCCAGACTGAGCTGCAAGAGACACTGGGCCTTTCTGAGAAAGGTGAAGCAAATTCATAGTCATGATGCATTGAAAGTTGCTCAGCCCTGAGCCCCACCTGGGCCCTTGGCCCTGTCTGAAGGGATAGGAATGCTCCTTGCAGGCAAGAGTACACTCTATTCAATGTGCAGACTGAAAACCTGAGATGCCTTTGGAGCAAGATGGGGGGTTTGTGGTTGAGCACATTTATTTCTGAACTTAATGACATGGAGAACCACAAGCCTGCCCACAGTATCAATTTTTCATAAAAAAAGGAGAAAGGCTATTGAGTCAAATGTTCCAAGAGCGCCTGGGCCAGGGAAACCTCTAGTATATTTATAGCTTGGCTATACAAACAGGAATGCCTTGTTCGGTGGAGAAAAGTAATAAGAGCTACCATCAGTGAACACTTGTTTTGTGCTCTCTTTCCATGCTCACAGTCACCCAGAGGGTTTTTTATGTTTACAGATAAGGAATTCAAAGCTCAGAGAGGTTAACTAACTTGGGCAAGTCACACAGCTTGTTACTTGACAGAACCAGAATTCACTGCATAGGCTGGCTGCAGACCTGTGCTTTCTCTACTATACTGTGCTGGAATTTTATATTTTAAAATGACCCTTTGTGCTCTCCAACTCATTTTTTTAAAGATTACTTCCTCGGAGCCCTGTTATAAGTGTATGAGGTGGAGGAATTATTACCCACATTTTATAGATGAAGAGCTGAAGCAAAAAGAATGAACATCTTAACCTAATAATTAGTAACTAAGAACTAGTTCCCAGGTTTGCTGACTTCTAATCAAGTGTTCTTTTCACATCATCAAACTAAAAGCTGACTCTGGACTGAGTATTTGTGTCTTCCTCTTTGGATGCTTAATGTTAAAGAGTTATAAAGTTTTTATGTTATACAAATTGTTTGCATTTCTTTTAATGAAGGATTATTTTTTAATTTGAAAACAGAGCTGGAAAATGAAGAAAACAAAACTCAGATTATTCTACTCATTAAAATAACCGTGCTTTTAAGGTAGCCAGTAAAACTTCTCTGTAACTGAGCTCTATTTATAATAGAGACGAATTTAGTCTTTTGTGGCAAAGGCAGTTGACAAGGAAAATAAGTCTGGGTAAAATACTTTTTTTGTTTTTCAAAATAGTACAACCCAGTTTAGAAGGAATAGAAGTTACCAAAGTGATGCCACAAACTGAAATTCTTTTTTTTTTCAAATGGTGGTAATGGGGCAGGAAAGGGGGCTGGGAAAGACCAGTGGTTTAAACAGATTGATTTTTAGTGTCAGAGAATATATTTTCTTTTCCTGCATATGATTTTACAGGTGAGAAATTTCTACAAATAGGGATATAAAAAAAAGGCAAACCTTGACACTACAGAAATGGAATAAGTTCTTGTAATACTCTGGAGAAACACAGTCTCTCTGGATTCAGTCATGCCAGGAAAGCATCTTACAATTTTCCTTATAGTGTTTCCACTGAATTCATAGATCCCCCAAGCTGTAAGGAGACATCTGTTCCACTCTCATCTACACATGCCACTTTCTTCTTTCATGACAACCCTCAGACAGCAGACGCCTGCAAGTCCAAATCCAATTTATTCTATAAAAGGAACAGACGTTTATTCCCCACATTTGATACGAAGGCAGGGCTTTGAAATCCCTTCCAGCGGGGAGGGCACATGCTGGTGGTGTGCTGCTACACACTTTGGAGGATGTAGGGATGTGAGGCATAAAGACTAGAAGATGACAATGTCAGGGGTTCCATCAGACTGGGGACAGAAACCCTGTGCTAGGAAGACGGGTGAGGACAGGATGAAACTCCATTTTGGAAGATTCTTACAAGGATGGTCACTGAAACAAGGAATTGGTAGACTTCAGGCATGGATTTATGGTTAGTCCTGTAACACTGAGCTACAATTTCTTAAAGCTAGTCTATCCTTTTTCTTGTTCCGGAGGCACAGCTAGGTTGATGCTGCAGGTGGAACTCAAGAAGCTCCCTGACTGTAGTGAAGGAGTGGTTGCAGGAATACAAAACCAGGAAGGTTATTGTACTGCAACAGACTGATGAAGGCCCAAAAGGCACTGTCTCCTTAAATTGGCCTGGCAAGGGGAATTCCCTGGTGGTCCAGTGGTTAGGACTCAGCGCTTCCACTGAAGGGGGCACAGGTTCTATCTCTGGTCAGGAACTAAGATCACACAAGCCACGCGGTACAGCCATAAATACATACATAAATTGGCCTGACAAGGACATTGGCTCTGCAGTCAGTAGCAGAGAACGAAACAGAGTTTGTTGGAGACCAGATTCACCAGAGGAGCACTGATACCCACAGTTCACAACAGGTAGCACACATTGAACACATCCTAGGGGCCAGGCATGGTTCCAAGCCCTCCACCTATAATAACTCATTTAATCTTCATCCTACAAGGAAAGTACTACTACTACCCCCATTTTTCTTTCAAGGGAACCAAGGCACAGAGAGAGTGAGTAATGTGCTTATAGCTAATCACTGGGTCACAGAGCTAGGAAGTAGCAGAGATAGGGTGGGTATCCATTGTGGTAGACAGAATAATAACTCACTAAAGATGTCCACGATCTAATCCCCAGAACCTATGAAGGTGTTACCTAACATGGCCAAAAGGACTTTGCTGATGGAATTATTTAAGGATCTTGAGATGGGAAGATTATCCTGGATTATCTAAGAGGGCCCAAGGTAATCACAGGGGTCCTTTTATGAGGGAAGCAAGAAGGTCAAAGTCAGTAATAGGATATGTGTTGTCAGAAGCAGGAGGTTGGAGTGATATAAGGAAGGGGCTATGAGCCAAGGAATGTGGGTGGCCTCTAGAGGCTGAAAAAGCAAGGAAATGAATTCTCCCCTGAAACCTCCTGAAGGAAAGTAGCCCTGCCAATACCTTGATTTTGGACTTTTCACCTCCAGAATTGCAAGAGAACAAATGTGCACTATTTTAAGCCACTAAATTTGTGATAACTTGTTACAGTAGCAATAGGAAACTAATACATCCAGGCAGCCTGACTCCAGAAACTATATTCTTAAATATATTTAGGTCATCTTTCCAGTGTTCGTTGTTAATATTCCTAGAAAAGACTCTATAAAAGCAGTTTCACACTGGCTTCAGGGTTTCTCTTGTTTATCCCCATAGCACTAGATGTCTGTAGGACTTTACTATTTTAGATTCATCGTATATACACAGACCTGATATTCAGCTCGTAACACTGGCATGCAGTAACCACGTTAAAATGTTAAACATTTTCTATCAGTTCGTAAATAACCCTTGAGATCCTCCCTGCTGTTCTGATACCCATGGGAATGCCTCCCTCCACCCCCGCCCCCAATCCAGACCTTCCCAATCCCTGAAGGATTAGAGCCTGACAAGGAAGGCTCCTCCCCAAATCCAGTCCCAACTCTGCAGGCTGGGTCCATTCTAACAGCTGGTGGCCATGCCAAAAGCAGATGTTTAATATTTTGATTATAACCCCAGAATATACACATGCTGATTAATAACTCAAGATACCCAAGAAGCTTCCAAAGGATTTTTACTTATGACTAGAGTTTCAAAATTTTTTTTGTTATCAACGAAAGCAAATTATCACAGAATATTAAGCAGCATCTAGTGTGACTCCTTTTAGCAGAATGACTTTCTATAGAGTGCAACAGTGAAACTCTCAGAAGCACATATCTAGGTCTCTAAGCTCCATGCTTGAACCACAATGGCCTCAACTGAAAAGAAGCCACCCCCAACAAACCATATCAGCAAATACCTCAAAGGTTTGCCTTTAGCATGTGTCCCTTTTCCAAGTGAAACCAGGTGGGCGCCACACCCCTTATTCTGTCCTCTTAAATAGGACAAGAGAACTTGAGAATCAGATAAGTACACTGTGTATAAAGTACTATGAAATGTCATTAATTGTTTTTTCTCTGACATCTCTGGCTTCACTGAAAAGGAATTCCACTGTCTGTTGATGCCTCATATTCTTGGTCTCCTCTGAATAATATAACTGGGTGAATCAGTGTTTTCCTCAGAAGATGAATGCTGGGTTATAGCCTAAAACTCTTCTCTACTGATAATCCTACCTTGTGAAGAATCATTTAAGGAAAACTGTCAAGGAAACATGTCAATATCCCTTATTCTCCTAAAGATGCATCATGGTGTTCTGGGCACACCAGGCCTCCATGGGGTTAAGAGAATGGATTACCAGACCTTGGAGTCACAGGCCATCCCTTGTTCCACACCACCAACTATGTGACCCTCACAAGTTAGTCGATCTCTGAAATCTGTCACTGGAAAATGGGGATAGCATTGCTTTCTTACACCTGGTTGTGAGGACTAAATGAGCTAGTGTGCTAAAATACCTATCATGGTACCAGTGACCTACAACCTATGGATCCCGGGTAGTTCACTTCCCATCTTCACCGTGTTAGACCCAGTGAGAGACCAGGCTTCTTGCCAGTTCTTTCCAGATTGCTAAACAATGTTCTGAAATTATCAAGTATCAAGTGTGATTCTCCTTTATAATTAAGTGTGCTTTGCTTCATCACACCAAGCAGGAAGCAAAAGGAGAAAAAGCCACACATGTGCCACAGGACTTTTAAAAAGTTCTGGGATTCGTGAACCCAAAGTTAAGCACTAGCATGTTTTACCTCTAAGAAAATGACAACTACGCAAATGAAAAACGCAAGGAAGAGGCAGTGTCCTTGAGTGTAAATAAGACTCCCATAAGTTCCATCCAACAGCAAATCTTAAGGTGGAGACCACCATTTTTTTTATTGTCCAATAATCAACGCTGCTGCTTCTGCATCAACATTTTTTACATTTTCCAGAAGTTTGAGAAAATGGAGTAGGTGGCCCAAGGTTGCTGCTTTTGTCACTTCTAAGTCAGCCATTTAGAAGACTGATCACAGATTCTGTTCCTTCCTTCCTTTTTCAGGCACACTGCAAGGATAAGATGAAAGAGCAGCCACTTTGCAAAAAGATGGGGAACTGGAATCCAGCTGTGACCCCCAAAATAGACACGGAGATACAGAGAATGTATTTTTCTACCCAATAGCCCAAGGGAGAACCTCTTCAATTAAAAACACTTTTGATATGAAGCCAGACTGCCCAAGATGACCATCTAAAAATATACGAAAATCTAGGAAAAACAAGCTCTCCATCCTGGAGGGAATGTCAATGGAAAATAGTTGCTAGGCTTTTCCAGTTACCAGTAATAAAAAGAAAAATAGGCTCCCCATTATAAGCCCAGAGCTGGAGGGATCGTCAGCTGGTTCTGAGCCAACCTTGGGATGTTCTGAGTGCGTTACAAATTATAGGAACAAAATGTAGACTTTTCACTCTAACCATGTTTTCTGAGTCCGGACAATTTATTATTAGGTTTACTTCCGAGGGGGCTAGAGTTGAAAAAGATGCCTCCATGTATGGATAATGTTTATAAGCTTCTAAAGCACATACATTCTTATATTGAACAGCAACTGTACAAAGCACATAGACTTTATGTATTTTCTTAACATCTTTATTGGAGTATAATTGCTTTACAATGGTGTGCTAGTTTCTGCTTTATAACAAAGTGAATCAGCTATACATATATCCCCATATCTCCTCCCTCTTGCGTCTCCCTCCCACCCTCCTTATCCCACCCCTCTAGATGGTCACAAAGCACCAGACTGGTCTCCCTGTGCTATGTGGCTGCTTCCCACTAGCTATCTATTTTACATTTGGTAATGTATACATGTCCATGCCACTCTCTCACTTCGTCCCAGCTTACCCTTCCCACTCCCCGTGTCCTCAAGTCTATTCTCTACGTCTGCGTCTTTATTCCTGTCCTACCCCTAGGTTCTTCAGAAACTTTTTTTTTTTTTTAGATTCCATATATATGTGTTAGCATATGGTATTTTTCTCTTTCTGACTTACTTCACTCTGTATGACAGTCTCTAGGTCCACCTACCTCACTACAAATAATTCAGTTTCATTTCTTTTTCTGGCTAATATTCCACTGTATATATGTGCCACATCTTCTTTATCCATTCATCTGTCGATGGACACTTAGGTTGCTTCCATGTCCTGCCTATTGTAAATAGTGCTGCAATGAATACTGTGGTACATGACTCTTTTTGAATTATGGTTTTCTCAGGGTATATGTCCAGTAGTGGGATTGCTGGGTCGTATGACAGTTCTATTTTTAGTTTTTTAAGGAACCTCCATACTGTTCTCCATAGTGGCTCTATCAATTTACATTCCCACCAACAGTGCAAGAGGGTTCCCTTTTCTCCACACCCTCTCCAGCATTTATCGTTTGTAGATATTTTGATGATGGCCATTCTAACAGGTGTGAGGTGATACCTCATGGTAGTTTTGATTTGCATTTCTCTAATAATTAGTGATGCTGAGCATCCTTTCATGTGCTTCTTGGCCATCTGTATGTCTTCTTTGGAGAAATGTCTATTTAGGTCTTCTGCCCATTTTTGGATTGGGTTGTTTGTTTTTTGATATTGAGCTGCATGAGCTGCTTATAAATTTTGGAGATTAATCCTTTCTGAGTTGCTTCATTTGCAAATATTTTCTCCCATTCGGAGGGTTGTCTTTTCATCTTGTTTATGTTTTCCTTTGTTGCAAAGCACATAGACTTTAAATGAAAGAATTAAGAAAAACAAAAACAAATAAGGCATCAATCCTTTCATTCATCAAACATTGATAATATGCCTAAATATGTATATTCTTGTCAAAAATTTCTACCCCTTTATGTCTAGTAAGCTGTATATTACTTTTGTTTTCTAGATGACTGTGATATCTTTTGAAGGCAAGCTCATATCTTATTCATCTTTGAATCTTTGTTCCAATACAGTGTCTAACATAGAGGAGATATTCAATAAATGTTTGATTAAGAAATTTCTCTTTTGTGAGCTGCAGGTGAAAGCTTTTCTATTATGTTTTTCATGAACTCATATAAATACATATGCAATAAATTCCTCTTAAAGTTTAACGCTAGGGGAAAAACTGTCTGCCATGATGTTCTTTCTCTTTACATAATAATAAGAGCAATATAGCACATTATGTTTCCCTTGTTTACTTGGAACCCAGGAAGCTCAAAGCCAAGTTTTAAGTCCAACAGTCACTCTCCTTAGCCTAAGATTTTTGACACAATACTTTCCCTCCTTACTTTCTCTTTTACCTGGCTCCTTGTTTTTATCCTTGTTTTACATAAACATTATTTTAAGCTGCCTCAAATCCCTGTTGGAAGAAAATAGGAAGTAAATAGTGAATTAAAAATAATAAATGAATAAATAACTAGAAAAAAGCACATTTCTTCTCAATGGTTTCTTACATGTGCTGCAGAAATACCCTCAAGATGCTGTTGTTATAGCCACGATCATTTAATATATTTCAATAGAAACAAGCAAAGCAAACACACCATGATATCAAGGAAAGACTACAGGACTGGGAGACCAGCATCATAAGTTAAAGTTCAACCTCTGCACCTCTCTGGCTGTGTGACTTTGAACAAAACACTTAATTTCATGAGCATCAGTTTCCTCATCTCATAAACAGAGTGCACTCGTTCTTTCAACATTGAGTCCTTACTATGTGACAGTGACAGTGTCAAGTATATGAAAAAAAAGCCATGTAATCAAGTTAGTGCATAGTCTAGTAAGAGAGACAGAAAAGCAAAAAAATGATTATAGTAAATTGTGATCACTGTTACACCTCATAGGTCACGGAAGAAGCACAGAAGGGAGAGAACTAAATCAGACTGGAGGATTCCAGAGGGTTTCAAAAGAGGTGGCAGTCGCACTGATTTTTAAAGATGATTGGGAATTAACTAGATGGAAAATGGCACAGAGGAGGAAGGGTAAGAGGGCATTCCAGGACTCTGGAAGAGCACGTGTGAAGTCACAAAAACAAGAAACAGCATGACAAGAGTAGGTAATGGCAAATTGTTGGAAGATAATATGTGTCCCGTCTACCTCCCAAGGTGGTTTCAAGGATCAGTTGAGTGGATGTATACACTGAAAGTGCTCTGTAAACTCTAAAGCACCGTATACGTGTTCAAAAGTAGAAGATTATTATTAGACACTCATTTTTTTTCCCCTCCAAATTGGAAACATTTGCTGAAGTAAACATTGCTGATGCATTAGCTGTCAGGATGGTGTATTATATTTGGAAAACATTTGCCAATGCCTGTTCAGTTTTTAAATTCCCAGTCACATGTGTTTTTTGTTTGAGAAAAGACATCAAGTAATAATGGATTTATTGTTAATTGTGCAACATTGGAGCTTCAAGGTTTAAGTAATCTCTCTTCCATGTTGACTTTATTCCACATTGCCTGTGTAGCTTGAAGTTATTTATTTAATAATTAAAACTGATAAGTGAACACTATTACCACCTTGTAGTGACCAAATTTTGTTATCAGAGGAAATTCAGGATTTTGTTTTTATCTGCACACATGGACAAGTGTGCAGATAAAAACAAACACCTTCTGAGAAAAGGAGGAAAAGAAGTATGGTTACCTCTGCTTAAGACAGCTTCCCAAAGTACAATGGAGCTCAGATCCAAATACACAGCTCCCTGTTCAACATTTCAAGAACCAAACACTTCCTTTCTTAGGGACATTTTTTCTTTTTTTTTCTTTTTCAGATGCATATTTGGGCTAGGTTTATTTTTATATATATATATATATATATATATATATATATATATATATATATATATATATATATTTTTTTTTTTTTTTTTTTTTTTTTTTCAGTACGCAGACCTCTCACTCTTGTGGCCTCTCCCGTTGCAGAGCACAGGCTCCGGACGCGCAGTCTCAGCGGCCATGGCTCATGGGCCCAGCTGTTCTGCGGCATGTGGGATCTTCCCGGACCGGGGCACAAACCCGTGTCCCCTGCATTGGCAGGCGGACTCTCAACCACTACGCCACCAGGGAAGCCGCTATTTATATATTTTTAATAGATCTTTATTAGAGTATAGTTCCTTCACAATACTGTGTTAGTTTCTGTTGTACAAAAAAGTGAATCAGCCATGTGCATACAAATGTTCCCATATCCCCTCCCTCTTGAGCATCCCTCCCATCCTTCTAATCCCACCCCTCTAGGTCATGGCAAACCACCGAGATGATCTCCCTGTGCTATGCTGCTGCTTCCCACCAGCCAACTATTTTACATTCAGTAGTGTATATATGTCCATGCTACTCACTTCACCCCAGCTTTGCCCTCCCACCCCATGTCCTCAAGTCCATTCCCTATGCCTACCTCTTTATTCCTGCCCTGCAACTAGGTTCACCAGTATTATTTTTTTTTCAGATTCCATAAATATGCGTTAGCATACGGTATTTGTTTTTCTCTTTCTGATTTACTTCACTCTGTATGACAGACTCTAGGTCCATCCACCTCACTACAAATAACTCAATTTTGTTTCTTTTCGTGGCTGAGTAATATTCCATTGTATATATGTGCCACATCTTCTTTATCCATTCATCTGTCGATGGACATTTAGGTTGCTTCCATGTCCTGGCTATTGTAAATAGTGCTGCAATGAACATTGTGGTACATGACTCTTTTTGAGTCATGGTTCTCTCAAGGTATATGAACAGTAGTGGGACTGCTGGATCATATGGTAGCTCTATTTTTAGTTTTTTAAGGAACCTCCATACTGTTTTCCAGTGTGGGTGTATCAATTTACATTCCCACCAACAGTGCAGGAGGGTTCCCTTTTCACCACACCCTTTCCAGCATTTATTGTTTCTAGATTTTTTGATAATGGCCATTCTGATCACATAAGGTTATATCTCACTGCACTTTTGATTTGCAAATAACTACTGATGTTGAGCATCTTTTCATGTTTCTCTTGGCCATCAGTATGTCTTCCTTGGTGAAATGTCTATTTAGGTCTCCCACCCATTTTTTAAGTGAATTGTTTGTTTTCTTGATATTGAGATCCATGAGCGGTTTGTATATTTTGGGGATTAATCCTTGGTCTGTTTCATTTGCAAATATTTCCTCCCATTCTGAGGGTTGTCTTTTTGTCTTGTTTATGGTTTCCTTTGCTGTGCAAAAGCCTTTAAATTTAATTAAGTCCCATTTGTTTATTTTTGTTCTTATTTCCGATACACTAGGAGGTGGGTCAAAAAAGATCTTGCTGTGGTTTATATCAAACAGTATTCTTCCTATGTTTCCCTTGAAGAGTTTTATAGTGTCTGGGCTTATATTTAAGTCTTTAATCCATTTGGAGTTTATTTTTGTGTATGGTGTTAGGCAGTGTTTTAATTTCATTCTTTTATATATAGCTGTCCAGTTTTCCCAGCACCACTTATTGAAGAGGTTGTCTTTTCTCCATTGTATGTTCTTGCTTCCTTTGTCGTAAATTGGGTGACCACATGTGCATGGGTTTATCTCTGGGCATTCTATCCTGTTCCATTGATCTATATTTCTGTTCTTGTGCCAGTACCATACTGTCCTTTTTTTTTTTTTAACATTTTTATTGGAGTACAATTGCTTCACAGTGGTGTGTTAGTTTCTGCTGTATAACAAAGTGAATCAGCTATATATATACATATATCCCCATATCTCCTCCCTCTTGCATCTCCCTCCTACCCTCCCTATCCCATCCCTCTAGGTGGACACAAAGCACCGAGCTGATCTCCCTGTGCAATGCTGCTGCTTCCCACTAGCTATCTATTTTATATTTGGTAGTGTATTGTATGTCCATACCACTCTCTCACTTCATCCGAGCTTACCCTTCCCACTCCCCGTGTCCCCAGGTCCATTCTCTACGTCTGCATCTTTATTGCTGTCCTGCCTCTAGGTTCTTCAGAAAAAATTTTTTTTTTATTCCATACATATGTGTTACCATACGGTATTTGTTTTTCTCTTTCTGACTTACTTCACTCTGTATGACAGTCTCTAGGTCCACGTACCTCACTACAAATAACTCAATTTCATTTCTTTTTCTGGCTAATATTTCATTGTATATATGTGCCACATCTTCTTTATCCATTCATCCGATGATGGACACTTAGGTTGCTTCCATCTCCAGACTATTGTAAATAGAGCTGCAATGAACATTTTGGTACATGACTCTTTTTGAACTATGGTTTTCTCAGGGTATATGCCCAGTAGTGGGATTGCCGGGTCATATGGTAGTTCTATTTGTAGTATTTTAAGGACCTCCATACTGTTCTCCGTAGTGGCTGTATCAATTTACATTCCCACCAACAGTGCAAGGGGGTTCCCTTTTCTCCACTCCCTATCCAGCATTTATTGTTTGTAGATTTTTTGATGATGGCCATTCTGACTGGTGGGAGGTGATACCTCATTGTAGTTTTGATTTGCATTTCTCTAATGACTAGTGATGCTGAGCATTCTTTCATGTGTTGTGTGTCGCTCTATATATCTTCTTTGAAGAAATGTCTATTTATGTCTTCTGCCCATTTTTGGATTGGTTTCTTTGTTGTTTTGATATTGAGCTGCATGAGCTGCTTGCAAAATTTGGAGATTAAACCTTTGTCAGCTGCTTCATTTGCAAATATTTTCTCCCATTCTGAGGGTTGTCTTTTCATCTTGTTTATGGTTTCCTTTGCTGTGCAAAAGCTTTGAAGTTTCATTAGGTCCCATTTGTTTATTTTTGTTTCCATTTTTCTAGGAGGTGGGTCAAAAAGGATCTTGCTGTGATTTATGTCATAGAGTGTACTGCCTATGTTTTCCTCTAAGACTTTGATAGTGTCTGGCCTTACATTTAGGTCTTTAATCCATTTTGAGTTTATTTTCGTGTATGGTGTTAGGGAGTGTTCTAATTTCATTCTTTTACATGTAGCTGTCCAGTTTTCCCAGCACCACTAATTGAAGAGGCTGTCTTTTCTCCATTGTATATTCTTCCCTCCTTTATAAAAAATAAGGTGACCATATGTGCATGGGTTTATCTCTGGGATTTCTATCCTGTTCCATTGACCTATATTTCTGTTTTTATGCCAGTACCATACTGTCTTGATTACTGTAGCTTTGTAGTATAGTCTGATGTCCAGAACCCTGATTCCTCCAGCTCTGTTTTTCTTTCTCAAGTTTGCTTTGGCTATTCAGGGTGTTTGGTGTTTCCATACAAATTGTGAAATTTTTTTTCTAGTTCTGTGAAAAATGCCATTGGTAGTTTGATAGGTATTGCATTGAATCTGTAGATTGCTTTGGGTAGTACAGTCGTTTGCACAATGTTGATTCTTCCATTCCAAGAATATGGTATATCTTACCATGTTTGTATTATCTTTAATTTCTCTCATCAGTGTCTTATAGTTTTCTACTTACAGGTCTTTTTTCTCCTTAGGTAGGTTTATTCCTAGGTATTTTATTCTTTTTGTTGCTATGGTAAATGGAAGTGTTTCCTTAATTTCTCTTTCTGATTTTGCATTGGTAGTGTATAGGAATGCAAAAGATTTCTGTGCATTAATTTTGTATCCTCCTACTTTACTAAATTCATTGATTAGCTCTAGTAGTTTTCTGGTAGTGTCTTTAGGATTCTCTATGTATAGTATCATGTCATCTGCAATCAGTGACAGTTTTACTTCTTCTTTACTGATTGGTATTGCTTTTTTTCTCTTTTTGTTCTCTGATTGCTGTGGCTAAAACTTCCAAAACTGTGTTGAATAATACTGGTAAGAGTGGACAACCTTGTCTTGTGCCTGATCTTAGAGGAAATGGTTTAAGTTTTTCACCACTGAGAATGATGTTAGCTGTGGGTTTGTCATATATAGCCTGTATTATGTTGAGGTAAGTTCCCTCTATGCCTACTTTCTGAAGGGTTTTTATCATAAATCGTGTTCAATTTTGTTGAAAGCTTTTTCTCCATCTATTGAGATGATCATATGTTTTTTCTCCTTCAATTTGTTAATATGCTGTATCACATTGATTGATATGCATATATTGAAGAATCCTTGCATTTCTGGGTTAAACTGCACTTGATCACAGTGTATTACCCTTTTAATGTGCTGCTGGATTCTGTTTGCTGGTATTTTGTAGAGGATTTTGGTATCTATGTTCTTCAGTGACACTGGCCTGTAGTTTTCTTTTTTTATGACATCTTTGTCTGGTTTTGGTGTCAGGGTGATGGTGGCCTCATAGAATGAGTTTGGGAGTGTTCCTCCCTCTGCTATATTTTGGAAGAGTTTGAGAAGGATAGGTGTTAGCTCTTCTCTAAATGTTTGATAGAATTTGTCTGTGAAGCCATTTGGTCGTCGGCTTTTGTTTGTTGGAAGATTTTTAATCACAGTTTCAATTTCAGTGCTTGTGATTGGTCTGTTCATATTTTCTATTTCTTCCTGATTCAGTCTTGGCAGGTTGTGCATTTCTAAGAATTTGCCCATTTCTTCCAGGCTGTCCATTTTATTGGCATAGAGTTGCTTGTAGTAATCTCTCATGGTCCTTTGTATTTCTGCAGTGTCAGCTGTTACTTCTCCTTTATCATTTCAAATTCTATTGATTTGAATCTTCTCCCTTCTTTTCCTGATGAGTATGGCTAATGGTTTATCAATTTTGTTTATCTTCTCAAGGAACCAGCTTTTAGTTTTATTGATCTTTGCCATCATTTCCTTCATTTCTTTTTCATTTACTTCTGATCTGATATTTATGATTTCTTTCCTTCTGCTAACTTTGGAGTTTTGTTTTCTTTCTCTAATTGCTTTAGGTGTAAAGTTAGGTTGTTTATTTGAGATTTTTCTTGTTTCTTGAGGTAGGATTGTATTGCTATAAACTTCCCTCTTAGACCTGTTTTAGCAGCATCCCATCGGTTTGGGGTCATCGTGTTTTCATTGTCATTTGTTTCTAGGTATTTTTTGATTTCCTCTTTGATTTCTTCAGTGATCTCTTGCTTATTTAGTAGCATATTGTTTAGTCTCCATGTGTTTGAATTTTTTAAAGATTTTCTCCTGTAATTGATATCTAGTCCCATAGTGTTCTGGTCGGAAAAGATACTTGATATGATTTCAATTTTCTTAAATTTACCAAGGCTTGATTTGTGACCCAGGATATGATACATCCTGGAGAATGGTCCATGAGCACTTGAGAAGAAAGTGTATTCTGTTGTTTTTGGATGGAATGTCCTATAAATATCTATTAAGCCCATCTTGTTTAATGTATCATTTAAAGCTTGTGTTTCCTATTTATTTTCATTTTGGATGATCTGTCCATTGGTGAAAATGGGGTGAAAAAGTCCCCTACTATGATTGTGTTACTGTTGATTTCCCCTTTTATGGCTGTTAGCATTTGCCTGATGTATTGAGGTGCTCCTATGTTGGGTGCATAAATATTTACAATTGTTATACCTTCTATTTGGATTGACCCCTTGATCATTATGTAGTGTCCTTCTTTGTCTCTTTCAGTAGTCTTTATTTTAAAGTCTATTTTCTCTGATATGAGAATTGCTACTCCAGCTGTCTTTTGATTTCCATTTGCATGGAATATCTTTTTCCATCCCCTCGCTTTCAGTCTGTATGTGTCCCTAGGTTTGAAGTGTGTTTCTTGTAGACAGCATATATAATGGTTTGCTTTTGTATCCATTCAGCCAGTCTGTGTATTTTGGTTGGAGCATTTAATCAATTTATATTTAAGGTAATTATCGATATGTATGTTCCTATTCCCATTTTCTTAACTGTTTTGGCTTTGTTATTGCAGGTCTTTTCCTTCTCTTGTATTTCCTGCCTAGAGAAGTTCCTTTAGCATTTGTTGTAAAGCTGCTTTGGTGGTGCTACGTTGTCTTAGCTTTTGCTTGCCTGCAAAAGTTTTAATTTTCCATCGAATCTGAATGAGATCCTTGCTGTGTAATCTTGGTTGTAAGTTTTTCCCTTTCATCACTTTAAATATGTCCTGCCACTCCCTTCTGGCTTACAGAGTTTCTGCTGAAAAATCAGCTGTTAAGCTAATGGGGATTCCCTTGTATGTTATTTGTTGCTTTTCCCTTGCTGCTTTTAATATTTTTCCTTTGTATTTAATTTTTGATAGTTTGATTAATATGTGTCTTGCGTATTTCTCCTTGGATTTATCATGTATGGGACTCTCTGCAGTTCCTGGACTTGACTATTTCCTTTCCCATATTAGGGATGTTTTCAACTATAACCTCTTCAAATATTTCCTCAGTCCCTTTTTTTTCTCTTCTTCTTCTGGGACCCCTATAATTCGAATGTTGGTGCATTTAAAGTTGTCCCTTAGGTCTCTGAGACTGTCCTCAATTCTGTTCATTCTTTTTTCTTTATTCTGCTCTGCAGTAGTTATTTCCACTATTTTAACTTCCAGGTCACTTATCCGTTCTTCTGCCTGTTATTCTGTTATTGATTCCTTCTAGAGAATATTTAATTTCATTTACTGTGTTGTTCATCCTTGTTTGTTTGCTCTTTAGCTCTTCTAGGTCCTTGTTAAACGTTTCTTGTATTTTCTTCGTTTTACTTCCAAGATTTTGGATCATCTTTACTATCATTATTCTGAATTTTTTTTCTGGTAGACTGCCTATTTCCTCTTCATTTGTTTGGTCTGGTGGGTTTTTAACTTGCTCCTTTGTCTGGTGTGTATTTCTCTGTCTTCTCATTTTGCTTAACTTACTGTGTTTGGGGTCTCCTTTTTGCACGCTTCATGTCTGTAATTCCCATTGTTTCTGGTGTCTGCCCCAAGTGGTTAATGTTGGTTCAGTGGGTTGTGTAGGCTTCCTGGTGGAGGGTACTAGTGCCTGTGTTTTGGTGTAAGAGGCTGGATCTTGTCCTTCTGGTGGGCAGTATCACGTCTGGTGGTGTGTTCTTGGGTGTCTGTGACCTTATTAGATTTAAGGCAGTCTCTCTGCTAATGGGTGGGGTTGTGTTCCTGTCTTGCTAGTTGTTTAGCATAGAGTGTCCAGCACTGTAGCTTGCTGGTCGCTGAGTGAAGCTGGGTCTTAGCACTGAGTTGGAGATCTCTGGGAGAGCTTTTGCCATTTGATATTACGTGGGGCCTGGAGGTCTCTGGTAGCCCAGTGTCCTGAACTTGGCTCTCCCACCTCAGAGGCTCAGGCCTGACATCCAGCCGGAGCACCAAGACCCTGTCAGCCACACAGCTCAGAAGAAAAGGGAGAAGAAAAAGAAAGAATGAAAGAGAAAAAGTAAAGTAAATAAAGTTATTAAAAGAAAAAAATTAAAGAGTATATTATTAAAAATAAAAAATAATAAAAAAAGAAAGAAAGAAGAGAGCAACCAAACCAAAAAACTAATCCACCAATGATAACAAGCACTAAAAACTATACTAAAAATCAAACAAACAAAATGGACAGACAGAACCCTAGGGCAAATGGTAAAAGCAAAACCATACAGACAAAATCACACAAAGAAGCATACACATACACACTCACTAAAAGAGAAAAAGGAAAAGTATATATATATATTTAAAGAAAAGAAGGGAGCAACCAAATCAATAAAAAAGTCTACCAATGATAATAAGCTCTAAATACTAAACTAAGATAAACATAAAACCAGAAAAAAATTAGAGGCAGAAAGCAAACCCCAAGTCTACAGTTGCTCCCAAAGTCTCAATTTTGGGATCATTTGTTGTCTATTCAGGCATTCCAGAGATGCAGGGTACATCAAGTTGATTGTGGAGATTTAATCCGTTGCTCCTGAGGTTGCTGGGAGAGATTTCCCTTTCTCATCTTTGTTCACACAGCTCCCGGGGTTCAGCTTTGGATTTGGCCCTGCCTCTGCATGTAGGTGGCCTGAGGGCCAGATAGGATGGGGTTAAAGAGCAGCTAATTAGGGGGCTCTGGCTCACTAAGGCCGGGGGGAGGGAGGGGTACGGAGTGTGGGGCGAGCCTGTGGTGGCAGAGACCAGCATGACATTGCAACAGCCTGAGGCGCCGTGTGTTGTCCCAGGGAAGTTGTCCCTGGATCACAGGATCCTGGCAGTGGCAGGCTGCACAGGCTCCCGGGAGGGGAGGTGTGGATAGTGACTTGTACTGCACACAGGCTTCTTGGTGGCTGCTGCAGAAGCCTTAGTATTTCATGCCCGTCTCTGGGGTCCACACTGATAGCCGCGGCTCATGCCTGTCTCTGGAGCTCGTTTAGGCAGTCCTTGGAATCCCCTCTCCTTGCGCACCCCAAAACAATGGTCTCTTGCCTCTTAGGCAGTTACAGACTTTTTCCTGGACTCCATCCTGGCTAGCTGTGGAGCACTAGCCCCCTTCAGGCTGCATTCATGCAGCCAACCCCAGTCCTCTCCCTGAGATCTGACCTCCAAAGCCCAAGCCTCAGCTCCCAGCCCCCACCCGCCCCGGCGGCGGAGCAGACAAGCATCTCAAGCTGGTGAGTACTGGTCGGCACTGATCCTCTGTGCTGGATTCTCTCCGCTTTGCCCTCTGCACCCCTATTGCTGCGCTCTCCTCCGTGGCTCAGAAGCTTCCCCCCCACCCACCCACCTCCCGTCTCCACCAGTGAAGGGGCTTCCTAGTATGTGGAAACTTTTCCTCCTTCACAGCTCCCTCCCAGACGTGCAGGTCCTGTCCCTATTCTTTTGTCTCTGTTTTTTCTTTTTTCTTTTGCCCTACCCAGGTACGTGGGGAGTTTCTTGCCTTTTGGGAAGTCTGAGGTCTTCTGCTAGTGTTCTGTAGGTGTTCTGTAGGAGTTGTTCCACATGTAGATGTATTTCTCATGTATTTGTGAGGAGGAAGGTGATCTCCAAGTCTTACTCCTCTGCCATCTTGAAGGTCCCTGTAAATCTCATGAGGCAGACCTGAGATGATACTTCCCATTCCAGTTGAGCTGAGACTGCTAAGTTTTCACTGCAAACTTTATGCTGTCGTACCTCCTATACCGGCTTCCCAGCCATACATGCACAGAGGAACTGTCCTGCTCTCTACAGCCCAGCTACTCACACTGTCCATACTGTCTTGATTACTGTAGCTTTGTGGTATAGCTTGAAGTCAGGGACCCTGGTTCCTCCAACTCCGTTTTTCATTCTCAAGATTGCTTTGGCTATTCAGGGTCTTTTGTGTTTCCATACGAATTGTAAATTTTTTTGTTCTAATTCTGTGAAGAATGCCATTGGTAGTTTGATAGGGTTTGCAATGAATCTGTAGATTGCTTTGGGTAGTATAGTCATTTTCACAATATTGATTCTTCCAATCCAAGCACATGGTATATTTCTTCATCTGTTTATGTCATCTTTGATTTCTTTCATCAGTGTTTTATAGTTTTCTGAGTACAAGTCTTTTGCCCCCTTAGGCAGGTTTATTTCTAGTTATTTTATTCTTTTTGTTGCAATGGTAAATGGGAGTGTTTCCTTAAATTCTCTTTCTGATTTTTCATTGTTGGTGTATAGGAATGCAAGAGATTTCTGTGCATTAATTTTGTATCCTGCAACATTACCAAATTCATTGATTAGGTCTAGTGGTTTTCTGGTGGCATCTTTAGGATTTTCTATATATAGTATGATGTCATCTGCAAACAGTGACAGTTTTATTTCTTCTTTTCAATTTGTATTCCTTTTATTTCCTTTTCTTCTCTGATTGCTGTGGCTAGGACTTCCAAACCTATGTTGAATAAGAGTGGTGAGAGTGGGCAACTTTGTCTTCTTCCTGATCTTAGTGGAAATGCTTTCAGTTTTTTACCATTGAGTATGTTGCTTGCTGTGGGTTTGTCATATATGGCCTTTATTATGTTGAGGTAGGTTCCCTCTTTGCTCATTTTCTGCCGAGTTTTTATCATAAATGGGTGTTGAATTTTGCTGAAAGCTTTTTCTGCATCCATTGAGATGAGCATATGGTCTTTATTCCTTAATTTGTTAATGTGGTGTATCACATTGATTGATTTGCGTATATTGAAGAATCCTTGTATCCCTGGGATAAATTCCACTTGATCATGGTGTGTGATCCTTTTTATGTGCTGTTGGATTCTGTTTGCTAGTATTTTGTTCAGGATTTTTGCATCTATGCTCATCAGTGATATTGGTCTATAATTTTCTTTTTTGTGATATCTTTTTCTAATTTTGGTATCAGGGTGATGGTGGCTTCGTAGAATAAATTTGGGAGCATTTCTCCCCCTGCAATTTTTTGGAAAAGTTTGAGAAGGACCAGTGTTAGCTCTTCTCTAAATGTGTGATACAATTCGCCTGTGAAGCCATCTGGTCCTGGACTTTCATTTGTTGGAAGATTTTTAATTATGGTTTCAATTTCATTGCTTGTGATAGGTCTATTTATATTTTGTAATTCTTCCTGGTTCAGTCTTGGAAAATTGTACCTTTCCAAGAATTTGTCCATTTTTCATGGTTGTGCATTTTATTGGCATATAGTTGTTTGTAGTCGTCTCTTATAATCCTTTGTATTTCTGCAGTGTTAGTTGTGATTTCTCCTTTTTCATTTCTAATTTTATTGATTTGTGTCCTCTCCCTTTTTTATTGATGAGTCTGGCTAAGGGTTTATCAATTTTGTTTATCTTCTCAAAGAACCAGCCTTTAGTTTTATTGATCTTTGCTATTGTTTTCTTCATTTCTATTTCATTTATTTCTGCTCTGATCTTTATGATTTCTTTCCTTCTACTCACTTTGGGTTTTCTTTGTTCTTCTTTCTCTAGTTGTTTTAAGTGTAGGGTTAGATTGTTTATTTGAGATTTTTCTTGTTTCTTGAGGTGAGACTGAATTGCTATAAACTTCCCTCTTAGAACTGCTTTGCTGCATCCCATAGGTTTTGGGTTGTTGTGTTTTCACTGACATTTGTTTTTATGTATTTTTTAATTTCTTCTTTGATTTCTTCAGTGATCTCTTGGTTATTTAGTAGCACACTGTTTAGCCTCCATGTATTTGTGTTTTTTACAGTTCCTTTCCTGTAATTGATTTCCAAATCATAGCGTTGTGGTCAAAAAAGATGCTTGGTACAATTTCAATTTTCTTAAATTTTCCAAGGCTTGATTTGTGACCCAAGATGTGATCTATCCTGGAGAATGTTCCGTGTGCACTTGAGAAGAATGTGTATTCTGCCACTTTTGGGTGGAATGTTCTATAAATATCAATTAGATCTATCTGATCTATTGTGTCATTTAAAGCTTGTGTTTCCTTCTTTATTTTCTGTTTGGATGATCTGTCCATTGGTGTAAGTGGGGTGTTAAAGTCCCCTACTATTACTGTGTTACTGTTGATTTCTCCTTTCATGGTTGTTAGCATTTGCCTTCTATGTTGAGGTGCTCCTATGTTGGGTGCATAAACATTAATAATTATTATATCTTCTTTTTGGATTGATCCTTTGATCATTTTGTAGTGTCCCTCTTATCTCTTGTAACAGTCTTTATTTTAAAATCTATTTTATCTGATACGAGTATTGCTACTCCAGCTTTCTTTTGATTTCCATTTGCATGGAATATCTTTTTCCATGCAAAGACCTTCACTTTCAGTCTGTATGTGTCCCTAGATCTGAAGTGGGTGTCTTGTAGGCACCATATACATGGGTCTTGCTTTTGTATCCATTCAGTCAGTCTGTGTCTTTTGGTTGGGGCATTTAATCCATTTACATCCAAGGTTATTATTGATATGTTCCCATTACAATTTTATTAATTGTTTTGGGTTTGTTTTCATGGGTCTTTTTCTTCTCTTTTGTTTCTCGCCTAGAGAAATTTCTTTAACATTTGTTGTAAAGCTGGTTTGGTGGTGCTGAATTCTCTTAGCTTTCATTTGTCTGAAAAGCTTTTGACTTTGCCATCGAATCTGAATGAGATCCTTGCTGGGTAGAGTAATCTTGGTTGTAGGTTTTTCTCTTTCATCACTTTAAGTATATCCTGCCACTCCCTTCTGGCCTGCAGAGTTTCCACTGAAAAATCAGCTGATAACCTTATGGGAATTCCTTTGTATGTTATTTTTTTTTTCCTTGCTGTTTTTAATATTTTTTCTTTGAATTTAAGTTTTGTTAGTTTTCTTAATATGTGTCTTGGTGTGTTTTTCCTAGGGTTTACTGTATTGGATTCTCTGTGCTTCCTGGACTTGGGTGACTATTTCTTTTCCCATGTTAGGGAAGTTTTCAACTATAATCTCTTCAAATATTTTCTCAGACCATTTCCTTTTTCTCTTCTTCTTCTGGGACCCCTATCATTCGAATGTTGGTGCATTTAGTGTTGTCCCAGAGGTCTCTGAGATTATCTTCAATTCTTTTCATTATTTTTTCTTTATTCTGCTCCTCGGCAGTTATTTCCACCACTTTGTCTTCTAGCTCACTTATTCGTTCTTCTGCCTCAGTTATTGTTATTGATTCCTTCTAGCGTATTTTTCATTTCAGTTACTGTGTTGTTCATCTTTTGTTGTTGTTTTTCTTTAGTTCTTCTAGATCTTTGTGAAACATTTCTTGTATTTTCTCAATCTGCGCCTCCATTCTATTTCTGAGATTCTGGATCATCTTTACTATCATCACTCTGAATTCTTTTTCAGGTAGATTGGTAGATTGCCTATTTCCTCTCATTTATTTTGTCTTGTAGGTTTTTAACTTGTTCCTTCATCTGTGACATATTTTTTTGCCATCTCTTTTTTTTTTTTTTTTTTTTTTTTTATGTGTGGGATTGTGTTCCTGTCTTACTGGTTGTTTGGCCTGAGGCTTCCAACACTGGAGTTTGTAGGCTATTGGGTAGAGCTGCGTCTTGGTGCTGAGATGAGGAACTCCATGAGACCTCACTCCGATGAATATTCCCTGGGGTCTGAGGTTCTCTGTTAGTCTGGTGGTTCAGACTCAGAGCTCCCACTGCAGAAGCTTCAGCCTGACCCTGGGCTCATGAACCAAGATCCCGCAAGGCACATGGGGTGGCAGTTCACTTTGGGGTGCTTCCCATCTCCTTGGGTGTCAGAGTCTCCCATCAGTGGCCAGCAGATGCCCTATTTGTGGGGAGATGCTAACTGTGCGTCTTCCCACACTGCCATCTTGACTCCTGGGCTAGGGACACTTTTCAGTCGTTACAAATATCAACAAAAAGCATTTTGGGTAGAAAACTTAGGATGGATAACTCACGTTCAAAATTCTTGACATTCATACACTATCCATCATTGGAGGGTTCGAATCACTGCATTTAAGAAAGTGCATTCCTTTTTTCCCCTCCTTCCTGTAAGAAATTCCTATAAGAAGAAGATCTGAAGAAGAAAAAGATAACAGGATATTTTTCTCATGTTGCCAATGAGTTTCTTGGCTTTACTTTTTCATACTTAAACTCTCAGGAAATAATTAGATCCTGCCCCTTCTCCTCCTTGCAAGAGAGAAATGTTTCAAGTCCTGGAAGGTCTTTGTTAACAGTGAAATCTTATATTGAATCACGATTAATTAGGCCACTCATTAGCAATTTTGATCACTGGGATCTAATACATCATGTTGATGATCTAAATAATACATTCATTTATTTACTTTTGTGTAGAGGAAAACCAAATCCTAGCTCATCAAAGACAGACAGGACCTGAAAGGTTATTCTGTATGACATCTCATTTCATGAATGGGAAAGCCTGAGGAAAGTCAACTAATTTGTTTGAAATCAGGCCATGAATAAATGGCACAGTTGAGATTAGAAGTTGATGCTGTTGTCTGCCAGGACAATACACCTAGACACAAGGCCATCATCCAGAGAAAAGACTTAGAAATTGCAGTTTCTTAGGTGAGTGATTTCAGGCAAGAGGTCCACCTGATGCCATTCCAATTCCACCATTTGAGGGGGCTGTCAAGTCCCTTCTTCTAAGGACTAGCTTGAGAACAAAAAAGGCTTCTTTGCAAACAAGAGAGCTCGTCCATGATTCACTTGAAGCAGGCAGTTCCTGCTAGGCGATTTAAATGTCATCAGAGCTGTGGCAGGGCTCCCAGTTGGAGCAATAGACCCACTGTGCCTTTACAAGAGTGGTGGCTGAAACCCTGGACAAACTGACTTGCTTTAGAGGCAAGCTGGAAAAAAAAATGATTTGTTGTAGAATTCCTGTTAGTCCAGTCGGCTCTCATTCTCTTGTGAAACCAGATTTGTAGGCACATGCACTGGCCAGTGAGTCAGCCCTTAAAAAGTCATTCATAATTTATGTATAAACAAGAATAGCTTTTGTTTCAGAGAATTTGGGAAGTTTTTATAGCCTGCTTTCTTCCAGTACCATTTCTGAAAAACGGTTTCTGTCTCAAGGCGGTTCCTATAGGCCTATAAATACTTTGATGTTCAGACATCTGGAACTTATATTTGGTGTTGACTAATGAGTATTATTATTTTATTATGTATTTATATATGATCTGAAAGAAATTTGAGGTTATATGCCACATAACTCTGTATACACACTGAACAATGACAAATTCTTTTTACCCATTACACTTATGATTTATTACTTGGGCAGGAGAAGTTCTGAGTCATTCAATTGACATGTAATTGTGCTTTGGAAGATAGTAATGGAATAGAGAGAATGGAAAATTATCCTTAACATATATTGTTAAAATAATTTGTAAGTGGACAAAATGGACTCCAGAGATATTATTTTTCCCATTTTAAAAATATCAAAGGATAATTAATATGGCAACAAACTCCAGTGTTCCTTTTGAATGAGGAAAGAAGAGCCTTGGTCTTAGAAATACATGTGGGTACGTTTGAATGGGCAATAAACAACGCATAATGGATCTGACTTCAAAGAATGCCTATTAGAGAACCAGACCTATTTCAAACTCAAATGCTCAATACCCAGTTTGCTTTGGTACCAATAAGCCACAGGTAAACACTAAGATCAAAGGGAAAGGTGGGTGTGTGAAGGGGCATGTGATGACATTACTTCTCCACAAAATATTTCCCCCAAGGGACACTGGGGATGGCACCTTGTAAGAGCCTCTGTTGTATATTCAGGAATTTATTTTAAAGGAGTGTCAGAGGTATTTCAGTCTGTAAGAACTGCAGCTTAAAGGCCACTAAACAAGAGGCACACTGAAGGTGGCATGCTTGGAGAAGAGGATACTAAGCTGGAAAGGGATAAACGGTGCCTTTATAGGCCACACTGATCCATGCTTGCTTGCTTGCTTCTCCCTCCCACTAGCAACAGCAGTGTAAACTGGTATGGCCCATCAGCAGGCCATGTGGCCCTCTGTGGAAGAATGAGCCCTCTGTGCATGCAGGCAGAGCAGTTGCCAACAAAGGCCCATTGGAGTGTTTAAAAGCTCCAACTTGCTGCCAAATCAAAGCCTTTCTAGAGGCAGAAGCTGTGAACAGGATATCCCATCAACAGGGAGAGGAACTGTTTTGCAGCTCCCCTACATAATCCTTAAAATTGACTTATCTACTTTGCCAACAGTCCCCAAATTCAATGCCCACAGTGGGTGGTATTCATTTAAAGTCATTACCCAGAGCTCTGTTAAATCTTACTGAACTACATTTTGGGGCTTGACCAGGAGCTAGCTAGCAGACTCCATAGAAGGGAAAAAGTAAAAAAGACCCAGTGGATCCCACAACAGAAAGAAAGAGTTCTGAAAACAAAACAAAATCCAAAATTGGTTTTAAGAATGTGATAAAATGAAGTAATATTTCCAGTCTCCTCCCTCATACACACACACCTTTCAATGACTTTATTTTATTGTCCATGATAAATAGATTAGAATATTGCTCAGAAACATAAACTTAAGAAGAAATGTTAGCCTACTTTGAATAAATGCAAAAAAGGGCTAAAACTTTTAGTCTATGTTTCGATTGCATGAAAATTATCTGTCCTATATATTTTTAAATGTGTCACAATATTTTCCTTTTGACTGTCTTCCAATGAATGTCTCTCTTGTCCAAGGGATTAGGTGAGGGTTAGTTGATTAGAAGTAAACAAGAACTATATATACTAAAAGTAAACAGAGCAACAGACGAGTTGCATGAAAAAACCTCATCATAAATGACAGAAAATAGATGATGTCAGCCTCTACCACTGATTGCCCTAGTACTACCCCAAAATGTTCTCTTCCTTAATAGTTATTTCTACCCCAGTGCCTATGCTAGTACCTGCTAAGTAGGTCAATATATCAGCTAATCTTCCCTATCACACCTCCTACTGTACTTGAAATTAGGCCATGCTTCCAACTTGGGTTGCCAAATTTGGGTTTCTAGTAAAATTATAATTAAGTTCTAATTCTCTCATTCCAGGACACCTGTGTAGTTCCATACTATAACTCTCAGTATCTATTAATCTAGATTTGTCCCACCTTAAGGATTGTGCTTTTGTTTCCTATCATCTATCTGTAATAATACTGTTTGACCTGGTGGAGTTGGAGTTGCCCAATGCTCGGTCTCACTCCATCTAGTGAGACACTAGGACCCCGCATGATTTTGCTCATATAGGCCACATTCACAGGACTAAATCCCAGTCCAGCTCCTCCAAACTTTGAGGAGCTGCTATTTTTCTGCTCCCCAGCCTCACTCCTAAATGGTGGTCACTGCATGGATTCCCAGACCCTGAATGACCCAGATGAGATGATACAGTACCAACTGCTTCCAGAAATATCCCTGGGATGCTGGACCCCAGAAGTGTTCTTCCAAGACTGCTCCCTGACCTCTCTAGAGCCAGGCATGTACCTGGGTCTACCTTAAGCCTTGGAGATTGTGTCTTTGCCCAACTCTGGTTCCTTTCTCCTCTCCATTGCCCAGTCTTACCAAGGTTGATCTATAACGTGTCAGGTCTGAGCTATCCTGAGCTCAGGTAAATTATCAGTGATGAAGGAAACAAGGCCTCCTTATAATTATTTTCACTGCCCTCATCTCATTGACAATACTACCTCATCTCAACAACAATGATGATCAGCATGTCAGTCAATCACCAACCCCTCAAAAGGGCATCTTTAAGGAAATAATTTTTATACAACAATCCACTTTGAGAATCTATTTCAAAAAAAGGAATCACAGAGGGAAAAAAAATGGACAAACTGCCTGACCCAAAGTGGTAAGAAGATGCATTCATTTATCTATTCAATAGATATTTATTGAGTACCTACTATGTGCCAGATCCTAGGTACTGGGGATATAGAAATAAACAAAACAGATTAAAACACTTGCTCTCATAGAGCTCATCAGAAACCATTAGCTCTATGATCCTGAATATGTCATGTTACTTTTCTGAGCTATGTTTTCCTTGTCCACAAAGTAGGAAATTTGGTGTAAAGAGAAAGAATTTTTCAACTCTAACACTCTGTGCTTCTCTTAAAATGCTAGGAAAATATGGGCAGACCCATATATTATACCAACATAAAAACACTTGCCTGAATGGATGTCAAGGAAAGATGGTAGATAAAATTCAATTTAACCTCAATAATATTCACTGAGCACCTACTGGGCACCAAGAGGAGTTAAAAATACAATGATTACTGAATTACATGCTCACAATCCCTTAGTGCTTCAATATCTAATGGGGAAGTCAGACTTATGAAATGATTTTTAACAAATTGGTTATTGATCAATTATACTTATTAATTATACAATATACAAAAATACACAGAATAATATAAAAATCACCAGAAATCCAACCAATAGGGACTGTCATACTTAACGAATTGGGAACCTTCTTCCAGACATTCCTCTATGCATGTATACATAAATTTCATGTATTTTCTGTAAATTGGAAAATGCAAATATTTAAATACTGCTTTTTTCCTCAAATATATGTCACGGATCTCCTCCTCAGCAATAAATATGGAATATATAAACATTTTAATTGCTGTAAAATATTTCATTATTTGTCTGTATTATAGAATACTTAATCAGCTTCCTATTAATGGGCATAATATTCCATCCTTCATATTAACAAGAATATCTTAATGTTCACATTTTTGTCACTTGTGCCAGTATCTCCTTTGAATTTCCATAAGTAGAATGTGGATGTCAATGTACATTTACATTTTATATTTTGAAACATATTGCCAAGATACACTCTTAGAGGTTTCTGCCAATTCACATTTCCAGAGACCATATAGGAAATTACATCATTTACCTATACTCTCATTATCTTTGAGGGTTTTTTTTTTCCTGAACCTGTTTAATCTTTGCCAGTCTGAGAGCTGAGTTTTATGTTCATTAACTTTTCTTTGACTATCAGTAAGGTTGAAAATCTTCATATATATTTATTGCATATTAGTATTTTTCCATTTGTGAATTGTCTGTTCATGTGTATTGCCATTCTTTTTTATTTGTATAAACTTTCTTTCATGAATTGGCTAATAGTTCTTTGTATATTAGAAATATTGCCCCTTGTTTTATCTACTGGTGCTGCGAATATTTTTCCAGTGTGGTGGTTCAAACTTCTATGATTGTTTTTAGCCACATAAAAGATTTTTTTAATTATTAAAAATTTCAAACACACAAAAAAAGAGAGCTAGAGAAAAAAAAGAGAAAAGTATAAGTGAACCCCAAGTGCCTACCACCCAGCTTCAGTAGTTAATTAATTCACAGACAATCTGGTTCCCATTTTAAACTCCTCCTTCCGTCAACCCTGTACGCTTTTGTAGCAAATTCAAAATATCGTATTATTTAATCTATGAATATTTTAGTCTGTATTTCTAAAAGATAAAAGTCTTCAGAGGTCTTTTATTGATGTCATCAAATTTCCCATAATTTTCATTTATGGTTTCTGGTTTTTGTGATATACTCAAGTCATTCTCAAGGTCAAATAATCTTTTTAATGTATTTATGATTTATTCAGAGATTTGCACATGACTTCTCTCTACAGAGATGTGAACAAATGTGGAAGTCTAATACAATATCATCAGGCAGCTCAGTTTTATCACTAGTGGAAACACCACTGAATCAGTGGCTTTCAGTGGAAGTGATAGATTTCCTATTTTGTCACTTTAGGGTCATTTGTAAATTTTCCATTTGGTGTGATTGCGATGGCTATGTATCATGGTATTCATTTATTTTTTTGTGTGCAATCACTGAACTTAATGAGCCTTTCATTCTTACTTAATTTGTTTGTAATTATGATATGTTGCTAGCAGGTGAATGGAAGTTCCTTGGTGATAGACTGGTTGGAACTGTCAGGCAATCTATAGATATGGTTAATTGAGAATGTAACTAATGGTATTTTATAATAAAATATGTTAATTTTTAAAAATAAAACAAAAGAAAATTTTCATCCATTAATCATATATGTTAAGAAATAGAAGTTCTGCAAATTCAAGACAGGAATTATTCAGATCCAGGAAATAAAGCAGAAATAAAAGAAAAGTAAAACTAAGTGTTCCCTAAATATCACGAATTTAAAGTAATACTCATACACTTTACTAAAGCTGTGGATCTCAGAATGCAATTATCTTATTTTATACATAGTTGTAAAAATTGCACTAGCCTATCCCACATCACATCAGAAAAAAAACAAACAAAAAAAAACCCTGATGGATCAGAATGGAGAGAGAAATAAGAAGGTAATAACTTCAGAGAAGAGATGATGAAGCCTATCGATAAAAACACAAACAAGAATTCAAAGAACTAAAGGATCTGGAGGCAAAGAGGCCCACACATATAGTTGTGAAGGCCTCATTGTTCCGTAACACTGCTCAGTATTCACAGTGATAACCCTGGGGCATGAAAGGAATACTACTGCATTTATTATACTATAGTCTCTTTAAGAAAGCATGGAGTTAATTCATTTTTTATCATTTTCCATCAAATGATTATATTAAAATTTACTTTTTTATTTAAGCAATTTTAGTAAAGTTTCATTTAAGCAGTTCATTACTTCATTAGGTCATGTAACTTCAGTATTAATCAGTAGCATTTAAAAATTATATTCAATTGGAACAAGATTTTAAGTAACACAAACTCTTAGATATATTTCACACTAATTTATAAATAGCTAAAAGTAATTTTAACCCAACACTGATTCTGTTGCATCATTTCAGTAAAATTTGCTTGATCTCAGAACCCTTTTGTCAGAGAGCATCTCAGAAGTCAAATCTTTTTTTGAACATGTAAGAGAAATGCTTCCCTGGTACTCTATAAACTTTACAACTACATATAAGAGTTTAGTAACCATCCCAAACTCAAAAACTAGATTCAGATTACAAAAATATGCTACATAGTTTGAAATCACAAAAACAAAATGAGGAATTGGTTCAACCCAGTGAGCATAAAATATACTCTAGAGAGAAAAGAACTAGGATTCTGCCATTAGGATATTCTTTCCTGCCTTTACCTATGTTAAACCAAAATTCCTAATTCAAAGTGGATAATAGATTAGTCAATCCTAGACTACTGAGTTTCTGGTCACCGGCAAGGAGGCACAGGCAGCATGACATCTGACAAATATACATTTCTACTTTTTCTTAAACGGATCAGATCATCAATTAATTTTTTTTTTTTCTTGCGGTACGCGGGCCTCTCACTGTTGTGGCCTCTCCCATTGCGGAGCACAGGCTCCTGACGCGCAGGCTCAGCGGCCATGGCTCACGGGTCCAGCCGCTCCACGGCATGTGGGATCTTCCTGGACCGGGGCACGAACCCGTGTCCCCTGCATCAGCAGGCGGACTCTCAACCACTGCGCCACCAGGGAAGCCCTATCAATTTTTAAAGTTCATCCTTGAAGGCCTGATTTCTAGCTATTATTTGCTCCTGTGAATATAAAACAAAGGTTCTGAGTACTCTCCTCTCATTTTGCGGAGTTATGATCTAAGCCCATAAAACATTTCTATAGGCTCATGTTCCCATGGTTAATGTGTGTAAGAACAATAATTGGCTAGGTCTCTAAATGTATGTGTCAACTGTTAGGCTAGTTCTCATTAAGGCTTGGCTTGAGTGGCCACTGGGACCTTTCAGTGACCTGAGTCATCTTACTGAATTCATCCATTCACTCAACAGATATTTTTGAGGGCCAACTATGAATCAGGCAATGCAGAATATCAATCAGCCAAACAGGTGACAAACCAGAGCCACTCACAGTTTTGGCAGAATAGCCCAACACCCTCAAGGCTACTACATGTGCAGAACCTCGTATACCAAAACGCTCAGTGGTCTGATACAAATCTGCTTAGGGGAACTGACCTGTGTGGAAATAACTGCACTGTGAAATATGGATATGGTGTGACTACTTTCCAGAATCTCAAATCGAATGATGCTCTATGGATTGATTCAGAAGCATTTATGCTTACAAGAAGTATAGAAGATAGGAATGAAATCTGATTTCTGTTCCCAAACTCAACTCCTGACTTCCTTTGAAGTCTATGGTCTCTAACATTACTGCAAGTTTTTCACCTGGAGGTAAAGAATAATCCTACTTTAGGCTGAAATATATTAAGGAACTATTTGGCTTTTGTTTTTGTTTTTCCAGTAAAACTTTAAAAAAAGCTTAACATGGATTTTATGTATATGCTGACTTTCATTAAGCTATCGCCTTTGCTTGAGGTTGTCAAACAGAATTTTGGAACTGGAAAAGATCTTTGATATGAACTATTACAATGATTTTAGAACTGTTAAACACAGGACCCCAGGGTCTACCATGAGGTAGAGGAAGATGGTAGGCATGGGTGAGACCCTGAAACCCAGAGCCACCCTGCTTTCATATTTGATCTGTTTATAATCCCAAGAACATTTATTTAAAGAAAGGGATATATAAGTATTTTTTTAAAAAAGAGTGAAATTGTTGAATTAGTATAACTCTTTTGTGTTATGGATGAAGATACCAAAACCCAGAGAGAAACCCAACCTGCCAAAGATCACATGGTGGGTAGGCGACAGTACCTGGACTCAAATCAGTATCTCCCCATTTCTTGTTCAAGAATTGTCCAGTAGGCCATGCCACCAACCGGTAAGGTATTCAAATGGCCAAAGTACTAAGATTATGACTGTATTTCAACAGACTGTGGCATGATAGAGTTTCTGTTCCTTTCAGGATCTTTGTCATGTTCTGTGATCTCCTGTCTCATTATCTCTGGAGGTAAGGACATCTTACAGCATAATAATGATTCAGTTTTGCTCTAAGAAGGTATTAATACTACCAAGAAGGTTTGTTTGTCTGTGAAGGCTCTATACTAAAGAATGTGAGAATCCACAGTTGTGCTCCAGAATGGAGCCAGGAAAGCATCAGGTTCTCTCCAGGATTTAGCTACAAAGGGCAGTGGTGAGATTGAACCAGGACCCTGGTGGGGGAAGACAGAGGTGATGAAAGGGAAAGATGGAGGAGCATCAGAATTAAAGCACTTCTAGATACCCATCTGAAGCAGAATCTGTTCAACGGAATGGCAGCCCAAAGAGAGAGCTAAGGGAACATTTTCTACTACTCTTTGGTCTCCAAGTGTGTTTAATACGGAGTTCAAGACTGTACTACACAACCTTCCAGATCAAAGACTTTCAGGTGAATTTCACTATTTTGTAATTAGGTGACAAATGTTAACATCTACCTACCCCTAACCTTCCAGGATGTAAAGAACCATTATGTAAAAACAATTGTGCACAACTAATAATTAATAATAAATTTCTGTAGTTAGTGTGTCTTACTGAGGAGGTGTATTACCTTCTCATACAGAAAAAAATGAAACAAAAACTGTTTTATATAAAAATGAAGATATTCAAGAGAGAACATCATAGCTAGGTCTATACAAAAAGGAAAGACCAGATGATAATATAACGGACTCAAAATCAAGCTCTTGTTTCTGTTTATTAGTCCACTGATAATTATTGATGTCTCCACTTTGTCCAATTTTTTGATAGACAATAATTGTATCTGGGAATGGACTATCATCTACTGGTCCCAGCCTTAGAGCCTCCGTCTTCCCAATCACTCAGGTAATGTGTGTCTATATCTGGATCCTTGAGTCTAGGAAACATCCTCACTTGTGCTTTTTCAGTCCGCTTTAACCATGATCTTATTCTACCTTCCCTTCTGAGTTTTTTGATCAACTGATTTACAGCTTTTGGTTAAAATTAAATTTTTAATTTGTCCTAACTGATCAGTGAAAGAATAAAGAATACAACCACAGTCAAGTTTGTAACGCCCAGTTTTCCAAGGTGATTACTTCTCACTTTGCACCTAGGGCGCTGTACCTTTACAGCCTTGTGTCCCAAGGGCAACAGTATTAGTTAAGAGGATAGCTCTGGAGTCACACTGCCTGGGTTCAACTCCTGGCTCTGCCAATTACAAGCTGTGTGATCTTGTATCTGTCGCTTAACATCTCTATGCTTCTGTTTTCTCATCCATAAAGTGGAGATAATAATAACAATACTGACTTCTTCATAGAGTTGTTCGGAGGCTTAAATGAGATAATAGATGTAAGCTGCTAAGAACAGTGACCTGGTACACAGTAAGTACTTAATAAAAGTTGGCTATTATCGATTTTACACTATTGTGTGGATCATGGGAGTAAACCCTTTTTCTAATTTAAGTCTCTATAGGGAATGTGAGCCATTTTTTTCTCTAGTTGACAGTTGGTGTAACATCCTCTGTCCCTCCTGAACATCCAGCACTGAGTCATAGCCTGTATCCCATGATTGTTGACTACATTTGTGCCCTTCTAATTCTGTCATTTTCTCTTCCTCCATCACTCTCATTGTCATTATCATCTTCATCATCATCAGTATTGAGTACAGTGCTAAAGACCAAATTCAGAAAGTTCAATTCACTAAAAATTCAAGAAGCTACAATGCAACAGGCAGTAGATGAGACATAGGACAAAGCAAAGAGTGAGATGCACATACTGCGTGGAGAGATCCATGGTCTCCAGTGGGGGAGACACAGTAGACTCTCATTAACTCTGATGCAAGATTACTAAGCTCCACAGGGACCCACAATCATCAATTATTCTTCCTTTCATGCTGTCTGGAGCTCATAAGAAGTTCTGAGCCTAGGGGTGACAATCAGAAGTCAGTGGCACAGAGGTGAGGTCTAATCATGACTCTGACTCTCATCCTACCAGCCAAGATCCCAAGATTGTGACAGTTTTAACAGACACTCCAGCAGGATCCCAGAAGAAGAACAGGCCTGAGGTACTGTGAGCCCAAGGACCAGGTGACTGGCCTTCAAATATCCAAAGGACACAGGCAGGGCAATAGCACTCTTTCTTCAGGACCCTCATTGTTTCTTGCTCAGCATAGGCTGTGCTGGAGGCTTGGGACTGAATGAAAGGATTGGATGTGATACTATGGGACACAGCCAAATTCCTAAGAAGTGAGCCAGAGCTGTGGCTAAGACCCAACCCCTGCCAGTGAAACCCAAAGATTAGTGGTTGAGAAATGCTTGCTTGGCCTATTCAAAAGGTGGTGAAAACATGGTGCCAAAGTACCATCATCAACATCAGCATCTTTACTACAATTTATTATTCACTTACTTAAGCTGAAGCCGTATTCAAACACATGCTTCATACACAGAAATTCACAATTTGGTATTATTTCCTCCATTATACAGAAGAGGAGACTGAACCTCTGAGAATTTAAGCAAATTGTACAAGATCATACAGCTACTAAGCAGCAGCCGAGTTTCTCTAAGGGATGAAGACAGTTAATTGAATATATACACCCACAGCCCACCAGCTGCCATAATGTTGACAAAGTTATTTAACTGCTTTTATTGTAATTCTACTTTGTCGATATTATACTGAGAACTGTCTTTTTTGTATAGCTATAAGGGGTGTTGTATGCTGAAGCATTAATTAGCTATTTAACTGCCCTGCAATATCTTCTGTTTGCTCTGGGAGGCCAAACTGATTTTCTCTTTTTTCCACTTCTACCTATATGAAAGAATTTTTTTCAAAACTGGTTCCACTAGATAATTTTACGGTCTCAAGACTGGAAATAAATAGCTTCTCTAGAATTTGCAAAATCTATCATGTTGTTTCACTATAGAAATCAGAGGTCAGCACTGGGTCCAGTCTGGCCTCTATTCTTTCCTCTTTAAACAAGTACACTTGTTGATTGGTCTTAGTGAGATATGTCTTACATTCTGAATGTATTGTGCTGTGTTGCATTAATCATTACATCACTACAGGGAATGAAAATAACCAATTTCCTTAATTAAAGGGTTCTGGTAAGACAAGAGGTGCTCTATTCATCACTCTTCATTTGTCTTGGCTAATAGCAATAGCAAAAATAATACCTTGAATTTAGACAGTTCCTTTCTTCCAAGAAGTTCAAAGCTCTAGTATGTCTAGTATATCATGAGAACAGACACATGAGTACTAGTGAACTTGGCAAGGAGAAAGAGATGTTATTTATGCCAAATTAAAACACTAAAATGAGACCATAATTTATTTGCTGAATGTATTATCTTTCTTAAGATGAATGCAATGTGGTGTAAGAAAGAAAAAAATAACAGAATTTAGATGCAGGCTATTGTGTGTAAATCTTGGCTCTGTCATTAACTAGCTGGGGATTCATACTTAAGCAAATTTTAACCTTGCTAAACCTCAAGGTTCTCACTTATAATAGAGAAATAGTGAATATCTACCTCATATTATTATTATGAAGATAAAATAAGAGTGAAATATGGCAATAGATATATATATTTCATATGATTATTATGAAGTTACAATAAGAGTTAAGTATGGTACCTTATAAAACATGAAGTTTTATAACACAAATATTAAATTACTGTTTTCTCATGAAGCTAGTAGGACAAATTTCAAGCAAGCTAACTTGCATAGGTGCTCATCATTCTCTACAGTCTATGCTCAACTTTTTACTCTCCTGTCCCTCCCCTGATACCTAGCATCCACTGGAATGCTCATCGATGTTTGTTGAATTGGGATGGATTAAATCAGATTGGGTTTATGTTCTTTTATAGAGATTCATAAAAACAATAGGTATGGTAATCTGATGTCCCATGCCTTTAAATTCTGGGAGAATTTGTAACCTATAAGAGTAGAGGAAGTGGTCCTAAACTGATTCAAGAACAAGAATTTTGGAGGTTAAGAATTATTTAGGAAATCAACAGAATCCATGCTTTTAAATGCAGTAAAGTGAGAATTTTCTTCAATGTTTTTCATATATAATTTATTATCCAAGAAAGGATTAGGGTATCTCTAAATAAATAGTAGTTAGTATTTATATTTCTAGTCTCAAATGATTCCATGGACTATTAAAGGTAACTATCGCCTCTTTGGGAAAATAGTTTTGCAATAGGATTTCAACAAGGAATAATAATCACCTTCATGTATACATCATTTTTCCCTTAAAAGGGGCTCTCATATCTCTTATCTAATTGATCCTCATAGTAGTTCCCCATTTTACAGATAAGGAAACAGAGTCATAGACTATGTGACTAGATCCTAAGTGATGAGGTTAGGATTAAAAATCAGTTCTTCATTGGTTGAAAATTCAACCACTCTAGGAATAAGAAATACCATGAAAGGACACCCAACTCTAAGGATTAAAGAGGAATAAATGAATGAGGGATTGATTTAGCTGACTTTATAAACAAAAAGAGAGTGGCTTTACCACCACTGCCAACAAAAACTGAACAGCACAGTCAGCTCTTTGAAGCTGATCTACTGAGTCCCTAAGAGAAAGCTGAGATGTAGAGTTTGATGGCTGTTGGTGGTGGCGATGGTAATTTGGGTATTTTGTTGGGTTATTTTTTTTATATTATTATTGGTTTTTAATTTTTTCCTATATGAATAAACAATAATTTGACTAACTGACCAAACGAACTAGGTGTTTTGCCCTCAAAAAACATAAGCTAAAAATACAAAAGGAGAGAACAGAAATAGAATAAGAAATAATGGAGTTAAGATGAAAATATAATGATGGACATTAAAAATGGACAGCAAAAAGGAAATAATACAGGAAGTGGAGTATACATGTTGGACTTAATTTATGTGCTCCTAGAAAGCTGAAGAAAAGACAAATTTTTAAATATTTAATCGCTTTACATTTTTTACTTAATTGTTTTTGTATCTTTTCCTGCAAAACATGATAAAATGGAAAATAAATTTTAAATAATCACCCAAGATCCTAATATAAAATTTATTCTTTATTTTACATTTAAGCCTTCCCAAACTACTTTTGGACCGATTTCAAATTCTCTTTCCAAGTCCTTTAAGAAGGGAGTAACTGCATTCTGATTTATCTTTGTGTAAGTGCAGGCTTCCATACAGTGGGTTTGTTTAGAATGAAATTTGGGGTGGCAGCAAATCTCTTCTGGGCTTCCTGCTGGCTTCTTGTATATTTCTCTGTGTAATGTCATGGAAAGAGCTGGACTGGGAGAAATGACGCTCTCTTTCAAAGAAGTACTTATAAAGTATACATATCATATGGACTGTTATCCAAGACTTATCAACAACCTTCTTATGAAAGATGTAAACTTTCTTAAAATAAAAGCTACCACTCATAGAGAGTTTCTGTTAGTCAGATACAGTACCAAATGCTGTATATAATTTTAATTTTCATCTAACCTTACAACAACCCTGTGAGTGGGTATTATTATTCCCATTTGACAGTGGAGGAAATTGAAACTGAAAGAAATTAAGTAACTAACCCATGATCAGAGAGCACACAAGTTGGAATTAGGATGTAAGCCTAAAGCTGCCAAGTTCCAAAGACTTTTTGGATGTGGTGACTGCTGTAGAAGCAATGAGCATAAAGTCATGCTGCTCTTATCTGAAGGCAAAGACATTGGGAGCTCAAGTCCGACAGTTGCTGGATGCAGGTTTTCACTGGAATTGGATTTGATCCTAGGAGAGAGCTTAGTGAATCCTGAAGAATGGCAGATTGGCACATACTTCAGACTAAGTCATCTACTTTGTTCATCACTTTTCCAGCATCACTTTAAGCCACTTGGCTCTCTAGTCTATTTATACCTTCAGTTTTGATATTGAGAAGCTAAACAAAAATATGCTGTATCATATTGCAGGGAGACACTATGGAGCTACAAAAAAGAACTTGACCCTGGGGGTAGCTTAGACACCCCTGAGCCCCAGTCGCAGCTCTGCCATGCACTAACTCTGTAGAAAGCAATAAAAATAACAATAGTTAACTAGGTGTGAGGCACTGTGCCAGGGCTTTACTTATGCTATTTCATTTAATCTTCAGCTATTCCATGATGTATTTATAGTCTCTTCACACAACAGACTAGGAAACCGAGGTCCAGGAGCTTCCAGAGTTTGAATTCAGGCTCAACCATTCACTCTCTACATGATCCTGGGCAAGCTACTTAACGTTTTAAAGCCTCAGTTTATCATCTATACCAAACTCATAGAACTATTGTAAAAATATAGTAAAAACTTGGCACACAAAGGCTGCTTGTCTTATTCAATTTGAGATCTCTTCTCAACATCTAACAGAGCACCTTGAAATAGTAGGAATTCAGTTACGGTTTAATTTAGTATCGATATATAGATTGGTTGACACATAGGTGGAATGGTGCTGAAAGGATGATATGAAATAAGCATTTGTGGATTAAATCCTTAGGAAGCAGGAGAGCTGGTTGGGCCTCTTGAAGGACGACTCATGTGGGCTATGGGTCTCATCTTCTCTGCCTTCAGCCTTCTTATCTTGGACCTGAATTTTAACTTAGGATGTCGGAGACAGGAGAGCGGTGAAGTGGAAGATCCCTTCCCCCAGGACCACCTCTCCCCCATTAGCTAAACTGTAAATATCCTCCATGGTGTGGCTCCAATATGCTTTCTCCTCTTCATGTAGTACAGGCCTTCCTTCAATACCTAATATACCATCCATTCCAGACCAATGGCTTCCTATGTCTCAAAATACCTTCATCTTTCAGACCTCTGTTGATTCTATCCTACTTACCTGTAATACACTTTCCACCATCTCTTCTGATCAATCTTCCAGATTCTCTTAGACAGAGCCCACATGGCATTTCTTTTAAGGGTCTTCTTGCATTTTAACAAAGTTAACTGAACTAACCCAGCACACTCAGCCTGGTATTACAGTGAATACCTCCCCCCCCACCCCATACAGAGGTATGCTCCCATAGACACATACCCAGGGATGTAATTTTGTCTTATTCCTCTCTGTACCCACAACAACTACTACAGAGCCTGGCCCAGGATAATTTTTATATACTTGAATGAAATAACATGGGATGTAATCAGAACTCCTTGTCCTTAAGCTCTGCAATGGACCATAATTCAGGATGTGTGCTTCCTGAGGGACTGCCTTTATGCTCTCCAGCCCCTTCAATCTCTGCTTTAAATACAAACTCAACATGGCTGAGGTTTGCCCTCCATTATAGTGGAAACTGGGTTGGGTTAGAATTGTTTTAATAGTGAAAATAGGAAGATACTGATGAATCATTCTCCTTAGTCACAATATGGTCAAGTTTAGGACACACTGAGAAGTTATTCTACCCTTAACCACATCTGAAAGAGAGAATGGCAGCTGGGTCTCCACCATCATCTCTTTCCATGATTCTTGGGTCGGGTTTCATCAGAAGTGTCGCAGGTCTATTTTACACTGACACCAAGGTAGAGCATGGTCAGGACAGGCCATAGTAACTAAAAGGTAAGCAGTGAGGTTGCAGCACCAGGTCCTGAAGTCATAACCCTATTGTCAGCTCTGCTTTCCCAGTGTTTCTGTGGTCTGCATATAAAAGTACCAGATGCTTCGAAGGCAGAGTTCTAACCACCAGCATTATTGTGTATACGTATCTGTCCTATTCCCTTCTCTGTGCAACGAGGAGCAAAGAAACATAAAATTAAGAAAAAGTAATTGGTCAACTTCCATGACCAATCATGGAATCAACATGTATTTATTGAGGACCTGTTGTATGCCAGGAGTTAGGCATGGAGGATACCACAGTAAGCAAACATAGCCACAGCTCCTAGTGTCATAGCAGATGGCACAGCAGTGAAAAGCATGGGCTCTAGAGCCAAACCACCTTTCTAGTCTGATGACCAACTCTGTCACCTGTAAGTCATGTGACTTTGAATATAAATGGATTAAATCTCTCTGTGCCTCGGTTTCCTCATCTGTAAAATGGGAATGATAGTAACAGTATCTACCTCTTAGGAATATTTTAAACATTACATGACATATGTAAAGCCCCTGGGATATAGTAAACTCTTGGTAAATTTTAGCCCTTTGTGTTTTAATTTTGTGAGGGACACAAACCTGAATCAAAATAGTCATAACTACATTGGAAACAAACATGATTGTAACTGAGCCGTAAGTGGTATGCTAGTGAGAGTAAACACCAGAGATACATAAACTGGTCTAATGGCCAAAGAAGGCTTCACTGGGGAAATGTGGTGGGGGAAAGTGGGGTGGGAGTTGTTCAAGCATGAGCTCTGAGGTGAAGGATACAGAGCACTTTCTAGAAACTGAAAGAGGTGTGAAGCTGGAGCACTTCTAACAAGAGTTGGGAAGCCTGGTCCAAGGCAAAGTGAAGAGGTGAGCTTACATGCCGTTGAGGGCCAGGTAGTATAACACAGGAGCATGGCTGAGAGTTAAGAGTGTTTTAGAATTATATAGTCAAAATTACTCTAGCAGGAGAAACATGGAACTAGTACACAGATCCAAAGAGGGTCTCCAACAGGACACAAATCTTTGCCATGTGAAACTGTATTTTTAAGATAGCTGGAGGAAAAAGTAAACTGTGGAGGAGGTGCTCCCCAAACCCTCACATCCTTCTTCCCTCTGACCTTAGCCTCAGCATGTCACCCCAGCAGCAGAGAAGGTTGGTTAGAGAGAAGCTTGCACTCAGGGCAGATGCTACAAGTCATGAGTATTTACATGACACAGGAGGGGACTGGGGGCTTCAAATTTACAAGGGAAGAGTAACTATGGGAAAAGAAAGAGACGGAGGGGATACTGGCATTTGGGAAAGGAGATGTTAAGAGTCAGAGGGATTATAGGAAGGAGGGACAGAACAGCATTAGGAAGGACAAAGTACCTACAGGGCGCTCAAATGGCAGGCCAATCCTGGAGGTCCCCAGAGGATGTATGGTTGGCCCCACAGGCATCTCCATACTTCTCTCCACCACTGGGATCAGTTTCCTGCCTAGGACTCCGCGTGGTTTGGGTTTATCACTGGAACTGCGCCAAAGTTGCTTAAATCTATTTAGAGTATGTGTGTGTGTGCTTCAGAGAGCAGGAGAAAGGCAGGCACTGGAGTAAGAAGAGCCTGATCTCACTCTCCCTGCTCCATCATTGGCCACATCCTTGCCTACAATGGCTCTGATGGCTACATTGGCTCCCTTCCTGGTAGGCTCCTCTGGGGAGGGAAGTCATCCACAGAAATCTCTACTCCAATGTGTTATGGGACTTGAGGAGACCACATTCTCTTTTAAGAATTGAGTTTCCTCCAATATAAAACGAGGGACCTGGACCAACTAAGTTCAAAATACCTATGTGGGGGCTTCCCTGGTGGCGCAGTGGTTGAGAATCTGCCTGCCAATGCAGGGGACATGGGTTCGAGCCCTGGTGTAGGAAGATCCCACATGCTGCAGAGCAACTAGGCCCGTGTGCCAGAACTGCTGAGCCTGCGCGTCTGGAGCCTGTGCTCTGCAACAAGACAGGCTGCGATAGTGAGAGGCCCACGCACTGCAATGAAGAGTGGCCCCCGCTTGCTGCAACTAGAGAAACCCCTCGCACAGAAACGAAGACCCAACACAGCCAATAATAAATGTAAAAATAAAATAAATAAATTAAAAAGAAAAAAGACCTATGTGAAGCTTCAGTTCTACCTGCAATTCTTGACAGAGCCCACTGCTCCCTTTTTCCACCTTTTCTGTTTTAGACTCATAGATTGCCAGAGGTGGAAATCCTATTATTTTCCCTATGGCAGATATGAGGTAAGACAATATGCCAAGATTGGGGGTGAGGGGGGAGAGAGTGAAACACTCCTAATCAAGGTGGATCAGCTGCAAAATTTGTTGGGCCCAGTGCAAAATGAAAATGTAGGGCCCCTTGTTCAATAAGGAAGAACTTCAAGATGGCAACAACAGAGCATTAAGCCAAACACAGGGCTCTTCCGAGCACAGGGCCCAGTGTAACTTCACAAGTCACATGCCCATGAAGCAGTCTTGCTCCTGATGCAGTGCTCTTTCCTCTGTTACATGCTGACTGTGCCCTTCTCCCCATTCCCAGCCTCTATTAGATTGTAAGTAATAGAGAAATAAATGATATTTTTAAAAATTTATTTATTTAGGCTGCTCTGGGTCTTAGTTGCAGCACGCAGGATCTTCGTTGCTGCATGCAGGCTCTTTAGTTGTGGCATGCGAATTCTCATGCAGGTGGGATCTAGTTCCCTGACCAGGGATCAAACCCGGGCTCCTTGCATTGGGAGCACAGAGTCTTAGCCACTGGACCACCAGGGAAGTCCCAATAAATAACATTTTAAGTTTGAAAGACTATGACTTGATTCTTAAGGGGTAACTATTCAATCCCTGAAAAGAAAGCAAAGAAAGAAAAAGAGCTGAAGAATATCTTCTCTATTTTTTACCTTCTCCAAAGCTCTCTTCACTTCTAAGACACTGACCTATGAGCAGAAAACGAGGCCAGAATCTGGAATTCAGTTGGTTGGAGATTTGCGGGTGAGAAAAATCACTAATTGGGCTTTCTGAGTAAAAGCCAATATGCTACAATAGGTGAAAAACAGAGACTATACCTCACCTCAAGGCACAGCTCTAGACAGTCCTTATTTCTTGATACTTGAGTGGGTTACTGAGAAAGATCATCCAGATCCAACAAGACAAAGTTAAATGAGGTCAGTACAAAGTCCCGCTCTTAGGGGCATCACAGAACTCAGTTGTATCGCTGCATGGAAAAGGCCAGGGTATGAGAGGCTGGCCGACGTGATGCTTGGTATGAGCCAAAGGTCTGACAAAGATAAAGCTAAAGGTTCCACATGCTGACCATATCGACAGAAGTGTAAAGGCCAGGGCAAGAAAGGTAAAAATATATCCTATGCCAGTGTTGGGGGTGTGGGGGAAAGGATGTTCTCTGTTTTAAGCCCTTCATTGTAAATAAGAAAGGGTAAAAAAGTAGAGGCGGGTTGTAGGTCAGGATGGAGAAAGATCTCAAAACAGCACCACCTAAGGATTGGTTGAGGGAGGAAGGAGTTCTTCACCTGAAGAAGAGTGAGTCAAGGAAGTTGTGGACGTGTTTGAAAGGCTGTCTGTTGTATGGGAACTGGATTCAGCATAGTCAGTGTGGCTCCAGAAATCAAAAGACTTGGGTGGGTGGAAGACAGGAAGACAGGATGAACCCCTGTTACTGGAAGTGATGGCAATCAGCACCTGTGCATGCTATTGCAAGTTGGAAGTTCTTCTGGGTGGGACCCCTGGGTTCTCTTCCAAGTCTACGAACTCCTGGGAATCAAACACATGAAAAGAGAGTGGGTGTCTTGAGTCTTGAGGTGATATATTCCAACTGAAATCAACATATTTCAAAGATTTCATAACTTCCAGGATGGTAAGGGGGAGGGGAAGCACCGGCATCTATAAAGAGTTAACTGGAAGAACACGGGTTAGATACTTTACAGATACCTTCCAGAGTGAAGAGGCGCCTGAGACACCGCTGCAGGCGCATGATAGGTACTAGGCTAGGACAAGGGCCAGGACAGAGTTTTGGCGTAGTACTAAGTCATCCTAAGGTTACCTAAAGCTGGCCTGGAATGAGAGAGCAGTGGCTGTTCTCCAAAGATATTTTCTTTGACCAATCTTGAGCATAGATTAGCATCAGCAGCATCTTTTGGCTGTGATAAGAGAGAAAGAAAAAGAAGGCTTTTTCTTTTTTTTTCTAATGCAAAGCCTGGGTCCTGTTGTCTTTTACAATCATATAGTGCTTTTGTCAAGCCAGTCTGATTCCTCCTTTGTTTTCTTTGGATTACTCCACCCTGCTGTGGGAAAATTAACTCTTTGGCACGTCCACAGGTACACAGCCCTGTAGACATCCACCCCCGGCAACACATCCTCGGGAGCCCCACTGAAGCTACCAGGTTACAAGAAGGGCTTAAAGTCCAATTAGAGTCTAATGAGTTGTCCTAATTGAGATTATTCTTGCAAATTGGTTAAAATTCTAATGAGTTGGCCTTAAATGGAACCTCCAGTCGATGTTTACTCTGGCTCTGCCCCAGCGAATTTGTAAGACAAATGCAATATCTCTGTCCTTGCCAGCCTCAGTGAAAATGGGGGATAACATTACTGGACGCCAGAAAGTCACAAGCATTAATCATCATTTTAGGCTGCTAAAAATGCTGTCGGCTACTGATACAAAAACTGATATCAAACACAATGAATGTTTTCTAGGAAAGAATCAACCACCATGTTGCCAGGTACTGAGCTAGGGGTGTCTAGAACTCAGGGCAAACACGATAAATACTTGCCTGATTTGATCAAAATTTCCAAAGATGACAGTTGTGTGTTGGGGAGGGGGGATAACGGGATAGAGGGTGGTAGAGTTGTTCAACTGTTCCTCCTATTCAGGTACCAAAATCTTTACAGCAAGACTTGGGATCCATTCACTCCAGATCACTGGCTACAATAACACCTACAGGGAATTTTTTAATGGAGGGCTTCAAAAAGACAATGAAAAGATTATACAAAGCTGACGGCATGAGTATTATATACAGATTACAAACTAGGTGACTTGGTTATGAATATATGCATATACATTTTTATCTGGTAGTAGCCCCCAGTGGAGAAAATATGAGCATCACTGAATCATGGCCTTTGGAGCCACAACAAGGAATGATTTAAGTATCTGCTCCTCTATCCCCTCAACCTACAGGAGACACATGATCTCAAGCTTCATTTGATGATTCCTTCCAAGGCTCTCTCACTTGGATTGAGACCCATGGGATAAAGACAACTCTCTCCAAAGGAATCCGTCACTCTCCTGGAGGTTCAGCTTCCGCCTCTCATACAGCTTAGAAAGGGATTTGGCTAATATCGACAGAACCAGATCTACGGTTGTTAGGTTGTTCTGGCAGAGGCACCCAGTACCTTGCTTTAGGAAGTGCACCTATTATGTTTTTCTTCTCCTTTGGGATTTTTGCTAAAATTCCAAGGAAACTGGAAGAATCACATTCAACATCTTGTCATATAGAATTATGTCCACCTTATTAGTCATAGTTCTTGGTTGCAACCGAGTGAATCCCTCCATCAAATTTAAGCAGAAAAGAGATTTACTGAAATAGTACACAGAACCTCTGCAGAAAGCCCTAGATCCAGTTTGGAGTCTTCCCACCAGGAGCAACACCCAAATCATACTACTCAAGCACTCCAGTAAAGGTATTTCAGTCCCTGCAGCTGTGCATAGACACTGTGGCTTGCACCACCAATCTTGGGGCCTGGACACAAAGAGGCAGCAACTGCTGACCCCCAAAACAGATGCCACACCACCACTCTCACTAAAAAAGATGGAGTTCTTACAACAGCTGATTCCCAGATCGCTCCAAAAAAATGAATTCTCACGTGAACAGCTCTGGCTAATAGAGCATGTGGTCACATGCCTATGCCCTGAAAATGCTGGCTTCTTCCTTGAGGAAGCAAAATTTAAAATTAAGATATTCCCCAGATATGAGAACGGTATTCAAAGTTGCTGAGCATCACAAACAGGCCAAACTCCCTTTCACACATCTTAACAAATGAGCTACTTAGGGCCAGAAATTTTAGAAGTGGGGCCAGATTTCGCCTCAAACTTCTTTCCTGAGGCAGAGTTTCTAGGATGGATCCTACTTTATCATTGCTAAGATAGTTTTAACAGCTCAGTCTGTCCTTGAAATGGACTTTCTTTTCAGTTATCTATTTTCTTATGGTTATCTCATTAAAAAATAATCCAGTATTCAGAGAAGATATCTATATAAACTTTCATGTAGCTTTGTATTCATCAAAAACAAAGCTCTGTTACATGGATATGATCATTTTGCCTATACACCAATAATTTTTATAATAATTAAATTGGAGTAAATGCAGTGAGAGAGAAGCACAGTTTAACTGCTATAGGAGTTTGGAGATCATCTAACTGAAGAAAGAACAGAAGGTTTCAAATAAGAAGTATCACCTGCTGACCATGAAAGACAAGTCGAATTTCAACAGGAGAAAAGGATTAAGGGCATTCCAAGCAGAGGGAAAAGTGTGAACCAAATAAGAAGAAGCTGATGGTGGATAAAGATGCCCAATGGAAAAAGAAAGTCTTTTTTCCCATTTTATTAAAGGAATCTGAGACCTGGAGAGGTGAAATGATATACCAGAAGCCACACAATGAGGGTCTTCTAACTACAGTTCCAGAGGTCTTTCTCTTGCTGTACTATGTGTGGCCATGCAAAGGTCACAAGGGAACTTAATCTTCCAAGTAGGGCACAGGCCAGACAAGGGAATCAGGTTATGTGGCCATAAGCTCACAAAAAATTACCCATAAGAATTCTAGGGGCTTCTAGGTCGAAGAGGCTTCTGTAGCACTTTGTAATTTTTGGCAGTAAAAGAATCACCTTTATAAAATTGTACGTTAAAAAAAGTAAACAGAAATATAATTTGGATGCAAAGCAATCATTCAGAACAAAACCTAGTTATTAGAGTCTTAATATAATTTAAATATTCAATTATGAAGTTTTGAGCAAGCTAGGGCATTGCTGGCTGTCTTTTCGATAATTGATAGAGTTCTATACGTTACATAACAAACTAAATCGGCTTTCCACTTTCTAGGACACAAAAATTTCAATTTGCTTGCATTTCAGGAATCACTCACACACAGAAATTCTACTTATGACTCATGAATAAAGAAATAACATTACTTGGTAAAGTTCTTTCAGCTTATGGTATACTTTTCCATCAATCACAGCAATTAAACTTATAACAATTCTGTGTGATACATATTATTATTATTATGCGTTACATATATCCTAAACTTTATGGTCAAGGACCTAAAAGTTGGCTTGTGTGAGGTCACCCAGATAATGAGGCCAAAATCATGGCACTGAAACCTGTGGACTCCAAGTTTAATGTTTCTCTCACCACAACAGAGCTATGATGGACAGTGATACGAGCTATCTCGACCAACCTGGGGTTGATACCTGAAACTACTCAACCCCCAGTGGAAGTCTGTAAGGTTCCCATGTCTCTCTGAGTTCTTTGACTTGGTTCCTGTAGCACTCACCCCACTGGATTCTGCTGCCCTACCCACAGTGGTTTTCTCAATATCAGATGGAATGGCAAGGCACTGCAAAAAAAATGAGTGAGCTGCCACATACCAAGAGAAATACAACTCGTAGCATTGAGGAGATGAGGCTGAGAGGATGCCTAACAAGGCCCAAAGGAGACTGTTATCTTGGGCAATTCACAGGGTCCACAATCTGGTCCCTCCCCTCCTGGGCTCATAAATTCCTCCTGTCAAAGCCATGCATATGACTGGACCCAGAGCACTGACTCATGCTAACAATGCTCACAGAGACATTCATCAAATTCGCTGCCAAATCTGCTAATTCACAATGAGGAAACTCATTGTCAAGTGGATGGATGCTCATGTCAGCCTGACCAGCTGTGGACAGGCTACATGGAGAGCCAAGTGACCGGCAGGCTCTTTAGTGGGCCTAACCCTAATTAGAGTCAGAGAATTAACATGATCGAAATGCTTATTGTTATTAGGTCAGGATAACATCACGATGCTTCCAATTCACCATAGGGCAGACTTATCAGGAAGAAAGAGAAACTGAGGCCAGTCTAATAGGGCACTTCATTCCCGGGCCTGCTGAGATGGGCACCAGCCATCTCTGTGGGTTTTCCTTTAGACACATGCATCCTTTACCAATTCTTTTCCAACAGACACATTCCGAATTGCATTTCTGAATGCCAAATTTGGTTGTAGCCAGCATTAATTCTGGCCTGTGAGTCATTCTGATTCTTTAAAGAGATTTCACCCAACTTAATGCTAATACTTTTCGATGTTGATTTCTGAGCCCAATTCTCAGAGGGCAATCTGAGTCCCTTGTTTCCAAGTTTGTGGTAAGAGCACACTCATCACTGTCACGCCATGTCAGGGCACTCTGACTCATCCATTCTGCTTTGGCGAATAAAAAAAAAAATCTTAAAAAATTCTTATTAGAAAACCAATACAAGCACAGTAAAGAAAAACTAGAAAACACATATACGCACAAAATATATATATTTAAAAATCTCCTCTAATCTCATTGATTTAGAGATAACCACTATTGATATTTTGGTGAACATTCTGCCAATTCTCTTTATGCACATATTTTAATAAAACAATATTTTGGAAGTTGTTTTTTCACTTAATATATTATGAGCATCTTTACTTGTTGAAAAATACAATTCTACAACATCATTTAAATGACTGCCTGGTATTTCATCCTATGAGGCATCAAAATTATTTAAGCAATCTTCAAGATTGGATATTTAGCCTGTTTCCAAATTCTTGCTTTTACAAGTAGTACTACAATGAAAATCCTTATTTTTATAAAAAGTTAAATTTTTAGTTTTAAATATTTTAATAGTTTGTTTTAGAGTAATTTTAGGTTTATAGAAAAGTCGCAAACACAGTACAGAGTTTCCATACATCCACACCCAGTTTTTCCTGACATTAACATCTTATATTACCATGGTATATTTGTCACAACTAAGAAACAAACTTTGATATTATTATTAACTAAATTCCATACTTTATTCAGACTTTAGTAGTTTTTCCACCAATGTCCTTTTTCTGTTCCAGGATCCAGTCCAACATACCTCAATGCATTTAGTAGAGCTGAACTTTTACACACACATATATCACCTTCACTTGTTCCTGGAAGTGGAAGAACAAACTCCTAGAAGTGCTGGGTCCAAGGGCACACACATTGTTAATTTTTTTGATATGCATCACTGAATTGCCCATCAGAAATGTTGTACCAATGCGCATTCCCTTAACAATGTGTTAAAGTGCCCATATACATGGTGACAGCACTGTCCTTATAGCAGCTTTGAACATTATTATGATGACATCACACCAAAATCAAATTATAGGGAAAAAATCTGATTAGAGTCAAGGGCCCTATCTCTCTGCTGATCTGGATTGGTCCAGAAAAGTTTGAGCATACATGCGGACTGGTGAGCTGCATAATCCTTCAAGTACTCCTTTAAGTCTTACTTGATAAATATCTAAGTATCTAAGGCTTGAGCAGACATCAAGAAGTGGTGAGCCTGGCAAGTGCCCCATAGAGCTCTTCATACTGTCAAGAAAGCAACTGTCTTTAGTACATCTCCATAGAAACTTAAGCTGGGAGAAGAATCAATGTGCTATAATACATCAGCTTTCAAACATATTTTTAAAATTTTTTTAATTGAAGTATAGTTGATTTACAATGTTAATTTCTGCTGTACAGCAAAATGACTCAGTTATACACATATAGACATTCTTTTTTTATATTCTTTTCTATTATGGCTTATCACAGGATACTGAATATAGTTCCCTGTGCTATACAGTAGGACCTTGTTGTTTAGCCATTCTAAATGTAATAGTTTGCATCTACCAACCCCAAACTCCCCGTCCATCCCTCTCCCTCCCCGCTGCCCCCTTGGCAACCACAAGTCTGTTCTCTATGTCTATGAGTCTGTCAAACGTACTTTTAAACCACAACCCTCATTCAGAAACACACTTTGCATCCCCTGAAAAATTATTACCTTACTATGAGCAATGCCTGCTGAAACTTTCCATTCTATTCTATTCTATTCTATTTCAAGGTATAAACTTTCAGGCACTGAGCTTGGCTGTTTAGTTTGGTAGCCAATAGCCACATATAGCTATTGAGAACTTGAAATGTAGCTAGTCTGAACTAAGGTGTGCCAGGGTAAAATAAACACCAGATTTTGAAAACTTAGTACAACAAATGAATGTACAATATCTCATTAATAATTTTATATTATATGTCAAGATAATATTTTAATATAATGGATTAAATAAAATTTATTATTAAAATTAACTTCAACTGCCTTTTTCATGTGGCTGATAGAAAATTTTTAATTATTATGTGACTTGCATTATATTTCTACTGGACAGCAGTACTCTAAACTAATTTTATGATCTGCTAATGGGTTGCAACCCACAGTCTAAAAACACTGCCCTAGTGGGCTCTGGGTTCCTAAACAGGAAATATGCCATGCTCTACATACATATCCACCCAGCCCACTGACCTGAGAGCCACATGCCTAGGGAATGAGCCAGAATTCTCCATGAAAAATGGCTTTTAGTCTTCTCCAACATTCAGGAGAATGGATGGCCTATGTTCAAATATTTACTCCATAGACCATTATGTAAAATATCAATAGTTTAGAATTCAATAAACATTTCTGAAAAAAATTCAGACTTGCCATCAATATATTTAGAGAGTTTAAACACCTTCTTCAAAAAAAAACTGATACCTAAGAATATATGTTTCAGTGATTGCGAGTTCCTCACACAGCCACTGCTAAGTTGTTTTGTTGTTATTGTTTACAACTTCACACCATTTTGCATTCTACAGTCGAATTATCATACGGATAATCAGTAGATGTAAAAACAGCTCACTAACTGGCTAATGGGAAAGGATACTAACTTTGGGATATGTTGACTTTAAGATCTAAAGCAGAATGTTGCTTATTCTGATTTTTAACTATACATCATTTAGTCTCTAGAAATTTGCATACTCTCATAAATTCTATTTAATAATGCTCTAATTATACAGTTGTAAGTATAGTGGAAAATAAACTTTATTAATAATAATATAATGAATACTGGAAATTTGCTAAGAGACTACATATCAGGCGCTCTTACTACACACACAGAAAAATGGTAATTACATGAGAGACATTTAATTAGCTTCACCGCAGTAATAATTTCACTACGTGTATGTATATGATCATCATGTTGTACACCTTAAATATACATAACTTTTAATTTTTTTTAATTTTAGAAGTATACCTTATATAAACACTGTTACATCAGTAATATAAAATGTTTTGTCATTTTATTTTTATAACCTCTTTATAAACTAAAAAGGAACACAGTCTACGGCCACACCACCCTGAACGCGCCCAATCTCGTCTAAAAAGGAACACGCATTATACAGAGACATTGAAATGACATGTACAGTATTTGTTCAGTTACTCTTACCTAAGAGAGAGTCAGGTTCTTTCTAGTTTAAAATCTATTTCTAAGCCTCTTACAGCATCAGAACCCAGGAGGCAATGAGAAACTCTCATGACAGGCCTCCCATCCTCTCACGTTCTGGGAGGATCACAGGGCCAACACCCAGATTCACCACAGGTCAAGTCTTTGCCTGCATAGTCTATGTGGATAGAGGCAAAGTCTCAAAGGCACCATGGTAGAGCCACTGCTCCATACCTCTAGCCCCCAGTCTTTCATGTATCTAGCTAAGAATTCTTTTTAGGTACTTTTTTGTGGTAGGCAGAATAGTGTCCCTTGCCAAAGTTACCCATGTCCTAATCCGCAGAACCTATGAATGTTACTTTATATGCCAAAAGGGACTTTGCAGGTATAACTAAGATTAAGGCTCTTGAGATGGGGAGGTTACCCTGGGTTACCCAGGCGGACCCAGTGTAATCACAGGGATCCTTGTAAGTGAAAGAGGGAGGCAGGAGTCAGAGAAGGAGATGTGGATGGAAGCAGAGCTCATAGTGATGTGGGGCCATGACCGAGAAATGGAGGCAATCGTTACAAGCTGGAAAGACAAGGAAATGAACTCTTCTCGCCAGCCTCCTGAAGAAATACAGCCCTGTGGACACCCTGATTTTAGCCCAGTGAGACCCACTTCAGATGCCTGACCTCTACAGCTATAAGATAAAATACTTGTGTTGTTTTAAGATACTAAGTTTCTGGTAACCTGTGATAAAAAGAAATGCTCACATATTGAGGTATGGGGAAGTCATTCTGGCTTATACACGACAGGCCACAAAATAGCCTGTTTGTGGCCTATCAAACATACATTGTACATCTGCTTTAATTACTACAGAAAAGTGTGCATTGACTAGAAGTAAAGAATGGCCATGCTAAAAATAAAGCTTAAATGCCTCCCTTCTTTGGACGCCAATGCTGGTAGTCCTTCCATATGAAGACTCCCTTCCCAGGTGCCAAGGCCATACTGACTAGCTGTGCACATGCTGATCTGTTTTTTTTAAACCTTGAAGGAATGTATCCCTGAATTGTTTGATGTTCTTTGTGCTCACAAGACATAAAACTGTACTGGAGAAAAAAAATCTATTTCTACGTCTCTGAAATGAAAAGAAACTAATGATTCAGCATATACTTAGATCTAATCACTAGATGCCCTCTGCTCTACAATAAACAACGTCAATATCATCAAATGGTTAACTTGATGAGCATAAACATATTAACTTTATTAATGTGCTTATTAACCTTATTAATAAGCTTGTTAACCACTCTCTCTTACAGATATTTTATGCTATTGTCTAAATGCTTCTTTTTTATTATTAAAGCTTTGCTTACTTGTGTAGGTAACACAGGCTCATGTAACTACATAAACAATCTAGAGATATGTAGTGTAATGACCAGGTATTACACATGGAAAGGCACATGCAACAATTCAGTAATGACACACTTCAGCAGATGCAATCAGATCTCTCCTGGGTTATAAGGTCTTCGAGGAACTGGGCACCATTTCTTTTTTAAATAAAAATAAAACAGTTTTTTTATACATGTTATGTAACTCTTTTAAATGTTTCCTAAGTTTTATCATTTCTACACATTATATAATTTTTCTATCCCCACTTCTAATTCATTAATATTCATAAATGGAACTAGCTTTTTATAAGTTAAATTATTTTGTATAAGGCATACATGTATACATCCCCCTAGACAGTAAGCTCCAAAGCTCCAAAAGATCTTAACTTTCTCCCCTCCTCAGCACAGCACCTGGCATAGAAAAGGCACTCAGTCAGTACTGCCTGACTCTAGAGACTCTGGAATGAAGGGCTGTGTTCTCTGTCTTCCCTCACTGGCTTTTGCTTCCATTTCAGGTGTTCTTGGGTGTGTTTACGATCATAAAGGGCTCTATCACATCCTGGTATCATGCCACGGAGGCATATTCCAACCATCGCTTTCAATTTTCAGTCAGCGAATGAAGTGAGTTCTACATGCTGGGCCCTGTACGGTGAATGAGGGAGAAAACAGAGATGAATCAGGCATGCTCTCTGCCTCCATGGGACTCACAGATACTTAAGTAAGAGAGAGGATGAAGGAGGTGAGCACAGACCCCATGCTCTGAGGTGAGAACTAACTGAGCCAGGAGACTGGACATTAGTTAAAGGAGCAGGGGCTGTGAGATTGGGTGCAAAAGGAGTGAAGGAACAGGCCTGGGAAAAGCTGTAAATGGAGCCCAAGAATGAGGAGGGAGGCACAGAGATGGATGGGTTTCAGAAGACACAATGTTTTCGGTTCTCCTACCCTTATCTAACTCACTGTTTGGGCCTGTGAGGATGACAAACGAGCCACAAATAAGACGCATCTCCCAAAGATCCAGGGCTAGCCAGGAAGTTGGCTGGGTGCGAGGGAGGCACTTCTCTGTGGTAAAAGCCTGGCTCAGATTTCGCCCTAAGTTGAGGTCTTCCGTGGCCTCTGCGTGTGAGGGGAGGATGAGGAAAAGTGAAGTAAGGAGTTAACAGTCGGTGTAGGGGTGCAAATCTGGAGGAATAAGGCAAGAGAAGCAGTCCTATAGACCCAGATCACAACAGAGAGGCTGCCCTGTGTGCTCAGGAGTGGGAATGGTGGGGAGTACTCAGAGGAGAATGGTCAAGCTGAAAAAAAAAAAAGGAAATGGAAGTAAGAATTGTGGGGGGGAGGGTCTTACAGCAGAGAGAGGATGCCACGTTGGCCTCGTGAGGCTACAGGGAGACACAAAAATCCCCACTTCTACATACATGCATAGCTCTTCCCAGCTCTTGTAAACTGAAGGGGAGCTGTGAGGCCTTACGCCACTGCAGGAAGGGCTGAGCTGGGGGATTGGGGCTAGGTCTCTGTTGTCTCTGTGGTGTCTGAAATCAGGTGGCCACAGGAGGTGACCCTGACCTCACTCATGAGTCAGCCAACACTTTCAGGTCACCACACACTTGTCAATGTGCCTTCCTGTCTGTCTGGGCTGTGGTTTGCCTTCACTTGATAAAGATAGAGAGAAACTGAAGTAGAGGGCAAAGGCAGATTTTTATGCCTCAGAAATTTCTGCATCATCTACAACAAATAATTGCTCAAGTGCACCAAAAAGGAAGTCAATCAGCAAATCCACAGGCCGCTCAAGAAACAGACCTGATAGATTCCTGGAATGTTGACTGTCCCAAGCCAGAACACAGATAGGAAAAGCCTATCGTCCACAGGTAGAAGGGAAAATAAAGAAAGTAAAGTAAAAGCTCGTATGCTTTTGGCTTCTGTGTGCTATCATTAATCATTTTGCTAGGAATGGAGGATAGCTTCCTCGCTGTAAGAGTCAAAGAGAAACAGATTCCTTTGACTAATGTGTTACCCAGATGTTCACCAGACCCCAATATCTTTTTTCCCCCACTTGATTTAGAAAAGTGAAAGCTAGCATGACGACTGAGGGGAAGTGGTTCCTGAAGACACCACGACCAATCACTTCTCAGATGTGGCATCAATCCACCTTCTGCTGGGGGAAAGGGATTACATGACATCCTGAGAGCTTTCAAGAGCAGTACCCAGCCATCTTCTGACAGAAGCCATGGAAGCATTTAGTGGACTAGCTCTTCCTGAATCAGCCATGAGTTAAATCGCTTCATAAAATGGAGAGAGGCTTGTATGAAGCCTGTTGCCTTCAGGAGTGGCCCCAATCTGGAATGCCTTGACACATCCCAGCCTTGCCTGGCTTCCCATTGCATCATGTATTCTTGAGGAGTTCATTGCCAAAAGGTGGAATTAAGTCACATACTTGGTGGAAATAATTCCTAGAAGCTCCAAATTAGAAGGACAAATGTAAGTCACAAAGACTGCGAGGTTCAACAAATTGACTTAATTCTAAAGAGAGTGGGGACTGCATGTTTATTTTTCACCACGGACTTCCCAAAGCCTGAGACTCTGTGGGTCTCAATAAGTGTCATTATTTCCCTTTTGGTTAACTCACAATTTTACTTACATAAATATTTGCAAATGGAAAGCTTATATTACCATGTTAAATAGTAAATGAATATCCCTTGCCACATGTAATCATGAAACATGAAAAATAAACACAGTGACAACAGAGGCATTAAAAATTCACTTCATAGAGATGGTTGCCTATAGAAAGTTTGAGCCTTGCGTTTGCTTTTGCTTTATTTATGAACAAATGAATAAATAAAGATGATTAGTAAGTAATGGAGAGGTGATAAGGACATTTGGGCTCCAAATTGCAGCCTTTTCCTTGGTTAATCAGAAGGCCTGGAGAATTTAAACAGGGAATGCCTCTTACTATATGAGTCAACAGTATTTAGCATTGTATCTAGATACCTCATCAAAATGACCCCAGTGCCAAGAGGGTATAATCTCTCACTTTGGAAAATACCACACTAGATGGTCTCTAAGGGCCTTTGAACACTGACAGTCAGAAATCTAGTGATATCTTTTAAACTATATCATCAATAAAATTATCAATGTGAGGTGGGTGTGAATAGATAGGATGGATTTTGGAAGCAATGAACCTCATTTTCTTGCCTAACTTTGGAAAAACAGTCTTATGTCTTTACAGCCACCCTCCTCCTTAGTCACACCATCATACTGTGGGGCCCCATTATGACTTACCAAGTAATTACATGGATCTGGGTCTCCCAAAACTACAGCTGTTCAGAAAATGAATCTACAAAGCTCAGGTAGTTTTTCTATACTCTAAAGCAAGGTTTCCATGAAACCTGATGCATAAATAAACTGGGGCTGCCATATATCTTTCTCTAAATCTTTGTCTCTCTAAAGAGAGTATAATGTCTCTGGAGTTTACTTCTTCCCTGAGTTACTATCAATAAGGTGAAAAACACCCCATTAATAAAATGAAGACAGGTCCAATAGTAGAAGAAAGAAAGAAAGTCCCAAAGAACGGATTGAGCTCAGAAGCGTTTTATCCAAGGTAATTCCAGAGTCTATCATCACACCAGAGAAGCCATAGTTAAGAGAAGCCCATGGTCAAGAGATAAGCTGAATTATTATCCAGGGAAAACCAGCTGTGAGTACTGTGGGGAAGTTTTATGGGAGATTGAGCAGTAAAATGAATCAAGGGAGAATTGAGAAGTAAGGAAGAAGGAGCCAAACTGGTGGTTCAAGAAGCTAAATTGAAAAGGACCCAAGTGCCAGAACAGTCCCTCTATGTTGCACCTGCTGCATACTGCCAAAGCAAGCATGTGGACAAAGAAAGAGCCACTTCAAAATTCATAGACAGCATGTGTGTGCAGCATGCCTACATGCCTATAAGCATGTATCCATCCATCCATGCTCATGGACCCTTTCCATTCCTCACTGTGTAAGGCTGTGATGAGTGAAAGCAGAGGTGAAGAGAGTATAGATCAAGATGCTGAGAAGAAAGAAACAAGAAAAGGAAAACTACAAGCCCTCAAGGGAGACAGTGTCCAGCAAGCTGAGAGAGGTACAGAAATTGCCATGGGAAGAAGGTCCAAGGAGGATGGGGTCACAGCTGGCTGGTGTGGAGTCGGGGCGGGGAATGCCTAGAGTTCTCCCAAGATCTCCACCTCATCTTTAATGTAATAAAAGGAGTGATTTTTCTGGAAATGGGGCCTTTAAGCAGTGTTCTGAAGGATTAGGGGAGACCAGGATGGATGTGACAATGGGGAAGGGGGAGGATTTTCAGGCAGAGAAAACAGCTTGAGCAAAGACAGGGAGGCCATTATTTACAGCTTTCTAGATGTTTTCTAACTGCAGTAACCAAACCCTAAAGAATCTGTCAGCACATTCAAGGATTACTGACTGAATCCTGAAAATTTATAGGCAACTGACACAGGAGGGTTGAGCAATTCCACTGATTTTATCATGGCATCCATGATCTTACATGAAAAGCAAGAGGCAATTGCCTTAATGATTCAAAAGATTTTTCTTCGATTCCCCAATTTGAAAATTTTTTTCAATAAAATACCTTGATGTGTTTATAAATACCATATTACAGTAAAGTGATCCCTTTTGGACCAGGCATTGGCAGGGGGTGGGGGGAGGAATTTCTTGAATGAAAAGTTGGGAAATTCCTGAAAATTTTTTCAAATAACATTTAAGGCACTTGGAAATCGCAGCTGGTTTGAACACATTTCTGTTCCCAAATACTGCAAGGTAGCAGAGCTTACTTCTACTGATGGGGAATTCTTCCCCTTAACCACATTAGTGCATTTCAACTAATTCTCTTGATATTGTAGATGGAATAAAAAGAGGAAAATGTTGATCCTTAATAAACATCTTAGGAAAATGATAAAAATAAAGGATAACATCTTCACTCCAAAATAAAAGTGCTACATTTTTTTAAACTTCTATTTTAAAATGAAGCAAATGGGATTCAAAGAAATTAAGGAAATGCCCCAAGTTCATTCACAAATAAGGGAAGGAAGATTTGAGTGAGGTACACTAGATCCCCCGTCAGTCTTTTATTTGAACAATGCTCTTGGCCCTCCCCTCTGTACTTTAACCCTAGACCCGGAACCACCTCTGCTTACCCCTCTCCTCTTCCCTGGATCTGCAAGCTGGAACTGAATTCTACTTCATGTGGAATTCCTTCCACCTTGCCACCTCTAGAAGATAAGACTAGTTATAGAAAATCTTGCTCTTCTCCCAGTCTTCCCCATCTCAGTAAATGGTATTATCATCCACTAGGTAGCTAAAACTAAGAAACTCAGGAGATATTCTTGACTTCCCTCTTCCCCTCTTTATTAGTTTCCTGTGGTTGCCATAACAAATTTACCACAAACTTGGCTTAAAACCACAGAAATTTATTCTTTCACAGTTCTAGAGGCCAGAAGTCCAAAACTAGACATTGGCAGGGTTGATTCCTTCTGGTGGCTTTGAAGGAGAATCCATTTCATGCCTCTTCTGCCTTCTGTTGGCTGTGAGCAATCCTTGGCATTCCTTGACTTGTAAATGCATGACTTTAATCTCTGCCTCTGTCTTCACATGACCTACCCCTCGAATCTCTGTGTCTGTATCTTTTCTGTCTCTTATAAAGACATTCACCTTGGATTTCAAACCTAGTGTAATCCAGGATGATCTTATCTCAAGATCCTTATCTTAATTATATCTGCAAAAACGCTTATTCCAAATAAAGTCACATTCTGAGGTTCCAGGTGGACATATCTTTGGGGGCCACAATTCAACCCACTACACCCTCCTTCCTACATCAAATCAGTCCCAAGTCCCATCGACTTTACTTCCACCATATATTCCATTAGCATTTCCTTCTTGCCACCTACATCATCACCATTCAGGCCAACACCACCATCATCATTCCTTGGACCACTCCTGCAGCAGCCTAACTGGACTCCCTGCCTCCACACTCAGATCTTTCTATCCCTTCTCTCCACCACAATCTGAATGATTTTTTTTATTTTTAATTTGTATCTTATCTCTCCCCTACTTAAAATTCTCCACAGACTTATCACTAACTTAGCGTAAAACCCAAACTCCTCTCCACAGCTCCTGAGACCTTAGGCTAACCTACAGCTCCTGCCCCCCTGGGTTTTTTGCTGATCCTCAGATACTTCAGAATTATTTCCTCCTGGGAGTTTGTTCCTAGCTTTTCTTCCAACAAGCATGCCTTTTTTTTGTCCCATTTCCCTATCTCTACATGGCCAACTCCCTGCCATTCAAATTCAACCTAAATGTAACCTCCTTGAAAGGCCTTCCTGACCACCAAGAAGAAGTCACTACCTAGGAAATTTTCATCAAAGCACCTAGCCTTATTCATCTGCTAAGCATCCAGCACTGTCTGACAGCTTTCTTGTTTACTTGTTGTTAGTTTTGTGGTGGTTGTCTGTTCATTCATTCTTTTATCAATGTCCCATTCCCACTAGAATATATGTCCTGAAATCAGAGATTTTGTCTATTCATTCAGTATTAAATCTTCAACACCAGAACTTTTTGGAACATAATAGTTTCTCAATAAATGTTTGCCGATTGACCAAATAAATGAATTAATTAATTAAAGTTACAAATGCTTAAAGATCCTGACTTGTGGATGGGTAATAGCACACAGCTGCTGAAACCATCTGATAGGGAGAAGTCTGGCTACCCAGGAATGTCCACAGATACCTTCTCAAGCTTGGGGCAAGAGATCTCCAACTGCTAGAGAATCAGACCCAGAACCTTGCTTTCTTACCTGCAGTTAACTGTATATAATTCCATGCTGGAGTTGATTAGATCAGTGTAATTAAGAAGGGCATGGACATCAGCAACAGTTATAGAACCTGGAGAACTTAGAATGAAAACTAAAACTTGGTTTGGCCATGAAAAAAATCATACGACAAATACAATACGGGTCTCCTGATCCCATGAATCATAATGATTACATATCTCATTCAACATATGCCAAACTAATATAATTGTAAATGTTTTCAGTGACAACAATAAATCATAGGGGGCAATAGCATGTGTTACATAAGTGATCTGAGACCCACACGACCAACACTGGGAATTGCCCAAAACTGAGCCACAGAGTAGCCAGAGCAGCTTTTGAAACAAGAGGTCAAATGAGACACTGCTTTGATAGATGAGATGAGAAAAAGAAGGATGGTGGCGGGGTGACCAACGTGTCCCTATTTGCCTGGGACCTTCTTGGTTTTAGCACTGAAAGTGATTCTGAAATCCCTTCAGTCCTGGGCAAACTGAGATGGTTGTGACCTTAAATGGTGAGGACTCAAGGCTGAACTTCCCATCTGTTGAATTACTAAGTCAGTGACCCTATTTCATTCCCAACTCAAATGTCTGTACAACATTCACTGTTGTTTCATGTGCTCTGGTTTCTCTCTCTTACTAAATGTTAAGGACACTGTTTTTAAAATGTTTCTCCCAGCAGTGCCAGCCACCTGAACCTTGGGCCCATCTCTCTGGCTCAAAGACCCCACATGCTACTTCTGCCTGGGAGCAAATGCCCCCTCCCCTAGCCAACAAGTGAAGTCAACACGCCTAGCTGCTCCCTCAATGGAACCCCTATCACCTGCCCTCTGGGTGTCTCCTGAGCTTCCTCCAGCCCCAGAACCCACACATTCCTGGTGCTGCTATCACCTTCATGGTACAATCCTATCACAGCTGTCCCAGCTGCTCTTTTATCTTTAGTCCAAATCCATCTGCTTTCTGTCTTTCAGATTTCTCATAGTTTCTGATTCACCATGTCCCTTCTTTCCCCGTACCAGGTAGATACAGATTTATTTTAATATCTGTCTTCTCTATTATTTCCTGGACTTGGTGACACGGAAGTGACTATAATATATGCTCAAGCTACCATTTAAAAAATATACAGCTCGCATAATTTAATTCCAATTTAGGGATACCTGACAATGCATCTAATGTAAGAGGAAAAAGGAGAATGCAAAAATATATAAAATAAGCAAATAAATTAAACACCCACCACCTCCAAATGTATGGACAGCACTATTAGCTGCAAACAGAGGGAGGAGAGTATCCTGGATCTGCTTTTCTACCTTTGGTGTGTTGCTCATTGATTTTATGCCTGAACATCTCTTTTTCTTGTAGTTTTTAGACACAACTAGATCATGAGATCTACTCATGAGCTCAGAAACTCTCTATACGTGAGTTATTCAGACAAAAGTAGGGGTCTTAGGGGGTTTTGTTTTGTTTTGCTTTGCTTTGTTTTTTAATGTGGCTTGGCTAGGTAGTTGCAGTAGAATGGGGGCAAATGAGTAAGTGTTCATTGAGTCCCTTCTGTGGCCTGCTGCTTGGGATCAATGGGTACTCTCTGGGATGCTGAGATGGATACGGCCCAGCCTCTGCCCGTATGGAGCCTGCTATCTGGGCAGGAAAACGAACACTCAGATAAGTCAGAATACATAAAACAGCATGAAATAAACACACCCAAACCAGGACTATGGAAATGCAGAGGAGTAGCTGACTATTCCTCATCAAGAGAATCAAGAAAACCTTCACAACAAAGATTATTTTTAATCTCAGCCTTGAAGAATGAGTATGAGAAAGTAAGGAGGGTGTTGCTGGGCAGCATGAGTGATGACAAAGGTGCCTGATCTTGAAGGGTCTTGAACACCATGCCCATGAACTTTATTCTATACACTATGGACATGTCATGAAGTACTTTGAGAAAGAATATGATGTGAAAAGAGTTCTGCTTCTGAAAGCTCACGCTGGTGCCTATGCGCAGGGTGAGTGGGACATAGAGAGATGGAGCAGGGCCCTGACCAAGGCAGGGATAGAGGGACTGTGAGACAGAGCCTTTATGAAGGGAAAGTCAACAGAGTTAAGGACTGATTGGAGACAGAGGAAGAGGTAGAAGGAGTTAGATGACTCTGAGGTTTGGAATTGAAGCAATTTTTTACTTCTCATAGAAATTGGGAGCAAAAATGATTGGGAGCGAAAAGATAACTTTGCTGGGCCTAGTGATCTTTCTTACTTGGAAAGATTACCAGGGCTGAACATCAGCTCTTGCCACGATTTCTGGGAATGGCAACTGTCATTTTTTTCAAATAGATAATAATTAGCACTCCCCCTCAGGAGAGGCCTTTTGCCCACTCCTTCAGTGATCGCCTCTAATGCAAACAGCCAAGAGGGTTTTCAAGTTCATCAGGATATTTCTGCCAACTTCCTCCCTCCCAACACACTAATTAACCCCTTTCTGTCACCCTCAAAGGAGGCAATCAGGGGCACAAAGAACACAAAGCAAAAAGAACACAAGGTTTAGAATCAAAACAGGCCTCCAAAACCGACTTCTCTACTTCCCCACTGCATGACCTTTGGGCAAATTTCTTAACGGATTTGTAGGTGATGAGGCTGTAAATGCAACTGGGCTCTGCGTTCTCCATCATCAGACGGCTGGGTAGTGTTGGCTTTTGGTGACCACCCACGGCTGCCTTCGGAGTGAACGCTGGCTTCATCCATTATCTGCTTATCGCAGCAGCATCCCTGTTATCAGCCACAGAAAGAATAGACCAAACACCCCACTCAGGGCAGCATGGGTGGATGAGCGATTATCAGCTAATTCTAGGCAGTGAGAGAAGCCAGGGCAGACAAAGCAGGCTAACCATCCAGGAGAACTGAGCCGCTCCCTCAGCACTCACACAACACTGGTTCTGTACGTGTGCCTAGGGAGCATCTCATTTCAAACAGGTCATTGTTACCATCATAATTAATATCTTACATCTGTACAGTGGTTTATAGTTTTAAAAGCATTTTCATATTCATTATTTGATCCTCACAGAAACTCTCAGAGCTACAGATTGTATGCCCATTTTACAGTTGTTAATAATTACGATTATGTATTAGTAACACAATATGGTAATTACACTATGTTATTAATTAGTTACTGTGTCCCATGTATTGTGCTAAAAGCTTAGCTTGCATTGTCCCATTTAATTCTCACAACTCCAAATGGTAGGCAATACTAGTATCACTGCTTTACTAAGGAAGAAACTGAGACTGAGACGTTAAGTCAATTCCACAAGGCCCTCCCTGTTAACCACTGACCAGGCTGCTTTTCTAGGAGCAGCAGAAGGAGGCAGAGCACGGTGAAGAGCTGCTTCAGAGGTTACAGGGTTAGTAAGTGTAGAGTTGTGAATTAACCTATAATCCCTTACTCTAGAACCTATGTTGTCCCTACTACCCTCTGCCTCCACATGTGCTTGAAAGAACACAGTGGTAAAGACCAACTCCCATTCTCTCATGATGCATGAGATAAGAGTATAAGAAGTGACCATTGGGCATCTATGAAACCCTCTTGGGCCTCACTAATCTCACAGTCTGTCCTTCCCCACTCACTGATATTACAGCTGCTGAGTGCTGCCTGCAGTGGGAGTTCGTGCATTTGACCCTCTAGCTAACCCCCTTCCTTGTTTTACTGGGCTTCATGGTCAATGATTTCAGCTGGACTCTCACAAGAGCCCCAATTCCTTGACCCCTTACAGCCCACTGCATGAGCCCTGCCAAGTATAAACCCAGATATTGGTCATTCTTCCAAATCTTCTTGAGATCTGTAAATATTCCTAAGATGATGCAAGCTCAACTAATTTCTGTTTGTCTTGATTACCCTAAGGAGTCCATGGCCTCTGAGGGGATATCAGAGTGGTGGTAGATTGGCTACTGCAATAGCCTCTTTCCTAATGGGGCTCTTTTCATTCCTTCTCCTTGCTCAATCCATATGCCCCCATGACACAAGGCCAATCTTTCCACAACAGAGATCTGATTTTGCCACATCCCTGGTCAAAAACCTTCACTGACTCCTAGTTGCATAAGAATAGACTGTAAATGCCTCATCCCATATTGACTCAAAACTTGATTTCTGCCTTCTTCCCATCTGTTCCTACCCACTACTATCATTTCAGTTATTATTCCCCATAGGACCTTCAATTTCTCACCCTGTGTTTTGTTCAGGCTGTTAGCTCTGCCACAATGTCTTTTCCTTCATGCTTAAGTCTGACCATCATTTTTCAAGGCCTAGTTCAAAACCCCCCCCTCCATCAATTCCTTCCAAAACACTCCTCTCAGGATAACTTCTTCATGGTATTCCCCAAACATGTTATTTGCGCTATGTTAGCATTATTTTTATGAATGAGAGTCATACATGTGTATCTATATCCCCTACTTGATTGAGAGTTCCTGGAGGGAAAGGATTAGATATTATTCATTTTTGTCTTTCTTTTCAAACATAAAATAATGCTTTATACAATACAGAGCCTGATAAGGTGGAAAATGCTAGACTTGGAAGTTAGAAGATGGGTAGGTAAAATGTTAGCTGATAATTGATGACCATGAACTAGCAGGCTCCCAGCAGAGAAGTAGCTCGTCCTCTCCAAGTTTCTTTCCATCCTCACACTAACTCTGAGGTCTTTGCTGTCTTCAGAGATGTGCCAGAGCTGGCAGTGGCTGGGGTCAGCACTGATCCCAGGTCCCTCCCTCCTCATTGCCACACCAGCTCCTGCTGCTTCTCACTGACCTCTGGCCACTATATAATCAGTGCTGGTACCTTTGACATTGGCACATAATAGGCAACATTCAATCACCAAGCCAGGCAGGACTCCAGGTGGAATCTCACCTCTCTCCCCTGTTGATGAGCCCTGGCTGAAGAAAACGGATACTGTATCAGGAAGGACAAAAGGTACTAAGTGGAAATGTTTGGAGTACTTTTTCTTTCTGTTTGAAATTCAAAATGGGCCAGTGTGGATGGCTTGCTAAAGCATATCTTCCTTCAACTGAAATTTTAGCAAGGAGGAAATTGGTGATCTTATATCTCAATCATCTCATTTTAAAAATGCAGAAACTGAGGTACAAAGTATGGGACTATATAAGTGAGGCTCTAGTCAGGAAAGTAAAGCTCAAGCTAGCTACATAAGAAATTAGCCACAAAGGTTTCAGAGGAGCCTAAAAGCCAAGTACAGAATGGAAAGTCAAATCAGAGACTATGAAGAGCTAAAAGCTACCACCATCCCCAGGGCTGGAGGAATAAAGGGAGTGTGTGGTGTCACCAGAGCCCAGGAGCTGAGGTCACCAAAAGGCAGCTGGAACCATGGCAGAGCTGCCTGGCAGAAGGAGGGACCACAAAGGGAGAGTTTACTCGATGGCAGACAGAACTGTACAGGAGACTTGGTCACTGTCCTTAGGAAAGGGACACTTTCCTAAGTAGAGAGAGGAGGAGAGAAATACCCTGGCTTCCTCCCTTCTCTTCCCTCTAATCTCTCACCAGTGCCTCACAGTGACTGAATCTAAACAGAAGCCAGCTGGTAACGGTTCCTGGGAAATGTTGTTTGCAGGCGTCAGCTCCCTATAACACAGAATGGAGCAAAGAAAGAGCAAGAAACGGATCTGAGACCAAAGTGGCAAATGAATGGTGCAGGGATTTGTCAATGTCAGGTCTATTCTATTTCACCTACCCAACACTTCTTGTTCTTGCTGCCTGTGCCAATATTTCTTGAATTTGCTTTCTGCACCGAGCTCCAAGCCAGGCCCTAAGCATAGAAGACATAGCTAAGACATTGACTCTGTCCGTCCTCAAAGGCCTCTATGTCCTGAGGGGGAAATAGAAGGAAACAACCTTAATATGATCAGCACTATAATAGAAATTGGCAATAAGGGACATGTGAGCTGGACCCATAACAATAAGTATAGATTTTACAGGGATGGAGACCTTCCAAGCACAGGAAACTGAATCAGGTGAAGGCACAGAGGCCTAAAAGTACATGGAGAATGCAGGGAGGAAGAAGTCATCTCAAGGGGCTAATGAGTGAGATTTGTCAGGGAGTGGCAGGAGATGAACTGAACATCAGGCAGGACGAAGAAGTAAAACGCTGGAAGGTGATGGAGTTCTGACTCCAGTGTGCAGGCAAGAGAGAGTCCTCTGAGCTTTGTTGGGTGAAAGCGCTTATTTTGTATCAGAAAAAGGACTAAACAGGGTACTTTTTTCTAGTTTATTCTAATTACCCTCCCTCTTTGGATATCTATTATTTCATTTTCCAACATTTTTAATGAAATATTTCAAACATATATAAAAGTTGAAAGAAATTCATCATGAATACCCATGATATCCACCAACTAGATCCTATACTGGAATTTACTATACTTGCTTTATCACATATCTAGCCATCTAACCATCTCTCTCTAACCATCAAACCATTTTATTTCTGATGCATTTCAAGAAAAGTTACAGACATCAGTACATTTTACCTCTAAATATTTGGGCATATGATTAACCAGAGTTCAATATTTGTTTGCAATGTTTTCGGTAAAATTTACACACAACGAATTGCACAACCTTAAATACCCTTCGATGAGTTCTGACAAATGCATGTCCCTGCATAACCTAAGCCCCTATTCATGACATAGAACATTTCCATCACCCCAGAAAATTCCCTTATGCCTTCTTCAAGCTTACATCCCAAAGGTAACCATTGTCTTGATGTTTTTCCACCAACAGAAGCCTGTTCTAAAACTTCATTTAAATGGAACAACATAGCATGTACTTTTGTGAAACTATATACCCGCCATTCAGCATAATGGTTTTGAGATTCACCTATGCTGTTGCATATATCAATGGTACTTCCTTTTTGTTGCTGAATAATATGCCAACATGCCACAGTTTGTTTATCTCGTCTCCTATTAACAGACATCTGATGAATGAAAGTACTATTAACATTCTTATGCAAGTATGTTTGTGGACTATTATTTTCATTTCTCTCACGTAAATACCTAAGAGGAAGAGTGCTAGGTCACAGGGTACCTATGATAATCACATTTACCTCATGGGTTGCTGTGGGGATTAAATGGGATGATGCATAGAAAGCACCTGGCATAGTGCCTGGCATGGAGAAATCACTATGATGATAAGCTATTAGCAGCAGCATTTTCCTGGTAATAATAATATATAATGATAATGTAGAATTGTTTCATTATATTTTCATATTTCAGAGTATTTTAAGATTACTCTTTTTCATAATGACTCTCACCCACTCTCTCACTAATTCATAGTTGAAGAAATTACACACAGACAAAATTTAATTTGCTCACTTCTAGACAGAATGTCAACATCAAAGTAGCAGCGCTTCATTTTAACATATGAACTATGTGGCCTTTCTTTGAAAAGATAGCAGAATTGCTCTCGAAAAAGACTTCCACCTCTAACAGGTAAGTACTTCTTATCGCCTATATGCACTAATGGTATCAGTACACTGAATTTCAGCAGTAGGACGTAATAAGAAGTGGGAATCAGGTTGCTCTGATTCAAATTCTGGTCACTGGAAAGTGTATCATATCAGACAACTTAGCTGAACCTTTCTGAGCCTCATTTGCTTCACCTGCAAAATGGGTGTACCAATATCTATCTAGTAGGATTATTCTGAGGATTAGAAATTATGAATGCAGAGCCTGGCACATGGTAGGACCTCAATCAGCGTCCACTACCAATGTGTATAAGGGACAAATGGGAATAAGTGAATGTCTACATTTGCAACAGATCATTTATCACACAAATTAACTCATGAGTGACATCAACCCAGCAATAAAAAGCTGAGCATATTAGAAAGGAATGTGGTCATTTATTATCATCCTTTTTCTGATTCTTTAACAAAGGAACTCACTTTCATTTCAGCATCAACCCTTTTCTCTAATGAAAAGCAAGGCATATGTAGCAATATTCATTCATTCAGCAGACATTGAATGAAGCCACCCCTTACCACAGGGCTTTGCTAGGCATAGGGTACACATGATGACAGGCAGACCCCCTGGCCTTAAATCGCTCTCACTCTACTGGAGGAGTCAGATACGAAAACAAATAACTACGAATAAGCTGCCTCTTACTTGAGGTGGAAGGTACTGGGAACAACTCTGATACTATTTCTAAGAAAAGCTGCATAACTCGCCTAATAAAGCAAGAGGCCCTGTGACACTGATGTTGATATGCCAGCTATTCTTAGTCAAATAATTAGAGCATATCGGAAAAAGTGACACAGTAAAGGCCTGCATAATGAACTTGAGAGAAATCAGAGAAAATGGGGGAAGAGTTGTGCAGGAACAAGGAGAAGAAGCAGAAGTAAGGAGAGGAGAGAAGAAGAGAAAAGAAAGAGAAAATAATGTGAGTAGAGAAGGAAAATGGGATGTGAAAACCCACAGAAAGGAAAGACTGCCTGGAGACCTTCCAGACAAAGGGACATTTGAGCTTAGCTTTGAAGACTGAGTAAGAATTTGAGAGAGTAAAGATATTCAGACAGAGGAAACAGGGTATATAAAGGTGTACATTCAGCATGTGAAAATGCTGATGTAACTGGAACATGGTGTGTTTTTCTTAGGTTATGGACAAGGGTGGGGAATACTGTCAGAAAGAAAGAATTGGGATCAGAGTGCAAAAAGCCATGAGACGCCAAGGTAAGGGTTTGGTCCTTTTCCTGTGGGCAATGGAGAGCCACAGAAGAATTTTCAACAGCAGGTTACATTATTAAATTCATGTTTTAACAAAAAAATAATCTGATTGCAGGTATGGTATAACATGCCACCCAGATCCCACTCCAAGAATGAAGGACTTGGGATGAAGTTGCTGGGACTGCTGTTGGTGCCCACCTTGGGGATTGCCTCAGCTGGAGAGACCCCTCATCCAAGGTCATGCCCATTTCCTGAGGTGGCCAGCATCTAGTGTCTGATTGACATCAGGTATAAAGGTCCAGCCCTCTCACCCTAACTTTGAACAGCTCTGAAGGGTTATTATCTCATCTTCATGATTCCCTGCAGGGTCTGCTGAGGTTTCCACTGAGACTACATTCCAGCCTGAGTTCTCCCTCCACCCAATCCTGCTTCCTTCCCTCCCTTCCCTCCCATCTCTCATATCCCCCTCTTCCCTTCCCTTCCCCAGATGTTGGTCCCAAGAACACTCTCTAATACATCTCCAGTACACTAATCTAAGTCTCAGTCTGCTACACAGGAAACCTAACCTGGGACAGTGGAGTAGATTGAAAAAGAAAGAGGGAATATGTGGGAAGCGAGCTACTATTGGCCTATGCTGTGCTTGCCAAGACCATACATACTGGATTTCCCATGACAATCCTCTGTCCAGCCTGCATATTTCCTTACTCCTAGGCTGGTCTCCTGGCTCCTGAATTCACTAACACGCTCCAGAGACCAAATTAAATTTTCATCATTTTTGGAAAGCAGAAAGGAGAATCTTCCATAGACAATTAAAACACAAAGAAAAGAAAGCAGTGCTCCCATTGGGCAGCACAAAATGGTGGAGAGGATGGACTCACCAAACCAGAAATGGGGGGAAATGAAATAGACCAACAGGACAGCTGCTTGTAAAATCCATCTTCTCTCCTGAAAAGATATTCAAGAAATAGCTCCTTTTAAATACTTTAATAGACGCTTTCCAAGCCTTTTTAACATGTGCACATAAACAATATCAGAATGAAACTCTGTGCATAGTTCTGTACCTTGCCCTTTTTTTTACCTTATATTATTTCATTCCTACTTCCCACGTCAGGGAGAGAAAAACCTTTTGATTCAAGAGGGGTACCTGGGTTCAGTTTTTAAACACAGGTTTGGTTTTTTTGGCCGTGTTGGGTCTTCACTGCTGCATGTGGGCTTTCTCTACTTGTGGTGAGCGGGGGCTACTCTTCCTTGCTGTGCGCAGGCTTCTCATTGCAGTGGCTTCTCTTGTTGCAGAGCATGGGCTCTAGGCGCACAGGCTTCAGTAGTTGTGATACATGGGCTCAGTAGTTGTGGCTCATGGGCTCAGTAATTGTGGCTCGTGGACTCTAGAGCACAGGCTCAGTAGTTGTGGCGCACAGGCTTAGTTGCTCTGCGGTATGCGGGATCTTCCCGGACCAGGGATGGAAGCCTTGTCCCCTGCAGTGGCAGGTGAATTCTTAACCACTGTGCCACCAGGGAAGTCCCTACACATAGGGTTTTATTCAAAGTATACAGCGATTGCTTATATAAAGAAAGCCATGGTCATGCTGACTCACAGTAAGCTGGCAACCAATAAAGTGTCCTTCCTTCAAATGTATGGGTATAAGCCACACACTTACCTCTCTCCCCATACACATTCTACCCACTCCTGTTAGTTAGAAGAGTTCAGTTTAATTGTTTAACTAAATATAGTAAATATTCATAATATTCATAAAATATATGTAACATATAAAGAGTTACCAAACAATGAACACCTCTGTTCTCACTGCTCATTATCTTAAAAAGAATATTATTATTAATTTGAAATTCTCTGTGGGTGCCCCACCCCATCCCAAACATTCCCTCCCTCTCAAAATTAGTAATCACCTTCTCTAATTTTGTGTTTTTCATTTTCTTGCTTAATTTTATAGTTGTACACATGTTTGCATCTTTATACCACACAAACACACAAACATATTTAGTTTATTTTTTTACCTTTATATAAAATCATACTGTCTGTATTCTTCCATGCCTTTTATTTTTCACTCAACAGTATGATCCTGAGATTAACTTGTGTACATTTTAATTGACGATAGCTTTATTTCGTCAACTCTGAATCATAAACATCATGGTGTCTGATGTTAATAAAAGCCCTAGGTAGTCAGAGAAAAGAGATATTTGCAAATCAGTGTCACAGTTTCCATAAGGTAATGGTCCTGCTGGAAAACATTGTTCTTTTCCATTCCTCTCACCACTCCACTTCCTGCAGAGACACTGGGCCCTGCCACCAACGTCACCATGGAAAAGTGTGTCCGGTGAAACACCCCTCTTAGAGAGCCAGGCAACTCAACACCCTCTGCATGTGAAGTGGGGAGGGGGGCTGGGCAGACACCTGAATGTGCCTTTCTCAGATAACACACATGAAGAAGAACAGTCTTGGGGAAACTACTATCCACTGATGTTCTGGACTTATCATTTCACTTGGCATTTTGCTTCTGAGCCAGTTTTTCCAAGTCTAAAAGACAACCCTACATGGAAGAAAGGTCACATCAAGAGCCACTTCCCCCTCATTTCAGTCAGATAAAACAAGTCTTGTTCTGTCAGCCTTCCACATTTAGCATTTCCACTGCGGCCGCTGCTGGGAATTTCCCCTCTCTGAAGAAGATCTAATTAGACCCACAGCCAGGCTGGCTGGCCATGGAGCACTCTGCATCCCACATGCCAAGATTTCCATCCAAGAGACTCTGATCTTATTCCCACATTACTCTGTCTGCAAAGGCCTAATTAACAAACCAGTGACTTCACTTTTCTAGAGAATCTATTCCCTGGTCCCAGGAAGGAAATTTCGTTCTGTATGAAGCAGTCCTTCCTCACGTGGGATGTCCCTGGGGACACAGAACCTTATCTCTAAAGCTTTCCTCAACCATCTCCACAACCCTGGCACAACTGACTTGCCCCTTCTCTATACTCCTCACTCACTCCATATGGATTTCTCTCTTAGCACCCACAACATATTACTACCCTTATTTATTTAGACAGTTTTATTCTCCACCAGGTCCTAGGTTCCTTTAGGTCAGGAGAGTGTCTAATCCATCTCTATATCCCCAGCTTAGCCCAAGCTTTGCACAGAGGAAGCACTCAGGGAATCTACAATGTTTGTCCTGAATTCCCTACTTCTGGGCCACCCCAGTAGGTACTCTAGAACACCAGCCAAGCAACTTGGAACCAGAAGGTGAGTTCCAAAAGGCAGATAAAGGTATCTTTCTCTGGGAAAGAAGCTAAAGAACATGAAGGAAGCTCCAGGCCACGTCCTTGAGATAAACTGGGGATACCAAGTATTCACACTGAGTCTAAAATGTTAGGGTGGGATAGGGATAGTTACTGGAGATGGAGTCAAGTGTCAGCTGTATACTAGAGTAAATCATAGCAGATCAAGAATAGGCTAGAAAGGCTTAGAACCATGAGCCAGCCAGGCTTAAACATGATTAAGGTAAATAGGTTGTAACTCAAGTTTGAACAGCCTTGAATGCCAGGCTATGGAGTTTGGATATTATTCTCTGGGGCAATGGCCAAATGGCCTCATGGCACCTGAGGCCAACTGGCTTCTCCCAAATGGAGCCTGGTGTGAAACAAGATTATTTGAGAAGAGTAGTGCCACTTCTCAGGTTAATAGAGTTTTAACTTGAATTCTGTCTCTGACTCTAACACAGGGGAAGGCACCTTTGTGACTCAAAGTCTTGGCACAATGTTAGATTAACTTCACAAACTTAACCTAAAATGGCAGGTTTCAAATGGAGAAAGAGAGATGGAGTTAGGCCATCACAGCTTTCTCACTTACTCATTCTCTGGACCTCAGAAACATTCTCTGTATAAAATGAGGATATGAAGTTTCACCTCACAGAGTTCATAATCAATGAAGCTGTAAAGCATGTTTTTTTAAAAGAAATAACCAAATAAAAATTCTGCAATTCTACCTGTTAACAGTTTGCTAAGAGTTTTGTGATACTTTGTTTTTTGTTTTAATATCTTTATTGGAGTATAACTGCTTTACAATGTTGTGTTAGTTTCTGCTGTACAACAAAGTGAATCAGCTATGTGTATACATATATCCCCATATCCCCTCCCTATCCCACCCCTCTAGGTCGTCACAAAGCATCGAGCTGATCTCCCTGTGCTATGCAGCAGCTTCCCACTAGCCATCCATTTTACATTTGGTAGTGTATGTACATCAGTGCTACTCTCTCACTTCATCCCCAGCTTCCCCTTCCCAAGTTTTGTCATACTTTGAAAGCATCCATAACCCCAGCCTGTCAAATCATGACACTGAGCAGTGCAGGAGACTACAGCAACTGACACAATGTCTTCAGGGATCTGGAGCTGAGAGGGCTTTGCCTGGACAATTTCTTAGAAACCCAGATACCATATAGAGATTATCCCAAACTGAGGCCATCCTGGCCAGACCTGCCTGGTTCCCATATCCTTCAATCTAAAACAAAATAATCAAATTCTGCTAAAAAAAAAAGTCCTAGACCAAAAGTCCTGACCATCAACTTTAGTTTAGAAAGTCAATATTGATTTAAAAAAAGAAAGAAATATGCAAGTAGAGCATTTCAGACCAGAAAGAGCCCTTAAAGGTCACCTAGTCCAAAACCCTAATAGTACAGGTGAAGAAATTAAAGCCCAAAGTGGGGACTAGACTTAGCCAATGTCACAAATCTGGAGAGAGGAAGAACTGGGAAACAAAATCATGTCTTCCAACCTCAGACACCATGTGTTAAAAACTGATTGAAGCATGGTTTTATTTTTTTTAATGGCAGAGCAATGAAAGTATAATAAAATAGGAATAAAATGGGAGATAAATTCAATTCAAATACTAAGGGGGAAAGTACAACCAACCAAGAAAATAAACTCTTCAAATAGCTGATACAACCAAAGAATGCCAAGGCCCTAGTTAACTGCCTACATTTTGAGAAAATGTGAAATGAGGTTTGATCAAGCCTTGCAATGACCTACGCTCTCAGCTCATCTGGACAACTAATGTTGAGCATATGGGAAGCTGAAATTATTAGGTTTGCTAAACTGAAAGGAGATAAAGGAAGGACTGGATGTAATTCTGGATGGGCCCAAAATGGGGGGCTCCAAATGGGAATGTAGTAGGTGGGATAAATGGAGACCCTTGTTCCTCTTGCTGCCTCTCTAAACTTGAGTTACAGAGAATCTGCACAAATGCTCAGAACACATAAATTCCCTTCCTGAGCCTCAGTTTCCACAGCCCCGAAATAGGAATCATAAGAACCATTTCCCAGAGCATAACAGGAGCAGCATCAAAATCCCCTGGTAAACCATTGTTTATGGAAGTATAAGGGCACTACTACTCAAATGTTGATGGGACCAGGGAGGTTTGCTTGTGATTCTATGATTTTGCGTGCCTGCTTTTTGTAACGAATGACAAAAACATTCCACAGAGAAATAGCAGAAAATTCTCTTCAGAAGAGAGTGAAGAAAGGTATTTAGCAACCTAGCAAAACCATACATCTTGTTGCCTGCTAGACCAATAGCCAAACCATACATCTTGTTGCCTGCTAGACCAATAGCCAAACCATAAATCTAATTGGCAAAACCAGAAAAGAAAAATGTGTAGTTTTTTAGAATAAAGGAATTCCAATGTGCCAAATATCTTCTGTGCAATTATCTAAGTAGTTTCTTGTTTAGGACGGTTTTTAGAGAACACCAGTCACCAAATGTAGCTGCTAACCTAAACCGCTTCACTTCACAATGTTCCCAAAATGTCACTTGGAGAAGGACATCAACCTGGAAAACAGGAGAGCTGAGTTCTGCACTCACTTCACTGAGTGGCCTCGCATCCCATCCCCTCTCTGTGTTTCAGATTTCTCATCTACAAAATGAAGTTTCGATCCACAGATACTATCATTTTTACTGCTGAGTCTCTCATTTTAGCTACTGATTTTGACTTGTAGGCTTTGTAACACACCTGTGTATGGAAACGTCATGTAATGAGAGAGGCTGGGCTGTCCAGGTATGACACCAAATGGTGGATGCCTTGGCTTCTTTCTTCTTTGGACCATTCCAGGAGTAGCTGAACTGCAAAGACAGGACAGGGCCCCAGTCCAGGATATTTCCCTTTTGTCAACTGCCTTCCTTATTTCCCTTTCTGCACCACTTCTCACCTCCACACTCACCACTTCAGACTGTCAGTGCCCTCTGTGTCGATCATCCACTGCCCTTCTCAAAACCAGGAGGTACAGAGCTACACATGCACATAGGACACTTGAAATACAGTATTGACTGAAACTAAAACACAGCTATTACCTCACTATAAGAGAAGACCCAGGAACCATTTCTAATCTCTGACAATCAATCACAGAGACATATTCTAAGCAATGCCAAGAGGAGAGAACTAAGGCCAATTAGTGCCGGAGGACAGCTTTAACATAATATACTCCAGTCCGTTTTACATTATTCCTAAACAGTACCAATCCAATAAAACTTTCTGTCTCTAAAATATTTTCTAAAATAAATGAATATATATGTAATTATCTAACAGTGCCCTGTGTGTACATGCTCTAGGTGCTGTTTTATGCTTTCAGCCAACAAGAGCTATCAAGCAGGTTGTATCAAAGGGAACTATACCCCCAACCTTGAACTGAGTGTGCTCTGCAGCATGAGTGATTTATCTACCACGGCCACTTTTTATGCCTCTGTATGTGTGTGTGTGCCCACATGCACACACTCAGGCAATTTTGATCCACAGTGGAAGACAAAAACTATCTGAGAATAGATCTGGATTTTCCAGGTTAATTTTTCCTGTTGGTTGTTATTAAATTGCAAAATTTTCCACATCTTAAGACTCCTTCAAAAAAATGGGAGAAGAAACCAAGGGTGAAGATTAGCAGATAATCAGGAGGGCTTTAGCTGGCTTGCCTGGACTACATGCTGATTGATGAAGTTCCTGCTCTCCTCTCCATGCCTTACTGCCTAGATCAGCCAAAGTCACTTGGTTTGCCCCAGAGAAGTGATTTGCTTGGACCTACTCCTGTATGCTAGAAATTGGTCAGGGTGAGCTTAGACAGAAAATACAGAGCAGTCTACTGTCCTGCCAGATATTCAGAATCTTACCTCCACTACAGCCCTGACAGATGGCCCAGCTACAGAGACTCCTTATGTTTCCTAGCTCTCACTCAAGAACTTGCCCTCTGACTTCCTAAGCAGGGCATCTTGTAAATGCTCAGAGAAGCTCTCAGAGGCTCTCTGTTCAGCCTGCTACCTCCTGGGAGTATTTACCCATCAGTGGCTTAGTGCCCCTTGTTACACAGTTAAGTCTGTACTTGTAACTCGGGTTTTTCTTAATTGCTTTTCATTTTCACTAACATGGACATAATCATTGATAAAGCAATAAAATAGTTGGTTGGGGAAAAGATGACAACCTGTGAATTAGAGATAGACAGAAGACCTTTGACAATGTGTGACATTGTTGACATCATAAATAGTCCTATAGCCTGGGAAGACTGAGCAACCACAGTCTAATGGAGGAAGCCATTACTGGAAGTATGTAATTGGTGACATTAGAGAATATGAAGAGAACAGAAGAACCATGGGAACACACTGTGACAGGGACCATGCTCCAGAGACCCTATATCATGCAGATTCAGTTAAGGGTCGCATTTCTAGAACCCATACCCTAGTGAGATCTGCTGTGGGTAGGTCAATGGCAATAGGCAGTTTCCCAATACTGGAAGTTTTCAAGGATCAGTTGGGTGTGAAAGGATGTATGTACAAGATTTTCATTTCACATAATTTATAATAGCAAAAAAAGAGAAACTAAAATCCAACAATAGAGGATTAGTTACAAAAAGTATGGTAAACCTAGACAATGGAACACTATAAAAATTAGATGTAGCTATGTATTTTATATACTTAGCAATATATTGTTAAGTAAATAGTGAGGTATAGTACAATCTAATCCACAGAAAAGACTCTGGACACTTATGTACCTAATTCCTAACTATACTTATCCATGAGTGGTGAAATTATAGTTGTTGTTGTTTCCATTTTGCTTATATGTATTTTGTAATTTTAAGAAGTGAATTTATAGTTTGTATAATACTTTGAGGCCAAAACTGATGAATAAGGGTTGACTAGTCTTGATGGCATTTAAACATTCCTCCAACACTGAGACTATGAAACTGATTACCTGAAACTAAGTAACTAATATTGTGGCCCCTCCTCCCCTCTAACCAACCACACATGCACACGTAAGCACGCACACATGCATACACACATACACACACACACACACACACACACACACACACACAGCTAATTTGGAGGCTCTTTTTCATCCCCTGCATATATGTCAGTAGCAATGGCCAGAAAGCCCATCCCTGGAACATGGGGTTACAGTGATAAGTCTCACAGTAATGGCAGGAATTTCAATGGCTACAGCAGTACTGCAGTAGCATATTCAAAATGACAGCATGGCTGAAATAACACCAGCTCTCTGCAAATAATAAACAGGATGGAGCGCTGCTTGGCTCAGGTGAACTCCACAGCTTGTTTTCTTTTCGTTGTATTTCCCCTTTCACAAAACCAAGACTTGTCTTTGGATCTCACAGGCCTAGGATACTATTATTTTGACAGTTGTTAGGTGGCATTGCAGAGGATGAAAGGGCACTAGTTAGCTTTCCCTCTAAACGCACAGCCCACTTCAAGCAGCATAAACACTATTATTTTGAGTTGATGGACAAGATTTACAGATGTGTATGTAGAGGTTGAAAAGTTGAAAATTAGCAAGGAGAATTTGAGAATTACAATGAAGATAATACGTGTGATCCATTTTGTCTATAAAATAGGCCAAGAATTATATTTTTAGATGAATTTGTGTAAAGATAAATACATTTTAATTAGAGGCTGATATCTCAAATATCAGATCAAGATTAAGGTCAAGAGCAAACGCTAATCCTCCTAGTTCTCAGGAGTGTTGAGGATTTAGTTCTAAGAAGATAATTGACCTGAAAGTCCTTTGTACATTTTGTGAGTTCTTATTGTTGTGTAATAGTAAGAAAGCAACGTTTAATTATACTCTGATTTCTTAAGAACACTAACTTTCACCAAATATCTGTTCTTGCCTACTGTGTTAAGATACACAAAACCATAGCAGGAATATCACTGCTTTTCTATGTTGGAAAAAAACTGAACCCAACATCTAGAAACCCACAAAACATGTAAAACATAAGGAAAAACAACTTCATTCAAATAGCCATGTCACAGTCCTTGCTTTAATATATTAAAAATATTGCACTGAAAGGAAGTTATAATTTAAAATGTTATTTGTACCAAGTCACTTCTGAAACAAATACTAAGATTTCAATCCTCTAGAAAACCTTTTATACAAAGTAATACTTTTAGAACCTATATATGGGCACTCCATATGTTTTTCACTATTGACCTAAGAAAGGGATATCAGAATCATGTTTTATTGTTGACAACTCTGACACTAAGAAAGATGAGGTGATCCACAGGCAGAAACTTTCAGGGCCAGGATTCTAACCCACATTTGATTCCAAGTCTCATGCCCTTTCTACTTTAAATGAGTTGCCCCTTTTCCTTGCCCATTGGGCAGAACCATGACATACTGTATATAGCTTTATGACTTGAAAACCCCTGATTTCTACAGAGGAGTAGCTTATGGAAAATGGCTTGTGTTAGGCAGATCACCCTATGCCCCACATGTGATCTCCTGGTTGCCTAATTCATGATTGCAATGAAGTCACAGTTATCCTAATCGCCCATCATCACATGACCAAGCTATGCAGGAAAGGTGTTTCCTCCCAAACACTGAGCATCTGGACCATTGTTTATGACAGAAATAACATTAGGGGCTGACCCAATATAAAACAGTGGTCATGCAATTTAAAGACACATTCTATTAACAGGAAGATGTGCAGGTTACTGATGCATAGGGGTGGGTGGATTTGTTACTGTCATTCTTATATAGGTTCCATTTGAGTTGAAAAATAAAAGAAATAGGGCTTCCCTGGTGGCGCAGTGGTTGAGAGTCCGCCCGCTGATGCAGGGGACACGGGTTCGTGCCCCGGTCCGGGAAGATCCCACATGCCGCGGAGCGGCTGGGCCCGTGAGCCATGGCTGCTGAGCCTGCGCACCCGGAGCCTGTGCTCCGCAACGGGAGAGGCCACAACAGTGAGAGGCCCACGTACCGCAAAAAAAAAAGAAAAAAAGAAAAATAATAGAAATAATGATTTGAGGCCCACACTTAGATACTTTGTTAGAATTAAAAGTGCCCCCCCAAAAGCAACTGATAGAAAACATGTGAAGTATTTGGGGGTAATAGAGAAAGCCCAAATTTTATAAGCTCATCACCTGGTTTTTAATACTTACTGGGTTCTAAGATCTTGGGCCAGTTTTTCAATCTTTTTGATCCTTAATTTCTTCATATGTTAATAAGTTTCTACAGATCTGAGTTAGGTGAGCCAGGACACAAAACCAGATCCCATTCAAGAGAGGCCTGTTACACATTACCATGCATGTGCATTTCAGAAGACAAGTGAGCCTGCATGTGTGGAGGGGATCTGACCTTCCCCTGAGGGATACCAGAGACCAAGTAATGGTGGAGGGTACATGAGACAAGTCATTTTAGGAAAAGAAATGCTGATGGAAAGGTAAGTGCCTACATAAGGAATTCAAGCCAAAACTACTAAAAGACTCAAAGCCCAGAGGGATTTGATGAGGCCATCTGAGGTTCTGAGGGAATAGATTTCCAAAGAGAGTTCGTTTCCCAATTTGTAGAAAACCAAAATCCTGAAAGCTCCCTAAGCGCATTTTAATCAAATGAGTTCTTTAACTGACATTCATTAAGCATTTTTACTGGGCAAACACTGAGGGGCCTTGCCAACAGGAGAATCTAGAATCAAGAGGGAGAAGCCAAGCTATAAACTAGGTAGACTGGAAAGGTAAAAAGTAAGAATGAGAGCTAAGGAGAAATGTTGCCAGCTTTAAGTCTCCAAGGTGAGTCTCTAGAATTATGTGAGTTATAAGTTATGTCTTATCTCATAGGGTAATGTCCTCCTTGATCCCCTTTGCTGCCTCCACATCATTTCTCCTCCCCACTCCCTAATTCCTACTCCAAAACAAAAACAAACAACTCAGCTTCATTGAAGGATGTATCATTAGACCCACCTCACTATTGGTATCCTCATTCATTGAACAATTTAGAACTTGGTGACTCTTTTTCTCCCACCACTTCTCTCATCATCTCGATAAGAGTCTTGGTGACTTCATCATCCATGTAGATTACTCACCCATTGCCTGGCCTCTCACTGCTATCCTTAGTTACATCTTGGACCTTATCAACCAATACTACACCAGTCTGGAATTTCTTTCCTTAACACCACATTCTTCGATGTCCACCTCCTATCTTACCAACTCACATACTCTACTATGCCCACATCAACAATTCTTTGGCCCGCAATTTGTTACTTTCCATCATCCCTATCATATCCTCACTTTTTTCGTCCCCAGGTGGGTTTCTGTGATGTACTTCATAATCACTCCCTTGCCCCTTCTACTCTCTTGCCCTATCCATCAAGCTGCCCTGGGAAGACTCCAACCCTAGTCTGCAGGGACTATCAGCACAAACTCTCCACGTGTGTGGCAAAGTATGCCTCAAAGGAATTGGAGGGCTGGACAGATGCTCTCTGGGTGTGGCAATTCCCTCCAGCCAAAGAATTAATTAGCTCTTGCACATCTGCTGTTATATGCAGGTAAAAGAAATGACAGCATTCTTAACTTAGACAGATTAAGAAAAGGAGATTGAAGGGAAGGAGTATAATTTGAATTTACATTGAAAAAAAGTCTTTGACTTTAAAATGAATAAAGTAATTGGAACTGCTAACGCATTGCCAGGCAGAGGGCAGACTTATTAAATAATAAAAATCTTTCTCATTTGCATTCAGCAAATTGCCTGACGGTGTGTGAAAGATAATAAATTTCTTAACAGAATTAGTCTCTTAGTCAAACATCAATCATTAACATCTTGTTAACCCTCAAGACTTAGTTAACAAATTTCTTCGTAAAAAATAGGAAGAAAAACTTGAAAAGGTAAAATTTATGGCACTGCTATGATCATAAACTTAATAAGTGTTTATCATAGAAAATTTGAAAAATACAGGAGACCTTCAAGATGGCTGAGGAGTAAGATGTGGAGATCACCTTCCTCCCCACAAACACATCAGAAATACATCTACATGTGGAACAACTCCTACAGAACACCTACTGAACCGTGGCAGAAGACCTCAGACTTCCCAAGAAGCAAGAAACTCCCCCACGTACCTGGGTAGGGCAGAAGAAAAAAGAAAACACAGAGACAAAAGAATAGGGACAGGACCTGCACCTCTGGAAGGGAGCTGTGAAGGAGGGAAGGTTTCCACACACTAGGAAGCCCCTTCGCGAGCGGAGGCTGTGGGTGGTGGAGGGGGAAAGCTTCGGAGCCACGGAAGAGAGCGCAGCAACGGGGGTGCAGAGGGCAAAGCGGAGAGATTCCCACACGAGGATCGGTGCCTACCAGCACTCACCAGCCCGAGAGGCTTGTCTGCTCACCCGCCAGGACGGGTGGAGGCTGGGTGCTGAGGCTCAGGCTTCAGAGGAAAGATCCCAGGGAGAGGCCTGGGGTTGGCTGCGTGAACACAGCCTGAAGGGGGCTAGTGTGCCACAGCTAGCCGGGAGGGAGTCCAGGAAAAAGTCTGGAACTACCTAAGAGGTAAGAGACCATTGCTTCGGGGTGCGCAAGGATAGGGGGATTCAGAGCACCGCCTAAACAAGCTCCAGAGACAGGCGCGAGCCACGGCTATCAGCCCGGACCCCAGAGACAGGCATGAAACACTAAGGCTGCTGCTGTAGCCACCAAGAAGCCTGTGTGCAAGCCCAGGTCACTACCCACACCTCCCCTCCTGGGAACCTGTGCAGTCCGCTACTGCCAGGGTCCTGTGATCCGGGGACAACTTCCCCAGGAGAATGCACGGAGCGCCTCAGGCTGGTGCAATGACACGCCGGCCTCTGCTGCCACAGGCTCACCCCGCGTTCCGTACCCCTCCCTCCCCTGGCCTAAGTGAGCCACAGCCCCCTAATTAGCTGCTCCTTTAACCCCATCCTGTCTGAGTGAAGAACAGATGCCCTCAGGCGACCTACATGCAGAGGCGGAGCCAAATCCAAAGCTGAGCCCCAGGAGCTGTGAGAACAAAGAAGAGAAAGGGAAATCCCTCCCAGCAGCCTCAGGAGCAGTGGATTAAATCTCCACAATCAACTTGATGTACCTGCATCTGTGGAATACCTGAATAGACAACAAATCATCCCAAAATTGAGACGGTGGACTTTGGGAGAAACTTTGGGGTTTCTTTCTGCATCTAATTTGTTTTCGGTTTTAGGTTTATCTTAACTTAGTATATAGAGTTTAGTATAATTCGTAGATTTCTTTATTGATTTGGTTGCTCTCTTTTTTTATATATATATACATATATATTCTTTTTCCCTTTTTTCTTTTTGTGAGTGTGTATGTGTATGCTCCTTTGTGTGATTTTGTCTGTATAGCTTTGCTTTTACCATTTATCCTAGGGTTCTGTCTGTCCATTTTGTTGTTTTGTTTTGTTTTTTGTATAGTTTTTAGCTCTTGTTGTCATTGGTGGATTTGTTTTTTGGTTTGGTTGCTCTCGTCTTTCTTTTTTTTATTACTTTTTAATTTTTTTTATTTAAAATAATTATTTTATTTATCTATTTTTCCTTTCTTCCTTCCTTCCTTCCTTCTTTCTTTCCTTTCTTTCCCTCTCCCTCTCCCTCTCCCTCTCCCTTTCTCCTTTTCTCTCTTTCTCTCTTTCTCTCTTTCTTTCTTTCTCCTTTTTCTTCTGAGCCATGTGGCTGATAGGGTCTTTGTGTTCTGGCCAGGTGCCAGGCCTTTGCCTCTGAGGTGGGAGAGCCGACTTCAGGATATTGGACCACCAGAGACCTCCCAGCTCCATGTTATATCAAACAGCAAAAGCTCTCCCAGAGATCTCCATCTCAACGCTAAGATGCAGCTCCACTCAACGACCAGCAAGCTACAGTGCTGGACACCCCATGCCAAACAACTAGCAAGACAGGAACACAAGGCCACCCATTAGCAAAGAGGCTGCCTAAAAACATAAAAAGGTCACAGACACACCAAAACACACCACCAGACACAGTCCTACCCACCAAAAAGACAAGATCCAGCCCCATCCACCAGAGCACAGGCACCAGTTCCCTCTACCAGGATGCCTACACAACCCACTGAACCAACCATAGCCACTGGGGGCAGACACCAAAAACAATGGGAATTATGAGCCTGCAGCCTGCGAAAAGGAGACCCCAAACACAGTAAGTTAAGCAAAATGAGAAGACAGAGAAACACACAGCAGATGAAGGAGCAAGGTAAAAACCCACCAGACCAAACACATGAAGAGGAAATAGGCAGTCTACCTGGAAAAGAATTCAGAGTAATGAGAGTAAAGATGATCCATAATCTTGGAAATAGATGGAGACAATACAAGAAATGTTTAAAAAGGACAATGATGAACAACACAATAAAGGATATCAAAAATCCTCTAGAAGGAATCAATAGCAGAATAACTGAGGCAGAAGAACGGATAAGTGACCTGGAACATAAAATAGTGGAAATAACTACTACAGAGCAGAATAAAGAATAAAAGATGAAAAGACTTGAGGACAGTCTCAGAGACCTAAGGGAAAACTTTAAATGCACCAACATTCAAATTATAGGGGTTCCAGAGGAAGAAGAGAAAAAGAAAGGGACTGAGGAAATATTTGAAGAGTTTATAGTTGAAAACTTCCCTAAGATGGGAAAGGAAATAGTCAATCAAGTCAAGGGAGCACAGAGTCACATACAGGACAAATCCAAGGAGAAACACGCCAAGACACATATTAATCAAACTATCAAAAATTAAATGCAAAGAAAAAATATTAAAAGCAGCAAGGGAAAAGCAACAAATAACATACAAAGGAATGCCCATAAGGTTAAGAGCTGATCTTTCAGCAGAAACTCTGCAAGGCAGAAGGCAGTGGCAGGACATATTAAAGTGATGAAATGGAAAAACCTACAACCAAGATTACTCTACCCAGCAAGCATCTCATTCAGATTCAACGGAGAAATTAAAACCTTTACAGACAAGCAAAAGCTAAGAGAATTCAGCATCACCAAAGCAGCTTTACAACAAATGCTAAAGGAACTTCTCTAGGCAGGAAACACAAGAGAAGGAAAAGACCTACAATAAGAAACCCAAAGCAATTAAGAAAGTGGGAATAGGAACATACATATCGATAATTACCTTAAATGTAAATGGATTAAATGTTCCAACCAAAAGACACAGACTGGCTGAATGGATACAAAAACATGACCAGTATATATGCTGTCTACAAGAAACACACTTCAGACCTAGGGACACATACAGACTGAAAGTGAGGGGATGGAAAAAGATATTCCATGCAAATGCCAATCAAAAGAAAGCTGGAGTAGCAATTCTCATATCAGAGAAAATAGACTTTAAAATAAAGACTACTGAAAGAGACAAAGAAGGACACTACATAATGATCAAGGGGTCAATCCAAAAAGAAGGTATAACAATTATAAATACTTATGCACCCAACATAGGAGCACCTCAATATATCAGGCAAATGCTAACAGCCATAAAAGGGGAAATCAACAGTAACACAATCATAGTAGGGGACTTTTTCACCCCATTTTCACCAATGGACAGATCATCCAAAATGAAAATAAATAGGAAACACAAGCTTTAAATGATACATAAACAAGATGGGCTTAATAGATATTTATAGGACATTCCATCCAAAAACAACAGAATACATTTTCTTCTCAAGTGCTCATGGAACATTCTCCAGGATGTATCATATCCTGGGTCACAAATCAAGCCTTGGTAAATTTAAGAAAATTGAAATCATATCAAGTATCTTTTCTGACCAGAACACTGTGGCACTGGATATCAATTACAGGAGAAAATCTTAAAAAATTCAAACACATGGAGACTAAACAATATGCTACTAAATAAGCAAGAGATCACTGAAGAAATCAAAGAGGAAATCAAAAAATACCTAGAAACAAATGACAATGAAAACATGATGACCCAAAACTTATGGGATGCAGCAAAAGCAGTTCTAAGAGGGAATTTTATAGCAATACAATCCTACCTCAAGAAACAAGAAACATCTCAAATAAAAAACCTAACCTTACACCTAAAGCAATTAGAGAAAGAAGAACAAAAAAACCCCCAAAGTTAGCAGAAGGAAGAAATCATAAAGATCAGATCAGAAGTAAATGAAAAAGAAATGAAGAAAACGATAGCAAACATCAATAAAACTAAAAGCTGGTTCTTTGAGAAGATAAACAAAATTGATAAACCATTAGCCAGACTCATCAAGAAAAAATGGGAGAAGACTCAAATCAACAGAATTAGAAATGAAAAAGGAGAAGTAACAACTGACACTGCAGAAATACAAAGGAACATGAGAGATAACTACAAGCAATTATATGCCAATAAAATGGACAACCTGGAAGAAATGGACAAAGTCTTAGAAAAGCACAACGTTCCAAGACTGAACCAGGAAGAAGGAGAACACATGAACAGACCAATCACAAGCACTGAAGTTGAAACTGTGATTAAAAGTCTTCCAACAGGAGGACTTCCGGGAAGATGGCGGAAGAGTAAGACGCGGAGATCACCTTCCTCCCCACAGATACACCAGAAATACATCTACGCGTGGAACAACTCCTACGGAGCACCTACTGAACGCTGGCAGAAGACCTCAGACCTCCCAAAAGGCAAGGAACCCCCCACGTACCTGGTTAGGGCAAAAGAAAAAACTAAACAGAGACAAAAGGATAGGGACGGGTCCTGCACCAGCGGGAGAGAGCTGTGAAGGAGGAAAAGTGTCCACACACTAGGAAGCCCCTTTGCGGGTGGAGACTTCGGGAGGCGGAGTGGGGGAGCTTGGGAGCCGCGGAGGAGAGCACAGCAGCAGGGGTGCGGAGGGCAAAGCGGACAGACTCCAGCGCAGAGGATCGGGCCGACCGGAACTCGCCAGCCGAGAGGCTTGTCTGCTCACCCGCCGGGGCGGGCGGGACTGGGAGCTGAGGCTCCGGCTTTTGTCGGAGCGCCGGGAGAGGACTGGGGTTGGCGGCGTGAACACAGCCTGCAGGGTGTTAGTGCACCGCGAGAGAGTCCGGGGAAAAGTCTGGACCTGCCGAAGAGGCAAGAGACTTTTACGTCCCTCTTTGTTTCCTGGTGCACGAGGAGAGGGGATAAAGAACGCTGCTTGAGAGAGCTCCAGGGACGGGCGCTAGCCGCGGCTAGAAGTGCGGAGCCCAGAGACAGACATGAGACGCTAGGGCCGCTGCTGCCGCCACCAGGAGGCCTGTGTGCGAACACAGGTCACTAGCCACACGCCCTTCCGGGGAGCCTGTGCAGCCCGCCACTGCCGGGGTCCCGGGCTCCAGGGACAACTCCCCCGGGAGAACGCACGGCGCACCTCAGGCTGCAACGTCACGCCGGCCTCTGCCGCCGCAGGCCCGCCCCACACTCCGTGACCCTCCCTACCCCCCGGCCTGAGTGAGCCAGAGCCTCCGAATCAGCGGCTCCTTTAACCCCGTCCTGTCTGAGCAAAGAACAGACGCCCTCCAGCGACCTACACGCACAGGCGGGGCCAAATCCAAAGCTGAGCCCCTGGGAACTGTCAGAACAAAGAAGAGAAAGGGAAATCTCTCCCAGCAGCCTCAGGAGCAGCGGATTAAAGCTCCACAATCAACTTGATATACCCTGCATCTGTGGAATACCTGAATAGACAACGAATCATCCCAAATTAAGAAGCCCTGTGGATGAAAGGCTCTTGGGGCTGCAGCCAGGACTCAGTGCTGTGCCTCTGAGGTGGGAGAACCAACTTCAGGACACTGGTCCACAAGAGGCCTCCCAGCTGCACATAATATCAAACAGCAAAAATCTCCGAGAGATCTCCATCTCAACGCCAGCACCCAGCTTCACTCAACGACCACCAAGCCACAGGGCGGGACATCCTATGCCAAACAACTAGCAAGGCAGGAACACAACCCCACCCATTAGCAGAGAGGCTGCCCAAAATCATAATAAGTCTACAGACACCCCAAAACACATCACCAGACGTGGACCTGCCCACCAGAAAGACAAGATCCAGCCTCATCCACCAGAACACAGGCCCTAGTCCCCTCCACCAGGAAGCCTACACAACCCACTGAACCAACCTTAGCCACTGGGGACAGACACAAAAAACAACAGGAACTACGAACCTTCAGCCTGCAAAAAAGGAGACCCCAAACACAGTAAGATAAGCAAAATGAAAAGACAGAAAAACACACCGCAGATGAAGGAGCAAGATAAAAACCCACCAGACCTAACAAATGAAGAGGAAATAGGCAGTCTACCTGAAAAAGAATTCAGAATAATGATAGTAAGGTTGATCCGAAATCTTGGAGATAGAATGGACAATAGAATGGACAAAATGCAAGAATCAGTTAACAAGGACCTAGAAGAACTAAAGATGAAACAAGCAATTATGAACAACACAATAAATGAAATTAAAAGTACTCTAGATGGGATCAATAGCAGAATAACTGAGGCAGAAGAACGGATAAGTGACCTGGAAGATAAAATAGTGGAAATAACCAATGCAGAGCAGAATAAAGAAAAAAGAATGAAAAGAACTGAGGACAGTCTCAGAGACCTCTGGGACAACATTAAACGCGCCAACATTCGAATTATAGGGGTTCCAGAAGAAGAAGAGAAAAAGAAAGGGACTGAGAAAATATTTGAAGAGATTATAGTTGAAAACTTCCCTAATATGGGAAAGGAAATAGTTAATCAAGTCCAGGAAGCACAGAGAGTCCCATACAGGATAAATCCAAGGAGAAATACGCCAAGACACATATTAATCAAACTGTCAAAAATTAAATACAAAGAAAACATATTAAAAGCAGCAAGGGAAAAACAACAAATAACACATAAGGGAATCCCCATACGGTTAACAGCTGATCTCTCAGCAGAAACCCTACAAGCCAGAAGGGAGTGGCAGGACATACTGAAAGTGATGAAGGAGAAAAACCTGCAGCCAAGACTACTCTACCCAGCAAGGATCTCATTCAGATTTGACGGAGAAATTAAAACCTTTACAGACAAGCAAAAGCTGAGAGAGTTCAGCACCACCAAACCAGCTTTACAACAAATGCTAAAGGATCTTCTCTAGGCAAGAAACACAAGAGAAGGAAAAGACCTATAATAACGAACCCAAAACAATTTAGAAAATGGGAATAGGAACATACATATCGATAATTACCTTAAATGTAAATGGACTAAATGCTCCCACCAAAAGACACAGATTAGCTGAATGGATACAAAAACAAGACCCTTATATATGCTGTCTACAAGAGACCCACTTCAGACCTAGAGACACATACAGACTGAAAGTAAGGGGATGGAAAAAGATATTCCATGCAAATGGAAACCAAAAGAAAGCTGGAGTAGCAATTCTCATATCAGACAAAATAGACTTTAAAATAAGGACTATTAAAAGAGACAAAGAAGGACACTACATAATGATCAAGGGATCGATCCAAGAAGAAGATATAACAATTGTAAATATTTATGCACCCAACATAGGAGCACCTCAATACATAAGGCAAATACTAACAGCCATAAAAGGGGAAATCGACAGTAACACATTCATAGTAGGGGACTTAAACACCCCACTTTCACCCATGGACAGATCATCCAAAATGAAAATAAATAAGGAAACACAAGCTTTAAATGATACATTAAACAAGATGGACTTAATTGATATTTATAGGACACTCCATCCAAAAACAACAGAATACACATTTTTCTCAAGTGCCCATGGAACATTCTCCAGGATAGATCATATCTTAGGTCACAAATCAAGCCTTGGTAAATTTAAGAAAATTGAAATTGTATCAAGTATCTTTTCTGACCACAACACCATGAGACTAGATATCAATTACAGGAAAAGATCTGTAAAACATACAAACACATGGAGGCTAAACAATACACTACTTAATAATGAAGTGATCACTGAAGAAATCAAAGAGGAAATCAAAAAATACCTAGAAACAAATGACAATGGTGACACAACGACCCAAAACCTGTGGGATGCAGCAAAATCAGTTCTAAGGGGGAAGTTTATAGCAATACAAGCCCACCTTAAGAAGCAGGAAACATCTCGAATAAACAACCTAACCTTGCACCTCAAGCAATTAGAGAAAGAAGAACAAAAAAACCCCAAAGTTAGCAGGAGGAAAGAAATCATAAAAATCAGATCAGAGATAAATGAAAAACAAATGAAGGAAACGAGAGCAAAGATCAATAAAACTAAAAGCTGGTTCTTTGAAAGGATAAACAAAATTGATAAACCATTAGCTAGACTCATCAAGAAAAAAAGGGAGAAGACTCAAATCAATAGAATTAGAAATGAAAAAGGAGAAGTAACAACTGACACTGCAGAAATACAAAAGATCATGAGAGATTACTACAAGCAACTCTATGCCAATAAAATGGACAACCTGGAAGAAATGGACAAATTCTTAGAAAGGCACAACCTGCCAAGACTGAATCAGGAAGAAATAGAAAATATGAACAGACCAATCACAAGCACTGAAATTGAAACTGTGATTAAAAATCTTCCAACAAGCAAAAGCCCAGGACCAGATGGCTTCACAGGCGAATTCTATCAAACATTTAGAGAAGAGCTATCACCTATCCTTCTCAGACTCTTCCAAAATATAGCAGAGGGAGGAACACTCCCCAACTCATTCTACGAGGCCACCATCACCCTGATACCAAAACCAGAAGAGGATGTCACAAAGAAAGAAAACTACAGGCCAATATCACTGATGAACATAGATGCAAAGATCCTCAACAAAATACTAGCAAACAGAATCCAACAGCACATTAAACGGATCATACACCATGATCAAGTGGGGTTTATTCCAGGAATGCAAGGATTCTTCAATATACGCAAATCAATCAACGTGATACACCATATTAACAAATTGAAGGAGAAAAACCATATGATCATCTCAATAGATGCAGAGAAAGCTTTTGACAAAATTCAACACCCATTTGTGATAAAAACCCTGCAGAAAGTAGGCATAGAGGGAACTTTCCTCAACATAATAAAGGCCATATATGACAAGCCCACAGCAAACATTATCCTTAATGGTGAAAAACTGAAAGCATTTCCACTAAGATCAGGAACAAGACAAGGTTGCCCACTCTCACCACTCTTATTCAACATAGTTTTGGAAGTTTTAGCCACAGCAATCAGAGAAGAAAAGGAAATAAAAGGAATCCAAATCGGAAAAGAAGAAGTAAAGCTGTCACTGTTTGCAGATGACATGATCCTATACATAGAGAACCCTAAAGATGCTACCAGAAAACTACTAGAGCTAATCAATGAATTTGGTAAAGTTGCAGGATACAAAATTAATGCACAGAAATCTCTGGCATTCCTATATACTAATGATGAAAAATCTGAAAGTGAAATCAAGAAAACACTCCCATTTACTATTGCAACAAAAAGAATAAAATACCTAGGAATAAACCTACCTAAGGAGACAAAAGACCTGTATGCAGAAAATTATAAGACACTGATGAAAGAAATTAAAGATGATACAAATAGATGGAGAGATATACCATGTTCTTGGATTGGAAGAATCAACATTGTGAAAATGACTCTACTACCCAAAGCAATCTACAGATTCAATGCAATCCCTATGAAACTACCACTGGCATTTTTCACAGAACTAGAACAAAAAATTTCACAATTTGTATGGAGACACAAAAGACCCCGAATAGCCAAAGCAATCTTGAGAACGAAAAATGGAGCTGGAGGAATCAGGCTTCCTGACTTCAGACTATACTACAAAGCTACAGTAATCAAGACAGTATGGTACTGGCACAAAAACAGAAATATAGATCAATGGAACAGGATAGAAAGCCCAGAGATAAACCCACGCACATATGGTCACCTTATCTTTGACAAAGGAGGCAGAAATGTACAGTGGAGAAAGGACAGCCTCTTCAATAAGTGGTGCTGGGAAAACTGGACAGCTACATGTAAAAGTATGAGATTAGATCACTCCCTAACACCATACACAAAAATAAGCTCAAAATGGATTAAAGACCTAAATGTAAGGCCAGAAACTATCAAACTCTTAGAGGAAAACATAGGCAGAACACTCTATGACATAAATCACAGCAAGGTCCTTTTTGACCCACCTCCTAGAGAAATGGAAATAAAAACAAAAGTAAACAAATGGGACCTAATGAAACTTAAAAGCTTTTGCACAGCAAAGGAAACCATAAAGAAGACAAAAAGACAACCCTCAGAATGGGAGAAAATATTTGCAAATGAAGCAACTGACAAAGGATTAATCTCCAAAATTTACAAGCAGCTCATGCAGCTTAATAACAAAAAAACAAACAACCCAATCCAAAAATGGGCAGAAGACCTAAATAGACATTTCTCCAAAGAAGATATACAGAGTGCCAACAAACACATGAAAGAATGCTCAACATCACTAATCATTAGAGAAATGCAAATCAAAACGACAATGAGATATCATCTCACACCAGTCAGAATGGCCATCATCAAAAAATCTAGAAACAACAAATGCTGGAGAGGGTGTGGAGAAAAGGGAACCCTCTTACACTGTTGGTGGGAATGTAAATTGATACAGCCACTGTGGAGAACAGTATGGAGGTTCCTTAAAAAGCTACAAATAGAACTACCATATGACCCAGCAATCCCACTACTGGGCATATACCCTGAGAAAACCATAATTCAAAAAGAGTCATGTACCAAAATGTTCATTGCAGCTCTATTTACAATAGCCCAGAGATGGAAACAACCTAAGTGTCCATCATCGGATGAATGGATAAAGAAGATGTGGCACATATATACAATGGAATATTACGCAGCCATAAAAAGAGATGAAATTGAGCTATTTGTAATGAGGTGGATAGACCTAGAGTCTGTCATACAGAGTGAAGTAAGTCAGAAAGAGAGAGACAAATACCGTATGCTAACACATATATATGGAATTTAAGAAAAAAAAAATGTCATGAAAAACCTAGGGGTGAAACAGGAATAAAGACACAGACTTACTAGAGAATGGACTTGAGGCTATGGGGAGGGGGTAGGGTAAACGGTGACAAAGCGATAAAGAGGCATGGACATATATACACTACTAAACGTAAGGTAGATAGCTAGTGGGAAGCAGCCGCATAGCACAGGGAGATCAGCTCGGTGCTTTGTGACCACCTGGAGGGGTGGGATAGGGAGGGTGGGAGGGAGGGAGACGCAAGCGAGAAGAGATATGGGAACATATGTGTACATATAACTGATTCATTTTGTTGTGAAGCTGAAACTAACATACCATTGTAAAGCAATTATACTCCAATAAAGATGTTTAAAAAAAAAAAAAAAAGTCTTCCAACAACAAAAGCCCAGGACTAGATGGCTTCACAGGCGAATTCTATCAAACATTTAGAGAATACCTCCCACCTAACCTTCTCAAAATCTTCCAAAATATAGCAGAAGGAGGAACACTCTCAAACTCATTCTACGAGGCCACATCACCCTGATACCAAAACCAGACAAAGACATCACAAAGAAAGGAAACTAGGGGCCAGTATCACTGATGAACATAGATGCAAAAATCCTCAACAAAATATTAGCAAACAGAATCCAGCAGCATATTAAAAGGATCCTACACCATGATCAAGTGGGGTTTATCCCAGGAATGCAAGAAATCTTCAATATATGAAAATCAATCAATGTGATACAGCATATTAACAAACTGAAGAAGAAAAAACATATGATCAGCTCAATAGATGGAGAAAAGGCTTTTGACAAAATTCAACACCCATTTATGATAAAAACCCTCCAGAAAGTAGGCAAGAGGGAACTTACCAAGCCTAATAAAGGTCATATATGACAAACCCACAGCCAACATCGTTCTCAATGGTGAAAAACTGAAACCATTTCCTCTAAGATCAGGAACAAGACAAGGTTGTCCACTCTCAGCACTATTATTTAACACAGTTTTGGAAGTTTTAACCACAGCAATCAGAGAACAAAAAGAGAAAAAAGCAATACAAATCAGAAAAGAAGAAGTAAAACTGTCACTGTTTGCAGATGACATGATACTATACATAGTGAATCCTAAAGACACTACCAGAAAACTACTAGACCTAATTAATGAATTTGGTAAAGCAGCAGGATACAAAATTAATGCACAGAAATCTCTTGCATTTCTATACACTAACAATGAAAAATCAGAAAGAGAAAATAAGGACACATTCCCATTTACCACAGCAACAAAAAGAATAAAATACCTAGGAATAAACCTACTTAAGGAGAAAAAAGACCTCTAAGTGGAAAACTATAAGACACTGATGAAAGAAATTAAAGATGATACAAACAGATGGAGAGATATACCACGTTCTTGGATTGGAGGAATCAACATTGTGAAAATGACTATACTACCCAAAGCAATCTGCAGATTCAATGCAACCCCTACCAAACTACCAATGGCATTTTTCACAGAACTAGAACAAAAAATTTCACAATTTATATGGAAACACGAAAGACCCCAAATAGCCAAAGCAATCTTGAGGAAGAAAAACGGAGCTGGAGGAATCAGGCTCCCTGACTTCAGACTATACTACAAAGCTACAGTAATCAAGACAGTATGGCATTGGCACAAAAACAGAAATACAGATCAATGGAACAGGATAGAAAGCCTAGAGATAAACCCACACTCATATGGTCACCTCATTTTTGATAAAGGAGGCTTGAATACACAATGGAGAAAAAACAGCCTCTTCAATAAGTGGTGCTGGGGGCTTCCGTGGTGGCGCAGTGGTTGAGAGTCCGCCTGCCAATGCAGGGGATGCGGGTTCGCACCCTGGTCCGGGAAGATCCCACATGCCGCTGAGCGGCTGGGCCCATAAGCCATGGCCACTGAGCCTGCACGTCTGGAGCCTGTGCTCTGCAACGGGAGAGGCCACAACAGTGAGAGGCCTGCGTACCGCAAAAAAAAAAAAAAAAAGTGGTGCTGGGAAAACTGGACAGCCTTATGTAAAAGAATGAAATTAGAACACTTCCTAACACCATGCACAAAAATAAACTCAAAATGGATTAAAGCCCTAAATGCAAGGCCAGACACTATAAAACTCTTAGAGGAAAACATATGCAGAACATTCTATGACATAAACCACAGCAAGATCCTTTTTGACCCACCTCCTAGAGAAATGGAAATAAAAACAAAAATAAACAAATGGGACCTAATGAAACTTAGAATCTTTTGCACAGCAAAGGAAAACATAAACAAGACCAAAAGACAACCCTCAGAATCGGAGAAAATATTTGCAAACGAAGCAACTGACAAAGGATTATTCTCCAAGATTTATAAGCAGCTCATGCAGCTCAATATCAAAAAAACAAACAACCCAACCCAAACATAGGCAGAAGACCTAAATAGACATTTCTCCAAAGAAGATATACAGTTTGCCAACAAACACATGAAAGGATGCTCAACATCACTAATCATTAGAGAAATGCAAATCAAAACTACAGTGAGGTATCACTTCACACCAGTCAGAATGGCCATCATCAAAAAATCTACAAACAATAATGCTGGAGAGGGTCTGCAGAAAAGGGAACCCTATTGCACTGTTGGTGGGAATGTAAATTGATACAGCCACTGTGGAGAACAGTATGAAGGTTCCTCAAAAAACTACAAATAGAACTACCATACGACCTAGCAATCCCACTACTGGGCACATACCCTGAGAAAACGATAATTCAAAAAGAGTCATGTTCCACAATGGTCATTGCAGCACTATTTACAATAGCCAGGAAATGGAAGGAACCTAAGTGTCCACTGACAGATGAACGGATAAAGAAGACGTGGGACATATATACAATGGAATATTACTCAGCCATAAAATGAAACAAAACTGAGTTTTCTGTAGTGAGGTGGACGGACCTAGCGTCTCTCATACAGAGTGAAGTAAGTCAGAAAGGGAAAAAAATACCATATGCTAACACATATATACAGAATCTAAAAAAAAAACCCCAAAAAATGGTTCTGATGAACCTATGGGCAGAACAGGAATAAATTCGCAGACGTAGAGAATGGTCTTGAGGACACGGGGAAGGGGAAGGGCAAACTGGGACAAAGTGAGAGAGTGGCATGGACATACATACACTACCAAATGTAAAATAGATAGCGAGCAGGAAGCAGCTGCATAGCACAGGGAGATCAGCTCGGTGCTCTGTGACCACCTAGAGGGGTGGGATGAGGATGGGAGGGAGACGCAAGAAGGAGATGTGGGGATATATGACATGTATAGCTGATTCACTTTGTTATAAAGCAGAAATTAACACACCATTGTAAAGCAATTATACTCCAATAAAGATGTTAAAAAATAAATAAAAATAAAAAGATAGTGTTTGGGGGGCTTCCCTGGTGGCGCAGTGGTTGAGAGTCCGCCTGACGATGCAGGGGACATGGGTTCGTGCCCCAGTCTGGGAAGATCCCACATGCCACGGAGCGGCTGGGCCCGTGAGCCATGGCCGCTGAGCCTGCGCGTCCAGAGCCTGTGCTCCACAATAGGAGAGGCCACAACAGTGAGAGGCCCGCGTATCGCAAAAAAAAAAGATAGCCGTTGGAAAAAAAAAAAACACTGCCACGAATAATTTTGTAAAAAATGAGTGTATGCAATTCTGATCACTGGTTTTTGTTAGATTATATTGGAAAAAGTGGAATAAAAGAGTAGAAGAATACAATCAGTTTTAAGCCTTCTTATTGGCAAAGCCAACTTGCCTTACAGAAAGTTCGTATGTTCTGGAAATTTTGTTAGTGGTTTTTACTCCTCAGAGTGGAAGAGTTCCTAGGAAGGTAGACAAACACAGAAAGTACCTTGAAAAAAGTGAGGAGGCTTAAGTTCAGACCTGGCCAATATTGGGCCCTTGGGATAATGGTGCAGCTCACTTCCCCTCAATTGAGTAATTTTACGTAACGACTCTATATTTCTGAAAGATGCACAGTGGTGCCTAAGGTAGGCCAACAAGAGAAGGCTTTTACAACAAAATCAGCAAAGGTCCTCGACTTCTGTAGACCTCAAATGCTCATCCATACAATGATCTCCCCACCAGTGGTTCCCAGACTCAAAGGCACATCCAAATCCTCTGGGGGCATGTTAAAATTCCTAACACACACACACACGCACACACACACACCCTTAGTTTCCTGGATCCACTCTCTAAAGATTCTAACTCAGCAAGTCTTAGGCTGGGGCTAGCAATTTGTATTTTTAACACTGTCCCTAGGCAATTCTGGTATAGATGAGCCTCTTACAAGAGCTAATTTCTGAAAATCTATCAAGCTTTGAATTTTCATGAGTCTCTCATGATAGAGTTATCACTGCTTTGTAAATATGATGGGGAGAAGTTCAAAATATTTTAAGAAAGAGAGTATTTAATTTTGCAAGTTTTTAATGGTTATTTTATGCTCAAACATACTCCAATATCAGTTTCTTTCAAAGAATTCTCAAATGTATCTATACACTTATTTGCATAAGCCTGTGGTTTTGTAATCAAAACTATTTATTTGCTGGCCTTTTCTTCCTTTAAATGTATGTTAAAATATATTTTAATATCCAGGGAATTTATTTAGACTTGTTTATCAATGTTCCCATGGTACTTCCTTCCTACCTCCATCCTCTGGCCCAAGATAGGAACAATTGGGTTAAAGCTGACTGCACCACCAGGCAAGAGTGCTTCACATTGAGCTGGCCTCCCTCTACTTGCCTTTCCATTAGCAATAATAACAGCAACAATAAGACATTCACTGAGTGCTTACCAGGTATAAGACAATGTATGGAAACTTCTATAGAGATCACCTTGGCTCCTTGATATTAGTCAATGCTAACTTGTAGCTCACTGGATGTCATAGATTTATTAATTCTACCAAGATAAATAAATATAAAATATACTTCCTCTTAAAAGATGAATAAAATATCACACATACTGTTTAGGTATATTTTTGGACTCCAATAAATAAAAATTGAATGTATGAGGGAACTAATAAATGCTAGAACAAGTATTTGAGAAGTTAGGTACACATAGGTGATAAATAATAGATCTCTGCATTTAGATACAAAACTGGCCATTGCCCAACATGGCCATAACCCTTGATCTTTGGGGCTATCTTTTCCACCAAATAGAAATTATTTGCCTCTCTACCAGACAAAAACCTACTAGTCACCATGGTGTCCCTATAGAGCTATAGAACAGCTCAGTCAACAGAAAGTCTATTGAACTGCACTGACACTGTCATGACAGAAGATACAGTATCCTCATTTTCCTACTTCCAAGTTTGGGATAGTTTTCATGACAACCTGAAGTTAGTGAAAATATTACAGCTGATGAACTAGTGCTATCAACCAGTGAGTGGGTGAGAAATCTTTTCTTAGAAATGTGGCACAGCTTTCTGGGATCAAGCACCAAAAAACTTAAAAAAAAAGAAGGAAGGAAGGAAGAGAAGTAAGGAAGGAGGGAGGGAGGAAGGAAAGAATGAATGAAGGGAGGGAGAAAGGAAAGAAAGGAGGGAGGCAGGAAGAAAGGAAGGAAGGAAGGGAAGGAAGGAAGGGAAAAGGAAGAAAACAGGATTTCAAGTTCATCCCTCATATTTCATGCCTAGAATTTGGATTCACTCAAAATATGCTATTTTCTTAGGGATTTTACCCAACAGTGTTTATAGTTCTGTCAAAATCAAGGCAATCTGAATTGCATACTAAAAATATCTCAATAAATATAGCATTATGCTTGAAAGACTAGAGGAATGCTAAAGTTATTTATGGCTTGTTCATGTAACAGTTTTGATGTATACTGATGGCAAATATTCTGTGGTTAAATCAGATATGCTACATGTTCACTGTTAAGATACTACTTTACTTTATGTTGGTTTTGATATATACATTGCTATTTGGATTTTTTATTCCTTTAGGGGTAGGGTATGACAACTTTTTTATACAATTTTTAAAGGTTACACTCCATTTATAGTTATTACAAAATACCGGCTATATTCCCCATGTTGTACAATACAACCTAGTAGACTATCTTATACCCAATAGTTTGTACCTCTCGCTCCTCCACACCTATATCACCCCTGTTGCACCTCCCCACTGGTAACCACTAGTTTGTTCTCTATACCTGTAAGTCTGCTTCTTTTTTGTTATATTCACTAGTTTGTTGTATTTTTTTAGATTCCACATATGAGTGATATACAGTATTTGCCTTTGTCTATCTGACTTTTCTCACTTAGGATAATGCCCTCCAAGTCCATCCATATTGCTGCAAATGGCAAAATGTTGTTCTTTTTTATGAATGAGAAGCATTCCATAATATATATATGTGTATACACACACACACACACACACACACACACACACACACACACATATATATACCACAGCTTTTTTATCCATTCATCTGTTGAATGATGATGGTTGCTTCCATATCTTGGCAATTGTAAATAATGCTGCTATGAATACTGGGGTACATGTATCTTTTCAAATTAGTGTTTTTGTTTTTTTTGGATACATACCCAGGAATGGAATTACTAGGTCATATGGTAGTTCTATTTTTAGTATTTTTTTTCATTCTGATCAGCAGCCACTTTTTTTCATTAATTGTATATATTCTGTCCTTTATAATTTATTTTTTATTACAGTAGAGTTGATTTACAATGTTTCAGGTATACAGCAAAGTAATTCATATATATATATATTCTTTTTCAGATTCTTTTCCATTATAGGTTATTACAAGATACTGAATATAGTTCATATAGTTCCCTGTCCTGTACGTTAGGTCCTTGTTGGTTATGTATTTTATGTATAGTACTGTGCATCTGTTAATCCCAAATTCCTAATTTATCCCTATCCCCTCCACTTTCCCCTTTGGTAACCATAAGTTTGTTTTCTATGTCTGTGAGTCTATTTCTGTTTTGTAAGTAAGTTCATTTGTAACACTTTTTCAGATTCCACATATAAGTGATATCATATGACATTTGTCTTTCTCTATCTGACTTATTTCACATAGTATGATAATCTCTAGGTCCACGCATGTCACTGCAAATGGCATTATTTCACTCTTTTTTATGGCTGAGTAATATTCCATGTTGTATAGATACCACATTTCTTCCACAAGGTGGGGGAGAGGGGTTGGGATGAATTGGGAGACTGGCATTGACATATACACACTAACATAAATAAAATGGATACCTAATGAGAACATACTGTATAGCACCAGGAACTCTACTCAATGCTCTGTGGTGACCTAACTGGAAAAGGAATCTAAAAAAGAGTGGATATATGTATATGTATAACTGATTCACTTTGCTGTACAGCAGAAACTAACACAGCATTGTAAAGCAACTATACTCCAATAAAAATTAATTTTAAAAAACGTGGCAAGAGTGAACATCCTTGTCTTGTTCCTGATCTTAGAGGGAACGCTTTCAGCTTTTCACAGTTGAGTATGATGTTATCTGCGGGTTTGTCATATATGGTCTTTATTATGTCGAGGTATGTTCCCTCTATGCACACTTTCTGGAGAGTTTTTATCATAAATGGATGTTGAATTTTATCAAAAGCCTTTTCTGCATCTATTGAGATGACCACGTGATTTTTATTCTTCAGTTTGTTAATGTGGTGTATCACAATAATTGATTTGTAAATACTGAAAAATCCTTGCATCCCTGGGATAAATCCCATTTATCATGGGTATGCTCCTTTTAATGTATTGTTGGATTCAGTTTACTAGTATTTACTAGAATTTTTGCATTTATGTTCATCAGTGATACTGGCCTGTAATTTTCTTTTTTTGTGTGTGGTATCTTTGTCTGGTTTTGGTATCAGGGTGATGGTGGCCTCATAGAATGAGTTCAGAAGTGTTCCTTCCTCTGCAATTTTTTGGAATAGTTTCAGAAGGAAAAGTGTTAACTCTTCTCTAAATGTTTGGTAATATTCACCTATGAAGCCATCTGGTCCTGGACTTTTGTTTGTTAGAAGATTTTTAATTACCAATTCAATTTCAGAACTGGTAATTGGTCTGTTCATATTTTCTATTTCTTCCTGGTTCAGTCTTGAGAGATTGTACCTTTCTAAGAATTTGTCCATTTCTTCTAGGTTGTCCACTTTATTGGTGTACAGTTGTTCATAGTAGTCTCTTATGATTCCTTGTATTTCTGTGGTGTCATTTGTAACTTCTCCTTTTTCATTTCTAATTTTATTGATTTAGTCCCTCTTCCTTTTTTTCTTGATAAGTCTGGCTAAAGTTTTATCAATTTTGATAACCTTTTCAAAGAACCTGCTTTCAGCTTCATTGATCTTTTCTATTGTTTTTTTAGTCTCTCATTTATTTCTGCTCTGATCTTTATGATTTCTTTCCTCCTACTAACCTTGGGCTTTGTTTGTTCTTCTTTCTCTAGTTGCTTTAGGTGTAAGGTTAGGTTGTTTATTTGAGATTTTTCTTGTTTCCTGAGGTAAGCTTGTATCACTATAAATTTCCCTCTTAGAACTGTTTTTGCTGCATCCCATAGTTTTTGGATCATCGTGTTTTCATTTTCATTTGTCTCTAGATTTTCTTAATTTCCTTTTTGATTTCTTCAGTGATCCATTGGTCGTTTAGCAGCATATTGTTTAGCCTACACGTGTTTGTGTATTTTGCAAATATTAACAGACATAAAAGGAGAACCTGACAGTAACACAATAATAGTAGGGGACTTTAACACCCCACTAACATCAATGGACAGATCATCCAGACAGAAAATCAATAAGAAACATAGGCTTTAAATGACACATTAGCACAAATGGACTTAATTAATATATAGAGAGCATTCCATCTGAAAGCAGTAGAAATACACATTCTTTTCAAGCGTACAAGGAAGATTCTCCAGGACAGATCACATGCTAGGCCACAAAATAAGTCTTGGTAAGTTTAAGAAAACTGAAATCATATCAAGCATCTTTTCTGACCACAACGCTATGAGACTAGAAATCAACTATAAGGAAAAAAAGTTTTTATAAGTACTTCATACAGAAATTTCCAGTACTTTATGCTCTAAAATGTATTCAAGAACTATAGGAAAGTCTGGGAAATATCAAAAATCCTTCTGACCTGAAAATGATCTCTTTAGATGGAAGCTGAACAGAGAAAGAAATAACCTTATTTCTTCCCTGCTGTTTGAAGCAAGAAATATTCAGACATTTTAGATGGTCCTAGAATTTGGGTTATTTTTTTTTCTTTCCCTTGTAATTTAAGCTTTCAATTCATATTGATAGAAGAAAATGCCAGAAGATGACCAAAGCCATGATAAGCTGGAACATTTGGAAAGAGCCAGATAGGCACTTGGATGAATATCCCTTATAAAAATCTACCTTCCAATCTCGTAAGGGAAAAAAAGTCCTTAGGGTATTCCCTGTACTCTGTGGTTTGGCTAACCAAAAATACCTTCAAAAGACTCTTTATAGTAGTACCATGAAATCTCTAATTTTGGTTTTTAGTGGAATCAGGAATCACAATGCCAATAACAAAAGGAAATAAAATTAAATTTTTTTTAGTTTCCCAAATGTCAGTTAACATTTCAGTTATCCAGCATTTAGTGTAAGTATTCTTAACCATAACATGTCAGCCTTTGGAGACACAAAACATAGCGCCCCACCCAGATTCACATACTAGGTGCTGGGGTTGACTGAGATGGCCTCTCCTGTCCCTTTCATGAATGGCTTCGTGTGCACCGAGAGTTGCACAGAAGAGAGAAAGTGTAATTAAGTCAGCCTCTTCCACCCCAAACACTAGAGAAAGACTGCAAAAGGAACTAACCATTAGTGAACACCAGTATGGCCAGACACATTACAGATGCCACTCCCTGTACGGTAAATGTTATCCTCCTCCTTCTAACTAACAAGGAGACCAGGTCTAAGAGAATTTAAGCAACTTGCGCAGGATCACAGAGGACCATGCACCAGGAACATTTGCATTGCAAAATTTACTTCAGTGGAAAACCATTCCCCCCTACAGGCATCCTCAGCCTATTAAACCCTGAGCCAAAGGCTGCTGGCCAGCAAGAAATCGAAGATGCCTCTTGTGTGATCAATCTTTGACAAAACAAGCAGGAAAAGGGGGGATATAGACTCCAGTGTTTTGACTCCAAAACCAGAGTCATTCTCCTACTTCTGCAACCTGAGAATGAACCAGAGGACCTCTAAGCATCACAGATGCTCTTAGCACCCTAGGCTCTGGTTCAGCCTGGGATTCAAAAAGGAAGGCCTGTTTTTCTGACCACATTCGTTTTCTGGGTGTGCCCACATAGGAATATCTAGCTTCACCATATCTGCAGTGCCCTACTAAAATCACACAGTCCTCTAAAGTTGAAATGCTCACACCAGTTTTGGAGAGAGCCTGGAACATGTGTCCACTGTTTTTCTAACAAGTACTCCATTATGAATATGATGCTAATCGGATGTAATGAGAAAACTCATTAAAAAAATCACTGCTCCCCATTTACTGAAAGTTCATATTTTAAACCTTTGTAATTAATCAGTCAACAGGTGTATTACTAAAGAGACCTGCCAAATTATAAACAATGACCTGTCAAAGTCCAGAGCTATGACAGAAAAGAAAAACAACAATGTATCGAGCTATCCAAAAGCAACAAAAAAGATACAACTAACTCTTGAGAAAACTGACAGGCTAAATTTTACTTGAATTTATTTAGACGGAATGGTCTTGAGATGTGGTTAGTTTTGATGATCCATTATTGCCAGGAGCAAGAAGCTTTGTATGAATTAATCTAAAAAACAGTTGTACTTGGTAGGTTTTCATCAGGGTTTAAATGTCAATCTTAAACATCTTGATCAATAGCTTAATATGGCTCAACTACTCTGGAGTACAATTTACAGGTAAATCAAACTGACATGCCTCACAGGGTCCAGTTTCTCAAAATTAAACACCATACTAGAACTGCAATATAAATGAGTACAGTGGACAGCCCATCATTCTCAACTTTCTCCCAAGCTAAACTCTCAACCATGCTTAAGTCATTCTCCATTCAATTAGCACTTGTCTAGAGTCAGGCTTCATGAATGTCACTAAGAATGGAGAAATAACCAAGGCACAGTACTTTCCTCCAAGAGGCACAAAATCTACCTTATGGCACAAAGTTGATGGCCAAGTAAACCATCAATGGCATGATAATCTGATGGCATTAAGTCCAGAGAACTTTGTGAATGTCAGGCTCAGAACAATTTCAGCCCAATTCAGTGAAGGTTTTCAAGAAAAAAATATACAAATGAAATTATTTACAAAGCAGAAACAGACTCAGACTCCGAAAACACACTTACAGTTACCAAAGGGGAAACAGGGGGAGGGGATAAATTGGGAGTTTTGGATTAACATATACACACTAATATATACAAAATAGATAATCAATAGGACCTACTGTATAGCCCAGGGAACTCTGCTCAATATTCTATAATAACCTATATGGGAAAAGAATCTGAAAAAGAATGGATATATGCATATGTATAACTAAATCACTTTGCTGTACACCTGAAACTAATACAACACTGTAAATCAACTATATTCCAATGTAAAATAAAAATTAAATTAAAAAAATAACCCATAAGTGTGAGCAATAACACAAATACTTATTTAGCCAGTAGAAAATCTAAGGCACCCTGGTTAGCTAATACTAATAGGGCTAAGGGATTTAGGGATGTCTGTTGTGCTGCAGCTATTTGACCAATGGCGGCTGATAGATTTCTGATCATCTTTTTGTTTACATACACTCCTGCATTAGGAACCAAGATTCCCCAAGAGTTTGCCACTGGTGTCTTGGTATCTTGCTAACATATATTGCTTGACTCTGTAAAGAAGACAGAAAGGAGGTGCATCTACTTCCTGATGCATAGACAGGTACTGTTCTAGGTATTTGAAGTACTTCAGTGAACAAAGATGTATAGACAATGGGGTAATACAATGTTCTAATAAACATAAACCTTCTATTTGTCAGCTATTAAAAAAAGAAAAGAAGAAAATGTGAAGCTTCATCTAATTCTTGAAGAACAAGTAAAAGTTTACCAGACAGAGAAGGAAGAAGAGGATAACAGGTAAAGGGAATAGCATGTGGAAAGGCACAGAGGTAGGAGAAAACATTGTATTTGTTTTGTTTTGTTTTGTTTTGCGGTACGCGGGCCTCTCACTGTTGTGGCCTCTCCCGTTACGGAGCACAGGCTCCGGACGCGCAGGCTCAGCGGCCATGGCTCACGGGCCCAGCCGCTGCGCGGCATGTGGGATCCTCCCGGATCCGGGCACGAACCCGTGTCCCCTGCATTGGCAGGCGGACTCTCAACCACTGCGCCACCAGGGAAGCCCTATCTTCCATTTTGACTAGTCTTCTACACTGACTGCAAGGTCTTTAGGTAAAACTCCGTATGCCTCAAGTGGCAATTCTAGGAAGATCCACCTTATCCCTCGCTGACACAACAAAAACAGACCTCTAGCAGGCCTAGACCTCCTTTGACGAGCCTTCCTGAAATGTGTACATCCATATCTTAGCAGACATACCGCTGTCAGCTTTAGCTACAACAAAATTTCCTCTAATATGTGATTCTCACTCCCATTAACCTCCTCATTCTACCAAACTTTGAATTCATTTATTTACTCAATTAGCAATCATAAAAATATATTGAGCACCTTCTCTATACACAGAACATTGCTACAGTCAGGGTGGCTATGTTTTCTGAAACTCAAATTAGGACAGATGTTCAAACAACCAAAAATGTATAGGTAAGAAGAGAGTGCTTACAACTGAGCCCACTGTAGATAGAAGTCCAATGCACTATCTATTGGGTGAGCACATCGTGGATAATTCGGCATATACGATATCTAGGGGGTATTCATTCATTGATTCATTCAACAAATACTTATTGACTCCCTACTAGGTGCTGGGGCTGCTAATGATAAACAAAAATAGACACCACTTCTGCCTGCAAGTTACTTACCATCTGCAATGGGAGACAGAAATGAGTGAAACAGTCACGGATGCAAGTAAACTGGCATATGTGATAAGTGATTGGTATGATATCCTAAAGTGTCAAGGTATTTAGTCAGGGAGGCCAAGGAAGCTCTCCTCAGGAAATAATGCTTCAGCTGAGATTTGAAGGTAACTAAGTAGAGAGGAGAGGGAAGAGCATTCCATTCAGAAGGAAAGCATGTGTAAAGGCACTGCAGCAGAGTAAGCAGAGGAGATCAAAAGAAAGCAGGAATAGAGAATGCTAGAAGGAAAATAATATGAAGTGAGGCTGGATCCAAAGAAGGTCAAGTAGGAAATGCTCAGCACTTATGTGCTTATACCAAGAGCAATAAGAAGCCATTGAAAGGACACATAGAGGTATCAGACATGACATCAATTTGACCTTGAGTGGCATAATGTCTGCCAGGAGGACTACACAGATCCAGTATTAGCAATAAATTAAGGGAAATACCATAAGGTAAACTCTCCAAAGTCAGGGACCTTTGTTCAATGAAGTACTTCAAATACCTAGAACAGTACCTGGTTCAAGGGAGGAACTCAATAAATATTTGCTGAATGAATAATGACACAAGCCTTTGAGTGGCTGGGAGAAGAAGCATCACTTCCAGAGATCAGACAGGATGTCAGGAGGCAACATGTGAGCTACATCTTGAAGACTAGGTAGGATCAGGCTAGTAGAGATAAAGAGCTCAGGCATTCCAGGAAGATATTCCAGAGAAAGAGGCCTGTCTGGGCAAAGGCAGGGAGGCCACTAGGGCATGGACACGATGAGCCATTCACCTTGGTTGGAAGACAGGGTGCATGAAGGAATGTCATGCAAGGCAAATTGCAAAGGTAGGCTAAGGTTAAATGCTACTGGGTCACCTTAAATGCCAAAGTCACCTTGAATGCCCAAGCTTATCCGTATATCTTCTCTTGGCACTAGGAGTTCCCACTCACAGAAACACTGTGTGCTGTAGCAGGAGGAAACAGGCTCCAGGAACTCCAACTTGAAAAGTAAGAACTCTACACCAATGTGATGATAGGTTTTTTTGTGTGTTTTTATTTGGGAATTCCAGCACATGAGCCAGCCCTCCTCAGCATACCCTCCAGAGAGCCACCGGGACCATCTTCCCTCTATCTGACACGTGGATCCCACCACCTCAGCCTACACTTGTCCTACCCTTGGGGAGGTGGAAAAGGGGATGTGGAACTGAACAAATGTAATCCAGAATTCCAGGCACTGTCCAGGAGAAGCATGTGCAGCAGCTCAGTCATGCAGAACTTCTAAGGAAGTGCTTTTCCCATGGAGACTCCAAACCCTGTTTACTTGCCACTATTAATATATGCTGAATCACATGTGGAGAAATCAGAACTGTTGGAATGAATTACTGATCACAAGAGTTATTATGAGTGCTAGTTGGAGGCAGGAATGAAATTCAAGGTATGCTATTTCCCTCCATGTGGGGGTGTATCTCATTCCTTTCTTAATTTTTAGATATTGGGTTCACTAAAAGAGTAACAGTCTAGAAGTCAGGAGCCCAATGGTAATCCCGGGTTACCACAAACTATGTTAAGACTCAGTTACTTAACCTTTCTGGACTTCCTCATCTATTAAAAACAAATAAAGTAGGAGGTTGGGGGAGGGGGCAGAGGTGGAGAGCCAGGGGTTGGGGAGGTGAATAATAGGCATGCTGTGGCTGGAACGTAACAAAGTCTTTCATTTTGAAAGTAGCATTTGGGTGAGGGATGGTCCAGGACAGCAGAAAGTGGGTGGCGTGTGGAATCCGAACAGGCTTTGAGTCCCAGCTCACTGGTCATGTGTCCTTCCAAGCAAGGCTCAACTGAGTGCTCACTCTTTGCCTATTCCAAATGCTTTACAGTATTAACTCAATTAATCCTTATAACTAAGTCCATGAGGGGAATTATCCCATTTTTATAAATGAGGATACTGAGGCACAGAGATGATAACTTGCTCAAGGGCAGTAGAATTGACTAGAGAGCCTTACCACTCTTTACCACTCCACTCTTCTGCACTAAAAGAAAGACGGTGAGTAACTCACTGAACCTCTTTTAAGATTTTGTGTTCCCATAATGTATATAAATAACAGTAATACCAAAATATCCACCTTAAATTGTAAAAAAAATACTATATAAAGGTGAGTTGGAAAACACTTTAGTCGAATCGCAGGCTGACATCTAAAGGACCTTCTAGCTCCAATTCAACATCAACACTAATAATGATACCTATTTAGCATCTAATGTACTCCAATACTCCAATAGGCATCTTTACCCCTATTTTTCAGAAAAGGAAATTGAGGCAGCTAGTAAGCACTGGTCCTAGCATCACTCTGGAGCATTTGAACTCAAGTCTGCCTGGGTCCTGCAGGCCATACTCTTCGGATTCAATGCTGAAACTCTCCCAGAGGCCCCAGGAATCTCAGCACAAAGAGTCCTGAGCCCACACAGATAAACTGGGCCAATACGTTTCTAGAACTTTTTGATCTTCAAATCACTCTGGAGTGAGGAAATGAGAAAGGCAAGGAGCATCTCCAGATCATTCAGTTGGAAAAGACGAATGTTCTTGGGGACATTCAGAAGATGCTCTGCCTGCCTTCTACAGTTACAGAAGGGTAGGCCTCCGCAGAGGACTATTCCTATTTATGTTCACATGGTCACCAGCCAGCCTGGGAAATCAAGCTGAACACCCTGTAGACTAGGATATGATTTTCTGCCCAGACCATGGTAAGCAGCAGCTCTCAGGCCTCCACATGTTTTAGATGGCCCAAGAAGATGACCTGGTACCAAGTGGGTGCTAAGGGCCAGACTCTGAGGGCCTACTCAGGTGCGTGTCCTGGGGAAAACTGTGGGCCTGGTGCAGAGGCCCAACCAGTTCTCACCACAACCCTATCAAGAGGCCAGTTTGGTGCAGTGTAAAGACAACCAAGTCTTTGAAGCCAGACAGACTGAGGTATTCTAAATCCTATCATGCCATTTATTGGCTTTATGTTCTTGGGCAAGTGATTTACCAATCAGAACCTCAGTTTCCTCATCTGTAAAATGAAGACAGTCATACCTGCTTCAAAGGGTTGCTATGAGGACTTCCTGAGGCAATATATATAAAGTTCCTGGCACATACCGGGTGTTCAAAAACACCCATCTCCCCTTCCCTGCTGAGGAAGAAGGGCTCTCCTCTAACACTTGGTCCCCATCAGAAGATAAAAGAGTACCCAGAGAAACCTGAGAGAGAATACAGCTTCCTCAGGGTAACATCAGTTACTTAATACTCATTCATTCACTCATTCATTCATTCAGCAAAAATTTACTGAGCACCTACTGTGTGCTGAGCACTATACTGAGTGCTTGGGAGGAATCAGACACGGAGCCTTGCTACCACCTCGCCCACCACCCCACACACACTCTCCTGCTCCCTGTCAGGCCACCTGAGGCAGAGAAAAGGGTCAGAAAGAACCATCTCCCTCTCAGAAGCAGGAGGTCACAGAGCAGAGCCAGTAGTCCAGTGAATCCACGGTGTGGTTGCAGCCAGGAAGGGCAGGAGTGTCCAGGTGCTCAGAATCGCTCTATATGGAGAGAGGGATGGAGCGAAACTACTCCTTTAACCCCTCCCCCCAGCCCCAGCCCTGCATGCACATAGGAGGTACTTATCAGGAAGACAGAGTAGATTCTAGGGCAAAGCAGACTGGGGAACATTGTGAGTGGAGGGCCTTTGGGGCCTAAAGTATAGGAATTTATAACTCTGTGATCTTTGCCTGGGGACAGGTTCCCAGTAGGAACCCAGAGCATGCTCAAAAAGCCCCTGGAGACTGATCACTGACTTTTCTATTAAGTCAGTTATAAAAGATATCAAAGGAGTTGGGAATAATGGGGTGTCAGACTGGTGGGAGAGGGTAGAGATTTCTTTCTGATATTCCTCATATGTATCCCAAATTCAGTGCCATCTATAATCAGTATTGTGATCCACATTCTGAGATATGACTGGCTAAGGCACCATCTTACTGTAGGGCCATATTATAAAGTCCAGTAACACCCCTTCTGTCCCAGGCCAGCCATATGTGTTCCCTTCTAGATGCAAATTTCAGGAGGATATAGACAAAGAGGAACATGAGAGAAGCACAGGACACAGGATGTTAAGTCTGCAGCAAAGAAGACTAGAACCTGTAGACATGATCCCTATTTTCAAATATGAGCACAGCTGTAGAAGGGAGGAAGAAGTAGGAGGGTTGCGTTTGGGACACTTAGGGGTAGATATCTTGGGAGTTCACTGCCACATCCCCAGTGCTTAACACAGTGCCTGGCCTGGGGTACACACTCACTACAGGTCTGTTGGATTTTGTCAAATTGAATGGAGACCTTTCAGAGAGTTAGACTGCTTCTGGATGGGATGGGATGGGATGAGTGAGAAGAGAGGGATCAAGCAGACACTCCCTACCTACAAAGGTGTGCAAGCCAGATGCCACATGGTGGGCCATGGGAGGATGGAATGGACAGTCATCAAGGCTTCTCTGAGCCCTGAGGTTCCTTGCCCTTGGCTCCAAGAGACAAAGGATTCCCATTTCCCTGGGTGCTTTGGGCCTCATCGATATTATTACACTCCTTCCACTGCAAGCCAATCCAAAAACACACGTGGTCTGGGATCAAAGCTGCTGGGAGGGTTCCCATGGCACACCATGCTTGGCAGCTGACGGGTCCCTTGAGCTGCCAGGGAGGTCTGGAGAGTGACTGCCAGCTTCAGCTTTGTTCTCCATCCACAGGAGGCCACCTGAGGGAAGAGGGGCCTTACACTCGCAAGTTTGGTCACCAACGTGGGCCCAAGAGGACTTCTTTCTCCTCTCTTTGAAGGGAAGTCAGGCTTGGGAATAGAAATGACTTCAAATTGCATATTCCTTAGCAGCTGACAGTTCAGAGTCCTGAGGAATGGGAGGACTCTACACAGCTTTTATGGGTCTTCGAAAAGTGCTTACCCCTGGTTTCACCCAGAAAATAGCACATAGAAAATAGCATCAGAACCAATCTCTAAAGCTTCACATTAGGGCCCCTCGGGATGAAGGCAGGGGCTAATCCTTTAGGGGAGTAAAAATGGAAAGCAGTTTGTTAACTTCTGCTTCTAGATCTGTTACCCCAAAGCCAGTGCAGAAATTGGCACGGAGCTCTGAAACAGGGTTCACCTAATCTCTTGAATCCTAGGTAAAAATTTCATGCTGGATGGTCAGGTTGGTTTCAGCATGTGATCAGGACATTCAGAGGCAATAATCTTCAGTAACAAGCATGAGCATAAAATGAGGAATCTGACAAATGTCAAAAAGAAAAAAATCCCAGAATTGTAATGTGTTTTAACTGTTTTGCTCTGTCATGTTTACTCAAGTATTTGATCTTTCCCTCCTCCCAATCTTCTGAATTTTGAGAAGAAAATACTTTTAAATTTTATTTTCAAACCATATTCTCTCACTGAGATTCCAAGGTTGTAAGCAGCATCACCTCACATGGGAAGACTTAGGAAGAACATCTGAAGACGTATAAACAGTGAGGCATCAAACATTGCTGAGGGAATGGAAGAGAGCCTGACCACATCATCACCATTATTATAATAATCACTTCCTTTTTAGTTTAAAGAAGAGCAATAATTTTCCTTCTGGTGCATTTCTGTAAAGCAGCTTATTTGCCTGTTAAAGGATTCAAACCATCAAGACAGATAAAATTGGTAATTAGTCACCTTTATTATTAAAGGAATAAATGTGTAATAACCACCCTTGACTTAGGTGAGTCAGCAAATGGAGCAGAAGGCCTACTGAGCGGGGCCTTAGGAGAAGGGGGAATCAAGTTTCAGCTGTCCACACACCCAGAGTGTTGAGCAGGAGAGGCCACTAGTCTCCCTAAGCCTCAGGTGCCTTGCCTACAAACAGAATGACAACTTCTTCTTGGACTAAGGATATCGTGAGAACCACTTTGGAACCCTGTGTGTGAAATGCCTTTGTCAACTGTACACCTTCTCCAAAGCAGGGCATGACAGACATAAACAATGGGGTGACCCTTGGCTTATTATAAGTAGTGAAGGAACTGGTCTTTTTTTTAATTTTTATTTAATATTGGAGTACAGTTGATTTACAATTTTGTGTTAGTTTCAGGTGTAGAGCAAAGTGATTCAGTTATATATATACATATATCCATTCTTTTTCAGATTCTTTTTTTTTTTTTTTTTTGCGGTCCACGGGGCCTCTCACTGTTGTGGCCTCTCCCGTTGAGGAGCACAGGCTCCGGACACGCAGGCTCAGCGGCCATGGCTCATGGGCCCAGCCGCTCCACGGCATGTGGGATCTTCCTGGACCAGGGCACGAACCTGTGTCCCCTGCATCGGCAGGCGGACTCTCAACCACTGTGCCACCAGGGAAGCCCCCTTTTTCAGATTCTTTTCCCATATATATTATTATAGAATATTGAGTAGAGTTCCCTGTGCTATACAGTAGACCCTTATTGATAAGCTATTTTATATACAGTAGTGTGTATATGTTAATCCCAGACTCCTAATTTATCCCTCCCCCCCACCTTTTCCCTTTGGTAATCATACGTTTGTTTTCAAAGTCTGTGAGTCTGCTTCTGTTTTGTAAATAAGTTCATTTGTAAATAAGTTCATTAAACAAAATAAGTTCTGTTTTGTAAATAAGTTCATGTTTTTTAGATTCCACATATAAGTGATATATGATACTTGGCTTTCTCTGTGTGACTTACTTCACTTAGTATGATAATCTCTAGGTCTGTCATGTTGCTGCAAATGGCAGTATTTCATTTTTTATGGTTGAGTAATATTCCATTGTGTATATGTACCACATCTTCTTTATCCATTCCTCTGTCAATGGACATTTAGGTTGCCTTCCATGTCTTGGCTATTGTAAATAGTGCTGTAATGAACATTGGGGTGGAACTGGTCTTCTCAACATGATAGCTAGTCATACATTAAAAATTAAAATTGTAGTAATTTTAATTAATAAAAGAGTGTGGAGAGTGGTGATAATGATACTAAACCTAGGAAATTGGGCCTGAACGCCACTGAAATGTTTAAAATAAATGCATTCCTTCATTCATTGGGCACTTCTATTATGAGGTACTGGGAAAACTGAGGCACAAGTCTTCAGTGTGAAGAGGGCCCTAGCCCACAGCCTTGTGAAGGGAGCAGCAGAACAGGGCAGGTGTCTATTACAACACGGGCTGAGGTATGGGTTAGCCCAGAGGAGAACACCTGACTCAGATTGGGTGGAGTGGAACAAATTCCCTCTGAAATAGATTTGATGATTGAAGTCCAAGGGTGCACCTGCAGAAGCAGAGTGAATCTTCTTTAGTTTGCTCTAGAGTACCCAAGTTCACCTTTCCTTTTCAATCCAGGTGTCAGTAGCCTCTGGGGTCTGTTTAGCATAATCTTGCTTTTGCACTTGTCTCTTGGAAGCCCTTGTCATCCCCACCTGCTTGCTGTGTTAATATTTTTCTATAAAGCTGTCCACCTTTAGTCACAGGGACCAAAGGCCATGGACATGGTGGTTGCTGCTGCTAACATCAGGCTTGAGCTCACAGTGTCCTATTCCACTGGGAGATACTCACCCCCACCTCCCAGGGGCAGCACCTAAGAGTGTCTGAGTGGAAGAATCAAGACCAAAGAACGCCTTCACTATTGTTGGAGAGCTGCTCCTCCCAGTTGCTCCCTGTGCATTTCAGCAAGGAGAATTAGAACATGTCTGAAGTTGGCCTGGGGAAAGCCCTGCTTCCCAAACACAGCACACAGTTATAACAGAGGGAGGTCACAGAGCATGATCTTGTGAGCAAATAATGATGTCATTGGAGAAGAGGAAGCTAATGATTTATGTCGTTTCCTTCTAACCCCTTGCTTTCACAACGCTCCATTACTCAGACCCAGGACAAAGGTCCGAGTAAGCTGGGGTCCTTCTCACACACGAGCTGTTTTGGGCCTTGTGCCTTCTACACAGAGTTCCCGACCTCCACTTCCATGCTTCGTGGAAGCTCCTACTCATCCCACAAGGCCCCACTCAAACATCACCTCCTATCTGCAGTCTGCATGAGCAGAGATAACAGTAAGAGTTATAGTACCAAGCCCTGAACTGCCAAAGACCAGCTGCAAAGGAGCTGGGCGTATTTGACACCAGAAGAAGTAGGGGTTCTTACAGCAAAGAAGAAAATGGGAAAGGGTATCAAGTAGGCAATAAAAAGCGCCTGCCACCAAAATATTGCATTTTATACACTCTACCTACCATCCTCCCCTTTTGGTGATCATAACATATTTTAACATATTAAAGGTTTGAGAATTGCATGTATTTTGTCCAACCTAAACATTCCACACTCACAGAGCCACAAGATGGATGTTTCCTTCATTTTCCATCAAAAATCTGCAGACCATACAACGAGAAACACTAGCATGGTACATTTGAGCCTTATAACATTCTCATGAGGTAAGCATTATTATTCACATTTTATAAATGATGAAATTGAGGCACCAAATGATCGAGTGGGTTGCAAAAGTTTACCCAGCCAGGAAGAGTAAACTTTGGATTAGAACCCAAGGCTTCCAACTACAAATCTAGATCTTTCTCCACTAAAACTAGACACTGCATAGAGAAACAAAGAAACTAAGAGAAATAAAGGAAGATGGATTATGTTAACATTATAAACAGAAATAACTACAAAAAGGAGAGAAAGTGAACAAAAAGGTCCTTTTCAGTTAAGAATAGGTCTAAAGTCCACAGGTGAAGAGCAAAGAGTGACATTGGTGGCCCCACTCCCATTAAGATCTAACAGGGTACTGATTAAAGTAATGGGTTTAGGGATGGGCATAGGTCTTCCCATGACTTCTTTTCTTCCTTCATTTGTTCAACCACCAAAGCATTCATGCAACAAATTATGATTGAGCATCCACTCTGGTTTAGCCTTTGCTAGATATGCAGAGAGAACAGCCTCTGGCCACCAGAAGCTTCTAGTCACCACAGGCATCCTGACTTCCAGCTACATGAACCTGCTAACTATTGCCCTGAACACTCAGGTCATTCTCTAGGCTTCCATGATTTGTGCATGCCATCTCCTCCTCCTGAGGAATGTCTTTCCCATCTTCTCTTCCTGGAAAAATTTTGCTCAACTTTCCAAGTCCAGCCACATCACCCATCCCAGGTGCAGCTCCTGCTGTGGAACCCCTCTGAGTTCCTTCTCATGTTACCATGGACTCTACCTCGGCTCTGTGCACTGTGGTCTATGTAGAGGAGTTCTCATTTAGAGCTTGTTGTCCTTGAAAAAGTGAACCAAGGAAGTCCCCACAGCATGAAGAGACCAGCAGCTTCCAAGCCAATTTGACTTACTTTCCAACTCAAGGCAGGGGGAGCAGAGCACAACCATGCAATGATGGAGAAAGATGTAAACCAATCCATGGTAAGAAATCCTTGTGGAAGAGACGCTAATGAAGAGAAGGGAGAGGGTCTGTATGCTTTTGTAATTCAAAAGGACTTCAAGCAGTATTATATAGCCTTGGTTCTGTCAATAAAGTATAATTATTACAGTTCCATTTGTCAGAGTTAGAAGTTAACATTCTGACACTCTATTCTCTGAACAAGTGCTCATATCTGGAGGACATGTGCTAGTCTAGAAAAATAATCCTAAAAGAATAACTTCTCAGAGCTTGTGTAGCCCTGCCTGGGTAGCCAACACTGACCCTAAGTGATAACAGCCCTCTGGTTACTGAAGAGGAGGTTCTATCATGGAGCAGGGATCCCTGTCGCTCCAAGCCATCCAATTCCATTTACTTTGCTTCCATGTTCACCAAGGTACTTAAAGGATTAATTTACTCTCCTTGCTAGGCTGGCAGTACAACATAATGTGAAGAAGTGTGGCCTATGGTACCAAACTCCACAGTATTCAAAACCCAACACAACCATTTTCTTAGAGACCCTAGACAACTAACATAATCTCTTGGAGGCCCAGTTTCCTTTTCTCTGAAATTATAACAAAGAGATAAGCACCAACATTATGAGACAGTTGTGAGAATACATGACATAATGCACAGGTAGTGCACAATGTTTTGCACTTAGCCCTTGATACAGTGGCAGTTATTATTAGTGATAAATTTTTATTGTTACTTCTTTAATACAGTGTCTTCAAGGTATCCTTCTATCTTACAAATTCAGGTATTGACATTTAGTTTCTACATCACTACTGTGAGAAGGAAGAATTCATTCAGCATGAAAGTGAGCTTGCGAAGGTCTAGGGACATTGACTAGATAATGTTCTTGGACCTCAAAGCCTTGGGTCAGTCCCTAAAGACATTACTGCCCTGGCAGCAACTTTCTCTCCACCCTGAAGTCCCTCACTCCCACTTGCAGTGGCAGTTGCAAGTTCTATATTGCTTTCCTGCTTCCATGAACTGCAAATGCCCTTTTCTGTGAATGCTTCCCCTACCAAAATATCAGCTACTGAAGGCCAAGTCACGTGTCCTTCCTCTCTCTGTAGCTCAGGATCTGGCCTGGAACAAATCTTACCATGTATGTACTGGACAAATGACTTTAGCAGGGAGATAAGAGTGAATCAATGAGGGCATCATTGATTGATTCCATGAATGACCACAATGGAAGAAGACTTCAGTCCTCTTTGTATCTTTTTTTTTCCCAATTCTAATCATTTTAGAACATTCATTATTCCCAGTGTCTTATTCCCGCTTCTTCTTCTTGTTCCTTTTTTCAACCTTCACTTCCCCCTCTGCTTCCTATCCTGAAAGCCAGAAACTGAGTGAGTATTGTATGGCTTGCTGGCAGCACTCATCAGCCCAGAATTCATGAAGTATCCCTCTGGAGAGTTCACCAAAAGTCAAGCCAAACCTGGACTGTCCATGAAGCACCTTCGCTCTATAACTAAAGAACAGAGGAACATGGGATTAACTCAGAAAAGATATACAAAATCCAATCAGAGAAAGGAGTGGGCCAGCCAGGTAGATGCCCAGGACACCACTGTATTAGTCAGGATGCCAAATAGATTCCCCAAATCTCAGGGATACAGCACTACAAAGGTTTCTTTCCTGGTACTGACACATGTCTAATGCAGGTCAGTAGAAGGTTCAGCTCCATCTAGTCATTCAGGGACCCAGCCTGGCAGTGGAGTGAGCGATCAGGTTGTGACACTACCATCTTAAAACATGGCTTCAGCGTTTACCACTGTCAGAGAAGGAAGAGGGCAGGGGACTCACCCTTGCTTTTAAACTCATTAGCCAGAAATGACATGTTATCATTTCCACTCAATGTTCATTGGCCAGAATTAGACAATAATCTATCTTACTTCAAGAAGACTGGAATGTGAAGTCTTCCTAAGTGCTCATGAAGGAGAGACGATGAGACTAAGGATACAAACAGAAGTCTCCACCACAAATTTTAAATGTCATGGGAATAAATCAAAAACCACTGGCAGTTACCTCAGATTTCCACTTACATAACTGGTACAATTGAACTTAGTTCTACTCTCACTGAAATAGAGAGCACCCTCAATTAGGAAGTTTACATCTACTGCTCACTGGGGTCACTCTATCGCTGTTGATTAGTTTTATGATGGAGGTTGCTCAGGGCAAGAAGTACCAGGCCACCAAGCCTGAGACCAGCCAATTGTTTGTTCCTGGAAGCCAGAGGAAAATCTGAAACCAAGTCATACCTGGGGTCATGCCATTTATTGGCAACAAGTGATTTTGTGTAATATTTAAATGTTAATCCCTTTAATAGGCTTCCAAAGAAGCCATTTGGTTCAGTAAATCACACAAAAAAGCTGAAAAGAGAATGAGAGTGAGAAACAGAAAAGTGGGAAAAAGCAATTTTTAAACTTCTTTTGAATGAGACTGTGCAACTATATTTTTGGAAGTTACCATTATCCTTCTGAGTGTGAGTGACTTATACTATCCAACTATAACTGATGGAAAAACTGTGAGTTGGACAGCTATGCCAAACACATTAAAATGTTATGTTAGCATCCATGCATGTAGTGAATTATTCATTTTAAATTTAACCATAAAGGGAAAGGAATTTAGTTTAATAGAAAATCAATTTCTCTCCTCTCTCACTAAAATAAATGGTGAGAATACATATTTTAAATATTGATATGAGCAAATGCCCAATTAGCTGCCTGAGGCACCCACATCTCAACCCAGGCCTAGGCAACAATATAGCTCTATCAGTATCAGAGCCAACTCTATTTTTCTATTGGTAAAAGGAGGCATCTTGATGTAGACAAAGACACTGAACTTGGATACAATAGTACATAAGTAATGGCATGACAAACTACTTGTTAATTTGGATAATCTATTTAAACTAGCAAACAGCAATAATAATGTTTATCAAATAAGCTACCATATATATAGTGTCTAGCATGAGCCTACTTGGTATATAATAGGTCTTCAATGCCTAGTCTAAGTTGATTAAAATGTGCCTCAGCTTTCCCTTCTCCAAAACACCTGCTTCTGCCTTCACAACAGAGCTATAGAGGTGAGGTGACCAAGGTAAAAGTATCGGGTTTCCATATGGAAAACCCGAACGAACTTTTTGGCCAACCCTATAGAAGAAAGACCTTTGAACTCTTAGAGAAGAGACACCAGAGAAATCCAAACTCTTATTACCTGTCACCCATCTTTGCTGAGTAATACTAGGGGATCTCCCCCACCAGGAAACAGCTCTCCACTCCTGAGAATGCATATTGTCCATATCAAGCAAATGCTACAATGCTGACCTATTTAGCAATGTCAAATATAATCTTGGCAATGCTTTTAGTTAACCGAGTTCATTATGCTTAAGGACACAGCATCAGGTGAACAGGAAAATACCAAGAGGGCCTCCTTTTGCATTCTACGTGTGGGAGTGACTGGACAGGTTTGGGGTGCTGACTCGTCAGCAACAAAAGAAAATTAAACCAAACTTTCCTGCTTAGCTTTCATGCTATTTGACATTCCTGGTATTTCCCATTTTCTATCCTACCATCCAATGGCAGAGCCCTTCTTTCCTAGGAAACATGGATCCAAGGCCACTTTTCTTGGTGACTTACACTTGGCACTTGGCTGACAAGCATTCCAATAGCTGCCCTTTTAGAGCCAACAAACGGGATTTCACTCAAATAAAAAACAGCATTTTACTTCCACAATGGGAGAGAAACATCCATGAAAATTTGGGTTTGAACTGATTTAGAGCTCACTTTGGCAAAGGGGAAAAATACATTTTCACAGTTGCTCCAAATGGTAGCAAACCCTCACACAGGCCCACAGCCTGAAAGAGGCAGCTCATAAAACCTGCTTAGAAACCTTGTCAGAGAAATTTTATTTCTCTGGGACCAATCGCTCCTGAAAATACCATGCCAGGTCCTTGCTGGAATTTTGAACAATGAGCACACTGCCAGAAAAACACGAGTCCTTTTCTTCAAAGAAACTGAAGTCGTTGAGCATGCACTGTCTCATTAATCCTCATGACACATCTATAAGGAAGTCAATAAACAGTTATTATGTTTTTCCCATTTTGCAGATTTTATGGGCTCCAACAACTGCCTAGGGTAACAGGATACATTTGTGGCAGAGCTCAGCCTCAAGGACTGGCCAGTCTCCTGGGAAATTACTGCTTTCTGGTATATTCTTGTGTCATCATATGGTCACTCTCTTACTCACACAGTGGGCAAACATTCATTGAATGCTGACTCCATGCCAGGCATTGAGCTATCTGCCAGGATAGGGAACTAATTAAGGAAAGGTCCTGCCCCAGAGAAATGGACAGTCTAGGAGCGGGAGTCTGGAAGTAAATAGATAATTACAAGAAGATCCAAGGACCATAGGCAACATAGCTGAGTGGTTAAGAACGTGTCAGGCATAAAGGAGCTCTGCGTTCAAATCCCTCCTCAGTCTCACATTTGCATTTTCCCATGGCACTGATCTTCTTCTAAGGTACTATATAATTTACCTGTTTATTCTTTAATGCACAAACCACTAGAATATAAATTCTATGAGGACAGGGATCTTTTGGCTGTTTGCTCAGGAATGTGTCTTCCAGGGCCTGGCATGTAACTGGTGTTGAATAAACATCTGTTGAATAAACATCTGTTGAATAAATAAATTCAATATGTGACCCTGGGAAATTTACCCTCTTTGAGCCTTAGTTTCCTCATGTATAATATAGGGGTTGTCAAGAGGACTGGGTTAGATAACATACACAAGTGTGAAGCACAGAGCCTAGGCCACAATAAACAAAGTAAGTGGCCATAATTGTTAAATATTGATGATACAGCAGTCTCCAGTACTAAGGGAGCACTAATAAGCATTAACAATCTCTGCTTAGGGATGTCAGGGAAGCCTGTGATGTTTTGTCTTGAAAAATTAGTAGTGGAAGAAAAAAGGAAAGGAAAAGGACTCAAATCAGCAAGAAAGACAAGATCAAGACTAAGAAGATCTCACTGGACGCTACTCTGGAGCCTCCATTTTTGTTCACAGTCTTCCATCCCTGTGCTCCCAAGGACTTCCATACTTCAAAGGTACCTTATCCTGGATTGCTTTCAGGATCCAGCAGACAGTGAAAGTCCCCTAAGTCCTCCTACACAAAGACCTCTCCTTTGGGCCTGGCCATGGGCTGGATTCTGTGTGCTCAGTACAAATCCACCAAGATGAGACTGGCCATGTAGTAACTGTAACAAGTAAAACAAGAGGCTTTCCGCTCGATGACACACCTGTGATTCAGTCTTCCCTGACAAAGCTGGAGATTAAGTTTCCTTGCCTAAAGCTGCAAGGAGAAACATGACACCCTTTACTGGCTATGAGTGGAAAACACTTTATTAACCCGGCCTTAATTATATTCCATTTTGAGATTCAATAGTTTCGATTGCAACACCACATGAAACCAGGGGGAATTGCACCCCATGGGACTCTGGCCATAAACGAGATCGGAAAAGTGCCTCTAAGGCTGTGACCTGCTTCTGCCAACCAGTCAGCAGTGAGCAGCCTGGAGCCCTTGCCCAGCTCTGGGGGAGCCCCAGAGGTGGCCAAATCAGGGCAGGGCCAGGACAGCAGTCAGCTGGGTAATGTGAATCTGGTCTCTATTTGTAAAAGAAATGATGTCTCACTGTGAAAAGTAAGAAGCAAATGTGGCAGGATTTACATTCAGCCTAAGCTTGCCAGGGATACAGTGAATACAGCTGTTTCCACACAGATGAAATTCTTTTTCATTTGATCACCACAATCCCTCTCTTCTCCTTACCCTCAGTTCTAGCAAAAGGTAGAAAATGACCTTTTACTTTTCAATAGACAGATTAGAATCAACCTTATCAGAGGCAAGGGAGCTAATCTTGCACTATATTTCTAAGGTCAATATTCTCCAAATATTTTGCCTGCCATCCTGTACTTTTCAAAAAAGGTTACTGAGACAGTTAATTGGTCCAAGGGTTGAGTGTCTTCATTATAATAATCAATAGCTACAAATTATTGGGCACTGACTAGGTAATAATCATTATGTTAAGGGTTTTACATGAATTACCTTATTAAATCTGCACAATAGCTTTATGAGGTGGACATATGCATTTCATTTTTCTGGTTCCCACAATCAGAAAAGGGCAAACGTGCAGCTCACACCCAAATCTATATGAAGCCCAAGCTAGCACCATTACTGCTACACTCTACCTCCACTGAAATGCAGGATCTGAGAAGACGAAGAGCATGCCTGATTCATCTGAGACCCCCAGTGCCCAGCAGAAGCCCTGATGCATGGTAGGCCTCACTGATGTTTCGTTGATTGACTAATTAACTGGGTAATTTTAAAGAATCTTAGACTGGGAACAGAGGGGCTAGTTGGAAGCCAGCTCTTATGGTAATAAACCATGTGAATTTGAGCCAGGCAATTCTCCCTGGGTCTTGGCCTTCCCACTTAAACAATGAAGCTGTTGGACTAGATGACCTCTGATGGTATCTGAGTCAGGGTCTTGTCCCAAGTTCACCTAGCCAGACAGCATCCAAAGCCTGCATTGGAAGCCTGTCTGCCTCCCCATCTCCCACCCCAAACTTGAATGCACATTCACAGAAATGGGCCCTTAGCTTGACAGCACCTTGGCTGGAGCCCCAGTGAGTCATGTTTCAGGCTAGGCAGGAATGTAGGCGTGCACACGAGGTACTGTTAAAAACGCAAGGCTGGTGACTATCTACCAAAGGGAGGAACAGTTAGCACAACCAAGAACCAGGGTTCTCTTTAATCTGTCATATGAGAGAATGAACCTTTGTAAGCCCAAGCGGGACCCTCCCCCAATCAGGGAAACATGCAAATGTCTTAAAAACCTTTCTGAACACAGGTGAGGTATTTAAAATTAAAGTATTATCATTTAGCCATGGTCACTAATACAGTCAGGTTATTTTGCCACATTCAGCAAATTGTTTTTATTGCCTACCCTGTAGCAAGTATGAGATGAGGCAAAGATACTATAAAGAGGAGAAAATAAATTATTCTTACCTTAAGAGCCCCAATCTTGTGAGATTTAGCTATCATCCAAATTGGACTTATAAGAGTGAACAAAGAAAGTACCAATTCTGACAGGAGAATGGAACAGGAGGAAGGGTGGCTGGAAATTGGGACTGGTTTCTCAGAGGACATGACATTTGATTTAAATTTCAATAAAAGAATTGTCTTTGACAGGTGGAAGTGAAAGAATATTTTACCAAAGGCAAATGATTAGTGAGTGTTGTTTCACCATGACATGCACATATGTCCACACGCACACAAGTTATCCATATTCAGAATATCCCTTTGCACACACCTATACCCACTCAACTAGGCTTCTGTGGGCCCAACCCCAGGAAAGCTCACTAACCATTAGGAAAACTGGTCACATTTCTCATAATGGCAAGATGGAAACACATGTCTCTGTAAAGTACAATTTAAACCATATGCTTCTGCCTTATTTCTGCCTAGTTCATCAAAATTGCCTTTCACATTTGAGTTTCCAAGTTTTTTTTTCTTTTGACATGTAGGAAGTTGTCTTTTTCCAAAGGGAAACACACTGAAATCGCAAAAGATTCCAGGCTGCTCTTGGAAGGAATTAAATGTGTTTAGATTTACATACAAAGTCTGAAAAGGTAAAGATTCTTCCAAGTTGGGTTTATTGGTTCTGCATGGTCCCATAGTGCTCTGTGTTTCTCTCTATTTTAATACTTTCCATAAAACTTAATGTGGATATATAATTTTATAATATAATACAGGGCCCTAGTGCAAGGATCAGCAAACTCAAACCTGTGGGCCAAATCTGACTGGCCACCTATATGACCTGAAAGTTAAGACTGGTTTTACATTTTTAAATAGTTGAAAAAGATTAAAAGAATAACACTATTTTATGATACATGAAAACTATATAAAATTCAAATTTCAGTGTCCCTAACTAAAGCTTTAGTAGAACATAGCCACGCTCATTTATTTACGTTTTTCTATGGCCGCTACTGCACTGTAGCAGCAGAGCTCAGTAGTTGCGACAGAGACCATATGACCTGCAAAATCTAAAATATTTACTACCTGTCTCTTTACAAAAAATGTTTGCCAGCACCTGCTGTAAGGTTACAGGATGCTCTCACTGAACTGGATGCTAAGATTTTTTTAAATAAGTCTTAATGCTGTAAAAACAAAATCAGCTCAAAGTACTCAGTACTTTGTATCTTCTAGGAGCTAAAGAATTCAGTTTACCTTTGGGTCATACTATCCTTTGTCCTTTGTTCTTAAAAAATGAATCCAATGAATGGAGCAAAATGGCGGATCATGTGCAGCCATGTGGATGAAAGGCTGTTGGTGCTACAGCCAGGAGCCAGTGCTGTGCCTCTGAGGTGGGAGAGCCAACTTCAGGACACTGGTCCACAAGAGACCTCCCAGCTCCACGTAGTATCAAACGGCGAAAATCTCCCAGAGATCTCCATCTCAACACCAAGATCCAGCTTCACCCAACGACCAGCAAGCTACAGTGCTGGACACCTGATGCCAAACAACTAGCAAGACAGGAACACAGCACCATCCATTAGCAGAGAGGCTGTCTAAAATCATAATAAGTCCACAGACACCCCAAAACACACCACCAGACATGGACCTGCCCACCAGAAAGACAAGATCCAGCCTCATCCACCAGAACACAGGCACTAGTCCCTTCCACCAAGAAGCCTACACAACCCACTGAATCAACCTTAGCCACTGGGGACAGACACCAAAACAATGGGAACTACGAACCTGCACCCTGCGAAAAGGAGACCCCAAACACACTAAGGTAAGCAAAATGAGAAGACAGAAAAACACACAGCAGATGAAGAAGCAAGGTAAAAACCCACCAGACCTAACAAATGAAGAGGAAATAGGCAGTCTACTGGAAAAAGAATACAGAATAATGATAGTAAAGATGATCCAAAATCTTGGAAATAGAATAGAGAAAATGCAAGAACATTTAACAAAGACCTAAAAGAACTAAAGAGGAAACAAGCAATGATGAACAACACAATAAATGAAATTAAAAATACTCTAGAAGGGATCAATAGCAGAATAACTGAGGCAGAAGAATGGATAAGTGACCTGGAAGATAAAATAGTGGAAAGAATTACTGCAGAGCAGAATAAAGAATGAAAAGAACTGAGGACAGTTTCAGAGACCACTGGGACAACATTAAACGCACCAACATTTGAATTATAGGGGTCCCAGAAGAAGAAGATAAAAAGAAAGGGACTGGGAAAATATTTGAAGAGATTATAGTTGAAAACTTCCCTAATATGGGAAAAGAAATAGTTAATCAAGTCCAGGAAGCACAGAGAGTCCCATACAGGATAAATCCAAGGAGAAAATTGCCAAGACACATATTAACCAAACTATCAAAAATTAAAGACAAAGAAAACATATTAAAAGCAGCAAGGGAAAAACAACAAATAACACACAAGGGAATTCCCATAAGGTTAACAGCTGATCTCTCAGCAGAAACTCTGCAAGCCAGAAGGGAGTGGCAGGACACATTTAAAGTGATGAAGGAGAAAAACCTACAACGAAGATTACTCTACCCAGCAAGGATCTCATTCAGATTTGACGGAGAAATTAAAACCTTTACAGACAAGCAAAAGCTGAGAGAGTTCAGCACCACCAAACCAGCTTTACAACAAATGCTAAAGGAACTTCTCTAGGCAAGAAACACAAGAGAAGGAAAAGACCTACAATAACAAACCCAAAACAATTAAGAAAGTGGGAATAGGAACATACATATCGATAATTACCTTAAATGTAAATGGATTAAATGCTCCCACCAAAAGACACAGACTGGCTGAATGGATACAAAAACAAGACGCATATATATGCTGTCTACAAGAGACCCACTTCAGACCTAGGGACACATACAGACTGAAAGTGAGGGGATGGAAAAAGATATTCCATGCAAATGCCAATCAAAAGAAAGCTGGAGTAGCAATTCTCATATCAGACAAAATAGACTTTAAAATAAAGACTATTACAAGAGACAAAGAAGGACACTACATAATGATCAAGGGATCGATCCAAGAAGATGTAACAATTATAAATATTTATGCACCCAACATAGGAACACCTCAATACATAAGGCAAATACTAACAGCCATAAAAGGGGAAATCGACAGTAACACAATCATAGTAGGGGACTTTAACACCCCACTTTCACCAATGGATAGATCATACAAAATGAAAATAAATAAGGAAACACAAGCTTTAAGTGATACATTAAACAAGATGGACTTAATGGATATTTATAGGACATTCCATCCAAAAACAACAGAATACACATTCTTCTCAAGTGCTCATGGAACATTCTCCAGGATAGATCATATCTTGGGTCACAAATCAAGCCTTGGTAAATTTAAGAAAACTGAAATCGTATCAAGTATCTTTTCCAACCACAACGCTGTGAGACTAGATATCAATTACAGGAAAAGATCTGTAAGAAATACAAACACATGGAGGCTACTTAATAACGAAGAGATCACTGAAGAAATCAAAGAGGAAATCAAAAACTACCTAGAAACAAATGACAATGGAGACACGACGACCCAAAACCTATGTTATGCAGCAAAAGCAATTCTAAGAAGGAAGTTTATAGCAATACAATCCTACGTTAAGAAACAGGAAACATCTCAAATCAACAACCTAACCTTGCACCTAAAGCAATTAGAGAAAGAAGAACAAAAGAATGCTTAGGTTACCAGAAGGAAAGAAAACATAAAGATCAGATCAGAAATAAAGGAAAAAGAAATGAAGGAAATGATAGCAAACATCAAAAAAACTAAAAGCTGGTTCTTTGAGAAGATAAACAAAATTGATAAAACATTAGCCAGACTCATCAAGAAAAAAGTGAGAAGACTCAAATCAATAGAATTAGAAATGAAAAAGGAGAAGTAACAACTGACACTGCAGAAATACAAAGGATCATGAGAGATTACTACAAGCAACTCTATGCCAATAAAATCGACAACCTGGAAAAAACAGACAAATTCTTAGAAACGCACAACCTGCCGAAACTGAACCAGGAAGAAATAGAAAATATGAACAGACCAATCACAAGCACTGAAGTTGAAACTGTGATTAAAAATCTTCCAACAAACAAAAGCCCAGGACCAGATGGCTTCACAGGCGAATTCTATCAAACATCTAGGGAAGAGCTAACACCTATCCTTCTCAAACTCTTCCAAAATATAGCAGAGGGAGGAACACTCTCAAACTCATTCTACGAGGCCACCATCACCCTGATACCAAAACCAGACAAAGATGCCACAAAGAAAGAAAACTACAAGTCAATATCACTGATGAATATAGATGCAAAAATCCTTAACAAAATACTAGCAAACAGAATCCAACAGCACATTAAAAGGATCCTACACCATGATCAAGTGGGGTTTATGCCAGGAATGCAAGGATTCTTCAATATACGCAAATCAATCAACGTAATACACCATATTAAAAAATTGAAGGAGAAAAACCATATGATCATCTCAATAGATGCAGAGAAAGCTTTCGACAAAATTCAACACCCATTTATGATAAACACCCTGCAGAAAGTAGGCATAGAGGGAACTTTCCTCAACATAATAAAGGCCATATATGACAAATCCATAGCCAATATCATCCTCAATGGTGAAAAACTGAAAACATTTCCACTAAGATCAGGAACAAGACAAGGTTGCCCACTCTCACCACTCTTATTCAACATAGTTTTGGAAGTTTTAGCCACAGCAATCAGAGAAGAAAAAAAATAAAAGGAATCCAAATTGGAAAAGAAGAAGTAAAGCTGTCACTGTTTGCAGATGACATGATACTATACACAGAGAATCCTAAAGATGCTACCAGAAAACTACTAGAGCTAATCAATGAATTTGGTAAAGGAGCAGGATACAAAATTAATGCACAGAAATCTCTGGCATTCCTATACACTAATGATGAAAAATCTGAAAGTGAAATTAAGAAAACACTCCCATTTACCATTGCAACAAAAAGAATAAAATATCTAGGAATAAACCTACCTAAGGAGACAAAAGACCTGTATTCAGAAAATTATAAGACACTGATGAAAGAAATTAAAGATGATACAAATAGATGGAGAGATATACCATGTTCTTGGATTGGAAGAATCAACATTGTGAAAATGACTCTACTACTAAAAGCAATGTACAGATTCAATGCAATCCCTATCAAACTACCGATGGCATTTTTCACAGAACTAGAACAAAAAATTTCACAATTTGTATGGAAACACAAAAGACCCCGAATAGCCAAAGCAATCTTGAGAACGAAAAATGGAGCTGGAGGAATCGGGCTCCCTGACTTCAGACTATACTACAAAGCTACAGTAATCAAGACAGTATGGTACTGGCACAAAAACAGAAATATAGATCAATGGAACAGTATAGAAAGCCCAGAGATAAACCCACACACATATGGTCAACTTATCTTTGATAAAGGAGGCAAGAATATACAGTTGAGAAAAGACAGCCTCTTCAATAAGTGGTGCTGGGAAAACTGGACAGGTACATGTAAAAGTATGAAATTAGAACACTCCCTACACCATACACAAAAATAAACTCAAAATTGATTAAAGAGCTAAATGTAAGGCCAGACACTCTCAAACTCTTAGAGGAAAACATAGGCAGAACACTCTATGACATAAGTCACAGCAAGATCCTTTTTGACCCACTTCCTAGTGAAATGGAAATAAAAACAAAAATAAACAAGTGGGACCTAATGAAACTTAAAAGCTTTTGCAAAGCAAAGGAAACCATAAACAAGACCAAAAGACAACCCTCAGAATCAGAGAAAATATTTGCAAATGAAGCAACTGACAAAGGATTGATATCCAAAATTTACAAGCAGCTCATGCAGCTCAATAACAAAAAAACAAACAACCCAATCCAAAAATGGGCAGAAGACCTAAATAGACATTTCTCCAAAGAAGATATACAGATTGCCAACAAACACATGAAAGAATGCTCAACATCATTAATCATTAGAGAAATGCAAATCAAAACTACAATGAGATATCATCTCACACCAGTCAGAATGGCCATCATCAAAAAAATCTACAAACAATAAATGCTGGAGAAGGTGTGGAGAGAAGGGAACACTCTTGCACTGTTGGTGGGAATGTAAATTGATACAGCCACTATGGAGAACAGTATAGAGGGTCCTTAAAAAACTACAAATAGAACTACCATACGACCCAGCAATCCCACTATTGGGCACATACCCTGAGAAAACCATAATTCAAAAAGAGTCATGTACCACAATGTTCATTGCAGCACTATTTACAGTAGCCAGGACATGGAAGCAACCTAAGTGTCCATTGACAGATGAATGGATAAAGAAGATGTGGCCCATATATATATAATGGAATATTACTCAGCCATAAAAAGAAATGAAATTGAGTTATTTGTAGTGAGGTGGATGGACCTAGAGTCTGTCATATAGAGTGAAGTAAGTCAGAAAGAGAAAAACAAATACCATATCCTAACACATATATATGTGTTAGAGAAAAACAAATACCATATCCTAACACATATATATGTATAACACATATATACAAATACCATATCCTAACACATATCCTAACACATATAACACATATATATAGAGAAAAACAAATACCATATCCTAACACATATATATCCTAACACACATAAATACCATATCCTAACACATATCCTAACACATATATATCCTAACACATATATATATCCTAACACATATATATTCCATATATATATATAATGGAATATTACTCAGCCATAAAAAGAAATGAAATTGAGTTATTTGTAGTGAGGTGGATGGACCTAGAGTCTGTCATATAGAGTGAAGTAAGTCAGAAAGAGAAAAACAAATACCATATCCTAACACATATATATGGAATCTAAGAAAAAAAAAAAAAAAGGTCATGAAGAACCTAGGGGTAAGACGGGAATAAAGACACAGACCTGCTAGAGAATGGACTTGAGGATATGAGGAGGGGGAAGGGTAAGCTGGGACAAAGTGAGAGAATGGCATGGACATATATACACTACCAAATGTAAAATAGCTAGTGGGAAGCAGCCGCATAGCACAGGGAGATCAGCTCAGTGCTTTGTGACCACCTAGAGGGGTGGGATAGGGAGGGTGGGAGGGAGGGAGACGCAAGAGGGAAGAGATACGGGAACATACGTATATGTATAACTGATTCACTTTGTTAGAAAGCAGAAACTAAGACACCATTGTAAAGCAATTATACTGTAATAAAGATGTTAAAAAAATTTTTTTAAATGAATCCAGTGGGGCCTTTAATTACCCAGATGTAAAGCAACATACATTTGAGAAAAAATGAAGTCACCATTAATCTGAATGTAAATATTTATACTAAAAAGTAAAGAATTCTCTTTGATATATATGTTAGATGTTTGTTTTAGCATAGCTATATCTCTGCAGACTTTGTAGCTTCTTTAGAGAAAACATTTCTTTAGTTTTCATCTTTCCTATGATTGTATATTATTGCTTGTTCTTGGGGAATAATGTGTGTGTGTGTCTGTGTGTGTGTTCTAGAATTTTTTCACATTACATTGGAAGTACAGATCTAAAACCTTCAGGGAAAATGGGGAAGACTCTGCTTTTACTTTAAGCTGAGGCTGAGATTAGATTGGCTATGTTTAAGTCATTTTGAACCACACTATGATGTTACTCATGATGAACAACAACCTAAGCTTGCTGAAATGATGATGAAATATTGCATTCTGACGTGACGGTCTTTGGCATAGGCCGAGGGGCAGAATTTCCTCTAAAAAGAATGGATGTCCTTGCTGTACATTATCCTCAAGAGAAGGACAATATATGCCTAAACAGGCAAGACTGGTCAGTGAGAGGGGGAAGGAGAATACAACTCTTTTCTTACTCTGGACCTTCATAAATTGAGGTCTAAACTCTGGTGAAGGAGATACACTGTAGGTCAGGGAGACTCCCATAGAGAAAGTGAAATGGTTTCTTTGAAATAGGTAGGATGGGCAATGACAATTCAGAGGCCTTGGGAGAGTAAGTCTGGACCTATAGTCCTTGAAAGCAGGCACAGGAAATAGCATTTTTGAATATTTTCTGCTTGTACTTACCTCCTATAATCCCCAACATTCAATAGAGTTGTGTTCTAAATTTATAATCGAGGCTCGAGTGTGTGGTGATAAATTAAGAACTTGCTCTATATTTGAATGAAATGATAAAGAGGAAAGTTAGGACCTCTCCTTAGCCACGATAACCAAGTGAGGATGCCAATGTCCAATGGAGCAGTGACTGGCAACAACAGAAGCTCCACTGCATGGCAAAGAGGTCATAATAGGTCTACACTAGGGACCTATATATTTACACACATAAGCCAGTATCCAAAGGAACTGTGAGAACCAATTGAGAATGCTTCAAGGAAGCTACATGTTGGCCATCACAGCTGACAAAGCCCAAGCCAATAGCAACAGTTGTTAAAGGGATGTGACCTCATTTTATAGTTTTATAGGTTGTATGAGTTACTTCTGCTGACAGCCTCCATAAAACAGCAAGCTTCTTAAGAATGGATAATCTTTCCGCCCCTATCATTATAATTCCTGACTCAAAGCAGGATTTCAATACAACAAATTATCCAATAGCAAAGCACAGGGGTTATTCCCACACATTCTCATTATGAAGAGCCCCCACTCAATCAAGCTCAGGGGCTTGCTTTAATCCAGGCACTGGAAGTTCTTTAGACAAATCATCTGATAGCTATTCCACTGAGAAACAGATACTCCTGCCTCCAAAATATATCTTGAGAAATCTGTAAGAACAAAAGTGAATAATTTCTAATGCATTGCAATGTAGGAGAACATCTTAATTACCCAGGAAATATTAAAGATTACAAATAAATATCCCACAAATATGGCCTATCTGCTTATGACTACTAAATTGATTACTTTGAGTTTTTTTCAGATTTGACAGTTGTATCAACACCCAATACATTAATCATTAAAAACAATAAATAATTCCTTTTAGCTAGATAGATACAGCTTATATACATACTGAACATGGAACCTCAGAACGTTCAAGCGGTCAAGTTTATGCAGAGTATCTAGCCCCATACAAAGCTCACGCCCTGCTGCTCCCCTTGCCCATGCCTGTGGCAGACATTAACCAGCAATCTTTTCTGCTGAACATGACAATGGCCTCACAATCCCTATCAGCAGACCCCCTCTGAGCCACGCATTCTCAACCAGACAGTACACACCCAAGGGGCCAAAACTTGGTTCTAGGAAGATGAAAAATATTTAGATATTACAATGGTATGTGTCCTTTCAAAGGGTCACAGTACATAAAGAGATATACAGTATATCTGTGACATTAAAATTACATGGGGTGTGAGGTGATGAATAAAAAAGTCTGAAAAGATTTCTTATGAGGTTGAGAACCACCACTCTGGGCAATCACTACCAAGCCCCTGAAGGTGGCACATAAAGGTAAAGCTATCTGCCATCCTGGATAGCCTAAGCATTCATTTTACTGAAAGGGAAAGTGAGTCTCAGGTAAAGTGAATTGTCCCAGTAGACATATATAGGAATTGGCCTAGTGAAGACTTAAATTCTGACTTTCAGTTAAGTGCCCAGTTCACTTCACAAAGTGTCATGTTGTCATTATCAGGAGAGCCTATTTTTCATCTATTTGGTTAAAATTACATTTCTTTATAAAGTAGACAGAAAGGAATAATACAAACTATTAACAGAAAACTAAATTGTTAATTAATTCACATCATAAATGGTATAGAGAAAACAGTACAACTAATGCAGAATACCTACAGCTCCTTTACTAAGCATCTACTGTGATCAAGGACCTGTGCCATGTCTCAGGTTCCCATGAAAGAGAGCTAGATAATCTTGAAGATCTCCTTGTCCTGTCATACTGTGTGGATCCCCATCTTATGTGTACATCAGTGAGTTGAGGGAATTGCAAAAAGTGATCATAATGATAATAATAATACACACAATCAGTCCCTAATCACTCAAGTTATCCAAAGTCAAAAGGAGGCTAAACTCAGTAATTGCTTGGTTGTGAAATGGACATTGTTGTTTTTTTCTAAGTTGCCCTTGAAACAGTCCACATGGGCTGGACCACTTTTACAGAGCAATTCTATAAGAGTAAAAATCCCAGGGAAATTCTGCCAAGGTCAAAGCAACAGACTTTCCATTCAGAGCATCATCCATTCTGGCCAGAGTGTGGCTGCCAAAACTCTTTACATGAGCAAGGAGAGCTAATGAACAGAATTTGCATGGAATAACTCAAGCTAATATTGGCATTCCAAGAAGACATCTGTGCCGACATCTTACTCTCTCCTTTCTCATCTCTCCTCACTGTCACCAAAGTGACCTCTCTAAAATGCACATCTGAGCATGTCATTACCCTGCTTACATAATCTGGATGGCTCCCTACTGTCTACAGGACTAGTCCAAACACCCTGGCAAGGCACACAGAGCTCTTCTCAGACTGCTTTGGTCTACTATTTCTGCCTCCTTTTCTTTCTTTTTTTTTTGCAGTACGCGGGCCTCTCACTGTTGTGGCCTCTCCCGTTGCGGAGCACAGGCTCCGGATGCGCAGGCTCAGCGGCCATGGCTCACAGGCCTAGCCGCTCCGCAGTATGTGGGATCTTCCCGGACCGGGGCATGAACCCGTGTCCCCTGCATCAGCAGGCGGACTCTCAACCACTGCACCACCAGGGAAGCCCCTGCCTCCTTTTCTGATACCTCCCTACCTCATTCACCTCTGTCCCTTTTGGCTCTATACTTCAGCCAAACCAAGAAACTACTTACCCCTCAAGACAACCATGTCCTTTCCTACCATTGTTTCTTTTCAGAAGCTGTACTCCTTCTGGGAGATCTACAGCTGACAAACCCTTATCCTTCAATACCCACCTCAGATATTACCACATTTTGAAGCCTTCCTTGATTCACCCTCAAGCAAGATTGATGATTCTTCCTCATAATGGACAACTTAGAAATTCACGCCATTGCTAATGTTAGTAAGACCACAAACTTCGTTCAAGGATGAGATTGTGTCTTCTTTTTTGCATGGTCAGCACATAGTAGATGTTCATTAGATGTTACTGAATGGATGAATAGTAAATGCTGATTTATGGAATTCAATTAACACAATTGCTATTGATACCCATGTAGGCTACCAGAACTGCCCAACTTATAGTCCACGTTTACACCTTAATTATATAACTATGGTATTCTGCAGTGTTTCTCACGGGTGGGAACAACTTAAGAATTTTTAAATTATGTGTGACAGAATCCCACATGGACACAATATTAAATAACACTGATTTGCATGTTGGAAAAATTATTCCTTTTCCAATTCTTTTTTAGTCTTTCTGATGATATAAAGGAGAAAGATTCAGTTTGATGCCATATGACTTCAGCATCTCTCTAAAAACATGCTAAAATTTCCCTCTTTAACAAAAAGAGAACAGGACAGGATCAGAGACTTCAGTGAGAATCAATACTTAGCTAAAATATAAGGGCACTGCTTCATTCTCATTGTTTTTGTTTTCATGGTTACTTTTCAGTTTTAGAAAGTGATACTAGCTTTATTTACCATGGAGATATGAAGTTTTCTTGTTAAATATACTTATTTAAGTTAGAAAATAAGTCAGTTTAAAGAAAAACAATAAGGAAATATCATTACAGGTCTTGTTAGTATTGCAAAAATAGAGACGATGGTATCCAAATACATAGCTTGAGTGAACAAAGTCTTAGAAGGCAAAAGATCTGAGGGGATCACAAGTCCTCTGCTTTTGGGTAAGTCAGTAAACATCTTCGAGCATGTGTTTATGAATTAGCAGAGTACAAGTAATAATTGCTACTTTTCCTATTCAAATCTGTTGTAAAAATCAAATGAAACAATGTGTGAGGAAATGCTTTGAAAATTGTAGAAAGCAACATTATGATCATCAAAACAACCAACAACCACCTCATCACAGTATACCATTCCTTCCCATTCTGCCTCACCCAGTGTGGTTGAAATTAAATGTTGTTGACTTCTAATGGATTTTATCCTCCTCATCCCCAAATTCCTGTTAAAATAACAAAGGCCATTTTTTTAATGATATATATATTTTTTATTTTTTAACGTCTTTATTGGAGTATAATTGCTTTACAATGGTGTGTTAGTTTCTGCTTTATAAAAAAGTGAATCAGCTATACGTATACATATATCCCCATATCTCCTCCCTCTTGTGTCTCCCTCCTACCCTCCCTATCCCTCCCCTCTAGGTGGACATAAAGCACCAAGCTGATCTCCCTGTGCTATGCGGCTGCTTCCCACTACTCAGCCATAAAAAGAAACGAAATTGAGTTATTTGTAGTGAGGTGGATGGACCTAGAGTCTGTTATACAGAGTGAAGTAAGTCAGAAAGAGAAAAACAAATACCGTATGCTAATACACATTTATGGAATCTAAAAAAAAAATGGTTCTGAAGGACTTAGGGGCAGGACAGGAATAAAGACGCAGATGTAGAGTATGGACTTGAGGACATGGGGAGGGGGAAGAGTAAGCTGGGACGAAGTGAGAGAGTGGCATGGACGTATATACACTACCAAAGGCCATTTTTAAAATAAGAAAATATCTCAGGAATGGTATCATTAATTGATCAAAATAAATGAGTAATTTCTGCCAGATGTAGGGCACATAGGGCCATTTGAGGAAATCACTGACCACTCCACTACCCAAGAGAAGTAAACGAGAAGATACCAGGGCCTATAACAGCACCCTCAAGTCAGCAGTCAACAGTCCCACATTCTGGGAAACAGGGGAAGGGGGCCAATTAGGTTGGGATGCAGAATGGAGGGAAGTGCTAACCTCAAACACACAAATGACTTCTGGGACCTGCAATAGTTCAAGCAATCAAGATGGGGTGGTCTGTTGGGGGTCACCAGAGTTATTTCTGCCCTCCAGCCACACACAAAAAGGACAAAAATGCTAAGCAAAGAAGTGATCTTTTCACTTCCAAATAATTGGACCTCAAATTTAACAAAATAAAAGTAGAAGACTCTATTCTCCCTTTTCCCCTTATACTTTTTCCAGAAAACTTCAACCAGGAATCTACAGAATCTGTGACTCTATAGAACCTATAGAAAATGTGCTCACCTCAACCTCAGATCCTGGATAAGTTCTGCTTTAAGCCTTTTGAGTTCATGGGAATTTTAATATGGGACACCAGCAGAATTGGAATGGCCCAAAAGCCAATGATATTTGACATTCTGTTACCGGAAGTAGAGTGTTCAGAAGAGGGGAGGTAGGTGGGTTTGCTCTGCTTTGCAAAGATTAGGCTTCACTTCTGGTCATTCACTCTGACAAATTCTAAATCCATATATAACAAAGTCTTTTTTTTCTTTTTTTTTTAATTATGTGTCTACAATCCCTCCCATCCCTCCCAGCCTGCTCCAGTAACAACTCAGCCTAAGACAGGAGAGAAGAAGAGAAATTAAAAGAGCCTGGGACTTCCCTGATGGTCCAGCAGTTAAGAATCCGCCTTCCAATGCAGGGGACACGGGTTCAATCCCCAGTTGGGGAACTAAGATCCCACATGCCACGGGGCAACTAAGCCCGTGAGCTCTAGAGCCCTCACACCACAACTAGGGAGCCCACGTGCCGCAACAAAAGATCCCGCAGGCTGCAACTAAGACCTGACACAGCCAAATAAATAAAAAAAAATTTTTTTAATTAAAAAAAAATCTATCAGATCAATAGACTGCTATGACCAGACTTCTCAAGAGGTGGATGTCCTAATTACAAAAAAAAAAAAAAAAAAAAAAGAGCCTGACTGGGCTTGTTTGGGGAGCTGTCTCAGAATTTTGGCAGAAGAAGATGAAAGACTAAAGTGGAAGCAGAAAGAAATAAAGAAGATAGAAAATGTGAATTTCATGTTTTGCTCTGACTCAGGAAATGAACCCTTTGGGGTTTTCAAATAAGTTCATCAAAGATCTCAATTCTTCTCAATCACTTTTGGTTGTTGACAAGGGCTTTAGTGTGACATAAGCCCTCCTGCTTTATCTGATTCCACATACTTCAACAGAGCAAACTGGAGGGTGTTCAAAGTAGATTGGCTCAACAGGTAAAAGACTGAAAGTGGTGTTGCAGGCAGGAAAGCTTAAAGGAAAGGGATTTTTAGCTAAAAAAGCACAAGACTTAGGGGTAGGGACTGAAGGAACTTATTTGCTATATGTGGCCCTGAGAGGGAGAATTGAAACAATCCATAGAAACTACAGCAGGGATAGAAATCTGCTCAATAATAGGAGAAATTTCTTTTTTAACTAACAGTGCTGTGTGAGAAAGAATGGACTTCCTAGACTTGAGGGAGGAAGAGGAAGGGTTGGGGGTTGCCTGTCAAAGAAAGTGTCCAAACTTAGTTTGGAGAACCTGTTCACTGGGGCAATTCAAGCATGTGGGAGCCGGGATGAGCATTGGTTTTAGGACCTTCCTAATGGATACAAAGATTAGGATGAAGAGGGGGAAAAAACAAGTGTCTGAGTTTTAAAGATCGCAAAGCTTTAAGGCTCATAGATGCCCAACACCAACTTTCAAATGTGAAGGGCGTTTTTCCAAATAGAGTCATTGAAAGGCATTCTCTTTTGCTAAATCTAAGATGGTCCTGTCTATTCTCTCGAAATAAAAATAAGCAACTTATTGCCTCTCCAATTCCCTTGTCCTAGGACTTTGTTCCAGCCAGTTTGTCTCCTCCATGGTGACAAGTTACATTTCCACAGTCCATTATACCTCTGGCCTGAGAAAGATCTGAGGTTTGCCTGGTAGGCTGGGCTACAGCTGAGGCTTCATAATCTCACCTTGGATTAAATACAGACTCCCAAAGGACAAACTCTCCTCTCCCAAGGGTATCCGCCTCCGCAATCTCATCTCAAATGGACTGAGCCAAATTCAAAGACTCCCCAGAGAAAGCTAAGGTCAGGAGTTAAAAACAACAGCTGAAATCTCAAAAGAGACTGCAGGAGAGCTGGGTCTTCTCCATCCCTGGACTAAGACTCCGGCAATAGCTGGCTGAGCATGACTCAGAAGACATTTCTGTGCCTGTGAACAAAGCCCAGGCCTTTGGGCTGCGTGATCGTCACATCACATTCATACTAGTGAGCCAACAGGTGAGCTGCACTAACTAGCACATCAGATTGCTTTCTGGACAGGATTTCTGCAGAGTCCACTCCTCACAGGGAAGGCAAGAAATCTGAGTAAGACAATAGGAGCAACCGCAATGAATCAACGATAGGATGAGTAAATATGAACATGAGCACCTACTACACCCTTGGCTCTGGGTGGGCTCAGGAAATTCACAGATGAAGGAGAGATGGCTCCTGACCTTGAGAAGCTACCAGTCCATCGAGAAAAGCAGATAGATAACCTTATAATAGTAACATAACATGGTGATGCCATCATGGAGATGGGTCCATTGCAGGAGCACAGATAGAGAGCAGTAAATCATTCATGGAGGTTCTCATGGACATCATGTCATCTGAGCCAGAGCTCCCAGGTTGGTCACTCCATTGATGAAATACTAGTGAAAGCTGATTGGTCTGAAGAAGATGTACATTTGGCTTTAGAGTAAATTATATACATGCCTGTAAAAATACTCAAGGGTAGTTATTAAGAAAGGAAAAAGACTTCTCTGGGTTAGGGAGTATTTTTTTTAAGTGTTTGCTGGGCAGAGACTTCCACTTGGATATAGAGTAATAAAAATAGTGGAGTTTAAGGGGAGTGGTTCAGAAAATGTTGGAAAAGTAGACAGGTCAGGCTGTTAAATAGGAACATGACTTCTTTTGCTCTCTACAGGAACACTGAATAAATACATGAGAGATAAATTTCCACCAAAATTCAGCTGCCTCACTTCTCCTTTGACCACGTTTTGGACAAAGATGTTTGACAAGATAAAGCAGCTCATGCTTCAAGCCGACAGGCCTGCTGGCTTCTGTCCAGGATAAACACTGTCAGTAAAAATCCCTTCCCAACCTCCCGGGAGAGTGCTGACTGGGGCTACCAGCATTCCCTAACTTTTTCTCCTTATGAAGCTTAGAAAGGAAATCACATCACAGGTCACCAAAAGAGCTGTCATTGACTTGGTCAAAGGAAAAACAATAAACAGAACAAGTGATTCCATCAAACACAGGCGGCACCACTCTCTCATTTTGTCACCAGTTTTACCTGAGGGGCAACTGGATGAACATACCTTTCTTCATATTTCATTTCTGAAGATATTTGAAGATAGTTATCTCTCTTGGAAGATCAAAAGAAGTAGTTTTGGAGTAATAGAACATGCTATAGATCAAGAATCAAAAATAACTGGGCTTAACTTAGAGCCATTGGATTTTTGTGTCATCTCGGGCAGGTCACTCTGCCTCTCTGGGTCTATTTCCCAGAAGATCTTCCCATTTATTCCAGTTTATTTTGAGAGACTGTGACTTTCAGGTTGATTGATAGATTTGGTTAAACATTGAATTCAATCTAAAGATTCAGATGAAAATACCTTTCACTCACTCAGTAAATATTTTGAGTTCCTAGCATGTACCAGGAATTGTCCCAGACACTGCCTGAGATTTAATATTTCCTCATTCCTTGTTCCAAAGAGAATTTGAGGTAGCTTGCAATAATAATTCAGTACAATAAGTATCAAGTTTGAGGAAAATAAAGTAAAAGCAGGCATCATTTAGTCTCATATAATCAACTGACTGATCGCATAAATAAATATGTAGCACGTCTTTCTTCGTTATTTGCTACAGGTGCGCCACTAACTAATCTCTGAGCTCCTTAGAAGCCAACGTGAAGAAGGAAACGCAATCTATTTCGCAAAATTCTGTGTTTGTAAGACACAAATAGCATCAAAGCTATTTCTGATCCTGAGATCTGAATATTTAGTATCAGCTTGATGTTGTTAAATACCTCAAACTATAGAAACCTTAATTCAACAAACATTCACTCACACCTACTCTGTACCAGGTCCTGTGCCAGTTATTAAAATGAGTGAAATGAGTAAGAGCTAGTCTGTGCTCTTCAAGTCTTTCTTAAGCATAATCAGGATTTGAATCCTGCAGACCAGGATTTGCAGGCTGTTGCCTTCGATTCCTCTATGCCCCATCAATCCCCACGAAAAGGGGAGATTATGAAGTAACGTTCTAGAGGTCGTCCTGAGACAGGAACCTGGGACCTGGCACCTGGGACCTGGGACCCTTTGCTGCAGTGCTTGCACCTGGACAAACGTGTCCTCAAGTAACAAAATACAAAGAAACTATAAGGGACTAAAAATAACTGCGTGCATGTGCAGTTGGGGCAAATTATGGACAACAAGATACAAAAAGACCAAAAACCCAACTACCACTTCTGAAGAGCTGGGAGCAAAAGCAGGGTACTGCACAGGCCCCCTGCACACACCACCACCAGAGGTGGGGGGGCAGACCGCCTAAGCCACCCTCAGGCCCGACCCCTGGACCCACCCCCACCCTCACCCCTTATGCCTCAGAGAGCAAGGGAAACTCTTACTTGTTCTCACTCCCTCCTGCTGCAGCAGGAGTCCCAATAAAGCTTGCCTGAATTTCTTGTCTGGCCTCTTACCAGTTTCTATTGATTAAGGAGGCCAAGAACCCTGGTCAGTAACACTCCTAGCTTAGAGGAAATTCCAGCGGTATGTTGAAGCTGGGTATACAGAGATGGGGAGATGGAAGTAAGAAATGGGGGGGAGCCTCTGTGGTTTGAAGACACCCTCTCTCGTCCCCAGTCCTGCTGGTTTGCAACACATTTCTAGAAAACAAGCACGTGGAATTTGGGTACGTTTTAAAGGCTTTATCATCAACAACTAATTTTCCCCACAATGAACTGAAATGCAAACCTTAAAGCAGCAGCAGGATCTCTCCGTCCTGCCTGAAATGCTGAGCTAATGCCAAGCCAAGGGGGTCTACCTCTCTTCAAAACAGCCCGGTTGTTCCTAGATACCCACAGAACTTGACTGGGAAAAGACACTGTCCTTAGGAACACAGCTATATAGATCCTTGAAGGCACCTAGCTCATCATCCTCATTTTCCCAATGAGGAGTCCCATCAAAACTCAGTAAATAAAGTGAGTTATGGAGTGGTCAAGTGACATACTCAAAAGCATGCATGGCAGATCAGGGAGTGCACTGCGGGAATACTTCACCGCATGCCTGGATCCTATTTGGCACTTTAAATCTCAGCCCCTTTAGAAGTGGGGCTTCCTGAGTGCGGAGACCATGTCTTAATGTCTCATTTTTCCCCTGCAGCCTCAGTGGTCTACCCCATTCCTGGAACTTCATTATGAGCTCAAGTTCTGCTGCTTTGGTTGGGTTCTTACAACCCAGGGGCAGGTGGCCTCCATCTAGCACAGATTACTGACAATGGGAACACACTGAAGCTCCTGAGGAGTTTTAACAAAAACTATCCATGCCTGGGTCCCACCCCAAAACAAGTGAAATCAGAACGCTAGATGATTCTACTAACATGCAAGTAGGGCTGAAAACCATGGATCTAGCTTCTCATAAAACCAAAGCACGGCCATCCTGTCTTGGTCTGGAGCCCAAAGTCACAATGATCTCTGATCATGGTTTTGGAAAGGTTAATTCCAACTGAATGTCCTTGCCAAGGCTTTCACCATGGTAGTCTGAAGGGATTCAAAATGAAGAGTGGGCTCCTTTTTCCCGTTTAATGTTCATATACTGCCATCTAGTGGTGCCTTTGGCTTTTCCGGAGGTACGTCTCATAAAAACACAATTGTGCCTCAGTTGTAGCTGAGAGATCCTGGGGTGTCAGAACCCCAAACCATCTTATTATTTGGATGGTTTTTCTTACAAAATATTCCATGATTTCTTCTCCCAGGGTGTCTACAAGTCCTTAATTTTATTTGGATAAAGAGTCAAGGGTGGAATTGGACCCAGGCCTAAATTGAGAAGCAGGATGACAGCTTTGCAGGTTCAAGAATCTGCATATAAGCCCTGGCTCAGCAATATGCCAGCCACGTGACCTTGGAAACATCATTTCATTTCCTGGTGCTTCATTTGAAAGACAGAAAGAATAATTCTGCCCTCTACAGGGCCAGGAAGTTTTTACAACAAATGAGATCACTAATGTGCAAATTTGTTACAAACATCCATAATCATGAAAATAAATACATACACACACACACACACAAACACACACACACACACACCCCAACATAACATGATAGATTGATTCATTCATTGTTATGCAAGTTTAGATGCATATAGTACATGAACAATCAATAACAATTCATTGATTAAATAACTGGGAGCTAATCCTATGATCTTAAAGATGAAAAAATTACCTTTCAAATAGGTGGCTACAACTTTTTATATATAACAGATAAAATTCACATCCCACTGAATTTTAGTGTAGATATACTAACTTGACTGAAAGATCACCAAAGCAAAGAAGCCCTCAGATGAGGTCATCAGAGGCTCTATAACGGCATTTTCCATTTAGAGAGGTTATTTGGGAAGACCTAAGGGAGGAAAGAAAGACCTGTGGGAGGATTCTAATTAGGAAATCTGTGCATGACATTACTAACCAGGAAAATCCAAGGTAACATCTCCCACCCAGGGAGACCACCTAGGAAAGCAAATCAGGAAGTTGCAAAGAAAGAAGTCCTGCAAGAGCTTTCTGTGTGCAGGTTCTACCTGGGGACAGGGCTGTTTGATAAGGGACACCTTAGAAGAGTCTGGCAACTTTAAGACCCACTTAGATGCAAACTTATCTATTGCACAATTTGTTATTTTTAAAGCAAATTTTGTGGGGAAGAAAACAGGCAAACTAGTGGTTGGCTTAATTTTCCATCTTTCACTGATTACACTGGATTCAAAGAGCTAAGAGTGTGGATAAGGCAACTTAAAGGGAGGCCTTGGGAAAAAAAAATTTTTTTAATGCTCTTGTTGAAACAGCGACAGGTCTCCAACTCTGGCATTTCTGAGAACCACCTGAAACCTACTTTTAAATGGGCCCCAGAGCAGAAAACCTGACTCCAGAGCTCTGGATGGGGCCCAGGAATTTCCATTTTTAATGGACACTTGCAGGTGATTCTGTCCAGGTGCTCCACAGACAGCACCTTAAGAAATCCCAGTCCAGATGCCCCTTTTCTTCCATGCTTCAGATGTTAGAGGACCACTGATTTTGATCCAGTGGAGTGGGGCAAGAAGTACTGAGGTAGGTTAAGCCAACAGTTTTGGCATCAGACAGCTGGCAGAGGTCAGGATCAAAAGGTGTCCCCCAGCAGGTCACAGCACACAACCAAGCACTGGGTGTTTGACATGCAATTTCTCTGATTCTCACTATTGGAAAGGAGGTTGCTATTGTCTCTATTTCACCATTATGGTAGAGTTTACCCCTTGCTATCTCTGCCATATCATTACCCAGGGATGCTGCAGTGGTTCCCAGGGTCACTTTAGCAGGACATCAGGGCCTTTACACATGCTGTTTCCTAGACTTGACTATTCCCTCTCTAGTCCCTGTCACCAATGCCTCCTCTGTCTGGGACTCAGATCTAAACACTCAACTCTTTTCTTGCAACACTCCAAATCAGAACTAATCATTGTTGAGATTGTTAAGCATTTACTTAACAAGTAATCATTGGCTATGCATGTTGCAAAGGTACTTCACACAATACAATGATCTCACAAACTAGGAATCATCATCTAGAACAGGGGTCAGCACAATACGACCCCCGGACCAACCAGTCACCTGGTTTTGTAAATAAAGTTTTACTGAAACACAGCTACACCCATTTGTTTACATATTATCTTTAGCTGTGGCAGAGTTAAGTAATTGAGTCATTGCAAATATTACTATGGCCTGCAAAGCTAAATATTTACTATCTGGCTCCTTAAAGAAAAAGTTTGCCTGCCCTGGTCTAGAAAAATGAGTAACACCTAAGACAGTACCGCAGGCACTTTGAATCCTTCTTAAATAATTTGAAGCCAGACTCTCTGACTTCTGAACTAATGCACAATTATGTTTCCGCTCTTTCTACTCTTCGAATCTTGTTTATATCTCATTTAAAGCATTAATCATCATTCTGCTCATATAGAGGCCATTCACTTATCCAACTAATTTTTATTGCGCTCCTGCAAATAATAAAGCATTCATGTTCTCCAGGATCTAACTACTAGAGCAAAGACCTTCAAACTTTTCAGATTATTAACCCCAATCAGTAAAACAACTTTTGAACACACAACCACAATATAGGTATATTTATTAATCATGAAGTACACATGTGTACCATTGTATCAATATATTAGGTACATTACAAAGCATACAAAACATAGAGCTAGGAATTCTATTCTTCCCATATCCAACTTTGAGAACCACTGGACTAGAAGATTTATAGGATGTTGTGGAAAATGCTAAGGAGAAAAGTGAACATGGCTTAAAAAGACAAAAGGGACCAAATGCAGGAAGGGCATACCAGAAGAAGGACATTTGATCTGAGTTTTGGAAATGAGCAGAAGATGATCAGGCAAAAAATGGGGGGAGACGGGGAGGGCATTCTATACAGGGGAGACAGCTTGTCCAAAGACACAGAGGTAAGAGAGAGCATGCTGTGTTCATGCAGTTTTATCTATAAAGGGGGGATAGAGGCAGATGAGGCAGGTCAATGTGATTGAAACCAGACTCTGAAGGGCCTCATGTGTCAGGTTAAATCTGAAGTTTATCCTGAAAGCGAAGAGGAGATATTTAAGCACAGGACTGACATTATTAGGTTTATGTTAGAGAGATCTCGCTGGAAGTTGGGTGAAAGAAGGATTAAAGGAAGAGACTGGAGGCAGGAAGGTTAGTTCACAACATTCATTGAACACTCGTTTGCTCCAATTATATAATCAGGTCTGTTTTTTAATTGAGAACTCCTTGAAAGCCATGGCAGTCATATTCATCTTTTCATTCTCCCCTTCTGCAGCCAACATTGAGCTAATATATGGAAGCTAATGACTACTGAATTATGCTGAATTGACAATTTCTCCCATTGCAAAAAAGGACATTTCCCAGGGTGAAATCTTTGCCACCTCTGGAAAACCATCATGGCCCTGGAGTCTATGCATGAGACAGGGAGATAAACAGACTTGAGGAGACATGACTCCGTACTAGAAGATCACAGGCCTCATAAAAGACCGGCACTTGGGCTGACTCGGCACTTAAGAGAAACTGCTGAGGATGTACATGTCGGACCAGCCTGACTGAGTCCACATCTCCAGGCCATGGCTAGATGAATCAGTGGGTACCAGTCACACCCCAGGCAGTGTTGGGAGGCTGGCTGTGGATGACTGCCCGGTGGTGAGGCAGCTGATCAAGCACATGTGTAAAGACTGATATTGAGTGCCTCCTGCCAGGGAAGTCAGTTTTATTCTTCTAGAGCACAGTTTTCTGGCCTGTCATTGATTTTTTAACAGGTATACAGTCAACAGGAGGGAGCCCAGCAGCACTGGGTTGTCAGAAATAAAAATTCAAGAATTTACCCTCTTTTACAAGCTCTTTACCCTCCACCTCTTTCTAGCTGAGTACTGAAGAACAAAGTGGGAAATGAGACTTGAAGGAAAAACTACCCACGTGGCTTGAACCCACGGCCCCATTTAGGGGCATTAGGAAACCTCAGAGTAGAAAGAGCAAAAAACAATGTAACTGCAGATTGTAACCCTGGATAGTCTGCCTCCTGGGCCTCAAAGAAAGCTAGCTGGTAGTGTAATGAACATGACACTGAGGTTTATAGAGGAAATCCTTCAAATACTAGATATCAGGAAGACAATTTCAAATATACACAGTTTAATATAATTTGTCATAAAAATAGGTCAAAGAGAAAAATCATATGTGATTCCTATAAACACTAGAGAGGTGCTTGAAAAATTCAAAACCCACTCTTTTTTTTTTCTTTAAATATTTAAAATAAGAACAGAGAGATGCTGTTTTAACACCAGAAAATATGTGTCTTAACCAAAAACCCATCTTGATTATCAGGAAAACAGTAGAAGAAGCATTTCCATTAAGGTCAGAAGAACAACAAGAAGTTCTTTGCCACCACTAATATTTACACTTATTTTGAAGCTACTAACCAACACAACAGGTAAAATAAAGAAGTAATAAATATAAAAATTGGAAAAGAGGCAATAAATTATGAGTACTTACAGATAATATTATTTGCTTAGAAAATATTATTTGCTTAGGTAATATTAATTGCTTAGAAAAGCAATTAACAAATGTTTAGAAAAAAGGAGAGAATTCATTAAGGGTGGATGGATACAAAATTAGTGTACTGAAACTAATAACTTTCATATGCTAATAGTCAATTAAAAGATATAATAAAAGAAAGAACATTTACAATATAATCAAAAAAGACTGAAGACATAGGAATAAAAAAGATCTAGATAAAGAAAACATCTATAAGATCTATACACAGAAAACTTTAAAATGTTACTCAGAGGCAAAGAGAAAGCAAACCAATGGTAGAAGGCATGCTGTGTTCTTTGGTAAGAACACTCAATATCAGAAAAAACATCAGTTCTCTTAAATCAATCTATAAATTTAACACACTTCCAATAAAAATACCAATGGGACTTTTCTTCAACCAGGCAAGTATAGACAAGCATATTCTAAAGTTTACATACGAAATAAACAAGTAAAGCAACACCCCCCCCAAAAAAAAAGTTTGAGGGGAAGAAAAGAGAGAGAAAAGCAACCACTGGGGGACCAGTCCTACCAGATATTTAATGTTTTAAAAGCTATTAAAAATAGTTTGAGATGAGCTCAAGAGCAGATAGATCAATGGGACAGAGTAGAAAGTTCAGAAATAGATGCAAATATGTGTGAGAATATATGTAGGCCATTATTCAATAAATGATGTTAAGTCAACTGGGTAGCCATCTGGAAAGAAAAATAAAGTTGGATCCATACCTCACATCTTACGTGAAGCTAATTCTATATGTTTCAAAGATTTAAATGTGAAAGAATAAAAACATAAAAATAAAAGAAGTAAAGAGAGGAGAATAGCTCTTTATATTTCAAAATGGGGGAGAGGGTGATTCTAAATCTGACAGAAAACACAGCCTGATAAATGAGACTACATAAAAATGACTATGTTTGACTTCTTAAGTCAAAGGAGAAACAATGTGGGGAAGATGCTTGCAACTCATACCACAAATAAATGATTAATTTCCTTTAAGTTATAAAGTACTCCCACAAATCAGTAAGAAAGATAAACAGTTCTTGGAAAGGAAATGTGAATACCTCCTAAACAATTATTAAGATGTCTCAATATCATTCATAATATAGAATGCAAATTAAAACCACAGTGAGATATCATTTATCACCTATCACTCTGGCAAAGATCAAAATCTTTGGTAGCATTGTGTGGGCCAGCGTGTGGAAAAAGAAGCACCCCATACGTGGCTGGTAGGACTGGACCATGGGTTGCCAAAACACCCATGGAGTACAGTATGGCACTATGCATCGAAATTTTAAATACATGTGTCTTTTGAGCCGATCATTCCTCTTCTAGGAATTTATTCTACTTGTTTGAAATGAGATATGTTCACTGAAACGTTATTTGTACTAGCCAAGTTTTAGAAACGATACACATCAATGGAGAACTGTTTGATTAGATTATAATATATGCATATGCAGTTTTTTTATAGTTGCAGGAGCCTCATCTGTACTAAAATAAAATTATTTCTATGACACATATTCAAGTCAAAAAAGCAAAGCATAAAAAATAGAGAAAAGTAAGAAAATATGCACTTGTACATGCATAAGCTACCTCTGGAAAAATAAACAAAAAACTGGTAATGGTGAGTGCTTCTGTAAAAAGGACCAGGGTGGCTAGGAAACAAGGGTGGGAGGGTAATTTATTTTTCACTGAGTACCCTTATGTGTCTTTTAAGTTTTGTAGCATAAGCACCACCTATTAAAAAAATAATAATACCAATGTAATTTTTAAAATATGTACCACCACCACCCCTCCCTGGAACTGATTCAATTTGTGGAATTGTGAATGGTCTGTGCAGGCACAGGTTCAAAAAATCTGGAGACTGACAGGGGTCTTAATCACCCAGTCCAGCCTCCACTATAACTACTAAATCACCCCTACAATCACGTAAGTAAAAATAAGGTCCACAGACCAGCAGCAGCAGCATCACCTGAGAGCTTGTTAGAAATGCAGAAACCCAGACCCCGCCTCAGACCTACTATATAAAAAACTGCTTTAACAAGAACCCCAGGTGATTTCTGGGCACATTCAAGTCTGACAAGGACTCCCCTACTATGCCACTGTCACATCACCAGGGAAGGGAAGGGGAGATGGCTTCCTTCTGAATTTGCCTATTCATCTTTAATAATTACCATATACTGAGTACCAGTATGTGCCAGAGGTCACAAAAGTAGTTAATCTTCATTAATCCACACAAAAATTCCATGAAGCACGTAGTCTCCCAAGGTAAGGAACAAGTACCACTGGCAGTGTGAGAGACAATTCTAGGCAGAACACCTAAACTGTATACCATTTTCCTACAAAGTGAGAATACTGTTCCCTTTTCAAATCTTTTCAATGCTTTTAATTATTCAAAAAGAAAGTCACACTTCGGTGCTATGTGTCTTTCATGGCACTTTAAATTTTTTATAACCCCTCCATCTAACTATTTTCCCCTTTACAACCTGCACTCTCTCTCAACAACTCAGTTACTGAGTTATTCTAAGGAGCCTTCTTGTAGCTTCCTCTCACTGGTTTTAGATCCACATACAGAAAAGAATTGAGAAGAGAACTTGACCAATGAGATGTTAAAATGTTCTCCAGTGGGAAGATAAATAAATAGGTGGTGATGGTGCAGAAGTAAGAAGGCAGATCAACAGAAAGCAACAGGTAGTTCAAAACCAAATTCAAGTTTATTTTAGACCATGATCAGCATGTAACCTCTCAAATCAGAAGAGGAAAAAATTTGATAAGTGGCATTAACTGGATAATAAATTGGGAAAATGCACACAAACAAGTATTGGATGGATTAATGAGTTAAATGTGAACAAAGCATATATCGATATGTGTGTTATCTTAGAAAGGGGAGGATATTCCTAAACACAGCACTCAAAGCACAACCTGAAGGATGAAACTGATTTAAAACTTTTAAATTTCTGTATATCCCAACCATCATAAAGCTAAAAGACAAAGTTAAAAGACAATTAATGACATCGTAACTATTCATAAAATAAAAATCTTACAAATCAACAGGAAAGCAAACCTTCTGCATTTCAAATGGGCAGAGAAGAAGAGCAAAGAAGTCCAAAATATGAAATACAAATATCAAAAAATACATAAAAAAGTTTATCACTATTAATTAAATATATGCAACGTTAAACACTACGATTATCAACAATAAATTAGAAAATATTAAACAGCATTGAACTTGGAGATGTGAGGATATAGAGAAATGGGCATGATTATATACTGGTGGCAGAAGTTTAAACTGGTATGATGTTTTCAACCACAGTTTGGCTATTTGTACTTAAAAAAGAATTATATATATACACACACACACATATATACATAGTTTCATTCAGCAAATGTAGTTCCAGAAATTTAGCTTGTGGAAATAAAGGTTGGAAAAGAAAGGAAGGAAGGAAGGAAGGAAGGAAGGAAGGAAGGAAGGAAGGAAGGAAGGAAGGAAGGGAGGGAGGGAGGGAGGGAGGAAGGGAAGGAGGGGAGGGAGGGGAGGGAGGAATAAATAAATTAAGTGGAGGGAGGGAAGAAGAAATGGAAGGAGGTAGGAAGAGGAGGGGGTACATTTAAATACCCAACAATAGGAAATTGGTTGAATAAATTATGGTCTATCTGTCTAATGGTATACAACGCAATCATTTTACAGATATTATAGAAGCAGATTTATTAACAAAAAATGGTCATGTATTACTGAGTGAGGAGAAAAAGATCTAAAAACATCATTTTCAAAGCAATCTGTGTGTGTGTGTGTGTGTGTGTGTGTGTGTGTGTGAGTGTGTGTGTGTGTGTGTGTGAAATATATAAAAATATGTGTACAGGATTTTTATTACTGCATTGTGATGAAAGCAAAAACTAAACAAACTTGAAACAACCTAGATTCCAAACAAAGCAGTCTGGTTAAGTGACCTAATTATGGTATAGCCATGCCACAGGTATTAAAAAGAAAGGGGTATATCTATAAGTGCTGATATGGAAAGATATCTGAAATATTTAGCAGAAAAAAACAAGGTAAAATACAGCATGAAAAATATGATCTCGAGCTTCCCTGGTGGCGCAGTGGTTGAGAGTCCGCCTGCCGATGCAGGGGACACGGGTTCGTGCCCCGGTCTGGGAAGATCCCACATGCTGCGGAGCGGCTGGGCCCGTGAGCCATGGCCGCTGAGCCTGCGCGTCCGGAGTCTGTGCTCCGCAACGGGAGACGCCACAACAGTGAGAGGCCCGCATACAGCAAAAGAAAAAAAAAAAAAAAATATATATATATATATATATATATATATATATATATATATATATATATATATATGATCTCATTTGTGGAAATAAAAAAGACATATAGCTACAGATATGATTTCATATACATATATATCTTTGAAAAAACTATAAACAGTGGTTAATTACACAGATGGAAGCCTAGCTCAGGGGAATGGAAAGGGAGACTCATCATTTTATACCTATCCCTAGTACTTGAAGTTTTCCTATATGCATTATTATGTGTATATACAGGCTCAACAGCTCACAGAAAAGAAAAAAAATATATATATGTAAGGATAAACCCCAAAATGCTAATAGTGATTATCACTGGCTATTGAGGTTGTATTTTTATCCTTTGGTTTACATTTACTTCCCTATTTTTCTATAGTTAACACATTAATTATATAGTTAATATATAGTTAATATATTTTAATCATTTCAAAAATAACTGATGACATGGGGAAAATATTATATAGTATATTTAAAAGGCAGAATACAAAATGTTATATAAACCTTGATTTTGTTTTAGTATATATTTACATATGCATAGAAAATGATTGGAAGGCAATGTATAAAACAGAATTATCTATCAGTGGGTTTAATGGGCAATCTTTATTTTATTCTTTATACTCTCCCTGTTTACCAGTTTTCCATATTCAACATTCACTATTTTATCATCAGAAAAATACATGTTTTGAAATAAAATGGAAAAAAAAAGGAACTTAACCATCCACATGTTGGGATAATTTGATTCAACAGGATGGAGGAACGACAGAAGGAGAGGACTCTTGGCATTAATAGACAAAAGCAAATATCACAGCCTCCATGGGCAAAGCTGGCATTAGTTGGGAGGTGAGGTACAGAGACTAAAGGAGTTCCCTTGATGTATACTCAGAGAGCACTAGAATCTTGAAACTGGAAGAGATTTTCTAGGTTACTTAACTACATCCTCTAGTTAAACTCTGATCTTGCAGAGGCCTCTGTTGCTCCAGCTACGTGAGGAATGATGACCTGGTCCTTCACTAGTCAACATCCTTGCGGACAGGAAGGAAAAGTAGGTACCAGCATTGTGCACTAATGGGACCAGCCTGCTCCCTGGGATAGCCCAGTTCCCTGAATATGTCTTCCAATTATTCATCTTTCTAATATATGCGAAGTGTTAGATATAGTGGATCAGCCCCTACTTCACCTTCTCCCAAACTCTGGCTCCTCTGCTTCCCCTCTATAGTACTTGTCTCTGCTGGGACACGAGACAAAGTAGGAAGTTTCTCTAGGAGAGCCTTCTCCCATGACTTAAGGCCCAAAGGCAATCATTACCTAAGTGTATTCTACAGAGAAGCACAGGGCTCATGGGAGCATCTGACAGAGCAGTCATACCCACAATGCCCTGCCTATGAGGGCAAACACTCCACTTCCCTTGAGTTGCAGCTCAGTTCAGCAAGCATCAGGACACTCTCCTGTGACCAACCTCACACATTATTCACTTCTGCACAGGTAGGTGGAAGGCAGTTTGCCACCGCACTGTTTCCATGGGTTTTGGCATACAAGGACATTCCATTAAGCCCAAAGAGCAAAGCACTCCTTTGAAAACAAGGCAACCAATTTTGAAGGGAACCTATCTGTGGGTAGGAATGAAACAGTTAAACTGCAAAATCCCCAAAGAATATCAAGTAGGCGATTTTCACTCACAGCTTCTGCTGCCCAGGGAGACATTTGCAAGCGGGAAATAGGAAGCAACCATTAAGAAAAGAACTTGTGGGTCTTCCCTGGTGGCGCAGTGGTTGAGAGTCCGCCTGCTGATGCAGGGGACGCGGGTTTGTGCCCCGGTTCGGGAAGATCCCACATGCCGCGGAGCGGCTGGGCCCGTGAGCCATGGCTGCTGAGTCTGCACGTCCCGAGCCTGTGCTCCGCAACAGGAGAGGCCACAACGGTGAGAGGCCCGCGTACCGCAAAAAAAAAAAAAAGAAAAGAAAAGAACTTGTGGGTCATGATGGAGGGTATCCATGTAGCCCTCAAACCAGAAGCTGGTTTTCCTCCAATAAAGTCAGGGATATTCATAAATACCCCTCTGATCATCAAACTGCAAGACACAGGGAAATAATAATTTGCATATGGGAGGGGGAGGACAAGGCTAGTGCTCACCTCCTAAATATAATTAGTTCACACCCATCTGTGTGGTGGCAAATAGAAATAGTTCACTGTGGTTATCAGTCCTCGGTGTGCATCAGAATTATCTGGGATGCATCTAAAAATTACAGGTAACTAAGCCCCAAAGATTTTAATTTAATTGGTCTGGGACCAGGGGTGGGCATTGGTGCTTTTTAAAAGACTCCCCAAGAGATTCTAATGAATAGCTGGGATGCAAGTCACTGAGCTAGTGCAATAGAAGTCTAATGGGTGAAACATGTACACATAAAAGAAGAGTCTACGAGCAATGAGGCTGAGGCCCAAAATTGGCCCCTCCAATCTGCTTCCACTCAGTTGCCAGAGGGGTCTTTCTAAAAGATATATCTCATCACTCTACTCCACCGTTTGTTTAGAACCCTTGAGAGATCCCCATGGTCTATGGGATAAGAGCCTCCTTAGCCTAACCTATAAGACCTCTCATGATCCAGCCCCTGCCCTCCTCTTCCTGTTCACACTCCATGTTCCCATGATGCCGGACTATTTATTTTTCCTTAAAGTGTCATGCTTTGTTAGGTCTCTGCCTTTTCTGTCTGAAATTTCTTCCCTCACTCTTACATCAGACTCACATACCTATATTTTAAGGCTCATGTCAAAAGCTTCCTACTTCCTATCACTCCAGTAAAACGGATCTCTCTTTTCTCCATGCCTCATGTACAGATCTCTCTTTCAGCATACTATTACTGTGATTGGACATTTGCCTGTGTCCCCACTAAACGAAGCCCCTTGAAGCTCAGGGTTTCTAAGGCTTAGGTTCCTTAAGAACCTAAATTAACGCACTGCCTGCTGATACCACACTCATAAGATCGTAAGATCAGGCTGGCCCTTAACATTTGTAGAGCCCAGGTTAAGAATACAAACAGTGGCCCAATTTGCAGATGTCTCAACTATTGAAAGTTATAAGCCAAGCCAGCCTCCTATTAAGTGAAAAATGCACTATCTTCCTATCTTGAAAAATATACCCTCAACAATGTGGAAGGCCAGGTCAAGTGTAGACTTCAAAGACTCTTCAGGGAATCTACACGAGAACTGGAAGACCCAGGGAAACAGAACCTTGCTCCAGCCTCTGGCTTGCCCCCTTCCCTTCCCCAAAACAGCTCTTACCTGCAGGGTGAGGAGTCTCTTGTACACTGGTTGCCCCAGCCCACGTGTCCAAACACCATCCCCCCCCTCCCAAAACAATCACTCTTTGGCCACCCTTCAGGCCTAGGAGTTCACCTAGTGATGAAGTAAACCCAAGGGAGAATGGACCTGAGAAAGAGGCTCACACAGGATCTAGAAGCAGGATCTGAGTCGTTTGGGCAGAAAATTCAGAGTTCAGAGCATACATGGAGAGCCAGAAGAAAGCCAGAGTGGGGTCCTCTAAAGCTTGGAACCCAGGGCAGAGGCCCTTCTTGTACAAATCCAAGGGCAGTTCTGTTTAAGACTCATTTCAAGTATCATCACCTCATCCAAGAAGCTTTCACAGATTCCCCAAGCTAGGACCTGTCCCTCTCTACTCTCAAAGCACCTTGTAGATATATCAAATTCTGCACCTAGCCAGTGTATTACAATTATCTGTACCTAGGTCTGTCATCTCACTACAACTAGAGGCTTCCTGAGAACATGGACTGAACCTTATTCATCACTGTGGACCCCCAGGAATCTAACACAGAGCATGGCATAGAGCAGGACCTTATCCATTGACCAGTGAATGAATTCATGAAACAGATGATGATGGAGAGGATATTCAACAGACCCAGACACTAACCCCCTTTACCTCTCCAGCCTACGAATTTTACCAGAGATCTTTTGAAGACAAAGAGCAATTAACATTGGCAACTGTAATAAACTTTAGTTCCACCCATATATAATTTTTGATTGATTACGAATACACTACCTGTTGAGAAACTGAATTGCTTCATTTCATACTGGATTCAATTCTCAAATAATCTTTTTCCTATCTTCATAAAGTGATTCCCCCCCCTCACAAAAAAATGACACCCTGAGGTCCTGTTGAGGAGGAGGACACAAACTGTGAGCACATGGCATAATCTCTGAGCAAACCAGAGAACAACACCTCTCAACAACAGGACTTGAACTGAGCTACACTTCCGATCAAGTGAGAAGGGCCCTTTCTCCCACTCACATCCCTTCTTCCAAAGGACATTCCAAGACTTTAGAACCACCTAAAAGAAGGCGTTTCCCTCCAGTAGTGAATGCTTCCACTAAATCTCTGGATGATGACAGAAGCAATTTGCAGATGAGATTGGAGTAACTCTTCTACGGTAGTATGCCTTTTGATTCACGTAGCAGTGGCTGAATCTTCAGTCTGCTGGATTTTTTTTTCATCATCTGCCACTTCACCCAGAGATATTCTGAAGTTGTGCAATAGGTAGATTGTAATCGCCTGCACCCAGGAAGCAGCAGAAGAGTGAGCGTAGTGAGTCACAGACCACAGCAAAGCCCTTCCATGCATGTTGGGCTCACCTGGCAAACCCAGAGGATGTAAAGTTGACAGCTTGACAAGGATTACCTTTGTTATTTGTCAACAAACAGCAGTGACCATTGCAAGTCTTGGCAGCTTGACAGGGAGAGGCCTCAAGGGAAGAAATGGGGGAGCAAGTAAATAAGATAATGAAATATCCCATTCTCCAGATGACCGGCTGTCAGACAGGTGTGTCAACAAGAATTTTTATCTCACCCTAATGACCTATTTATCACGTTCAAGGCAATAGGAGGGTGTTCCTTTAGTGGCAGTGGGACCCTCAAGTAGATATGAATAATCGACCGGCTTTGAAATGAAGACTTAAATATCTGGCTCTATTAACTAACAGCTGTGTGACTTTGGGCAAGTCAGGTGACATCTGAGCATCTAGTTCCATGTGTCTATAAAATGGGAGTAATATCTGCCCTGCCTGACCCATAGGATTGTTGTAAATATCAAACAAGATAATGAAAGTAAAACAGTCTGTAGCTACAAAGTTCAGTACAAATAATATTTTTATCATCATTATTTTTGGTACTAATAGAAGTTATCCAAAAATCAAATCTGGAGAGACTGGACAGAAGCTGATTTGATTGTATTATGTCCATAGAAATAAATGCATTTATAAACTAATGTGTAGTCATCAGAATGTCTGCTGTTTACTATCTATTCTATTTCCAACATGCAAAAAATTATAGAAAAATGCCACCCTTGGCCTCTCAGGAGGGGCTTAGCACCAGCCCATCCGCACAGCTTCACTCCTTATGATTTAATTAAGCCTTCTTTCAGTCAACAGTTACTAAACACACCTTGCAGGCCAAGCCCTTTGTTGGTCAATGGACATACAAACACAACCAAGACAGCCATGTTTCCTGTTCATGGTAAAATCGTGGAGAGAGACAGGTAAAACATTCAGAACACTACATGTTAGAGGAACTTGTATACAAGCTAGGGAAAGTGGGAACAAAAGACAGGAACAGTCATTTCTACTTATCCAATCAGGAAAGCTTCAAAGAAGTGAGTCTTGAACCAAGTCTTAAAAGAGAAGCTGGCCTTCACCAGGCAGATGGCAGCAGGGAGGAATGCCCAAGAGAGGAAACTGTGAGAGCAAATGCTTTAGTGTTCTGGGGGAATTGAAAATTATCTGACTATGGGAGGAAAGGGGACAGTATTAGAGAAAGGTAAAGGGACAGGCAAGAATCATCATAAAAGCCTAAGTATGAAAGCTGACATTTACCCTGTAAGCAGTGGGGATTTAAGGAAACATTTTAAGCTTGGCTATGGCATGATTATATTTCCACTTTAGAAAAATGTCTTTTATGTGCTTTGAATATGGCATAGAAGAAGAAAAGCCTAGAAGCTGGAAAGCCCACAGAAGAATGCTTTTCCTGCTTATTTTTTTATATAGCAGAATCCTTCTTTCAAGTCAAACCTTAAGTGGGATCTTGATGAAATCAAACAAATAAAAGCAGAGCTGCTTTGGTAGAAGCAGGAGTCCAGGATCAGGAGTCATACCTATACGGCCTCCTTTCAGCCCCACAATAGTACCTGAGGCCCTTCTATGAAATCTTAAGGCTCTTAATATTGGAAAATGGTGTGTGTTAAGAAGACAAGAATGGCCCAGGTGAGAGATGAATAAGAGCATAAATGGAGACAGGATCAAACCCACAGTTCCTGGTAATGGATTAGTTGGAGGTGACAAGGAGAAGAAGAAATCCAGGACTGGGACAACTGGGTGGACGATGGGCAGCCAAGGAGGGTGGGCAGGTTTGAGGAACAATTAGTTCAGGTAAGGCATGTTGGGTTAGAGGAGCCTGTGACACATCTGGTGAGGACATCAGGTAGGCAGCTCAGGGGGAAAATCTGAGCTGGAGGGAAAAGATGTGGGAGTCAAGAGCAGGGCCAAGAGCAAAGATGAGATTCCTGTGGAAGAGTGGGAAGAGAGAGAAGAGAAGGTGACATGGATCAGACCCCTCAAATCTCCTAGAGTTGAAGAGTAGAAAGCTAAAAACACGGAGTCAGAAATAGGAAGAAAACTGGAAGAAAGTGGCACCCAGAAACCAAGGTACGAGAGGATCTCAAGACTGAATGTTCTGTGTGAAGCCCCAAAGTAGGACAGTAGCATTCCAACTCCTCCAGGACCTGTCACACAAAGAGACAGTGATGCCAACATGGAGGGGACTGAAAGATAAATTCACCTTGATTCTTGGGAAGACACTCTTCCCACAGTGAGAACCAAAGAACAGATATCCAATTTCTAGTGTGTCATGTCCTTGAAGAAGTGTCAAGTCCAATGCTGGATAATTAGGCAATAGTCCCCAGAAAGGAGTAGTGATTTAGAAATTCCAGTAATTGAAAGGGCCTCATAGTTCACCTAGTCCAATTATACCTGTGTTAAGTGGTCACTGCATTTACCTAACATTAGTAATAATGATAATGACAATGCTATACAGTGTACACAGTGTTTGGGTTTTTTTAAACATCTTTATTGGAGTATAATTGCTTTACAATGGTGTGTTAGTTTCTGCTTTATAACAAAGTGAATCAGTTATACATATACATATGTTGCCATATCTCTTCCCTCTTGCATCTCCCTCCCTCCCACCCTCCCTGTCCCACCCCTGCAGGTGGTCACAAAGCACCGAGCTGATCTCCCTGTGCTATGCGGCTGCTTCCCACTAGCTATCTATTTGACGTTTGGTAGTGTATATATGTTCATGCCGCTCTCTCACTTTGTCCCAGATTACCCTTCCCCCTCCCCGTATCCTCAAGTCCATTCTCTAGCAGGTCTGTGTCTTTATTCCTGTCTTACCCCTAGGCTCTTCATGACCTTTTTTTTTTTTCTTAGATTCCGTATATATGTGTTAGCATACGGTATTTGTTTTTTCTCTTTCTGACTTACTTCACTCTGTATGACAGACTCTAGGTCCATCCACCTCACTACAAATAACTCAATTTCGTTTCGTTTTATGGCTGAGTAATATTCCAATGTATATATGTGCCACATCTTCTTTATCCGTTCATCCGATGATGGACACTTAGGTTGCTTCCATGTCCTGGCTATTGTAAATAGGGCTGCAATGAACATTTTGGTACATGACTGTTTTTGAATTATGGTTTTCTCAGGGTATATGCCCAGTAGTGGGATTGCTGGGTCGTATGGTAGTTCTATTTTTAAGGAACCTCCATACTGTTCTCCATAGTGGCTGTACCAATTTACATTCCCACCAGCAGTGCAAGAGTGTTACCTTTTCTCCACACCCTCTCCAGCTTTTATTGTTCCTAGATTTTTTGATGATGGCCAATCCAAAAATGGGCAGAAGACCTAAATAGACATTTCTCCAAAGAAGATATACAGATTGCCAACGAACACACAAAAGGATGCTCAACATCATTAATCATTAGAGAAATACACAGTGTTTTATATGTGCTGCCACATTTGATTCTCCTCATAGTACCCCTCCAAGTACTTAAGTGGTAGCTTATCTTCTATAAAATACTCACTACCTCACAAGACAACTCACTCCATTTTCGAAGCATCTCTGTTAAAAAGTCCTTTCTTTTTGAGCTAGAATCTTCCTCCTTGTAGTTTTCACATTAGTTCTGCCCCTTAGGGCCTGATAAAGCTGGTTTATTTAAAGATAAAACCCATGTCCTCCCCCAGTCTCAGCTCTCTCTCGTCTTCTCTCTCCTCCCCTCACCATGGAAACATATCAATCATCTCCTTCAATCATTCCTTCTAAGGCATGATTTTGAGTCATTTCATCATTCCTTGATAGCTCTCCTTCAAAAAGGTTACATGCCTTAACATTCTAGGCCAGCATAGAGAAGATAAATGCTTCAGCTTTTTGAGTAACTAGGTAGTAACCATGTAGCACTAATCTGGAAATGCCTGTCAGGTCTCCATCTGTCCACTCAGTTCAGCACCTCCACCCTCAGCCCTTTCGTCCGTGCTTAGCTTTTCCTGAAGTGGGAAGATTCATCCAGGTTTCCTACTGCTAATGCTTCTGGCTTTCTCCCAACCCAGCCTCCACTTCCAGTTTGAAAAGCTGGGAAGAAAACTAACCCTTATTACCACCTACTAGGGGCCAGATGCTGGGAGAGGTACACTTTCATGTGACTCATCTCACTTAAGTCTCATGACAGCTCTGCAGAACAGTAACTTGTTCAAGGTCACACAGGAAATAAATGATGAAATAGGCATTCAAACCCAGGTCTTTCTCAATCCAAAAATCACCCTCATTGAAATCTACAGCTGTACTGTCCAGTACAACAGCCATTTGCCACATCTGGCTATTGCACATGTGAAATGTGGCTGTCTGAATTGAGATGTGATATAAGGGTAAAATATACAACAGACTTTGAAGACCTAGTTCAAAAGAAGAACGCAAAACATCTCATTAAAATTTTTATGTTGAATACATGCTACTTAATGCAATGTGGTGACCTAAATGGGAAGGAAATCCAAAAACGAGGGGATATATATAGCTGATTCATTTTGCTGTACAGTAGAAACTAATGCAACATTATAAAGCTTCTATACTCCAATAAAAAGTAATTAAAAAGAAAACAGTAACTGAGAAGGAGATTACAATAATGATAGTCTACAACATCTAAAAAAAAGTAAAAAAAATAAAATTTTAGAACTGAATGATACTGAAATTGCAATATATCATAATGTATGAAATGGTGGTAACTTGGTTTAAATCAAAGTTATATCCTTAAATGTTAATATTAGAAATAAAAAAACTGAAAAATTTTTAAATTTATGTTGATTACATGTTAAAATAATAATATTTTTATATATTGGGTTAAATAAAATATATTTTTAGAATTAGCTTCACCCGTTTCTTTTTACTTTTTTAAATGTTGCCACTAGAAAATTTAAAATTATATATGTGCTTTGATTTGTGGCTTGCATCATATTTCTTTTGCACATCATTGATCTAGAACACTAGAATGAAAAGTTTCAACTCTTTGGAAGTTACTATCCTAATATAAGAGCATGTAAGTCAAGGAGTAGCCATTTAATTAGTTTAGTATCAGATGGGATTAGAAGTTCTTGACCAGTGATGGAATCTGAGCTTTACCTTTCTGCATTCTATCACTGTTTTATGTTTTGTTTTATTTTTCAAACTTCCCGGAGGCTTTGCATGAACGTAGTTCTATAAATAAGTGAAATAAATCCATATCTCTTTTAGCCGTTAAGGACATGTATTTTTTTTCATCTCACATGTGTTACAATATGTCATAATATTCCACAAAACTTACTGCAACTGGATAACACCATGTATGTTCAAACTGGGAATCATCCTTAGAAGGAACGGCTGAAGCCTTTAAAGAAAATAATCCTATATATGATATTTTTTGTGTTTTGCTGGAATGAGTTTTATATTTTTATTGCTCTGCACATTTGGCAAACAAGAAAACACAGAATTATTTTAAACACAGAAGTTCCAAATCAGAAACTGAGACATAGTAATTGAAACCAAAATTAGCTTAAGTGGTCACTGGGTTTACTATCTGACATTAATAAAGATGATAATAATATGTAGCATATCACAGTATTTAATATATGCAGTCTAATTTAATCCTCACAGAAGCCCCTGAAGTGGGCCATAGTAGTCTAAATATGCCCATTTACCAAGCGAAAATTTGAGGCTCCAGAAAGTTAAGTGAATGGAACCTAGAGTTTCTGAGTCCAAGTCTGGTCATCTTTCCACTTTGTCCCACGTTGGATCATGAAAGGTATTACAAGTCTGACAGTTATACTGTCTGGGGCTTAGAGAGAGTTTCTTACTATGGGGTAAAAGATTTATTACCAGATTAATTTAGATGCCACAGGAAAGCACCTGATTTGGTAATGGGTGTAGGGTGATTACTCAGTAAACGTAATTTTCCTTTCTTTTCCCATACCAAGAAAAGCCTTTTGATAGATAATGCTACAAAATGATCACTTATCGCTGTTCTTATTTTTTGGGTTAAAGATACCTGCCTTCCTTTTGCTGAGTTATCTGGATGCTTTGTGTCCTCGTCATTGCTGTCATTACATTGCTGTAACCCCCTGGTAAAGAGACCTTAGACTTAAACCCTCAAAATCCAGCTGAAGGAAAATTAAAGAATAAGAAACTACTTACTGATGATTGTCATACGTATTACTATCAAGATTAAACCTGTTCATGGTGATTTGACAAAGCATCAGGTTCTCTATGAAATCCTCAGGACCCCATCACCTACCAAAACCTACAAGGATGAAATGCAAAAATGCCAGTCATGGAAGCCTGCCTATAGCTTGGGGGTCAACCCAAGCTGCCAAAACAAGGCTTTGATATGAAAGAAACACAGAATCATCCATTATGACATCAACATATACTACTAAATATCATAATAATGACTCACATTTATAGTTACTTTAGAGTTTAAAAAATGCTTTCACCTCCATAATCTCATTTAACTCCCAATTTACAGATGTGGAAGTTGAGATGTTACAAATCTTGCAGAACTAGCCCAACAACACAAGCTGCCTGCCTCCAATTATGTCAGTTGGGAATTTTTAAATTGCAAAGCTTTAACATTAAAAATAAGTTTTTGACTTCTGTAACAGAAAAGTCAAGAAATGGTTCTGGATTCAAGGAAGCTTGATCAGGTCAATGATATGACCAAGAACCTGACTTGTCCCATCTTTTTTCCTCTGCCTTCTACGGGGCCAACTTCACCCTAAAACCAGCCTCCATCATGGTTGCAAGATGGCTGTCTATAACTGCAAGAGCCTGATGATTCTTCATCCACATCTAGCAGGAAAGTTTTTGCCCCAATATTCCTGGCAAAATCCTGAGACTCACTCTGACTGGAATAACTTAGGTTACATGTCCCCCTCCCCCAAAGCCATCATAGAGGCTTCGGGAAGAATGCACTCCTTCTCCTGGAGCCTGGGGTACAGGCAGCTTCTGTGGAACTACATGAAACCCCACAGGAAATCAGGAGCCCTTGAGAAGGAAGAAGGGCTAATGGATGCTAGAGAGGCAAATCAACAAATGTCCACTATACCAGTCTAGGCTTTTCCCATTAATACACAGTGGTGAGGAAGACAAAAAATAGGGTAAGTGGATGGCAAACACAGATGTCTTGATATATTTTTGTAGCACTGGAGACGGACTGGAGAGTCTCTGTATACATGGGGATTTTCCTCCTGGTAGGTGTATTAAGCTGAGTAGGCTAAAAGTTACTTAAAAGTTTTGCTCCCTAAAGCACTTAGTTACCCTGAGTTCCTGAAACAAAAGAAGACCAGGAGACACGTGTCAACACCAAAGCTTATCCAACAATTGTGCAAAAGATAATGCTTTCCCTATGCTCCCTATACATAAGAGCTAGGTGATGGCAGTATCTTGACAGACTTCACTAAAAACTAAAAGTCTGACTCTTGCCTGGTACTGGGACCGAATGTTTTACATTCATTTAATGCTTACAGCAAACTCTATGAAGTAGGGACTAATTACCAACTCCCATTTCACAGATAAAGAAACTGAGGATCAAAGACGTTAAATGATTTACCCAAGCTCACTCAGGATAGGAATGCAGCTCCATTTCAGAGTCTATGCTCTTAATCATTGTGCCACTCTGTCTTAGGTGGTCAATGGCAAATTTTGCCACTGTATGGCTCTCTTGGAGACTCGTGCCATTTGCAGGCAGTTCTTGAAAATCAAAACCCTTCTTTCATCACAATGCACACCTTATAGGAAAAAGGAAGTCCTGGAGCCCCTAGAATCCACCTTCAGACTCTTCCACTATTTTCATATGCTCAAGAAAGTAGCAGGGTTCTGGGACCCACAGACCTGTGTTCAAATCCTGACTTTGCTACTTATCAGCTATTTGACTTTTAACAAGCCAGTTAACCCTTGTGAGCCTAACCTTCTTTACCTGTAAAATATAGACATTACCTGCTCTCTGGATTGTCTGAAACATAATTCGGGTCATAGGCTAGCACATAGAAAATGTACAGTAATTATTAGCTGCTTTTTCCTCCTCTCCCATTATGTCTTTCATGTTTCCACTTCCTTTGAATATGGTTGTACCTGATTAAGGATAGGAAGCTCAGAACATGTTTGCAGGGTTTTCTTTCTTAATATGTGTTCATTCTCAGAACTCTGAGTGACACTATACACCAAATAGGACAATTTTATTTAAAAGCTGTCACTCTTTCTTGCTGAAGTTTTAAGAATCTTTTTCCTATTGCTGGAATGGTGGACAGAAAAATAAGAAAACTTTTTTTTTCATTGAACCCTTTGGGCTTGTTTTCAAAATGGACTTACTTGCTTTTTTGTAGAAAGGGAGTAGTATAGCTCATTTAAAGGGGGGGGGGGGGTCCTTTGCAGTGAGAAGAAAGGTCGGTGGCGAATTCAGGCCTTAATGAGTTAGCTTTTACTATGTAAGCTAATTAGTAAACTCAAGTTCCCAGGGCAAGGAGCTAAGATAAAGAGAGGTAGCAGGTAGTTTAAAAAATGCCTCTGGAAAAAGCACATCATTGGGAAATCATGCTGCTGATAGACCTTAATCACTTTTTCTTCTAGTTTCTGCCAAATTTTGGAGCACAGAAAATAATTTCAGTTTTGCTTTTGTTTTGCTATGTTTCTCCTGAGCTAAGAGATGGGAAGAAACTGGGCAACAACTTAATCAGATCCACGAGCATTAGTGCCTAGGGAAGCCCATGGATGTCAAAGGAGCAAAGACTTCTGGCAGAATAAAACTTGGTGGATACGGTCACCCCTAGAGTTAACACCAGAGTCCACTTGGCAGCAGCTTCTCCAAACTGCAGGCACGACACCTGACAGGAAATTACCAGACCTTCCAAAAAGGATGAGCATCACAGCAGGCCCACAGGAAGTAGACAAGAAGAGCTGAGTTTATACCTCTGTGTTGTAAATGCCAAGCGGTATGTGTGAATGAAACTGGGTCCTTGTGGTGTGGGCTTTGATGTGGTGCCAACATGAAAATGAATAGAATCAGAGAGCAGTTTAGAAGCTATTACCAGGAGAGCTTTCTCCTGGAGAACTTATTAAGTGGGAAATGTGAAATCAGAAACCTTATTATAGAGAATAGGCCAGCAAAAGCCTGCCCTTTTTGGAACACATAATTCTAATTCAGTTACTGAGTCGAACCATGTGAAATTGCTATTTCAGAGGTTAAAAATGGTTCAAAATTGGAAATTTCCTGTGGCGTTTAGGCATGTGATAAAGGGGAAGATGATGGACACTGAATGACATTTTTCACCACTATTATATGTCAGGAACTCAACTAAGTAAAAAAAAATATATATATATATAGAGAGAGAGAGAGAGAGAGATGTATACATATATTATATAATTTATAAAATATCATTTAATTTAATAGTATCACAACTCTGTAAGATCAGTAGTATTATCTTTATTTTCAGAAGAGAAAGCTAAGGAGCAGAGGAGGTAAACTAACTTGCTTGAGGTCATGCAGAGTTGGGATGCAGACAAACTCTGGGGCCGTGTTGCCAAAAACCAGTCGTGAATTCTCAGTAGTGCTGGACACTGCAGATCAATCCCTCCTCCTTGAAACAGCTTCTTCCTTTGGTCTTTCTTGGCTACCTCCTATCTCACTGGCCACACACTTACTGGAATCTCCTTATCTTCACAGCCTGTAAACATGCAGTGGGTCCAGAGCTTCAGCCTCAGACCCACTCTCTATTTATACACTCACTTCCTAGATTATTGTATCCAGTCCTCTATTTACCAGCTACTTACTGATGATTCCCAAATTTATATCTCCAGAGGCCTAACCTCTCCTCTGAACTCCAGACTAGTCTATCTAACCAACTATTTGCCTTCTTCATATGGAAATTCAATAAGCAACTTGAACCTAATACATCAGAAACTGAACCCTGGATCTCCACACCCACTACCCAAAAGCATTGATCCTTCATCTGTCTTCCTGATCTTAGAAAATGGCAATGCTATACTTCCTCCCACATAGGCCAAAACAACCAGAGAGGAAGTGTTTTTGACTTCTCTATTTCCCTCACAGTTCATATCTAATCTATCAGCAGATCCTGAAGTTTTTTCCTTCAGATTATATGCTGAATTGAAACACATCTCATAATTCCACTACACAATAATCCAGGCCACCATCATCTCTCACTAGACTTTTACAGAAGCCTCGTAACTGGTCTCCCTGTTTCCACCTTTATCACTCTCTAGTCTGACTGCATTGCAGCCCAAGCGATCTTTGTAAAACATAAAACAGATCACGCCATTTTTCACTCAAAACCCTACAGTGGCTTCCTATCACACTCAGAAAACATCATCCAAAGTCTTCTCCAGGGCCTGCCACGCTTCATTGATATGACCCCTCACTACTTTCCTAATCTCCTCTGTGATGGATGAAAACCAACCACTTCCCATTGAGAGGTGGAATCTATTTTTCCTCCCCTTGAATCTGAATACAGTACAACTAAGAGTATGATGGAAGTGACCCATTGCCAGTTCCAGGCCCAAGTCTTTAAAAGGACTAGTAGTTTTGACTAGCAGCATGGTATCTGAGAGTCCTGAAGCACCACGTAAGAAGTCCAATGCCCTCAGGCCACCATGCTGTTAGAAACACAGATAACATGGTGGCAACATGGCCATGGGCAGGCATTCCAGTCAACAACCACAACTGAGATCCTAGGCACCAATGGCAGCCATGTAAGTAAGCCATCTTGTATTCCCAGCCCAATCAAGCCTTCTGATGTCTCTATGCCTAAATGCTACTTGAGTGTAACCATGTGAGAGATCCTAAGGAAAAACCACCCAGCCAAGCCCAGGATCACAGATGATAATAATTGTTTCAATCCACTAAGTTAGAGTTTGCTATGCTAACTATAGTTAGATAGTTAACTGGAATATCACTTCCTCCCATTCTCTCTCTTGTTCACTCCACTCCAGCCACAAAGACCTACTTACTATTCCTCTAATGTACCAGACATATTACTTACTACCTCCAGTCTTTATACCTGCTTTCCTGTACATGGCATGCTCTTCCTTCAGATATCTACATGGATTCATTCGAGGTTCTGCTCAAACAACAGAGAGGGCTTCTCTGATGAATTTATCTAAAATACCACCCCATCACTCTGTCTCTTATCAAGCTTTATATTTCTTCCAAGCATTTCAGAACACCTAACATATTTTAGACTTGTTTATTACCTGCTTTCTACTAAGAAAAGGACAAATTTGCAATAGCAATGATATTGACAGCTTTCATTTGTAGCTTTTTATTGCCTAGAGCAATAAATAGAGCAATAATAGAGCTTTTTATTGCCTAGAGCACAGGTATTTATACATTGGTTGAATGAATGAATGAATGAGATTCTACTGTCCAAGTACTTTCCAGTGCATTACACTAGTATGGAGAGGAAAGGATAGGAGAAAGGAAGAAAATGTAGGTGGTGCAGAGAGACAAAGAGCCAATTACACAAAGAAGGGGTATTTCTTCTACTTTGAAAATCCTGCCCCAAATTTCTCTCTTTCTCTTGAGGCTTTACTATTGGGGATATTATAAATTTCTGTTTATTGCCTCAGTTCATCTAAGGTGAAAATGTCACTTTTGTATAAATGTGAGCTGCTATGCGCATGTAATACACAGACCAAATTCAAGTGCGTATGTATTGCATATTCATAGAGACAAATATGGATTCTTAGCAGGTGTTGGAGGGGCAGTTTATGGCAGAGAGAGAAACTAAGAAAGTTCAGCCTCAGGGTCTGTCACCAATGAGACCTCCACAAATCATGATGTTTTAATACTTTCAAGAAAGTAGCAGGGTTCTAGGATCCCACAAACCTCTGTTTGAATCCTGACTTTGCTACTTACTGGATGTTTGACCTCTGACAAACAATTAACCCTTCTGAGCCTTATCTTCTTTATCTGCAAAATATATCCAAAATGGTCTAAAAGATAGAAGCACAGGTTTTATAAGTACACTGACCAGAATTCCAGTCCTAGTCTAACCTCTTCCTAAACCTCTCAGTTCCTCAGTTTTCTCTTTGGTGAAAAAGGAATAATAATACCTTTTGAGAAGGCTGGTGTAAAAACTATATGAGACCAGGAATGTGACATAATGGTAGCTAGAATTTAGTTACCATTATGTTACATTCTGGATCTCATAAAATCCTCTGTTCTAAGCAACACCAACCTTATTAGGTAGGTACTAATACTATCCCTTGCCCAAAATCACAGAGCTAACTAGCACAAATGGAATGGGATTTAAACCCAGGCAGTCTAAATCTAGAGCCCAAGCTCTTAATCACTCCATTCTGTAGCCTCTCTGAAAGCTTAGACCAATATCTGGCACATATTACACTCTAAAAAAAATAGCTATTTTAACTACTGCTAATACTATATATCATCATCACGATCATAATGATCATCATTTTCGTCATCATGTTAGTGTCTAGAGACACTATTTTCTTGTCCATAGGAGAAAATTCCAGACTCTTGCATCTTATAAGCCTGAAGCTGAAAGTTTGCCCCTACTTGTTCAGTTATAAACCCAGACACTGAACAGAACTCCTCCATGACCCTGACTATAAGCAAATGGGTCAGGGTAGAGGGGGAAAAAGCATAGCTGTTGCAGTGACAAGTTGGCGTTGGGTCATGTTAGCTCCATAGAGCCAATAGTGCACATCTCTTTTCAACTCTGTAATTACCTTGATAACTGGAGTTTGGCCATGATGGGAATATTTACACCACAGAAATCAGCAAACACAACAAATCAAGGCTTTGTTTTTCCCCAAAGAAAGCTGGCTGTTAAATATTTGCCAGCACATCACTGTTGTGAAGTCAGACAGGCATGAGTTTGAATTCTCATGCAATCAAGTGGGATCTCAAGCAAGTTAATTAACTTCTCTAAGGCTTATTTCCCTCATATCTATTACAAAAATAATAGATCCCTAATGGGTAGTTATAAAAATTAAATGATGTTCTATGTGTAAAGTCCTTAGGAAAATATGTGGCACTTAGTAGTCACTCTCTAAGTGATAGCAATTTTGTTAGTTTTATTATTTGCATTGCATTAAATAAAAGTGGATGGCAAAAAACATGGTATAAATAAGAATATACAAGTACCAACCCAACAATGTACAATTCACCAGGGTTGGTTTCACCCTTCTAGAAACTGTCCTAGCCATATCCCAACTCAAAAGATCTGAACTTAAATGCTTCCTACTCTCTGCTCAAGTAATGCATTTGGATCCATTTCTCACGTTACAAGCCCCTGCCTGCACCATTCAGTCAGGGTCATGGTGAACCTTACGTCATTAACAGTGGCATAATAAAAACAAATATTGTTTCATTTCCCCATGACATGATTAATTCTCATATGCATTCAAGGTTGGGCCTGCTCTTGATGAGTAACTAGAGAGCAAATCGCAAAATCATCAACCATTTGAGCTGGAAAATTATTGTGTACTCCTCTCATCCACTTTGCAGATGGAGAGATTAAGTAGTTAGGTGACCTGCCCTCTAGAAATAGATGGCTCTAGATCATGAATTGTTTACAAATTGTAAGAGATAAATGATGCAAAGAAGGGAACCAAAGACTTAGCGACCTCTCTACTGTCCCCAAGACCTAGCCCGCCACCCCTCCCATTGCCATTGCCAGGTTTCAGTGTGTCAAATTATATACCATAGAAATTTAATGATTTAATGATGTCCTTTATTCTCTAGTGGAACTACTGTATTTTATTAAATTCAACAGTTCCAGATCTGGAAGGACCAAGTCTATTGCTCAGCTCACTCTTTGAAAACTTTAAGGGCTGTACAAATTGTGGGACACCTAACTGCTCTGAACACTCATATCTCTCAAGGTGTCCAAGCCTCATCCTGTAGCTCCCTCTCAGAGAATCATAATATGTATTAGCATATTAGAGGCTCTCAGAAGCTTCACAGTACAGACACCTTTTACAACTTTTTATTAACCATATGTTTATTTTTAATTAGACCAATGTTTCCCAAGTTTTTTTTTAACTACAGAACTCCCTTTGTGCGGCATATCTATTAATCTCGGACAGAGAGTATTCAGTATAAGACCAATCTGGGGCTTCCCTGGTAGCAGAGTGGTTGAGAGTCCGCCTGCCGATGCAGGGGACAGGGGTTCGTGCCCCGGTCCGGGAAGATCCCACCTGCCACGGAGCGGCTGGGCCCGTGAGCCATGGCCACTGAGCCTGTGCGTCCGGAGCCTGTGCTCTGCAGCGGGAAAGGCCACAACAGTGAGAGGCCCTCATACGGCCAAAAAAAAAAAAAAAAAAAAGACCAATCTGATAAAAGCTGATCTAGTCCAACAAGTTTAGAGAAGAAACTGAATTTCTGGGTAAAGATCCAGCTCTTTCACCTCCCACTCTTTGCCACTGCCTCTCCTTACTGATCCCTCAGTATGCGTCAATAGGCTAGGTCTGGGCTGTATGATTTCCCCAGGGACCTACCCTAGCCCCACTCCAATCCAGTGTGCTACTGAGCAACTTAAGAGCAAATCCAAAGAAGTGATTTGGGTAGGAGGCAAACCAGGAAGGACTTAAACAGGGAGGAAGAAAAAGAAAAATGAAGAGGAAAAAGTGCCTAACATACAATAGGTACTCAATAAATAATACCTGACTAATCTATACTGAGTTCATAAAGGAAGCAGATTCATTCATGTACTTAGTAAGTGTATATTAAATGCCAACTGCGTGCTAGCACATGTTCTGGGTCCTGGGGATATAGCAGTGAATAAACAAAGTCCCTACCTTCATGAAACATCCAATTAAATCAAGTGTGACAAAATCCCAGCATGTCAGAGTCAGAAGTTACCTTATCTCCTACAGCCCAACCCTCTAATTGTTAAGACACAGAAATTCAGATCCAGAAAGAAGAAATTCCCCCAAGGTCACCCAAGAAGTTAGTAGCAAAGCTGAAATTTAAACTCCAGTTTCCTGACCATAAATTCAGTGCTTATCCACCCACACCAGCCTGCCTAAATTAAGAATGTTTGATATCATAATCTTAAAAGGAAGTCGTGGTGCCATAAATCATCATCAAACGATAGAGACGTAAATATTATATTCCTGACCCCAGTTCAGCATCTAAACATACAATACTTACGAATCTCAGGTCCTGGCCAATGTTTTGTTTTGTTTTTTGTTTTTGTTTTTTTATACATCAGGTTCTCATTAGTTATCTATTTTATACATATTAGTGTATATATGTTAATCCCAATCTCCCAATTCATCCCACCCCCCTTTCCCCCCACTGGTGTCCATATGTTTGTTCTCTACATCTGTGTCTCTATTTCTGCCTTGCAAACTGGTTCATCTGTACCATTTTCTCTAGATTCCACATATATGCATTAATATATGATATTTGTTTTTCTCTTTCTGATTTACTTCACTTTGTATGACAGTCTCTAGATCCATCCGCGTCTCTATTGGCCAGTGTTTTTGGCTTACTAGAGTAAATTACTTACTATTACTTTAAGAAACAAAACTCAATTAGCCAACGCTCAGGAATCAGGAAGACTAAGGAAGAGAGAAAGGGAACTGTCATTTTGTGTTCTTTCCAAATAGGTGATCAGGAAATAAGAAGTGGAAAGGGCAAGGGTTTTGGAATCAAATTGAGTTTTGAAGCCCAATTTTGCCTCCTATTAGTTGTACAACCATAGGAAACTCACACTCGGTGAGGAAATTCACACTCAATTTCCCCACTTACAAAATGAATTCTCACAGAACTTTTACGGGGATTCTATGAAATGATATGTGTATGTAGTATATTCAGGGCTAAAAAAGTAGTCATTCCTTATACTTCCCCACACCTCTTCTTCTGATGGCCAACTTTCTTACTTTAAGACCTGTTAATGAACTAGAAGATGTTCACTTAGTTTGGTGAAACATAATAATGTAATAACCTTAAAAAGTCTGAGGAAAATGCCCCTAAACTCATGGTGTGCACAACAGGCCTGGAATTTGGATTCTTTCATTTGGTGGAGTTTTCATATTTTCAGCCTTTGGTCAGACTTAAATTCCAGGGAGACATCCTTGCCTAATATTTTGGCACTTTCCCTAGTCACAGTTCGAAGCCAGAAGTATAGATATAAGTGAAATGAAAAAATAATGAAAAACAAAAGTCAATCAAACCTTTTTCCTTTTTCCTTTAATGGGATAAAAAATTTTAAAAAGCAAATCTGTTTGACTTTCAGTCAAAGCCTGGGATCAAGTTTTCATTCTGCAAACGTTTCGCCATGCTTTAATTTGATAGGGTTCCACCTACCCCACACTGGCCACATTTTCTTTTTCTTTTTTTTTTTTTTTTTTGCGGTACGCGGGTCTCTCACTGCTGTGGCCTCTCCCATTGCGGAGCACAGGCTCCGGACGCGCAGGCTCAGCGGCCATGGCTCACGGGCCCAGCCGCTCCGCGGCATGTGGGATCTTCCTGGACCGGGGCACAAACCCGTGTCCCCTGCATCGGCAGGCGGACTCTCAACCACGGCGCCACCAGGGAAGCCCCTGGCCACATTTTTTAAACCCAAGAGCTCCTTTTGCAGGTAATATCTTATCGAGACCAACGACTCTTGTGACTAACTCTCAGGTTATGCCTTTGGAAAAACATATGCACACAGGTCTTGCTAGAGCTGAGAAAAAACAAAGATTTTTGTCTGTTGTCAATGTCATGTGCTTCAATACTGGTACCAACACAATCATGTCAGAGACACAGCCATCTGAATGCCATTGTAATTAGCATCAAGATTTTGTAACGTCCCTCAATCAAACTGTATATCTGCAGTTTAGCTCCTTTCCAAAGGGAGCTAAGAGGCAGACAAGCCTCTTGCATCACCTTACTATCCCTTCTCCCTGCCATGCCTGAAGGAAATCACACTGTATTTTTGGCAGAAGCAAAGACAAGGCAGAGATGTTAATGAGGGAGCTGGACATGCACAAGAATTCCAGCACTTGTGTGTTCCAGAAAGTGAACTGATAGAACGCTTACAGGGATGCTTGCTCTCTGTGGAAGTCATCAAGGGTTGACATTAACAAGGGAATAGTAATAAACCTAAATTCAGGAAAAGTAAAAGAATACTAACAGCAGGAGGTTGAGGGTTGCAGAGAGTAGGAAGTGTCCACTCTTGGCTGTGCTTTAACTCCCATGTACATTTCATGAGTCTCCTCCCCACCTGGGCCTCTGGAAAATGAGGAAGCATTGGGCCAGATGGGATCTTGGGACCCTCCCAGGTCTGATACTCTGTGAATAGACAAAACAACACAATGTCCACAGCAGGACTCTGAGAACTGGGCTTCACTGACAAGCCAGATGATGCCAAAAGACCATCCATGTGGAGATCATCAATGACAGTAGATAGACCTAGAAGTAACAGGATACCTACCTGATTTGCATAATAAAAAGAAAAGTGATCAGGCAGCACTGGAGTCACTCAAAGCATTGCCACTTTGAAATGTTTCATTTCTTATGGAATGTGATTTTTCCTCCCTGTTTGAAATAGTGATCAGGTTGCCTAACTGAAGGATTTTTCTAAGCCCAGTCATGAGCATATTAAAAATCCTGGAGGCTAACTTTTGGAAAAAATAGATTTTTTAAAATTAGAAACCCAACGAAGAGGTCCGGTAAAGCATCTCTGTAAGAAAGAGACATAGGGAAATTCCCTGGTGGTCCAGTGGTTAGGACTCCACGCTTTCACTGCTGAGAGCCTATGTTCAATCCCTGGTCAGGGAACTATGATCCCACAAGCTGTGTGGCACAGCCAAAAATATATAAATAAATAAAAATTTTTTTAAAAAAAGAGAGAGACATAGCATTGAGCACCTAGTATGTGCCGGACACTAACACTCACAACTGGGAAACATGAGGGATCGACACAACCCCCAGCTCCCACAGATAGGTACACAGTCCCTAAAGTAAAGGTCAGAGATAATAAAGAATGAGAAGGAGGCCATCTATCCTTCCTTGGGGATGTTAGAAGTGACATTGTAGTAAGAGTGACATCAGATTGGCCCTAGAAGTGTCATTTTATGGACCTCTGGCTATGACAAAAGTGTTACAAGTGGAAAAATGAAGGATGCTGTATTTGCAAAGGATAAGATTTTTCAAAACTGTATTGAACCTCAGTTCTCTCATCCCTAAGTTGGAAATAAGAATACTCCCTGCCTTGTAGAAACAGAGCTCTTCAATTCAATGAACGTTTAAGAAGCACCTAAAACACAGAGTAAGCTGTATGTGTGACACCACGATAAGATTCAAGGGGGAAAGGAGAAAATGATATTGGGGCTCCACCTCCATGAGAACAGTGATCAACTCTGAAATTATAGAGGCTTAATTAAGGTCGTATAATTAAGTATCTGGTGTTTTTCTTCAGGGGACCATAAAATGCTCCCTGTGTAAAACTTTCTTAACATGATCCCTAAGACATCTTTGGAGGGAGAAGAAAAATAGAAAAGATATTGTAGTTCCTCATGAGTAGGTTGAGCCTAGTCCAGCTTAAAGGTTAGACAGATGCTCCCTCTCCACTCCAGCTATCTCCAACCAGGTTCAGGTTTAAGCATCATGATGAAGCTGGGACCCCTGCAGGAACTCACCAGTCTCCAAGATCATCAAACTCAATGGCATCTGCAAATATCAATACATTGAGCCTCAATGGAACTACATTTACTGATTTTCCACTGCATGTCAGGCCCAGAGCTGACCTCAGATAGAGCATGGGATGCAGAACCTTGCTCCTTTGCTCATCAACTTTAGGGAACTCAGACATACAATCAAGGAAAATTCCATATGGAATGTTCTAGAACAATGCCATCTGGAACAGTCAGAGAATAGTGTTACAGAGGAGGTGCCATTTGGGTTACCAAGCAGAGAACATGTACAGTAAGGACATGTCAGGCAGAAGGAATACCTCGAGCAAAGGCTCAGAGGGGTAAAGGAGCATGGGAACCTGTTCAGTGTCATGCTTGAGAAAACAGTGAGTCGTCTGGAGGCAGAGAATGTGGCTAGAGATGTGTGCAAGAGCCAAGTTATAAAGGGTCGCCCTGTGTGCCAAGGCAAGGAGCTTGGCTGTCATCCAATAGTCATGGGGAACCACTGAGAGCTTTCAGACGCAGGAGTGACGTGGTCTTTAAGAGTGCTCCCTCTCGGGCACTATGAAGGCAGACTGTCAGGGGAAAGACCAAAGGCAAGGAGGCAGGTTAGGAGGAGTTTTATTGCTATTTTTGTGTGGACCATCTGTTCTGAAAGGAACAACACAGAGTAAGTCATGTGCCCTGAAAACCTTTTACGTAGGCTACTATGGGGGCTGTTTAGCACATAGTGGACACACATCAGAGAATCAGGACGTAGTGCCAAGTGAGAGGCAGGCAGCACAGAATGGTGGTCTTAGAGGGAGAAAGAGCCAACAAAAACTCAGTCCAGCAATTTTCAGTTGTATGACACTGGGCAACTCAACCAAACTCATGGAGCTGCAGTTTCCTCGTGTGTAAGACGGCAATCCTGATGCCAACCTGGCCAGCCTCCTGTGAGTGAGAGATGCACACAAGGTCCCTGGCAGAGCTTCGGGCACAGAGTGGGTCCTCTGTAAGTGGTATCCACCATTATTACAGTGGAAAAGCCTTTTGCCAAGAATGCTCTCAGAAAAGATCCATTCACCAAGACAAGAGGCTTCCTCTGCTGAGCACCAGTAACCAAAGCAAACAGAGCAATGGGGACAAACTCAGAGTTAATACCTACACGAGAGGCTCAGGTGTCTCTTTGATGGAAAGCAAAAACCAGCCTGAGTCTAACAAGCCCATACACACCGATCAGAGCTGCCTATGCTCAGCAGCCTTGGGCACATTCCCACGTAACCTGGTTTGACAAGCTGCGCTGGCCAAGTGCCCAGCTTCCAATCAGAATCTACAAGGCCTAGAGATTATTTGACAATTTCTCTCTCTCTAGGAGGGCAGTTATGGTGCAGAATGGAGGCATCAATATACATTTTAAGCATATACACATCACCCTTTCATTTCCTATCTCATTTAGAGGCTCAATTACTTCTTCTGGATAGCAACAGTACCACTCTCGTGGCACAAAGCTCTGAACATAGCTTCCACAATTAGCACAGCTAATTTACCATCTGGGAACAGTTTGGGTTCTAGAATCATGGCTCATGGTTGCAGATATTCTGATATTCTCAGCTCAGACTGTGTTGAGGTTCCTGCTCTAGACCACTTATTTGGAAACTGAGAGGACTCATGCATGAAAACATGCTCATTGCTAACTACTGGGGTGGCCAAAAAGTTCATTCAGTTAATGAATATGTTGTTCAATAAAGTTCTTGGTGAAAATGACAAATGTGTCTTTTATTTTGCTTAAAACCAAACGAACTTTTTGGCCAACCCAATATTATCTCTCCTCCTATCTCCTGACTCTCATCCTCTCATTTGCATTCTGGAAACTTGTCATGATCCCATTCAGACACCAACTGTCTCCTTCCCTCTACCACTGTATGTTGCTCAAAGTATCCCATACCCACTGCTGCTTCTCACCTGGTAGTCACCCTTCAGCCTTTGGAAATCCCTTTCTGCCTTCCCTATGAGACTGAAATGTTCTGGGCAAGTCACTAGTGATCTTTCCAAACACAACAGGGTCTCACCCTACTTGGCCCCGCTTCAGTACTGTCCACTTGACCACTCACCACTTCTGCAAAGCCACCCCTCTCTTGACTTCCTGACACTCCTCCCACTCTCCTGGCCACCCCAGGGTCACACTGGCCGATCCTTCTTCTTCTGTCCATTTCTGGTCGTGGGCTTTCTGGAGCTTTTTTCCCAGGGTCCCCTCTCTTCCCATAATCCTCTTCCTAGAAGATGCCACAGCTATCTACCCTGGTTCCAGATGCCTCCTACGACCCCAAGAATACAGAATCTTCTTCGACTCTAGCCCAACTCTCTCTCTCATGAATCTAAACAGCAAAGTCAGGCCCCTGGTGGAATCCCACACCTGCTTGTCCTACACTGGCCTCAAACACAGCTGTCCAAATCCAAACTCTCAACTTTCCCATCAAAACCTGCTCATCTGCTGATGCTTGCTGCCTTGGTTGGTGGCACCGCCATCCTCTCTACCCAAGGTAAAAAGCTCAGGCATTCTTGACTTCTATTCTATTCCACATTTACTGAGTTGGATCTGTTCCTTCCCTCCTTTCTTAATGTCCCAGCTCCTGGCCAAACTCTTACCTGGGCTTTTGCCATCACTTTATAACCAGTCTTCCTGCTTACTTCTCTTGCCTTTTCAGAGTCTCCTCATTGCTGTCTTTATAAAGCACAGAGAATATTACCTTCAGAGAAAAGATCCTCACCGCACCCTCCTCCCCAGACCATCTCCCTAGCATGACATCCAACACTCCTCTACAATGTAGTAAGAACATACATTTGGGGTCTATCTCTCCTACTAGATCATAAATTCTTTAGTGCCTACAATTGTTCCTCAATAGCTGAATGCCAACCAACCTGTCTCAAGATGTCCCACAAGGCAACACTGTCCCAATGTATACACGACACACCTGTGTCTTCCTTCCAGCCTTGCAGACTCTGAAATTCAATCTTGTCATTGTCCCAAAGGCAGATTTGGGGAAGACAACTCACAATAACCAAGCTTATAGCAACCTGAAGCATAAGCCTGAAAACCAATATGCTAATTTATGAGAAGAAATATCCCTGTAATGTGGAGTGACATGTTTGTGCTGACAAAATCAATTCAATTCTCCTGCTCACTATAGCACATAACATTGACTGTTAACACCATGGCAGTTACTTCCAAGCAATGTGGATACAAATGAATAATACCTAGCCTCCATCCTGTAGGGGCCTAGTGATAAATTTACAGTAACACCATACACAGATCTAGATCAAAAGAAATTAAAATCCTTGTTGAGCACAGACCCACGCCAGTCTAGTTAACATGATTTGAACATTTAATAACATCAGGCTCTGGCAGATACAGATGTTGGTGTCTACCAGAGACAGATCTGGCAGGAAGACTGTAAACAGTTGTTTGCTTTTCAGAGCACAGACTCTCCTGGAGAGAGCCCAATTTTACCTCCCTGACTCAGTTTTTCTATGTCCCTCACTGACCACCACCTCTTCTGAGGGGCACATGCATGAAATGCCATCCATTTAGTTACAGTCAAGTTCAACAGTCCTGGAAGCTATTCACTCACACTACGGCAGGCTCCTAAACAATTCTTGCTCTTTGAGAATCTCATAAGAGCTTCAGACTCTCTGAAAGCCCCATACACACAGATTTTTTATACACTCTCAGGGGGTTCTCAGGCTTCGTTGCCTTCAGTTCTTTCTCTGGAGCAGTGTTTCTCAACCTCAGCAATACTGGCACTCTGGATCAAGTCATTCTTTGTTGCTGGGATCTGTCCTTTGCATTCTAGAATGCTTAGCAGCATCCCTGGCCTCTACACCCCAGATGCTAACGGCCCACCCTCAACCAGTTGTGAAAACCAGAAATGTCTCCAGACATCATTTAATGTTCCCTGGGGGAGAAAGTTAGCCCAGTGGAGAACTTCTTTTCCAGAGAGACATTTGACTGTCTCTGCTCTTACCCCATGAACAATGCACGGAGGATCCAGCTTTAAGAGTAGGCAGGTGCTGTGCACCTGCCCTGCCCAGACTTTAGGCTATCAATCAGTTCAGCAGTTGAATTAGCTTTAAAAAGAAGAACACTGAAAAGTTTCTGCATTCTGGTTCTACCAATGTATAAAATAAATATCTGAATGTGGATCAGGGTTGGGAGGGAACCTGAAAACATGTGTTCAGGTTATCGATCAGGATGGAGGAATTTTAAGCTTTGTTTGTTTGTTTGTTTCCATCACTGGGGAGAAGAAAAACCATCATCACTAGTGTGCGTGTGTTTACAAAATATTATATGACTATATCTGTTAGCTAACTAACCTGGAGTCCACCTAAAGCTGCTTGTGACCACTAGCCACCTGGCGGAGCTCCACATGGTTCTGGTATAGCTGGCATTACTGTCAGGCTCTCCTAAAGTATAGAGACCTGCAGCCCGTGCCAGTTCTCAAGACCACCTGCAGGTCTTAAAAGAAAGCAAAGATGTCATCATCCCCCTGATACCTCCGTGCAAGATACGTAACGAGGATTTGCTGTGGGCCAGGCACTGTGCTTTATGCACATCAAATCATTTAAATCTAACAACAAGCTAGAAAAGTTGGTATTATTGTCCCTGCTTTAAAGAGAAAAGAACTGAGCCTCAGAAGTTTCATAGGTTGCTTAGAGTCACACTGCCAGTAAGTGACAGAGCTGGAATTAAAACACAGCTCCTCTCACACTAGGACCAGTGCTCTTTTCCTGTCACTGTCATATGTCTGGATCAGTTGCAAAATTTGGCTAAGATTATTTAAAACAGGAAGAAGTTGTCTCTGTGACATGTATGAAAATCAAGGCAAACAGCTCAACTCGTTCACTTGGATGGGGAAATACACCCAAACAGATTTTTTATATCAAACCGATATAATTCCTGATTGACATAATGTTTAACAACAACAACAAACAAACAAACAACAACAAAACATACAAACAAAAAAATACACACACACACACACACACACACACATATATATGAATCCACTTAGAGCAGTGTTTGGCTATCATCTTCAAACTCCCAGTCTTCTCATAACACATGCAGCTACATGCTGCACTGAGGGTAAGGCAGAAGCCCAAGAATTCTGACTTGGAGGGCTTTCCTCCCCATCTCCTCATCAGCAACTACAAGTTGCTGGCTCTGAGCAGGAAAATATTCACTAGCCTTTAGTTACCAATTCAAACCAGGGACCTCCTCATTCTGCCCACACAACTCCAAAGGAAGTCTGGGACAGGGATGAAGAGACCAGATTGATGGGACTAGTCCAAAACACAAATAATGTATTTCCTCCCAAATATGAAAACAACACTTGAAGCCAGGGTGTAATAATACGTTTTCCCAGTATGGTTGCTTTCACAGATTGTTACAAGTGTCCCTTGATTATACTTCTAAGAATATCAAGTCTGGATTTCTTCCTTCCTTTCCCTCCTCTCTTACCTTCTTTTCCTTCCTTCTTTCCCCTTCCGGCAGTCGTATCCTGACCCCCTCCTTTGCACCAACCCCTATGCTGGGACCTGGGGAGACTGAGATGAATGGAACCCAGACCCTGTCTTATCTTAAAGCTTAGTGAGAGAGACTGGCAAACAATACCGAGGGAGTATGACAGGTACTGGAACAAATGGAGTTGTGCTACCGCCCCCTCAAAAAGATGGAAACATTCAAAGTAGTGCAGGAAAATCATTCATTCACTTGAAGTACTGGAGGTCAGGGTCAAAAGAGGTATCTCAGAAGGTATAACATTCATATATAACACTGCAAATCAGGGTCTCAAAACTAGTTAGAAAAGCATGACTTTGACGGGATCATTGGATTCTATGATATGAAATCCTATCAAAAAGAAATGAGAACAAAGCTTTTTTCTCCCCTTAAAGAGCAGAGATAAGGGCAGGGATAAGGAATATGGTTAATGAGTGCTGCTTTTCTTATTCATTAAATTCATTAATATTTATTGTGTTTTAGTTTTCAAATTACTTTTGCATGCATTATATTAATTTTGCCTTAAAATAGCCCTATGGGGTAAATAATATTATCTCCATTGTACTGTTGAGACAATGGAGGCTCAGAGAGGTAAGTGGCTCTCTCAAGGGCTAGAGATAGCTGAGAGAAGAATGGGCCTCTCAAACTCACCTCCAACTGCCTGCAAAGCCCAGGTCCTGCAAGGCCTCCATGCATGCCATGAGTCCTGGGAAACGAGTAATGTTATTCAACTGCAGTCTCCCAGGCATCACATGTGGAGGTGTGTTCAAGAGGCTCTGGGGTGTTTAGAAGAGAATAAAGTGGGTTTTAATGGAAAAGACTGTTCTACTTATAGCGGCTCCAAAAAAAAAAAGTGATTCACTCTTCAAGCCTGACATGTTTTGAGAGACAGACATGCCTGTAAATTTGGCCAGACTCGTGGGTGCCAGATGGTAATTGACAAAGACCCTAGGGCTTGGCGATCAATCCAGGACTTCCTCATGTTCCTCACTGGGCTCTCCAGGGGCCAGGCATAGTGCATAATTAAGTCAGATGGTTGCAGAGGGGAAGAGATGGGTCATTTTCTCTATGGAGAGGTTTTTTTCTTGGCAAGATGCAGAATGACACACTTCAGGCAGCAGGAAGATGATTTCCATAAAAAACAGTGGAGAGGGAGGGAAATCATGAAGTTACTGAAAGACAAACAAAGCCTAAATACCATAAACAGAGTATGGAGTTCCCAACCAGAGGCACAATTATCTCTTACCTCAAACTTGGACAGGACTCAAGCAAGCATTATAAGAGATTTTCTCATGCACATGAGTAATTCCCCCTCTCATTAAAATGTTATAGATGAGCCTCACTTGGAAAACAGCAAAGTGTGAATTCCAGTGCAAGAACGAGATGAGGCAAAAAGGGGCCTGAGGAAGTCCTAGCAGAAAGCTTTAAGGCAGTCCAACAATCTTCTAAAAAGCAAAACAGTGGCCACAGTGAGAAGAAAGACACAAAGAAGAGGAGGGATTATCCGTAAGAAGACCACTGTTACACATGCACAGATGCCTTCCATTTAACTACTTTCCCTTTAATGAAAATACAAGTTCATAAATAAACATAAGATTACTTATCTATTACAATAAGGGAAAATCCTTTTTTTTCAATCTCGCTTATGGTTTAACCACTTGGGACTTTTCCGTCTTCGACCAAAGTCAGTACCTGTTAAAAAAAAAAAGAACTGATGGGGCTTCCCTGGTGGCGCAGTGGTTGAGAGTCCGCCTGCCGATGCAGGGGACATGGGTTCGTGCCCTGGTCCAGGAAGATCCCACATGCCACAGAGCGGCCGGGCCCGTGAGCAGTGGCCGCTAAGCCTGCATGTCTGGAGCCTGTGCTCCGCAATGGGAGAGGCCACAACAGTGAGAGGCCCGCGTACCACAAAAAAAAAAAAAAGAACTGATGGGATTGATAACAATGTAATTTAATGAAGGTGTGATTCACATAGGATTTAATGGCATGACAGAGAACTACACTGATATCCCTAACCCACAAGTTTTGGGGCACCATCTTTCCATCATGGATGTTTTCATGATATCCTGAGGCTACAGAGAGAGCCAAGAAGACCACGGATATGAATGTCAAGTCTTAGAAGGTCTAGTCCAGTACCTCAACAGATCATATGTGAGCGGACTCTGGAACTGGAATCAGATTTGAATTTTTAACTCTACATACCATCCCGAAAGCACTATGAATTGGTTGATGACAGTAACATTCACCAAGATAGAAAAAGAGTAGCAGGAACAGAGGGAAACAAAAATTAATGAGTTTGACATAAGACCCGCTGAACCTGAGGCAACTACTGAACATTTCCAGGTTGGGGGATATCTCATAGGCAACTGATTACCAACATTTCAAAGAACAGAAACAGAAAGAACACACTCAAAAATTAGAGATGATATTTACTTTTCTCTGCTTTCATATGTGAATGTGTTACTTGATCCCTGCATCCTTGTTGTTATTTATGCCATCTGTCATCAGATATGGTAAGTTTATTCCTACATACTACAACACAAAGACTTTTGAGTTGGGGAAAGAATTCTCCCTGGAAAATTTTAGGCATGTGACACATTCAGACTGACTTTATCCTTAAAGGGATGAACAAGGACAGAAACATGTCTCCATGGGTTTTGATGGGAGAAGGGACATCCATCCCTTCTCCTTATATAAAGCCGTTTTATATAGCCACTTTATATGAAGGGCTGATTACCATGACTCACCTGAATGTATAACAAGTATACTACGACAACCCTTAAAATATGATAGTATTCCCACAAGTGATGAATATCCTTCCAGATCACAGGTATTCTCTTATTTTGTTTTTTTGTTTGTTTGTTTGTTTTTTTGCGGTACGCGGGCCTCTCACTCTTGTGGCCTCTCCCGTTGTGGAGTACAGGCTCTGGGCGCGCAGGCTCAGCGGCCATGGCTCACGGGCCCAGCCTCTC